>NC_133344.1:15513451-16175951 GCF_030506205.2 Paramisgurnus dabryanus
GAAGAAAGCGACACTGTAAATACGGCGAGATGATTAAAAATCCATAAAGACAATGAAAAGATCACATTTAAACACGCCTTCCCTCCTTTGCCTTTGTTGATCTCTCTGCCCTACGCTCGCTTTCAAAAGGCAAATGAAATGAAAACAACAAATTTCAGCACTTAGAGTAAGCCATTGGGATGCGATGCTCAATGCCCAGGGGTGTCAATTAATTTAGTCTGGGAATTTGTGGCCTACACTTCCTAATTGAGCCCAGCGGAGACCCTCGTGGCTTCCCATGATAGTGGGAAGTGCGTTCCATAATTAATACTTTTTTTTCTTATTCTGTCTTTATTATTATTTTTTTTAATGAGGGTGTGATGATGTAAATGTATGCATCTCATTGGAGCAGAAAGATACGGGCTGTTTATTGGTCTAAATGGAAGGCGAAAGGGAAAATAGCTGCAACATCAGCTGGTGGTGTCCATGGCAGTGTGTTTAAAAATAAAGAGAGACGGGTTCAATAAATACCTTGTTAGGGTTGTTCAATGCATGTGCTTCTTGGAGGTTAATGTGGCACTAGCAATTCTATTGAAGCTATCCCTAATTTAATGTCTATGCTTGAGATAGAAAGAGAGATACAGGTCATGCCTGAGTGTTGTTTTTGAAGGCCATTTGTTTGATGTAAGAGATTTAATTTCGGTTTCTTTTTCATTCACCGTCACGCTCCCTTTCACCCATTTCTGCAGCAGTGACTTTTGCCGACTTCACACAACACGGTACGATTAAACAAACAGACCCTTCATCTCTCAGGGTGGGTGATGCGGGCTAAAACAACGGGCAGCCTCTTCGCCGGTTAAAGGGCCGACCCACATTCACGGACAGCCTTTTAAATCCACAGTGATTAATCGATATCTATGGTTTTCTCGGTCACCACAGTTTGCATTCACTTCTTTCCTCAAGTGTAGGTGGTGAGAGGTTGGGTTGTTTAATTAAAGACCAAACTTTCATATTCTTTAGATTAGCCTGGACGCCAAATTTTCTTTTAACATGACTGATGACCAAAACTCCTCAGCGCATAAAATGAAGAGTGGAGGAGGTCAGAAATAAGAAAAATTAAATGAAAAAGCGTACCTGCCCACCTTAATAAATCCTCCTTTGTGTGGCGCGAAAGAGGAGAGGGAGGCACGGAGCTGAGAGAAAAGCAATTTCCTGAAAGTCCATTTCTTCGGTGGTGATTAGCAAAGGAGCGTAATTAGGCTGAAATGTGAAGTCAGGATTTTTCGCATTTACGGATTGAATCGCTTCCTCTGGAAAAATCTGGGCCTGATTAACGGATAAATGATTAATGAGAGAACTAATAAATCAATTAATTATTAAACAAGCACTCTGGACGTAAAATAAGGCGAGATTTAGGCGAGTAGCATGAGATAACCCCAAAACAGGAGCCAGTGTTGTTTTGGGAGCCATAAAGCTTGGTGTATAGTCCCATTTTTTTATGCATATGTGAGGGTCCGCATATTGTGATTTAGATAGTACGCATGCAGGGGAAAATAGTATGTAGCCCAGGAGATGCATTGCATTTTGTAGCAATGTGCATGCATCGAACGACTGTGTACACGTATGAGTCAAATAAACGATGCTTTGCAATGCAATGCACCTACATGCATGTACACATAAAAAACAAACTGTACTCCAGGGTTAAAGGGACACTCCACTTTTTTTGAAAATAGGCTCATTTTCCAGCTCCCCTAGAGTTAAACATTTTATTCTTACCATTTTGAAATCCATTCAGCCGATCTTTTGGTCTGGCGGTAGCACTTTTAGCATAGCTTAGCACAATCCATTGAATCTGGTTAGACCATTAGCATCGCGCTAAAAATAACCAAAGAGTTTTGATATTTTTCCTATTTTAAACTTGACTCTTCTGTAGTTACATCGTGTACTAAAACTGATGAAAAATTTAAAGTTGGGATTCTCTAGGAACTATACTCTATTACGCTATTCTGGCGTAATAATCAAGGACTTTGCTGATGTAACATGGCTGGAGGAGGCGTAGTGATATTCCAAAACGGTAAAAATGAAATGTATATATCTAGGAGAGCTGGAAAATGAGCATATCTTCAAAAAAGTGGAGTGTCTCTTTAAGTGTGGTCTGATTTGTGTGACTTTTAAACAGAGTGGTCAGATCAATGCCATTGTGTAAGGAGGTAGCAGGTTGCATCCCTAAAGCAAAGAGTTGGCACCCAATTAATCCCTTCTTCCAACTCTATTTCTACACCCTCCCATTTAACTAGGCCACTCTATCAATCTTTGATAATACTTGGCGTGGGTTGTGACTGCGAGACCAGCGACGGGAAAGTGGAGGCAGCCCAGCATGGCGTGATGTATGAAATGTGGGCCGTGCTAGTAACAATGATATACCGTAGCGTTTTCCAGTCAAGTCTGACCTTTTTCCTCCGACGATATTAATCGCTGTAGAGGCACAATGCATACCTGATCCATTCCTCCCCTAGGAACCCTGTGCACTTTACCGTGCCTCTCCACATCTTTGGTTGGCTTTCTTTATCTCTCCGTTTCATTCTTTCTTCCTTTCACTAAGGGTACCCATATCGGAGTGCACCTTCACATTTTATGATTGGATACGTTTGTTGTGGCCTTTCAAAAAATGAGATGTGCCCCCGTAAACCCAGAAACCCCTGGTGAACGAGAGCCAGCTTAACGTAAGAGGACTTGCTTTGCGATACCCGGAGATATACATCTTTATGCCTTGGCATTATTATCCGAGAATCTGAGCAAGAGGAATGGACATCGAGCTTTGAAGAAAGTCTCCTGGGGGCTTTGAAACCGGGCAACCTGCTGAAAAAGTCTGGGGAAGAAAGAGAAGGAGCTTCAAGGCTGTTTGGCAAGATTGTTCCTAGTTAATGTGATGGAAAATGCCAAGTCCCTCTCTGGCTCTCTTTTGCTCCCTCTTTTCCTGTCCCTCTCATTTTTTCTATCTTGTTGACTGGTGCTACGCTGCCAGTGTGGAATTGCAAATTTTCCCGGTCTAAACTGAGTGAAAAGGGCTTTGTCTCTCTATCATTGACCGGAGCTTTGGGACATATGGTCCCTGTGTGCTGGTTCCTGCCCAGTGCTGCTAAAGAATGCAGTGGGAGGGACACTTGACCCCTCCGCTCTGCTTTAACACCTAGCATGCTTGAACCCAGCTTGTGGCGGGATGAACTTAAACACTTCATTGTGAGTCTTTCTTTCTCTTGAGATATTTTCCCTCCTGTCATCGGCTCTAAAAGTTAACTGACCATGGGAGTGCCCGAGGCGGGGTATGCGTGGAAGCACAGATGCGGATGTTTTTTGCAAAAGCCTCAACGTGTTATGTTAAAAAAACGTATTTATCTCACTCCCTGTCCTAAAACACCTAACCCCACTTCTCTATGCTCTCAATTTATTTTATATACACACATAGGCACGCTGTTTGGCTGGACAGTTCAGCAGTCGGCAATAATAGATGGACACTGTCTGGTCGCGGCTGTATCTCGGATGCCCAGGCCCGTATTGGAATGTCTCAGCGTGTTTTCCGGTGATAAGGCTTTTAATTAAGTGTCTAACAAGGGCGTCTGTGGGTGTCCATCGAAGAGACACGGCCACCTGCGTACAAACCCATTATCCAGAGAGAGACAGAGTGTGTGAAAGGGAACGAGAGATAGGCAAGAACAGAGAAAAGCAGGAAGAGATGCACACACACAGACTTTCACTCTGTAGGAATCTAATTCCCTGTATGGTCCTGACCAGGACGCCGACAGATCTAAATCATGATTTAAACACCAGATGCCAAGACCGCTTTACAGATTACATAAACAAAGCTTTATTATCAGGTAAGACTCTGTTTCTATGCTACTTCACAGTCAAAACAAGATAGCTATGAGATTATAATCCATTACGCACAGACATGGTGCTCAGCGAGCGCCCAATCTGTAACCATTTGGGACAATTTCACTGAAAGGCCAATCTTAAAGGGATAGTTCACCCCCCAAAAAAAAATTTGGTTATTTTATACCTAAATAAACACAAAGAGAGATATTTTGAGGAATTTGTAATCGGGCAGTTTTGGAGCACTATTGACTTCCATAGTATGAACAAAAAATACTATGGTAAAAGTCATGGTGCTCCAAAACCGTATAGATGATTTCCCTTTAATCAGGGTTCCCACGGGTCCTTAAAATCTTTGAAAGTTTGTGAATCTGGGGGGAAAAATTCAAGGCCCTGGGAAGTTTTTGAAAATATACATACATAGATACAGGTCATTGAAAGTGCCTGAATCTATTTTATGCAAGAAGTTTTCTGAAAAACAAAAAATCATGTTATTCCCTGTGTAGTGTAGGATAATATCATAAAAATTCTAGACTTTTTAAGCACGCGTGCTAAACTGTTCGCTTTAAATGCTTCTGTATGCGAATGTTGATTCATACCAAAATGCTTTTTTGCATAGTTGTGTTTTGACACATGAAAAACGTCTCGGGTTACGTATGTAACTGTTGTTCCCTGAGAAGGGAACGAGACACTACGTCTCCCTTGCCATACTTCCTGCGTCCCTGTCTTTGGCAATATTTCAGATAGTGATATACTTCCTGGCTCCCGCGTCACTCTGTCTTTGTCGTTAAGCCTCACCATTGGTTGAATTTGATATATTCACATTCAGACGCACTTACCACTGGAGGCGTCCCCAAAGTGTCACAGCAGTGACTCAGCGCGAGTTCCCTCGAAAGAGAACTGTAACAATGTATTTTAAGTGGTAACACAATGTAATCTTGCTCTCACTTGAAATGTGTCCCCACATTTAGTCCTTAAATTTGAGGGTACTGGACCTGGAAAGTCCTTAAAAGGCCTTGAATTTGAAGTTAGCTAAAGTGTGGGAACCCTGTTTAATGGGTTTAAACCAGAACCCAGTAGCATCAGAAGGCAAGGGGTGGGATAATTAAAAACGATAAAACTAGATTTATAATAACCAAACCTGTTTACATTTTATACGCATTCATTGTTTTCATTTCTATCCAATAATTAACGTTTAAATGCTACATAAAAGCAAGCACACAATGGCATGAATTAATGCTGAATTAAATTACTAGATGATAAATGAGTTCTCAAAACTAGGAGTAAAACTCATTAACACCGGACCGGTAAAAATGCTTCGTAACACCCAACACCAGCTTTAGCACCATTTTGGTGGATAAAGGAAACATAAGGTGTCTGTTAAGGTGTAAGACATTGATTATTGTGTAAACCATCTAAATAATCTGGTGATTGCTTGTCTATAGCTGCTGTGTTCCAATAATGACTTTGACAGGATATGAATTTGATTTTCTGAAAGCAAAGATCAATCTCTATAGATTGAGATTTGTGATTACAGCACAACAATTTGGCTTTTTTCAAATTGAGAGAGAGAGAGAGAGAGAGAGAGAGACCAAAACACAAAAGTAAAGAAAGTAAAGAAAATTAAAAGTCATATAAAAGGGAAAAGCATAATCTGAATCGCAACATATACTTATAACGATATAAATCTCGTTTTCCTCTTCATCTTCCCTGATAAATAGCTTCCCTCTTGGGTTTTCTGCTGGTCAATTTGTTCCACTTTCTCCTGTCCACTCTCATCCCTCCATCCAGAGAAGGGTCTTAAAACCACTCAATCTCTCTTCTTGAGGCAGGCTTCTTTTAAATCTTAATTAAAACCAACTCGAAAAGCCCGTCTCCTCCCAGGGGCAGGCTTAAAATCAGCTTAGAACAATCAAGCTTACGGATTAAGTGCTAGGGAATTGAAGAAAAAAGAAAGTATGCGAAGGTGAGAGAATCTGATAGAAAATACCCCCCCACATATACACACACCATACTCAAACAGTCACAACCTCTCGACCCCTGCTTTCTTGCAAGATTAAGTGGCTAGCAACTCTTCTAGAGAGGGTAAACATGAATTGGGAACAATGGTCGCCGGGAGGGAACCTTATTGGATTTTAATTAATTGCAAGGAGAGCATATGAGGACCATGGTAAATAGAACTGTGGGATGCATTACAAATAAATTAATTATTCAAGCTTGGTGATTTTATCTTGTTTTTAAGTAAAAAAAATAATAAATATTGTTTTAATAAGACATTTATCTGAAAAGCAAGACAGGGCGATAATAAAAGTGATGTAAATGCTTAAAACAGCTTAAAGGGATGGTGAAATGAAAATGAAAATATAATGAAAAAGGCGCTCTAAGCGAATCTGTGAGACGTCACTTTTTGTTGATGTTTGAACTGTTTTCAAACAAATGGAGCGTAGCTAAATGATGACAGTGAACTATTTACTACTTTTTAGATGAACTATCCCTTTGATGTTATTAAAAAAAAAGATCCACTTACCCCATTGGCAATTATTTTGTCTTGGTTTTAAGCATACACCTCACTAAATAATAATTTGTAGAGTTTTTTTGAAAACAAAACTTAATATATTTTCTCATTATACTTCCAAAGTAAATGCACCTTGTTTTTTTAAGGATGATTAGATATTTTACCCTAAACAAGACAAAAGTATGTTTACAGTTCACAAACCCGTACAGTTTTATAATTTGCTTTTTGTATTTCTGCTCCTTGGCTATCCTCTTTTTCTTCAGACAAAAAGCCCCTCAGTCTGTTTGTCGGTGAGAACAACAAACACAGTCTTCTCTTCCCGCTGCTTAGAGAACTATTCGTCACCTGCCTTGTTCCACCCCAATCCGAGGTTATCGCTCTCGGGCTCCCTCTCTCTCTCTCTCTTAACAAGGTAAAACGAGACTCAGTCCCCTGAGAAGGCAGTGCCGGTGATAAGGTTAAAATGGGCCGAAAAAATGAAGGCGATTATTTGATATAGGACAGATTGAATTATCTAGATTGAGGAGGGGATGCGGGTTTGGCTCCGAGAACCAGAAGAAAGATGGTATGGGAAAGAAAGGAACAGTGCTGGACTGAATCATTTTTCTCCGGCATTGCCATTTGTGCCAATGAGTAGAAGGAAGCAAAGGACCGGCTTGATATTAATGACCACTCGACTCCCAGCCAAAGGAGGAGTTCTTACCTGAACAGCCGTTAATTCGGCTGGCCGATGCTAGATGTGTGAACAGCAAGGGGACAGATCCCCATACGTTCACCAGACCTGTTGGCTTTCCCTCTGCGGGGTTTACAAGCACTAATTATACCGCGAGCTAATGAACGTCTATGAAAGGTTGCGCTCTCTCTTACTGCCTGTAACATGACAGAGACCGAGAGAAAAACAAACACACAAACACCATGAGCTTGGCCGGAGACAGGCCATCATCACCTCAGCAGGCACCAAAAGAGAGCTGTTAATTGGTGTGAAAACACGCACACCGACTCGTGTTATGGGTATTCGATAAAGCTGGCACTTGTTAACAAGAGACACCGAATCACGGGGAAACCATTTTATTTTTTACTTTATCACATTGCATGGATGCAACAAAGCAATCGTGCTAATAAAATACTGTTCAATTGAAAATTTAAATGGGAATAGACAAGGGAGAGCTTAAACCGTTTTTGGCAAGATCTCACTCACTGTTTTTTTATTCTGTCTGTACGAACTTAATTATTAAAACTCACTCTAACAAGATTTTTACACCTCCACACTAAGATACTTTTAATACGAACACCTTTATAGAAGAAAACAGCACCTTTTATTTCCCTCTCTTTGTTAAAACTGCGTTGCTTTTACACATTAATGATCCATTAACAACATTAGCAAAACAAAAGGATTCGCACCGAGCTGCCGCATCGCACAAGGACAAAAGACTCGACTTTACCAGAACCTTCACAAGGCAACCAGAGATTTCTCAGATGCTGGCTAAATGAAAGAAAGACTGTTACAGGGTTTAATCACCAGCGTGGATGATCGCTGAAACGCCCTTCGGCTCTGCTGAAAGGAGGCTTGGGTTTGCCCATTTTCTTTCTATTACCGACCAGCCTTGCCTAAGTAGCTCGTGATTGAGGGGATCATTAGAAGGCTATCCATCACCTCTTCCAAACTAGCTCGGTAAGAAAGTGAAGACATCTGACACACCCCTTCACTAAAAGATCCAAGCCGCACACAAACACTTTGTACACCGAACGCTCCCACAAAAGAGCACTCGAATTCCTCTGCTTGTGAAATCGCCTGTGTCTAAACAAGCTTTCGCAACGCTGTGGCTCCACAGACAGTGCAAAACATTGACTTTGGAAGCGAGATGTCAGTATCACATGACAACCTTTCACATCCGTGACCTGCTTTCTGAGGGGTTTCATAAATCACATGAGGAGCATTTTTTTTGTGAAAGCTGAACCCTTTGCCTCCCACTGTTAGTGTGAAGAAGCCATAGGGAACCGCAGGTTCGGCAGGAACACTTCGCCTGCTCTGAGGTGACCTTGTTTGTTAGAAACCCAACTGGGTCGGCAAAGCCCATGACTGGGTCTCTTAATACCAACGCATATTTTCTTAGCTTACTGGTGAGACACTTGTTGTCACACCTCGGGAACATACTCAATCCTCTCGAGAACAAAGCTAAAACAAGTGGCTTGGGGTAAAGCGCCAAGCAGTTTGCATTATTATCAAAGCTTCTACTCCTGATTTTTTTCTTCTCCAAACAAACCAGTAGAAACTTAAAGGGACACTCCACTTTTTTTGAAAATATGCTAATTTTCCAGCTCCTCTAGAGTTAAACATTTGATTCTTACCGTTTTGGAATCCATTCAGCTGATCTTTGGGTCTGGCGCAAGCACTTTTAGCATAGCTTAGCACAATTCATTGAATCTGATGAATCAAGAAAAGTCAGCTTTTAAATAGGAAAAATATCAAAACTCTTTGGTTATTTTTTTAGCGTGATGCTAATGGTCTAATCAGATTCAATGGATTATGCTAAGCTATGCTAAAAGTGCTAGCGCCAGACCCGGAGATCAGCTGAATGGATTCCAAAAGGGTAAGAATCAAATGTTTAACCCTAGGGGAGCTGAAAAATAAGAATATTTTCAAAAAAATTGAATTTCCCTTTAAGGTACATTCATGTTATAAGCGACTTTGTCGCTATGTGTCGCTCGTCTCTTTCAATGAGGTTTGTTAGGAGGCATGTCTAAATCTGGTTGTCATAAACAAATGAGTAACGTCCACTCCAGTGACGAGAGACGTTCGTCAGAGCGAAAGTCGCTCATCATTTGCATAAAGTTAAGCTTTTCTCACGCCTATCCGGTCGCCAACGGTCACCGTCGCCGGATGCCGCCGAGCTTCCATTGAAATCAATGAGATTGCGTCGCTTTGCTACTGCTAGTCGCTGCTAATGTGAATGTGTCTTATCAATAGGATAAAGTGTGACCATTTTTGTTTATTTATTCTCTTATTACGGTGTTGTACGTCAAGCAAAACATAAAAACGGTATGCAAAAATGTAAATACTTTAATGCATACACCAATAGCAAGTGTTTTCACGGCATCACCTTGCGCAAGTTCGTGTTTATTCGCTTCTTTGCATTGACTTGGTATGTAATCTACTTGTGCAAATCGTTGAATTCGTGTTTGGTGTGTACGCCCCAATTAACTGCACTTCATCGACTGGCCACTAAAGACTGGCTCCAAAAGGAGTATTAAATCCATAGACCCCCATGTTAAATGCCCAACTTTACAGCATAAATCACTATGTTTACAGCTTGGTACAAAAAGTGTTTTTGGTCTATATATCTAATTTTGAAAATGAGAGGGGGGTGATTTTTTTTTGCAACTCACCAGTTTTTAAATTATTTTAAGCTTTAAAGTTCAGCATAATTAAGGGCGTGGCCACTTGAGTGACAGGTGAACTGTCGCTGCTGTCACTACTGTCAAGCTAGGCATGTGTGGTTTTAGCAACCAAGCACCTCAGCTCAATTTTTTCACTTAAAAAATGTTACAAAAATATTTTTTTAGGTGTTACCGATCCAACTTTTCACTTTTGACAGTGCATATATATGTGTCCCTGTCTGTGAAATCCAGGCTGAATCTTATAATCGATAGTGATGCACCGAAGTATCGGCCGCCGATATTTATCGGCCGATTTTTGATGAATTTGAAACCATCGGCATATCGGCAATAGCACGAGAAAGGCCGATACAGATTGTTTATTAATTAACTGCATAAAGAAATCCATTATATGTAAAAAATGAGTTAATGTTGTTAATAAAAGAAATGCTGAATAGCAAAAACCACCTTTGAAGGTTGTCATGTTGTCTTATTATATTTGTTTTAGCTTAATTTGTGCATCTGTTATTATGTTGGTCAGTTGAATATTAATTAGATCCAATCCATGTTCAGTAAAAATAATTTGATGTAGAAATAAACTAGCTAATAGACCAACTGTATAGTATTGTACACAAGTGTTTAATATCGGTATCGGCCAGAAGTTGTCTGTTTAAATCGGTATCGGTATCGGCCCAAAAAAATCCTATCGGTGCATCCCTAATAATCGAATTATATTTTCTTTACATTACGTTGGATGGTTTTTTGTCACATATAAATAAGCATATTTGTGAATGCAACCACAATAGAAGTGACCACTCGTGAGCATCAGATCAGAAACGATCTGGTTTTAATCACTTCATACCGACCTTATCTTCAGCAAGCAGCGCTTTCCTTTCGATTTTATATTTGTTTTTTGTTTTCTATCTCTTACACATTTATCTTTATACATATTTATCTCTTTTCTGATCTGTGACTGACACACACCCCACACCAGTGTTTACAGCAAGCAAAACCGTAGAGAGAATTTCTAAGTAAATAGCCAATATACTGTGCAACAACGCTGAGGTAGTGCTTCTTGGTGTGTATTGTGTACCTGCCTGTGTGTGCGTATGGGTGTGAAATTGCTCCTCAACTCCGCAGAGACTGCAGGGTTTGGACGCCTCACCCAGACAACAGTCACAGACCATTAGATGTTTCTCGGTCTTTCAGCGCACAGGGTTCAGCCCTCCCAGAGCAGACAGTCGAGCGGCTGGAATGCATCATTCAGAAAGGTCCAGGGGCCTGACATTACCTCATCGTCTGAAAGAGGCTGTGTATCAAATTCAACCCATCAACACCCCCCCCCCCACCCTTTGCCTTTCATCCACCCAGCTCTCACCAACCTGTGCATCCAAAGCCTGTCTGCTCTTGTACGGCTTCATCATCGCCCCCGGGTGCCCAAACGCCCAATATCCAGTCTCATGTGTCAGCTGGTTACTTTTCATCCGACGTGTCTTTGTTACGCCGTTTCCTTCTTTAAAACTGGGAGAAGAAATAAGCGGTTCCTTCACAAGGGTATCCATTACCCAACCTCTTAAGATGTTGGAAGTTAATGTGTTTGACCCCGTCTAATTCCTCTCTGCACTTTTTCAGCCAGCGCGGGCTCATGCGATTTCCACACCGTGACTAAACGGTTCACCTTTTACATCTGAATCATTTGATCCCTCCTTCTATTTACCAGACGTATTTTTGAGCTATCTCTGGATCGTTTGATGAAATTACCATGTTTGGACACATGAGTGATGGTCAAAAGCTTGTTCGACGCGCCTTGACTGACACCCCTCACTTGATAGAAAATCGGTCAGCTTCTTCCTCAACCTCCCACTGTGGCATTCAAAGCCTCGCTGTAATAACAGAGCAATAAAAAAGCAAGAGGAAGGTTCCAGAGACAATAAGAAAGATATATATGCTTTTCTCAATTTCTTGTCCAGCTGTCTGAAAACTAAACAGAGGTGCCTTTCTCCCCGATGGGCGGTGGGGGGCTTGTGCGGGGTCTTCTCTCCGGTGTGGAGTATTATGGTTAACGGTCGAGCTCACAATCATAATATTTGCACTCGCATTCCACTGGGGTTTCCAGAGAGGATGAACGATTTGGTTTAGGGATGTGTGCGCGACACAGACAGAGTGAGTGAGCGAGAAAAAGAATGAGCTCACAAATAGCTGATAATGAGGGTCTTCATGCCAAAAAGCTCAAGTAGCGCTGAGATATGTGGTTTAATATGACGCTATCTCGTAATGGCATCAGGTCTAAGATCTGATTTTGGCACAGAATGCAGGTACCGCACACTTAACTGGGATCAGGGATATAGTAATGCATGCAGGGGGAAGCCAAAGTCGTCCATTGGGGCATTATTTGGGAAAAAATATTATAAAGTAAGATATGCACTGTCTGTAAAAAAACAAGTTAAAGTATTTTTTTTACATAAAATCATCCTACTTTAGGCTACACGACCAAAATCTTATATCACATTATGATTCATTTTATATCATGATAACGGTATATATCAAGGTAGAGTTTTCTTTTAATAAGGTTTTTAAATTATTCAAATCTTTAAAGGCGGGGTGCACAATCTCTAAAAGCCAATGTTGACATTTGAAATCACCTAAACAAACACGCCCCCACCCCAAATGAATCTGGACCTTCTTTTGATAGACCCGCCCCACACATACTGCACGCAACCCAGGCAACGATGTCGGTTAATAGACACATCCCTTAATGCTGATTGGCTACAAGTGTGTTTTAGTACTCGGCCCGACTCCCTTTTCCAAAGTGTTTTCAAAAATCATGCACCCCGCCTTTAATACTATATAATTTCATAATTCCAATATCAGTAACAAAAAATAAATGTATACAAGCATAAAATAGAAGATTTAAAGGAAAACACCACAGTTTTCCAATATTTTACTATGTTCTTACCTCAACTTAGATGAATTAATACATACTTATATTTTATCAATGCATGCACTTTTAATCTTGCACAGCGCTTCATGAATGTGTTAGCATTTAGCCTAGCCCCATTCATTCCTATGGCTCCAGACAGGAATGGACTGTTACATGAGTAGTTACATGAGTAAGTATGGTGGCACAAAATAAAACTTTTGTTTGGAGCCATAGGAATGAATGGGGCTAGGCTAAATGCTAACACATTCAAGAAGCGCTGTACAAAGATTAAAAGTGCACGCATTAAAAAGAGAGGTATGTATTAATTCATCTAAGTTGAGTTAAGAACATAGTAAAATATGGAAAAATATGTAGTTTTCCTTTAAGCTCACTGAAGATAAAGATAATTTTTTGTTATTGAAATATAATATCTTATTAAAGGTACAAATGTGATTTTGTCAAGAGCAGTAAAAGATTTTCTCTCAATGCTGTTTGATAAACATGAGTGACATACAGGAGCAAAATTAGGTAACTTCCCCTTTAAGACCAAAGTCCAGATCCAATATACGTACACATGCGTTTTCTTTTTTAGCTGTTTACTTTCTCTTAAGATTTAAATGGCCGTGTTTATGAGGATACTTACAAAGACGGGAATTTTGATGCATATGCGTATCTAAGGCTAATAAGGCGGCAAAAATGATCACGAGCTAAATGACCAGCGGATGCACACTCCTTTCACACTGTTGTTGTGGGCAATGGGTGAGTAACATTTAAAAGACGATAGTCTCTACCGGTTAACAAATTTCTACCAGTTTATCGCCTATACTATGTAAAAAAAAAAAAAAACGTAAATATAACCTTGATATCTTTAATATTGACTGAGTAAGATGACGTCAAAGATTGAAATCAATGTGAAATCAACTATGATGTATGAAAATTTGATTATGAGACTTTAGCCTGGATTTCACAGTTGAGCATAATGAATACATTCAAATATTGTAAGACACAATGAGTCATGTTGTCTGTTATATGTGGGTCACACAGTATGACGTTTTAAATGTCCCCTGACCTAAAATAAGTTTGTTCCCTTGCCAAGAACTCAACCATCAAATGGTAAATAACCATCAGACTGTGGCTTCTTTGAGAGCTTTTTTCCATCTCTCTCTTCACACAATGTCTTCAGAGATGGAGCAATCATTAATTAAGCAGTCAGACTTTGACTAATCACCCTACAAAGGGCATGCGGCTTTAACCACGAGACGTTCATCTCAGCTGCCCTTCTGGCACTCCCTTCAACCGTGTGCGTTATATAGAGTAACAATCAATTACTGTTAGCCGTCAGTCCATCTGCGTGTCCGTGACTTATCCGTCCAATCCATACCTATAACACGCGTTATATCCCAAACAGATGTAAAAAGGTAAATAACATCAAATCTCACCCTATGATTCACCGTACAACGCTTTCCCCCCTAGACGTAAACGCAAAAATCTAATATTCAATAAATAAACAGACAGATAAAATTAATGAACAGTTTTTATAGCAGAATTGGATTTTCTCCCAGAGGAAAACATCCTCTCATATCAGGGCCATCTTTAAGACCAGGCTCAGGGATCTCAGCCCGAGAGGATAATATGAGGCCAGATATTGCTGCAACATGGAAGATAAATTTCAATTTACTGTTGCTTTCTGTGTCACGGCAGGAGATATGAAATTTTGTCTTGGAGGACTGGAGGTGATAGTAAAATAGAAACCGTTGCGCAGTCTACCACATCCCGGCTCGCTCCGCGAATTGTGATGCATTTCTCTGGTAACAAGTGACACTTTTCGCATTTCGGAAGAGTAGTGTTTCTAAAAATAGGAAATTAGTGTTTTCAAATGATCTTCCTTAGGCATGTTTTAATGATTTTCTGCAAATTAACTCCTCACCCCTCTGTGATCTGGGACTTAACAGTAAACATCCTCTTTTTTTGCACGGCACACAAAAATGATGATTACGTGCTCTACTGTATCTCTTCATCAGAGTAAACACGCATCCCCACCCAACTTGACAGAAATCCGCAGGGACACAAATAGAGAAGATAACATTCCGCTCCAGGAGTCGACCACTCCGGCCTGGAAAAAAACTAACTGTCCGTTTGAATGCAACTGAAGACCCTGTATGACATCATTGGCCTCTTTTCATTTCCTCCATCAGAGGAGGAAGTCAAGACAATTCTCCTATTGTCCACTCGCTCGTCTTTCCGCCCAAGGAAAAGGAGGTGAGGATGTGGGTGGACGGCGGTGAGGAGCAGAGAGGAAGGGGGAGATAGAAAAACAATGGAGATGGAGAAGATGGCCCGCTCCCAGAGTACGGAAGAAGCGCCCTTTTCTCCTCTGGGCTGTGCTATTAGCCGTGCGAGCTGGAGACACTGTCAGGAGATAACAAAAGCCCCCCCAAACCCAATGCCAAGTTCTTTATCTGTGTGCTCCTGCACGGGCAAGCTGATTACAGCCTTTCCCTCTAAAACCTTCTCTTTACTCCATATTGGGCGGTGTGCGCTTGCATATATAAATGAGTTGGGTATGTGCGTGGTTTGGGGTGGGTGAGACCCCTGGGGTCGCTGTCTCTTATGTCTATGAAAGATAATTAGACAATACGGCTGCTGGCTGAAAACAGAAGATGCTATTGTTTCAAGATCCCCCACCCCAACAGCTGTATGTGTCATTGGGAGCACAGTTTGAACGTTATGGCGGGGAAATTAGGGCACGGGAAAAAGTGCAAAGTAGAAATCGTGACCTCCTCTCCACAGGAGGTAGGCCTAATAAACTTTGTATTAGTTTTTTTCTTTAAAGGTGCCAAAGAATGCATTGAATTAATATGTTTATTTGTACATAGAATGTATGTGGCTTTATTATAAGTGCAAACATATCCAGAGACGGGTTAACATGCAGATTAACAACCTTAGGATTTGCCTTTAGAATGAAATGGTCTATTATTACCAACATGATCTAACAAAGTTCCGTAGTATAGTCACGGAATATTTTGCTCATTTATCCGTATCATTGTGACGGATCTCCGCATTTTTCTGTGTCTGAAAGATAGACTTTCATTTCCGTGTCAGTTTTTTTTCTATTTTAAACCATTTTCGCATGGATTTGGGGTTATATTTGGGGTTTGGGTTACGATGTCACTTTAACTATTGGTTTATACTATTTTTTTTTTCGGACATTTAAACAATTGTCGCCTGACGTTAGGGTTAGAGTCGGGTTTGGTTAGGATGTCATTTTATGTTACAGAAAGTCTTTCTAACCCCAAACCCACGCGAAAATGGTAAGAAAATAAGAAAAACAATTGAGTAACCAATACGTGAAACTGACACGTAAAAATTAGCAAAATATTCTGTGACTATAACACAGAAATTTGTGAGATCAGGTTGATTATTACCTTATTTGGAAGGGTCATGAATAATAATGTCGAGCTCTGCTCTAATTGGCTGTTTCACAGAGCAGCTCCTTCAGTAGCTCTGTGTGTTTGTGTAAACAGACCTTATATGTTTGAGCCTGTATCAGACGAAGATACAGAACTTAAGGTATAATCAATTGTTTGGAGATTGTTAATCAGTCCTTCCAGAGTTTTTTGTGATTGTTGCGGGTAAATATCCTTGATCTTGCAGCACGTTTTCTTTAAAAATGCGATGGAGTATGCGAGATATTTATGCAATGAAATTGCATGAACTTGCAAAAACTGTTTGCAGCTTTTGCAGCTTTCATTGATGTTCACGTCGCGTAATTACGTCACTTCCCAACATTCCCATGACAACAGGGGACATGGCTGCCCATATGTGAAGTAAATGCAACATTTTTCAACTTTCTGCTAAGATATATATATGACGGGAATTATGAAATCATGCAAGCCCCCCATAGTTTGTGAGCATAAATCTGCAATTTATGAATTTTAAATATTATGCGATCGCATAAACACGTTTTTCTGGAGGGACTGGTTAATAGAAGTTTCTGAGTGCTAAGTTTGTTTTTTTCAGTATGAACCGGCAAACGGAAATGTAACATCAAAACGCTAAACGTTAGCATATAGCATTAACTAGCGTATAGCGCTAACTCAACAGTCACAACTTTGTTTTTAGCATTGTAACAACATTGTACTTAATTTAATGTTGGGGCGTCTTGTACATCTTGTTATTTAGAGATTGGTTTGTTTTCCAGTCGTCTTTTGCATGACATAAAAAGGAGGAAAAAATCGTGTTTAAGGCTCATGATATGCAATTACCATGTACAGAACTCGTATTATTCATCTATGCCTAGATAAAAACAGTTTTGCATTCTATGGCACCTTTAAATAAAGATGCACGTATGCTGTGCAGTGCATCCAGAATGCTTGCATGACTGAATGTTATCTGGGGAGAAAATTCATGATTTGCTCTCTGCTGTAAACAAAACTGACCTTTATGTTGAATTTGTCTCAGAGCCCCAACCTTTCCCTCTAAAAAAAGAAAAAAACCCAGAGCACTCAAGCACTCGCAGCCAGTCCATCTCGCACACCGGTCTGTAGAGTGCAAGCGAATCAAAGCAGGCCAAAACTCATCCATATCTATGCCATACGAGCATCTCCTAAATAATGCAGCAGTCTTCCCACACCAGACAGATTTTGCTGCATCGGCGCTATTGTGAGTCAAGCGTGTATCACACACACACACACACATCCCCAAACTTGCTCGCTTCCATCTTTTCCAGTCGTTTACTGATTTTCAATAAAAAAGATGGGAAATGAGTAAAGGAAGAGGGAAAAATAAGATAGATGTTCGTAATTTTTAGTACTTTTTTATTCTGTTCTTTTCTGCTGGATCATTACCGTAGGAGCTACTAATCTTGCACTTTGTTTTATACACACTGCTTTATATAACACACCTTCACAGCCAAACTACAAATATTAACATGCTTAAAAATGCAAATAAGTATAAAGCCATTATTTGAGTGCTTGGTGCTTAATACAAAAGCTCCTAAAACAAACCCGGAGAGCCAGAAATGCCACTGTATAACCCCACTCAATCTCAGGGCCAAGCAGTCCTCAGCACTAATGGGAGGCTTTGGGTGCAGGTCAAACTATCTGTCCCTCTAATGGAGCCAGCGAAGACATCAAGAAGAGACTGCACAAAGCTGTTTGTTAGGAGGTTTAGATTTGTGCGTGTGTGTATGTGTGTGTGTCTGAAGCAAAGCCAGCTGCCTTGATGCCAAATCAGTCATCGACTTAACAGACAGCAGTTTTTACATGAAGGCACCATAACATCATGTCCAATGATCTAGAAGCTTAAGTTGAAGTGAGCTTTAGACATAACGGACCGGATAATAAATGACTGCTCGGTAGCAACGGAAGTTTAATTGAAACAAATATAAAAACTGACAAATATGAATTTACTTTCGTCGATTGATCCATCAAAAGCCACTTGTATTCTCTCCATCACCTGTCAGACCGCATGCACAGATCTGTGGGATATCACAGGCGTATACGTGTTCCTCTCTGCTTGTGATATCCCACAAATCTCTGCTCCCCCCTTATTAAAGGAGTAGTCCACTTTAAAGATGGGGTCCATTGACTTTTTATAGTAGGAAAACAAATATTATGAAAGTATTGTGATAAATGATGAAGAAGATATTTTGATAAATGATGGTAAGCAAGCACACAGTTGATGGTTCCCATTGAATTCCATCGTATTTGTTTTTCCTACTATGGAAGTCAGTGGTTAAAATCAGCTGTGTGCTTACCATCATTTATCACAATATCTTCTTTTGTGTTCATCAGAAAAAATACATTTATATGGGTTTAGAACAACATGAGGATGAGTAAATGATGACAGGGTTACTATCCCTTTAACATGCTAACAGTTTATTAATTTATACAATGGGCTGCATGGTACCCATTAAAAAAGTACAGCTTTTGACTTAAAGGGTTTATATTAGTACTACCTCAGAGGTACATGTTGATATCAAATGTACACACATCTGCACCTAATAGTACATCACGGGTCTCCAACCTTTTTGTGAGCACGGGCTACCACAATGGGCTACTTTTTGATATTTACTTACTCAAAACGTTTTTTTATTTGACTTGTTGATATGTTTAATCATTGTTTAAAGCCAAGCTAATATAAAAATATGCAATAAATAAATATTACAAATGAGGCTATTAATAGAATGTGCTTTGGCGGGCACCTCACAGACTCTGTACCCGTGGGCACCATGTTAGAGACCACTGTGGTACATATTAGGACCTTTTAAAGGATATTGCCCCAGTGACAGCTATTTTGACACACTTTTTTTAACAGAATCACTGAGAGAGACTGTAATATATAATAAAAGTCATGAAATAATAAAATAAAGATGCATAGTAAGTTATCATTTTCTCTTTACAAGGCGACAAGACTTTGGATGAAAGAAGCAGAAGGCGAAAGTCTTATGATCTTAACATGTTTCCTTTGAACGCCGTCTTATGGGACGCACCAACCCCAAGCCAAAGGTTTCAAAAACAGTGCAAAGATTACTTGGAATACCGATGGCACAGCACAGCGGAATTCAGCAGGGAAACGGAGGGACATTCCGAGAAAGCAAATTAAGGCTGGAAAACAGAGGCTGCAGAGCTTTAGTAAGGGCATGCACATGAATATCTGGCGCTGGGGGCTTCAAGCCTGTCATGTTCTGCGCTTCAGTCTCTGCTCTTTGCTTCCAGTTCTAAGCCTCGGCTCTGTCGGATACTCTGGAAGTATGTGTGTGTGTGTGTGTGTGCGAGAGAGACAGACATAGATGACAAACCAGGGGGATACCAAGAGATAAAGGGAATGTGTGTCCGCGCCTTTTCGGGTCTGCACTGGGTGAGGATGTAAGTGAGCTTATGTGTTTATGTGAACCAGGACATGTTTTCTCTCTCTATCCATCCATCCATCTATCCATGTGCTGTTATTTGGAAAGGGAGCTGGTGTTGGTTGTTCAGAGTGTGCTGTGCTGCTTGTATAGATGTCAGGTGAGATGAGTGGCCCAGGCTGTCCGGGAGCCTCTCCGCTCCTCCCAAAACAGCTGCCACCAGTCTGTTAGAGAAACGCTCGGCTACATCCTATTCTTCCCTCTCTCCACCTCCCTCAGTTTTACACACCCACTTAATGAAGAGAAAAACATCTCGGGGTTCAGCCAGGGTCAGAAACTCAATTTACAGCTCAGTACTTTACACAAAGAGAATTATAAAAGAACATAAGATACATACCAAACTAGCCAAAAGTTTTTGTATTTTGTTTCCTGCCTAATTGGAGAATTACTTTATATCCATGTTACCGGGAAGGCATTTGACAAACATCTTTATATATGTAGTGACATGCCATGCATTTAGATACCACATTTCATTTTAATTACCGCCTCCATCCGTGTCAATAAACCTGCCTCATTTATCAAAGAGACAGACAGAAAGCTCAGCTTAACCGTCAATAAACATTTGTTTTTCAATCGTTTACTGAAGCGTCGACCGAAAGGGCTTTGCCTCACACTCGGTTATACCATGTTAATTGGGAAAAGAAACACTTTCGGATCTGAGAGGACTGGGGAATTTGAAGCCTTTATGTCGAGATGAATCAAAGCCAGTGTTAAAAATACACTTAATAATTTAAATATTTGTTAAAAGGCGTTGAAACAACTGGCGCACTGTCCAAAAATAGGCCAGGCTTAAGTAGCTCTCACAGCAAACACGCTCGCAAAAATAAAGGAAACCTTTTTTTTGTCCCCAAGCAACCTTTCAGTAAAAAAGTTCTCAAATTAACCATTTATATACTCTCTAGAGCCAAAAGGTTTTGTTGGTATCAAGAAATCTCCAGACAAAGAATATTTAGATACACTTTTTAAAATAAACGTGCTACAAAAGTTTTCTTCACAGTGATGACACAGAAAAACTATTGTTGGTTCCTTAAAGAACCATTGAGACAAAGTTTCTCAAAATAACCATTTCTCATATTTTATAGTCTAAATAATACAAAGAACCTTTCATGTAAAAGAAATTTAAAGATTTATTAGGGAACCATACAACAACAAAAAATGGTTCTTCTATCATGGCATCGTGTAGTACCTTTATTTTTTTAGAGTGAACCTTAATTTTTGAAAGTGCAGAAAATAGCGCCGCCTTTGGTGCAAAACAGACATAGCAGAAGTGAGCGCGGCAAGAGATTGGGAGTTTAGAAAGAGTATGAGCTTCCAAACGTGATGCTGAAAAGACAACAACAACAGCAAAACAGCGCCAGATTACATTGGGTTAATCTCTGCTGGTTTGCAAATAATTCAAATTGCATGCTGTAGTACGGTGACGTTTCGTTTTGGTTTTTGTGTAAAGCCCTGCGCGGTGTCACTGCAGTGTTGACAGTCTCCATCTGAAACAAAGAGGCAGCGCGGAGTGCAGCAAGCGACAGCCAGCGCTTCCACACTCGCTACGTATCGGAATAACGTGAAATGCTCGCGGCCAATGCAAAAAGTACAGAATAATGAATAAATCAACACTGCGACGACGAGCGTAATCTTTAAGATCCCGCGCATTCCGGGCTCCCCAAAGACTGCATCGAGAAGCGTCGCACCTCTGCGCGCGCGTAACGGCAGCATTTATATTTATTTAATGCCATTAAATTATTCTGTTTGAGACAGGAGATGCTTTGAGATCTTCCTGTTGGCGTTGGCTGTGAAATTATTAAGAGGCGCTTGTGTTTTAGAGGCAGGAGGCTGCGATCAGCGCATCTCTTATGCAGCGGACCCCTGGCTTTTAACACACTCTTAATACACAAACGCACACTGCGCTCGTATCGCTCATCGGAACCTCAGAAGGGTGTTAGCCGATAGAGCCATTATCATGGTCACACCTGGGTCTCTCTTAAACTTTAAGTGACTGGTGTGCTCTTTTTAGTGCTCCATCTCACTAAAAGTGCCACTGGATGTCTCACGCCTCTCATGGAGAGTCAGTACGCACGCACATACATAAAGTAATGCATCATTATAGCATTTGAAAGGAACGCACCCACTTGTTCTAGTGTACTAATTATGCTCTCTGTGCATATCATTAAAGTTAGCACACATGCATACTTTCTCGCGTATATGCAAAACACTGTTTTGGGAGATCATTATATGTAAGTTACTGAGTTTGGGCACATCCAAACAGCTATTTAAAACTGCACATAAGCAATGCAGATAGAGAAATGCTTCCGTGCGCATTATATCAAATAAGCAGTATGTTGAATGCTTGCATCGGACAAGTTTATTCACAAATTAACCATGTTCGTATTTGGCGCAGTGCCACTCGCTCTTTGCCGTTGCTTAACACACCACAACGGTCTCTCTCTTTCGGACCTCATAGCTCACAAATGAAATCATGACACACTTAATTCTAATGCGGCAACTTTGCCTACTTTATCGCAGAGCGAAGTGAACAATCATGGGTATGCGTTCGGTTACCTTATCTCACCGCGTTATGAGGAGGTTGACGCATCGACTACCTGTACAACACCACCGGTTCTTATCATCACATTAGTTTTATAAACCAGAAAACACTGTAAATACGTTTGTCTTACCTGTTCCTAAAAGGCACAACGCGATGTAAAACGCCAGCATCTTTATACGAGTCTTCAACACTTGTCACTATCAGCAGTCCAGAAATAAAGTGTGCGCCCGAAAGCTTTCCAACGCTCCGACCGGGCTGGATGTGGGAGCTTTTGCTGGTCCTCGCCCACCTCTTGAATGGAGACAATTGCAGAAAATAAAACCCTCAGCTTAAAGACAGCACTCGCATCCAAATACAATCAAAGCATAAATGCCCAACGTCCGTGCGTCTCTCTTTAAAGTTCGCAACTTCACTGTTCACTTTATATTCCAGCACGAGTTGCAATCGGTTTGCTTCAGTGTCCAGGTTTTTGCATCAATCCGAGTTATTAGAGTACATCCTCTACTTTTGATTGTCACATTAAAAACATCAGCGTGTCGTCTCTTGGGTATGTAACGGAACGTCTTCCGCGCGCACATAAACGCCTTCTCTTGCGCACTAGCTGTTCCCGTCGTACCGCTGCTCCGTTCAATCCTCTCTGTCTTGTTGCGGAGGCAATGCGATGCTGTGATCAGCACAGACTGTCGTACTCACTGGATGCGTTCGCGCAGAATAAAACAGGAGGCGCTTTCTTGCCTAGCTCGGAGTTTGAGAATGAAGTAATTCACAGTCCATAGGGACATCCGTTGGCCTACGCCCCCGGGTCTTGCGATTGGTTAAGGGAATAAAACTATAGGGGGTGACTAACAGTTGGGTTAAAGCAAGCGGGCGTGTTTGCCCTTAAACAACAGGGGGTGCTTGGTTATCCGCGCCTTTGAATGTTTAAACTGCTGGGGAAAGTAAACAGGTGTGTCGATTAAGACACAAAAAACATAAATACGGCTAGACGTTTACGACAATAAACTGTAATACAATTAATAGGTAATATTACATTGTTTTGTACCTTACCATAGTAATTGTGAGCCTATCTGTCCAGGCTAAAGTCTCAAAATCTTGAGATCAGAGCATCAAAGTTTGATTTTACTCACTGATTTCATATTGATTTCAATCTTTGACGTCATCTGATTCAGTAGGCTATTTATCAAAGTTATATTTTCACAGAATAAGTTTTTTACATTATGTTTGTTGTTTTTACTACATTTACTACAAAAGCCTAGTGTACATAAACAAAGTGTGGTAAATAAATACTATACTAAATTACAGTATTTTATGATGTGATCTATGGGTCTGCGGAGCAAACATGCATTTTGACTTTTCAAATCACTATTTATTTATTTGTTAAAGTTCATAAAGCTGATTATTCGTGCGTAATCTTGTTAAAGCTAACGGTACCAATACAAAAGGAACAAATAATGAAATAAATAAAACGCAATCCTAATTGGTAGATTTGATTGATCAGATGACCCATCAATCATACATCATCCCCGCCCTAAACTTGGTTATCTTTGCTTTCTCAATTCATCGGTAGGTTGTCTGTGAATTACTGGATGATTGCCACGTTAATACACTGAGGTAACTTAACGGTACTCATTTTTCTTTTCACCCTTAAATATTGCTTAGATATAGCTCGCGCACGGATGACACAATGTCATAGCTTCCAAACATTTCGGAGGTGTTCACGAAACGAAGTCTTTGTAATTTTCCACGCAAAGAAAACACGCGAGGCTTTTGGAAATCAAAAAGGCGAGGACCATAAAACGGAGCGAGTGACTTGCGGACGGTAAGATTTATAGCAGGTGAGGGGATCAAATGTGAGACTGGGGCTCGCAAACACATGCTGATGAGAGAAACAGCTCACCGAAGGCTCACGTGATGGGGTTCCTAGAAGTTAAAAGAGACGGGGTGGGGTAGGGGCAAACAGATGATCTTTAAACAACGTGGGCTCACACCTGCTGCGCGTGCAGTGTAAACATCAACAAGTAACGCGCGAAGTTTACCGAGTCATGACAGGGTGTAAGCCAGACGTGTAAATTAACAGCTACTTTACTTATTAGTTGAACATCCCCGAGGCTGACGTTTCTATTTAGCAAGTCAACTTTGAGACTTTATGGGCAAATACTAACACTAAAGTGACAAATTGCAATTCAAAAGGTCTCCAAAAGGAAGGCAATTCCCATAGACCCCCATCTTAAAGTGCCCAACTTTACAGGAGAAAATAAATGGTTTACAAAAAAATAGTTTTTGGCCTATATAGCTAATTTTGCCCTTCATGTCAAATATGAGGGGGTGATTTTTTTTAAAGGCGGGTTGCACGATCTCTGAAAGCCAATGCTGAAATTTGAAATCACCTTAACAAACACGCCCCTACCCCAATAGAATCTTGATCTTCTTTTGATAGACCCGCCCCACACATATGCAACCCAGGCAATGATGTTGGTTAGTAGACACGCCCCTTACTGCTGATTGGCTACAAGTGTGTTGTGGTACTCGCCCGATTCCCTTTTCCAAAGTGTTTCTCAAAAATCGTGCACCCTGCCTTTTAGCCTGGGTCACGTGACATCCTCTGTAGACTTTTGGATTATCGCAAAAAAATAAGCTCTGTGTTTAACAAAAGTTTATGCCGCTTACATGTTTTGTCCAACGAGATAATCTTCACAGATAAACACAAAACCATATTTTTTTTTTATTTATCTGTGAAGATTATCTTGTTGGACAAAATGTGTTAGTGTCATAAACGGTTTTTTTTTTAAACACCAAGTCTATGGAAAATAAATGGTCATTTTGGCGAGCAAACAAATGTCCCGCCAACTTCCAGGTTGGCCTACAAAAATACGTCATCCCTGCGGCACTCTATAACTGCCCTGCACTTTCTTTATTTCATGACGTCACATTAAGGGTGCTTAAACCCTCCCCAGGCGCCCACGGGCGTGTAAATGATTCATCTACGCGAACTGAGGATTTTTTGTCTGTAGTTGTATTAATAATAAATACTGTTTGATATTTACTAAACTGCGACAGTTAAGACATCGCTGGCATGGTAATCGTAGAGAAACTCATAAATAAGGTATGAGGTGAAGTTGTATGGAAATGTGACTCGGCAGGAAATGAGAATATTTTAACAAAATATTATCTCGGTCCCATTTGACCCGGGGTCAATTAGAAAAAGAAACGTCAGTTGTCGACGAGGAGGAAAGGATGAAATTAACATTGATGCATAACCCCGCACCCCTCTCATTTGCAAGGCTGATGCAAAGCTGAATTGAAACGAATATATTGTCTTGAGATTGCGGTTTAATTTGACGAGCCGCTGAAAAATCGATTCAGATCTCGGTCCGACAGGCAACAAACACGGCCTCCTACCTGGTCGTTCGTTTTTTAGACAAACTCAAATGGTGTTTTCTTCTACGGAGAACATTGTCTCGCTGATGTGGGCACACTGCGTTGTTTCACAAAGGTTAAAATGTCTTTTTGTCAGTCGTAAGATTGTATTCTTCACATCGTTTAAGTAAATATTGTATCACTTAAAGGTCAGCTTTCCTTCCAAATGTATAAATCAGAGCTGGTTTATGTCCACCCAAATGTCTTTTTAACTAAATGTCACAGCATATATGATATTAATAGTCTTCAGTTTCAGAGCTCTCATTTGATCAGCCGATATGAATCTTCAGTGAAGTATTTTGAATACCTTTGTAATCCCTAACCATTATTTAATTAATTTGCATAGTATTCATAATTAAAAATATCAACCGTTCAACAGTTTATTGCCAAGCGGACATCTGCTTGCCATGGTCAAAGTTCTCCTCACTTTACATCAAGCATATGGGGGCATTACAACGGCTCTTACTGTAATTGTGTTGTTGAGTACAGCCTTCATCGGTTTCAACCGTAACTCTTAAGTACATCTACATAGCAATAACTCTTTCTAGCCTACCTGTGCCAGGCGTTTAATGCATTTCACCTGTTATGTGTCTAACATATGGTTTAGATGCTAGCTTGTATTGCATAGGACCTCCACACACCAGTTTGCAAAGCGGTCAACAGCATGTCCCCCATGTCAATATCAAAACACAAGTCGGGCCATTATTGAAAGCAGAACTGGTTGAAAGGAAAGCACCTCAGGGGAAGTTCGGGAGGTATGTGGTTTCTGAGGGGTCAAGGGTACGGCATTTTTGCTGGGCCACCGGCTGCTAAAGAAGGTTGTGTTACTGAAACATGACTGTGATAAACGTTGTTGCTTTTAAGGTGATGTGCCTCTGCAGTTACAGGAAATATTGTGTGCCATTGTAACATAGTATCATTAGTCTCCACACGATCAAGGTTTCAAGTTATATACGAGCCATTGTGTTTTGTTAGTTGCAATTATTAAAGTTTTGGTACTAGTAAAAGTTTTCATACAATACTGAAATACATTGACAGCTCACAGTCTTTACTATTATGTATTTTATTCATTTTTTTTAAGAGTATGGTTCAGTCTGGACTGATCAATAAGTCTGTCTCTACTTTTGTCCTTTCAGTTGATAGAGATTGGAGGATCTCTGCGAAACTCGTGTTTCGATTTATATTCTTCTTTCCAGAACACTCCACAGTAAATACATGTTGAGCGTAAGTGGGCGAGTAGCTAAGATTAAAAAACATGAATGCTTCAATCAAACGGCTTTAATGGCAAATGCGCATCTGCAGGAGGGGGGGATGAAATAACCAGGTAGCTGCACGGACAACAGAAGTGTATTGAGGCCAAGGTTCAGATGGTGGCCACTGTGTTTTTAAAGTCAAATCATTTGAATTTGTGTAGCACGTCCTACAATACACATAGTTTAAAAGCAGCTTTGCGGAAAATTGTGCCGTAGTGCCTTAATTGTCTTAGTGTCCCCGTCGAGCAGTTTAGCTGACTTAATGTCTTAATGTTTTCGTCTTTAGGCCCCTGGTGAGCGCGCCAAGGGTGATTGTGGTAAGGAATGAAAACGGCATGTTAGTAGTGAAGGAGAAAAAATGTTGGGGGAAGCATGGCAACGATCAGCCCACCGTTGATATTTATTGACAGAATTCACACAGGTGCCCTTTGGTTCATCAAAAGCAACAGGTTTCAATTTCATTAACTACTACTTGTTTTTTACCATTTCAAAATTAAAATTGACTTGTTGTGACTGTTCCAGCAAAATGTCTCAGCATCATGTTGTTAGATAGATCAATAGTTGTTAGAGTATAGATATGTGATTGCTAAGGTGATTTTTGCCATTTTTTGTATGTTGCTTTTCAGTTGCTTGGGGATTTTTATATGGTGTTCTGTTTATTGCTTACTATCCCAAGCAGACATTTTAAAGGGATACTCTACTTTTTTGAAAATAGGCTCATTTTCAAGCTCCCATAGAGTAAAACATTTGATTTTTACTGTTTTGGAATCCATTCAGCTGATCTCCGGGTCTGGCGGTACCACTTTTAGCATAGCTTAGCATAATTCATTAAATGTGATTAGACCATTAGCATTGCGCCAAAAATAAACAAAGTGTTTTGATATTTTTCCTATTTAAAACTTGCCTCCTCTGTAGTTACATCGTGTACTAAGACAGACGGAAAATTAAAAGTTTTGATTTTCTAGGTCGATATGTCTAGGAACTATGCTCTCATTTCGGTGTAATAATCAAGGACTTTGCTGCTGTAACATGGCTGCAGCAGGGGTAGTGATATTACGCAGAACCTGAAAATAGTCCCCTTGGTTACTTTCAATAGCACGGGACAATTTTCAGGTGCTACATAATATAAAACATTTTGGGGGAGGCACAGTGGCTCAGTATGTTACACTGGTGCCTCACAGCAAGTTAGTCTCCAGTTCAAGCCCTGGCTGGGTCAGGTGGCCTTTCTGTGTTTGCATATTCTTCCTGTGTCCTTGTGGGTTTACTCACGGTACTCCGGTTTCTTCCCACAGGCTAAAAATCATGCAGATTAGGTGAATTGGAGTTGCCAAATTGCCCCTCCCTGACATGTGTAAGGTTTACCTTGTGTGGATCAACTTGTGTATAAATTAACCAGTTCTTGTTATGAATATAGCCATAGAAGCTGATATGGCTTTAAGAACGAACAAACAAACAAACCAAACTTTTCGGTCCCCCTGGTGGCTACCTGCAGAATAGGTCATGTAAAAGAATGGGACCTGAAAGCCGACCTAGTGCTGCGTTTACACCCTCTGCGTTTGAGACGTCAAAATCTCGTCTACCGCGGCTAGTTTGCCGCTTGAACAGTTTGAATGCATTAGCTCGTCTAGAGCGAAGTAGACGCGTGGAAAAAGGGGAAATTAGTTAAAAAAATGGCGGGAATGCTGCGGGTCGATAAAAGTCAAGTGACTCAAAAGTGAAATGTGTATTTACAACCTACCAGGTTGCCCAATGTCCTCCCTGACACTCTTCCAAGCGAGGTCCTTTTTATTTCTGTCTCTTTAGAAATGAGAACTTGTGTCGTATAGCTCCGGGTGACTGCTCACGGACAATATCAAGCGTTCCTTCATGTTGAATGAGTGACTTCTAGGCAGGGCCGCCACAGTACCAAGCATCCTCCTGATTGGTTAATGCGGCGCGAAAATCCGCCAAAGTTAAAAATTTTCAACATGGGAGTCAAAACGCAAAATGCTCAAAAAGCACAATTCGCGTGTACCGCACCAGACACGCGAATGAGGCGGAATTGCGTCTACCGTGCTAAACGCCTCATTCGCGCCGCGAGACTTCCAGCCGCGTGTCAACGCGTCTTTACAATGAGTGCGTTTACATGCACAGAATAAGCGGATAACTATCAAAAATCAGCTTATTACAGAAAACTGTTTTCATGCGTTTACATGCAAATCAATGAGCCTGCTATGCAGACAAATGCGTTTACATGGAACTTGAAGACTTATCAGTTTTCTCACAGGCAGTGACGTCACCACCTATAGTACACAATAGTCGTTCAAAAAGTCAACGGCATATCTGTCTTAAGCTGTACTGTTGTATCTACTCTTGTGTGTGCAGAACCTGTAAATGTAACTGCTTTAGTCGAGCGGAGACTTTTATGCGTTACTTTGCGCTTACTTCCGTATGTGACGTTTATCTTTCATACTCGGAGACATGCGCACATGGACAAAACCGTGAGAAAGCCGGTTAAGGTGTTTACATGCCACGCGAAATCGGCGTAATGAGCAAAAAACTGCCTGTGCCGATCGGTTTTTGCTTACGCCGTTTATGAGCTTTCCCCGATTAAAGAAAACAGTTTTACGCGTTTACATGACCCCACGTGTTATCAGTTTATTAAGCATAATCGGCGTAAGACTGTGCATGTAAACGCACTCATTGACTTAACATTGAAATCACACGAGCTTGACGCCTCTACATCAAAAAATCAAGTTACACTTCTTACGGAAAATGGCTTCTGTTATTTTAATTCATTCGTATCACACTAATGTACTTGTTTTTCTAATAAGATTGGTTCTAGTTAGTTATAAGATGCTATTAAAAGGGATGTGGTGATATGATTTGTGTGTCTGTGATTGAGTCAAACCGGAATGTGGGTGGGATTTTGATTCCACGACTACACTTAATGTCACGACTCCAAATGACATTATGGGTGCGTATGTCACTGGCCATTTTTGGAAGATTTCGGCTTATTTTTTCCTACAACAGGAGTCTATGGAGATGTACCGTTCATCTTTTTTACAGTCCAAAATGAAATGAGCCCACTGCCAAATCTCTGTGATGTTGTATTTTTAGCCTGTTTTATTGTCTGCCACTTTAAAATTTGGCAAAAGCTGTGGTGCACTAACAACAATAATGGCTTTCTCTTCTCAACAGGCTGCACAATTTGAGGAATCATGCCTACAGTATACTGTAGTTCAAACTGTGCATGCTTGTTTTGTCAGATCATCATGTACATCATGTAACGTATCAAACCGTCATCTAAGGCAACTGAAATTTCACACCGCCAGGTCTGATTTGTATGACGTGAATGATTTTGGCTTGGTTTTAAAAATTTGTTCCACAAAATTTTGGGATATCCCCACAAGCTAACCCAGACCTATTTGCACTTGTCTGAAAGTTGATCTTTATCATCATGTCTACTTAATGCTTTGTAGTTTAAAATGAACACTCTTATCTAATGTATTTGGGAGCTTCACTTATAATGAATGGTTGTCACCAATGGTACTGATTCTGCATAGATTTTTCGTACAGAAATTCTTACCATGTTTTCAAAAGTTGTATTTTAACGTTTATAGCCCATCAGTATCTTTTTGTCTTAAAATAGTGAGAGATTGTCAGAGAGAAAAGAGATGACCTGTACCAGCTGTTTGGTCCAGGACTGGCGTCATTGACAGAGCAAAACTTTGACTCTCACCGCCGTGTTGACCTAATCCCTAAGCGAGCTCTCCCAGATGGGCCGACAGATTTAGATCAGCCATCCTGACATGTGCTGACCAGCCTTGACAGAAGTCTTATCAGTGATGGGCCTCAAAAAAATAATGGCAGTTTTAGTTGGAAATTGCAGGCTGAAATGATTTCTGAGACTTTCTGCATCAGGTGAATTATGGGAAGTTGGTCCTTTTTAGATGAGTAAAATTGAAATGAATGTCGTCCTTTATTATTTTCTGTTTCTTTAAGTGTACTCTCGTTGTCAGCTAATCCTTAATTTATCTCAACAAATTAATTTAGCTTGTATTAAATCTCTCGAACAGAGCCTGGCTCTCATTTAATTTATTAACATTTAAATATTTAATATTTGTTTTGGCTTGCTTTTTGTGTTTATAGTGCTTGAATGATTACTTGCTGCTGCATTTACCAAATGTTTTACACAAAATTAAATTTATTTTTGTTGATTTGCTCTCAAATGTACAGTATATGCTGTCATTTGTTTTCCGTTTAAACGACCTTCAAGCTTCAAAAATGACAAAAACACTAAAAAGCCCCAGAAACAGAAACAAATGACTGAAATTTAAGCAGTTTGCCAAATATTTTCACTGCTGCAATAGCTCTCGGATCAAATATTTTGCAGGTTAGACTTAAATGACATTGTGTCATTGATTTACATTGTTTACAGAACGTCAGTGTCAAACACGTTCATATCTGACACACACAAACACACAGTAAAAAAATGCTGGTGACGTTGAAAGTCAATTTAACCTATTCTTTTAAGGTAAAGTAACATAAAATATATGATTATTATATATTACAAATATATATTATTATTATTATTATTATTAAAATACACAGTATTTTACCAGTCGAGTAAAAGCCGCACAAATTTTAATTCACTATTAGTTCTGTTTCCACTACTACAAGTAGTGTTACTGCAAAATATTTCAATGAGTGGCCATAACACCTGTTCATTCAAAAGCCGATCCTGTTGAGAGTGACTTGCATCAGGCTTTTGGTTTCACAGCAGGGTATTTGCTGTAGTAATTGAGAATGCTGGAGGGCACAGCAGTCGCATCCACATCTGGGAATTCCCAACCTGCCTCATGGCTTCTTAATTACCTAACCAAACATGGACAGAAAGCGGTATAGATAAAGCTTAAAAGAAATTTGCGGTTAATATACTTTCTAATTATTGTGTTTGTCCTGAGGAACACAGCTAAATATGGTTATTATATTTCATATATGACTCTTCACGTTGTTTGCTGTATTTTTGGTTTGTCTTTTTTATGCTTGAACTAAAAACATTATTATGTTTCCTTAAACTAGAATCGAACCATGTCATGACACAACAGCTTGAGGCTACCTAAATTGAAAGAGGTGTAGCCTAAATTCATTATGTTTGTTCACGCCACTGACCAATCAGCTGTAAGGTCAGTGATACTATTATTTCCAAGAGAAATCCAGTTGTATAAAAATGTATGTGGAATAGTTAATAATCATCACACATATAGGCCTTCAGTGGTGTCCTATCTGAATTAATCCATCTCGTAATAATACCATTATTATGACGTCACAGCAATAGAAACACATCAACCGGTAAATTGCAAAGTGAAAAAGAAATAACTGTATTTTATACCTAAAGAAATAACAGTCAAATTTAACTTTTTTAGACGCAACGAAAATTATACAGAAACCCGTTTTTAAAGGTATTTTAAAATGAAGGCAAACTCTGATCGCATAAATGGTTCTTGAAAAAGCTTACCAAGTGTTTTGTAGAATCAGACGTATAACAAATTACTTTGTTGACAGTCTAAAAAAAAAAATTCAAAGTTGAGTTTTTCAAAGGTTTACTATAAAAAATGTTATATTCACAAAATTTTAATTTTTATTTTTTTTTATTTTGCTTACTAAATAAAATGTATTAAACTCTTCAAGCTGGCCTGCGGATTGTTTGTAAACAAAATTCATCGTCCTTTCTTTCCTCAAGAAAAGTTTGATCATTCTAAGTAATTTTTATCGCCATAAAGGCTAATGCTGAAAGTCGAGACTGTCCAGTAGTATTTCTGACATAAGTTTTAATGCGTTCTAGGGCTGAGAATGTCCGTTCGACTATGGGGCTGTTTACACTTGGTATTAAGATGTGTTTTCATCGATCAGATCACAAGTGGACAAGAGAGACACATTACGTACACCTGGTATTTAAATCCGTCTCTTTTGTCCACTTTCGACCGCATCTGTCCTGAATACTGTGAGGGGGTGGTCTGTGAGATGGTGGGCGAGTCTCTCTGCTGTCATTCAAACGCGAGCGGGAGTAATTATGAGTTTATATGGACGCAAACTAATATTATGTCGGAGTCCACTGCTTGTTTAGCAAGTAAACATGCTGCACAGAGTTTTGTACGTGTATATGTAAGAGCTTTCTCTGAATTTTCAGCGCAATTGATGAAATAGGATCGCGCAACTTTCAAAACGAAACTATGGAGATCACCCACTTTAGTTTTATCAATGAAAGGCTAAAAATAGCGCTGTTCACCGTATGTTCACGCCAGAAGTCAAAAAAAGACGTAAAACTTGTGTTTAATACCTCAGATTAGATAAATGGGCGGAGAGAAGGCGGTCGCGTGTGGCTGTTCAAACACATTCAACCACATATGCGTTCCGCAACTCCAAAGCGATCCGACCGAAAGTGGTTTCGACTACCTCTGAATTTGGTTGAAAGTGGTCGAAAGTGGACGAGCTCAAAACGTTTTGATCACCGTTTACACCTGGCATTAACGTCGTCCACTTGTGATCCGATCGACGAAAACGCATGTTAATGCCAAGTGTAAACAGCCTCTAAAGCAGTGGACACAGGAATAGTTACCAACAAACATGTCAACGCGTACTGCTGTCACATGCTCTCACCCAGATTTTTATGTTGAAGGAAATCAAGGATTTCAACAGGATTTTTGCCTTCAAAATCAGTCATGGCATAGGGACAGATGGAATAGTGACTCTGCAACTGCGGTTTTTTATCTGGTATGTTTGAAACTCCTGGGAGTCAATCCAGTCAAATGACGTGAAAACTGAGACGTCGACACCAACTCGAAATATGATTGGTTAATGCAATGATTTCATTACCATTTATCTTAAGCTGAAGGCGCCTGCACTGCTCGTTCTGAAGGCCTAGGTAGATTTCTTTGACCCTGGCAGCACATGATGTCAGCCGCTGCCTGAAATATGATTGGATAAATGCTCAAATATACACTACCGGAAGCAGCGCAACTAAGAGAAAAGCTTTGAAAGAAAGACAATAGACATTATATGATTCATTTATTACATATTCATGGAAAAATACATTAAAATATAAATCAGCCCTGATGACCCACCACTGACCCTTAGAATGAAATTGTCAATTATTACCTTATTTGAAAGGGTCATGAATAATAATGTTGAGCTCTGCTCTGATTGGCTGTTTCTCAGAACAACTCGTTCAGTAGCTTTGTGTGTGTGTGTGTGTGTGTGTGTGTGTGTGTGTGTGTGTGTGTGTGTAAGCAGACCTTATATGTGCCGATGTCATCAAAAAGTGTAAGTAATACATGTGCCAATGTTACATCTTTGTATTTTCTAATGCCCAAAGGTGTTTCTAAGCAGCCACTGAGTCTGTTGTCACCTCTGAGTTTTAGGGCTTTTGCCCCTGGCTCTCTGATTGAGGAATAAGCGCAGCGGTGACATTGTTTCCCAGGTACGGTCGTTGCAAACATAGTGGGGCCATGGCAAGCTGACATTCATAGGAATGGGCCTTGACGTGCTGCTTGTTTTGTGCCACGGTGTTTCACTGTTCACGCCCGCTGAAAAATAAATACTCTGGGCTCGGGGGCTATAAATAATGGATGACTTGTCCACTGTCACTTTTAATCTTGCGTCTAACCACGGCCTGGCCATTATTAGGGTCTCTCTGTTTCTCTTTCTGTCCCATTCTTTAAAACGCTGTTCTGCTCAGCTTAACCATAAGACTCTTCAGGATTTCCACAGGAATCAATGACTTTCATTGCAAAATAAGAGATTTTCTTGGATATACGTTCTTGCTCCCTAACCTTACAGACCACAGAACACAGAGAAAACATCAAATCATCCTAAGAAACAAAGATACAGCAGAAATATGGGGTGGGTGGCCAGACGTGTGCAGTAAGGTAAACATTTTCATCTGCCACAATCCCGATCTTGCATTTGATAGGTGCTGTAAGAGTTCTCGAGGGGCCGTGACTCACAACCCGACCCCATCAAGCTCAACCAGTCGCCTCGCTGCAGCCCCTCCATGTGATGTCCATGGAACCCTGTCATGTTAAACATTGAGCAGGCCTGATGAAAATCTGTCCTGGGGACAAGCAGTGAGAGGATGGAATGAAAGAGAGTGCAAAAGTCCCGCCCGTACAACAGGAGAAATCATGGATTATTCACATTCGCAGCTGCGATAAGGAGAAAAATTGATGAAGAACAGCTGGCTGGAGCGCAACGTGTTGAGGGTTGAAGATGCTCCACCTTTGAAACAGCTGCGAAGCTGCAAAAGAATGCTGCAATTTTCTGCATCGTGAAAAACCAAACTGTTAAAAGAAATAGTTGCAGAAACGAGCAACACAAGTAGATTTGTAAAAGAAGAAGGTCCACACATAGGCTGCTTCCGAAATCGAATACTGTGACAGTTGGAATTGAACTAGATGAAGTTAGTCCTTAACTGGAAGGATGTTCAACTACCGCAATTTAATGACAAGGGACAGCTATTTAATGTATTTGCATTTGAAAAGAGCCGCATTTAGAATTTTTTAAATAAAACAATGCATCTCTGGTTGCTTCTCCGTTGGATAGCGCCTCTCGTGGGATAGTAAAAGGATCCATCGAAAGAGCACTTTGGGATCTTGCCGGAAGTAGTAGGGCATCTGGATGCTATTCCTGTTTTTGGAATACAATGAATTCGGACATGCTGCTCACCTCAGCTACTGCTGTTCACCTACCATAGTATGGAAGTATGCGGTTTCGAACGTAGCCATAGTCTTCAAGTTTTGGCACAGGTAGCCAACCAACTGTGTTTCAGCAGCCTGAGTCACTCTAGATGTGTGAAGGGATTTGGGTTGGTTGGATACAGAGAAAAAGAGACACGGTCGGGGCTGGGGTGGGGGGTTACGGTTGAATTGTTTTTATACCGGGGTCTCATGTTGCCGCTGTGAATTTTTCATCAGTCTCCTAAATTAAAAATGTGAGCGGCCATCACTTATTTGTCAGGCTAGCCCAGCACATAAGGTGGATTTGACAGGGGGTTTACACAAGGCCTTAAGAGCCCAGAGCCAAAGCCTCTCTGAACAGCACAAAAAGAAAGATACAGAGTGAAAGTGTGATATGGGATATTTAGGTGCTCAGAGAAGACCGAAGTAGTCTGAGCTTAACAGCAGTCTTGGTAGATGTCATTCACAGTGATCTCTACAGCTTACGTGTACGGTATGTGAAACCCAGTTTAAGTCAGTACATATAGACAACATGCAGGCATTCACAGGTTACCTCTGGAAAATGGCAAATGCTGTCAATTTTAACCCATGCACCTCCTTGATGCTTGTATATCTAAAGCTGCAACCTGTTTTTTTATTCAATTTTATAGTTTTGACTTCATTTCCAGATTTTTGCATGCAATTTTGTTGGTAAGGCCTCAGTCTGCTTGGCTTTGTGTCGGCTTGCATTTTCTCTGGAGAAGTCAATGGCCGTCTGTTTCGGGGGCTGGAAAACGATACAAACATAAACACTGGCCAAGCAATGGTTCCCCTCGGCAGCGCAGCAAACATACGGCAACAGGTGATGTGCCAGATCTCAGAGTATCGACACTATTTGAAAGCGCACACATGCACAAACATACGATCTCAGTGGATGGCTGCAATTCTTCTGCCAAACGTGGGGGCGTTTGGCAACAATACTCTCCTCTGTGAGACAGAGAAAAGAGAGATAGGTCCAAAGAAGAAAAAAGAAAGTTTTTGTTTCGTCACCTGTTTTAAAAGGTCAAGGGACACTTTCTTTACTGCTGGCAACCGTGTGTTGCTAAGTGTACTGGCGTCAGACCTCGCGGTAATGCTGAGGTCCTCTAGCAAACTCTTTTGAAGATGGGTTTGCAATTTAGAAAACACCATATGTTGCATTTTAAGTTGTTTTTCCTTAAGGAAGTTTTTAAGGGGGCAGGAAGCCGCTTGAATCTTTCACAAAGTGGACAGGGGTTAACATGATAATGGCATTAAGAAATGGCCTACGTGTATTGATGCACATCTGGAACGAATGGGGGTGAGCTTGAAGTTCATTTAAACTTGGTTTCAAGGCAAAGAAAGACGGCATGTTGACATTTTTGCCAGAGAAAGCTGAAAGTACAAGAAAATTTTGTTTCAGGATGACACTACGATTGTTTTCTTTGGCTTCAACCAGGAAGACTTCCATCTCTGTTGCTTGACCCCTTGTAGTATGGCGGTTTTAAGGGAGGAAGAACCAGGGCAAGGGTGAAGATGTTGCATTGTTCCTCATCTGGAAGAAAGACACTTTTCCCCCAATGTTTAATTTTTGGTTTAAAAGCCTGGAATGTTGACTCAAGATCTTGAGATTTTGCTAATGAAAAGTGGCACATTTTGCAAAACTTTTGAAAATGTTTCAGGCCCTCAGGAGGGGTGCAGGGAATCGCACCGAACTTTTGAATTTTCGGCAAACGCCCTCAGATTCTTCTGGGATGCTATTTCTTGCCTTGTTATCAAGACGCTAATAATAGACAGGCTGTCTGTTTCTTCCCTTGGTGTGTTTCCTTTAAGGATATCCTGATCAGATTCCTTTTTCACCCTCACAGGCAGATCTCATCATTTACACCCCCCCCCCCTTTCTCCCTGCTCTCATCTGTCAGCCTTTTAAATATAAGCCTCTAGGTTCAGCACTATGTTTGTTTGGAGAATCTGATAGGAACCGAACACTCTCTCTTTCTCTCTCTCTCTCTCTCTCTCTCTCTCTCTCTCTCTCTCGCCTTGTAGCCACGCAGCAGTCATCACCTCCAGTGGCTTCTGTTGTGGCCTTATTTTCCGCCGGGATGCGCTCCAGTTACGGTGCACTTTTAATTACACTCAACGCCACAGAGGTATGTCACATGCCGTCCGTGAGACAGCCCTCAAGGATGGGGCTCACCCCGTGGTTGCCAGGTTTCTTCTTCTCTTCAAACCAGGTCCAAACATGCCTGAGAAATTCAGCCTGCAGTGTAAATATTGGTACTCTGGTGCGTTTGGCAAAGGCCCTGGCTCGTCTCTTGCGACTCAAAAGTCCTGTAGGCTGTGTGCATTGCCGTTCTAATAGCCAAAGCAGCACAGGTAACAGGCGGCTACAAATGTTCTGCATTATGTATTTTGTTTAGAAATTGTTTTCCCAAAAAAGAAACTGTTGCCATTTGCTTACCCCCATATAGTTTGGACATGTTTTTCTCCTTTGAAATGCAAAAATGAATAATTTCTATGGATCTTTTTCTTACAATGTAAAGCAATTTTATTTATACTTTACAAAGCGCCAAACATATACTGCATTATTTTTATATATTATACAGTCCCTCCAGAGAAACGTGATTATACGATCGCATGATTTAACGCATAATCAGCCAAAGTCCATATATTTATGCGGGGGACACATATTTTCAAATACACCGCACTTTCGCAGCATAAATTGCAGATTTCTGTGCACAAAATCTGCATGATTTCATAATCCCCGCATTTTCGTAGCAAAAATCACATATATCTTGAAAAATGTGGCATTTACCTCACAACAGCGCAGCAATGTCCCCTGTTGCCATGGGAACGTTATAAAGTGACGTGATTATGAGACCTACCACCATTGAAAAGCTGCAAAAGCTAAAAACAGTTTTTGCAAGTTCCTGCAATTTTTGCAAGTTCGCATTTTTTAAGAAAAACATGCCGCAAGATCAAGGATTTTTGCTCACAACAATCACAAAAATTCTGGGTTGCTTTTAAACCTATTGATGAGTCAAATATAAACATTTTCTAGGTTAATTTAGCCCAAAAATAACCCAGCATTTTTGTCATTCCAAGTTATACGATTGCTTTGTGGAGAGAGATTTTTCTGACCCCCCCCCAAATTACTTAATTGGGTCTTACATTGCATTGCATTTAATTTAATTTAATAGTGATGCCTGACATTAGTGTTCCTGTAGCTAAGTTGGAAGAGGTCATGGGTTCGACTCCCAGGGAACATGCATACTAATGTATAACCTAAAGTTGCTTCAGATAAAAGCATCTGCAAAATGCAAACTTGTCCTAATTTAATGCATGTTTTTTACGTCATACATATTTTAAATCTGTGATTCTTTACCTTTGTAAACCTGGATAACGTCTTGATAATGTCTTGTAAAGCTGGATAATGTCCTGAAATATAGTGCATGAGTTGTATAGACTTTAAAATTTTGTTTTAGTTTTTTTTCTGTTTTTTTACACGAGTTGCTTATTTTTTCGTGTTAAACAGATGCTTGGATGTTCTGCCTATCTGGTATCTACATGTTTCATGGAAGAAATATGATCATGCGGTGTTAAAACGACATGAGGGTGAGTAAACGATGACAGAATTTCATTTTTGGGTGAACTATTCTTTAGAAAAGCATGCACAAATTAAGCAGTTTGACAATGGGCTCGCACAGAGAGGTAAGATAGATCGTAAAGGTTGATAAATGCTCCGCTGAAAACTTGCTGACGGGAATAACTGAACATTGACCACTTGCATTAGAAATTTGATTTATATCAGCGGCAGCCGTTCTAAGGGAAAGGGCTTCTGGGATATGAAATGTTTCACGAAAGACACAAATGCGTAAAAAACGGCTGAAAGACTTTTGCTACGCCTGCCAATGTGTGATATGTAACTCCCTTTAAACCAGAAGAGATCCATTTCAGAAAGCGCTCCTTGTCAGAGGAAGCGGGAAAAAAGTAAATTAGCTTTATTGTTTCTTATCATTGCACAAGATTGTGTTTCTTCATTTTAAATCACAGCCCTTCATACCCTTCCGTAATGACTTTGAAAAATCAGCCACTTTGTAATGACCTGTGCTTGAAAAACTCTTAACTATTGTTCCAGGCACAGTTGTAACAAATGACCTTTGCTGCAGTAATGAGTGCGTTCACGTGTCATGACTGTGTGTGTCTCCCAAGCGCTCACGTTTCGGGCCCCAAACACACTAATTATTGCATACCAGCAGTTTGGTCCAGAGGTTTTCCTGTGTCGACAGCTCATTTGATTCATTAGTAAGCTCCCTGTACGGTTTCACAAGAGGAACCGGAGGAAGAGACGGAAAAAGTGGGCGAGTGACCAGAATGGGGGAGAGAGAGAGAGAAGGAAGGGGGATATGAGAATGTAGACCTTGAATAGAGAAAGATGGAGGAATGACTTTGGTGGTTTTCTCTCATCACTTTTCCCAAAAAGAAAAAAATGATTGATTGGCTAGGCTGAGAGATGACATGCCTCAGTCACATAGGAAAGCTGTTAACTCGATATACACAATAAAATTCAATCCTGTTGTGTAGAGAACACCCAGCTTTCCTAAGCCGGACGTAATGGCATGCTGATCGGCCAAAAGATACCAGAAAGGACCCTCAGGGCTAAAAGGGGGAAAGGGGGATGGAGTAACCAGGAAATAGAATGGATATGGTCAGAGTTAATGGCGGCTTGAAGGAATAGTTTATCCAAAAAAAAAAAAAAAATACAAATTAGCCCTACCCTTAAGCCATCCTAGGTGTGTATGACTTTTTTATTTCAGCCAAACACAGTCTGAGTTATATATTAAATAATGTCCTGACTCTTTAAGCTTTATAATGGCATTGTATCATTTTTAAAGCTCCAAAAACAAATCTATACGGTTAATAAAGGATAAGTCCACTTTTATAAGAACATTTCCTGATAATTTACTCACCCCCTTGTCATGTTTGTCTTTCTTTCTTCAGTTGGAATTTTTTTTTTGAAAAACATTCCTGGGTTTTTATACTGTATATAGTGGATTTCAATTCAAACCAGCGGTTTCAATGCTCTAAAATGATCCCAATCGAGGTATAAAGGTCTTACGCCGCGTTCCAAATAATTATGCACATTAGTGATGCACCGATGTATCGGCCGCTGATATTTATCGGCCGCCGATATTTATCGGCCGATTTTAGATGAATTTGAAATCATCGGCACATTGGCAATAGCACAGGAAAGGCCGATACCGATTGTTTATTAATTAACTGCATAAAGAAATCATTATATGTTAAAAAATGAGTTAATGTTGTTACTAAAATAAATGCTGAATAGCCAAAACCACCTTTGAAGGTTGTCATGCTGTCTTATTATATTTGTTTTAGCTTAATTTGTGCCTCTGTTATTATGTTGGTCAGTTGAACGTTTATTAGATCCAATCCATGTTCAATAAAAATAATATGATGCAGAAATAAATTAGCTAATAGACCAACTGTATAGTATTGTTTACAAGTGTTTAATATCGGTATCGGCTTCGGACTCGGCCAGAAGTTGTCTGTTTAAATCGGTATCGGCCCAAAAAATCCTATCGGTGCATCCCTAATGCACATGCCATTTTTTTTTTTTTTACAGTCAGTACGTTTACGAATGTTATTTTACCCTCAACACTTATATGACAGTGTGGATGTTATTCTTTTTAAATGAAATAAAAATGTCAAAAGATACTTTAATACTTTGAAAAATATGCAAAATATGCTGTTGTAGTTCTCATACAATATGGGTATGAAAAAAGATCTTTCTAAAGACAAAACGTGTGCATTATCTTAAAAAAAAAGGAAATTATTTCCTGTAACAATTTATATTTGGTGGACCTAAACAAAAATCATTGAACTATTATAAGAGTCTTGAGTGATTCACGGTACAGAAAGATTTGACTATATAAAGGCTTTAAAAAATTTTAAATATTAGAAAAAGGCAGCAATAAAAAGCCACAGTTAAGAAGAAAACATGTATTGAAACCTGCTGGTGTCTCTGGAATCCCAAGAACCCCTTTAATACAGGATCCTTCAGTGGATAAAGCTGTATTTCTACCCCTCCACCAAACCAAAACTTGCAAAAATGAAACATTTGCTGTGAGCTCAGAATACAAGAAGACTATTTTCAATCAATTATATTCATTGCCATGCCCTAATACACTGAATAGTAGAGATGAATGTCATTCTGGATTGTTGGTGAATAGCCACTATGTTCAAACAAGGCTGTAACATTGGGAAGAGGTGCCAGAGTAATGATCTGGGCTGGGATATTGGGAAGTAAGATGGTTGGTCCCTTTAGGATCCCAGAGGGTGTCAAAAGGACATCTAGAAGATATTATATAGATATGTAGAGTTCCTAAAAGATGGTTTTTCACTATGGGATATAAAAGGAATAATTTCTTCTGAAATAAATTTACTTTCATGGAGGATAATATACCATTCCATGCTGCAAAAAGCATCACTGACTATTTAAATCCATATGGGCAAAAAAAAGGAAGAAATTAAGATGTGACCACCATCATCCTCTGATCTTAGTCCTATTTAAAAGCCTGTGGAGCATCATTATATGAAAGATGTGTGAGGTGGACAGCACTATAATTCGAAACATCAACTTGGGGAAGTAATACTAGTGTCTTCACGTGAAATTAAGACAAAACCTATACTTGTATATGTACAAGTTTAATGAATAGGTGAGTTATAGTCAAGCTCATATATTTTTATGTAACTTGTGTAAATACATTATTTATTTTACATTGTGTTCGTTTGTTTGTTTGTTTTTTAAAAAAAATAATCTGTCCATGCATGCATATTTGACAGATATCTGTTTTTATAATCCATTATATCATTATAAATTTGGTTAAAGTGTAATCTTCATAGTAATTTGAAACAGCATATTTTTCAAAGTCTTAAAGTACATTTTTGACATTTTAATTTCATTTAACTCTTTCCCCGCCAGCGTTTAAAAAAAAGTTGCCTGCCAGAAAATGTTCTTCTTTAAATATATAAACAAACAATATATCAAATGTAAGAACAGACCCTCTGTTTAAAAAAAAAAAAGGTTTCATCCTACCTTAATTTATTTTTATTTTTATCACCTCTCAAATATGGGTAGGTTTCTTCAAAAACACCCAATTTTTAGCAAAAAGCTGAAATAATCCCATTTTTGTGAAGGACTTTTGATAGATATCAGATGCAGAGCGATCTTTAAAACATACAAGGAGTTCTTTCTCTTTCACGTGAGGCGCTACTTCCGGGTTGTATAAGTTGCGGAAGTGCGCCACCTGGTGGATAAGCGGTATTGCGGAAAGCCGGAATTTCTCGTCATTGGCAGGGAATCGTTTTCTCTTAATTTGACGAGTTCTCTCGTAAATGGCAGCGAAAGAGTTAAATAGAATAACATCCACACTGTCATATAACGGCTGAGGGTAAAAGAAATTTGTAAACTTACTGACTATATTGGAAAAATAAACAAAAATGGAAGGGCATAATCATTTGGAACGCGGTGTATTAAGCAAAATTATCATCATTTTCGCAATAAAAAAGATGTACTTTTTACCAATGAACTTCATGTCTTGCACTAGTCCTAGAATGCACATCCACGACCTTACATATTACGTAATCACGTCAAAAGGTCATGCATTTCGTATGCGAAACACACATGTATGGACTATTTTGAACAATAAACTGACACAAAGACATTAACAGTACATTCACACGGGGCGTAAGCGTTAACGCTTGACGGAAAGCTTGTCTGAATCGTGGCCAACAGCCAATCACAGTGGCCGCTTCACATGCTCCGGTCTTCCATAAATGTAATTGGCTGGCTCTGCCTCGGTTATTTGCATAAGGTGATCCGTTTGGCTGACGCACGCATTGCCGCTTGAAAAGTTGAGAAATGTTCAACTTCTGCCGCGAGCAACGGTACTGACGCGGCGCCGACGGATCCACAATTCAGTTCGGCAATGCTTGTAACCCATTGAAAAGTGAATCCGAAGCGTCAACGCTTATGCCCCATGTTAATGCATCGTAATTTAGTGTCCTTCCACATGCAGCAAATTCTGAACGGTCCTCCTTCTGCACCTTTGAAAACACTGGAGCGGTAGTTTCCCATATATAATGTGTGACCTTTCGACATGATTACGTAATGCGTAAGGTTGTGTACGCGCATCCTAGGGCTAGTGTTAGATGAGAGTTGTGGTTAAAAAGTGGAAAATGACGATTGTTTCACTAGATAAGACCCATATGTCTAATTTGCGATCATTCACAGCCTGCAATTTGGACCTTCAAACCGTTGGGTTCAATTGAAGTCCACTATATGGAAAAAGTCCTGGAATGTTTTCCTCAAACAAAATTATTTATTTTCGATCGAAGAAAAATAGATGACATGGGGGTGAGTACATTATCAGAAAATGTTCATATGAAAGTGAAGTAACCCTTTAAATGTCTTCTAAGGCGAGACTATTCATTTTTGGATTTTGTTTGCAAACTATCCCATTTATGTTTGCAAAGTCTGCAGCGATTGAAGATATCATCTGCTCTCTGCAGATCGATGATACGGCTTTATGTGGTCCAGTGCATGTACAGCTGCTGTGCTTTTAACTTGTTGCGTGTGCTAAGTACAAAGCATTATTGCATCATGATGCAATGCATAAAAACAGGTTATTTTATCTCTAAATGTGTTATTTGAGTTTGTCTTCCACATTGCGGAGTTGGCATAGAAGTCCTAGGCTCTGTTACGTGTCACCTTAACAGGTTTATGGATGATTTCTTCTATCTAGTTAATCCTGCACCAAGCTAATGTGGATTTATCTGGACTCCCATGAGGGCCCTGATTAAATCGAGCTCTCTAAAGCCCCACATCTCTGTCTGAGAACAAGAGACCTCTGCATGAAGAAGGAAAGTGGCGCTGTCGCAGCCCTGTCTGTCACCAGCAATTAGCGGTCGGATCAAAGCGCTGATGCAATCACAGCCCCACTGTGGCTTCCTATTATCGTCCCCTGAGAGAGCTGACACCCAACCAGTGTATGTGAAGGAGGGGTGTTGTATCCTGTCCTGTGTTTTACTGATGTCTGTAGGTAATGCCGGTACCACACCCTTCATGCTGCAGTATCTGGGTATGACTAAATTTGATTGTCTTAACAATCAAATCAGCATTCAGGCGCAACTAGACAGAAGGGCCAGTCACGCTCTTGTTATTTCACATTTAGATAAACAACTGCTCTCACAGTCCAACCAATCACACGTCTATAATGCAATAGGTATTTTTTTTACATACAGGCAAATAATGACAGAAGTGGTTGGCAGAAAGTTTGTAGTATGTGTGTGTGTTGGCAAACTTTGGCCTGTTGAAAGTGGGAGTTGACATTGACGGTCAGTATGCAGTAACTAGAGAGAAAATATTATACAACACAGCTTGGTTTACTAGTGAGTCGATTACTTTCGATAAAAAAAACGTATGGAGATGGATGTCGCCGTATTGAAGATAATGAAGGTCGTGTCAAGTCTCAGGATGTTACTAGAGCTTTTCTGGCTTTCTAGTTAGGGGTCCTGTTTGCGATTTCTTAAATGATCTTTCTTGCACTGAACGGTAATGTAAACAAACATTTGCAGGTACTTATTGGTTAAGTCTGGCTGGGCACATGGCATGTGAGTATATGGAGTATTGTAATATTGGCATGATTTTTATAACAGCAAAGCAGGGTTTGCCGCAGAAAATTTGTTAGTTAAGGTGGTAGGGGTGGGTGGGGGTTTTGGTACCGAGGGCGTGGCAATCAAAGGGGCATATGCGTCATTATAAAAATTAAAAACACTCAAATAAAACTTAATTTTGAAGAAACTATGACAGAAAATGAACACACACTAGATTATTAATGAATTAAATGTTTTTACATCTAACGGGAATAGCTGCGTGACGAAGTGAAACTAAAGGGTTAATAAACACAAACTGAAGAAGATGTTGTAGAACGTCTGGTGAACGATGATAGATGGCGAACAAATTGTAAAAACTGATTATTTCCCACTATTAATTACATTATCTTAAAGGAGTGTAACTACTGTAGCATGTAAATAAAGTGAGCAAGAGCACTCAACAATTATATCTAATCAACAGGCACGTGAAACCTAACTAGCCGGTTGCTCAAACAACAAAATCACCAGCTAACTTAACTTAAATTTGCAAGAACTATAGACTAATACAATAACAGGCTTAAATAACCCCAAAACATAAGTCCACAACAGTTCTCACGGACACGTGTTTTATCCACTGGCTATCCTCCAGACATGACGGACCACGTCTTTATATCATTTCGGTCGTGTGGCGTGCGTGCACGCTCGCGGTGTGAAGCACGTCCTCGCTATTCTCTGAGATTTTTTTTATCAACTGGCTACTAGTTATTCTTCAGACAGACGGTCCGCACCACGTCTTTCTCATTTCGGCCGTGTGGCGCACTTGCACGCTCATGATGTGAAGCGCGTCCACGCTATTCTCCGAGATGTTTAATCAACTGGGTAGTTATCCTCCAGACAGCGATGGTGCAGACCACGTCTTTCCATTTTGGCCGTGTGGCGCGCGTCCCCGCTCGTGGTGTGAAGCGCATACGCGATATTCTCCGAGATGCACTTGACGGCCTTTTGTGCAGCGAATTTTTTTTTATTTTTTTGGACGACCTAGTTAAGGTGGTAGGGTTTCCAAGCTTAGGCGGGCCGCCCAAACTGAAATGTGCTGCGGGAAACCCTGGCAAAGTATGAAATGAGAGATATTTTTACTTAAAGGTGCCATAGATTAAAAAAGAAAACAAAGATGTTTAAATGTTTACTAATGTGAGCTACTGACATGAGCCGCAGAGCACAACATTATTGTTCATGACCCTTCCAAATAGGGCAAAAATAGATCATTTCATTCAAAGGACAAACCCTAGGGTTGTAAATGGACTTGTAAAAATGTTTCTGGATAATCTTTGCACTTAATAAAGTTATAAACACAATTTAACATATTATTTCAATGCATTATTTGGCACCTTTAAAATTGTTTAAAAACAGTTGGGCATTGTGTTAGCAGCACAAAATGTTTCATCCAAGATAGCACATATACTGAAAAAATGAATACCATCTAATACACTGCAAGTTAATGCATAAAAATGTATTTGCCAAATGCATAATATAAGCGTAAATGTATAATGGGACAAAATTTTGAACAAATCATTTATTATTTTCTCCAGACTGTCACAGTTAAATTTGAGAATATGTGTCCCTGCCTTTGAACACCCAGCTAAACCATTTTGTTTTTTGCGATTTAGTGATTTCTACATAAAATCATGCTACATAATGTAAAGAAAATGCATATTTTGTGAAAATGTAACCTTGATATCTTAAGGTTAGGATTGAATAATATCATGACAAAGATTGACATTAAAGTGAAATCTCATAATTAGATTAATAGACTTCAGTTTGTATTTCCTAGACATGGTTTCTTTTTCAACTGATTCTGTGTATTTATATGGTGCATGGTTGTAAAGGGTTAAAGTTGTCTCAGCTCTTGAAAAGAGAATTTTTTTTCATTGCTAATCTGGTGACAATGCAATGAAAGTGGGAAAGTGTGGTGCTTCAAATGTCACCATCACGCTTATTTCAGGGGCCATTTGATGGTGCACTTCCTGTCTGCAAGTGTCTCTCTGATATGTTAATGCTAATTAATGGCATCTTATCACGGTGCTAGTGATAGTCGCAATCAACAAGCTCTGACTGTGTATTTCATTTAATGTCCTTCAGCACCCGCCAGTGGCTGTTAACATTGTTAACCTTTACTTGGACACAATGGAGATAGACAATTGTTTTGTTTTACCAATTGTATTTGATCAAGGCTCACCTTTTCCACGACCCACTCCTTGTCTTCTGAATGGCAAAATGAATGAGCACAGCTGATGAAAGTATAGCTCAGCTATAGCGTTTATAGTTAGGTTTGACTCACTATAGTGCTGGCTGTTACTGAGGTTTAGTAATTAAAGCCAATTATATAAGATTTTTTTATAGAGATCTCAATATTTTGATTGTACGTTGCAAGCTTTTATTATTTAGAGTGTGTCATGTACGGTGTTGTGTTAAAATCGTCTGGTCTGTTCAGGTATGTTTTGTGTCTGTTCTGGTCTGTTTTGGTCAGGGGGGTTTTAAACAGGCATGTTTGAAATGGAAAATGTGTTTATGTTCATTAACTCTAGGTTACCAGTAGTTGGGTGAATAAACTAACTTTTATCAGGTGCCCCCAGAACCGACATGATCAGGCTAAGCAGGTTTTAGGTTAATCAACCCAAAAGTTCAGGGTTTGGCTGATGGTAACTTAACCCCGCTTTATGGAATACCACCCGGTCTGTTTTTGTCTGTTCTGTTTTGGTCTGGCCTAGCCATGTTCTGTTCTGTTCTGGTCTTTTTGATCTGGTCTGTTCTCTTCTGCCATGGTCTGGCCTGATCCGTTTTGGTCTGTTTTGATCTGGTCTGGTCTGTTTTGTTCTATTCTGGCCTGGTCTGTTTTGGTCTGGTCTGTTATGGCCTGGTCTGTCCTGGCCTGTTTTGGTCTGTTCTGGCCTGGTCTGTTTTGATCGGTTCCGTTCGGTTCCATTCCGTTCTGGCCTGTTCTGGTCTGGCCTGGTCTTTTTTATCTGGTCTGTTCTGGCCTGGTCTGTTCTGGTCTAGTCTGTTTTGGTCTGTTTTGATTTGGTCTGGTCTGTTATGGCCTGGTCTGTCCTGGCCTGTTTTGGTCTGTTCTGGCCTGGTCTGTTTTGATCGGTTCCGTTCGGTTCGATTCCGTTCTGGTCTGGCCTGGTCTTTTTGATCTGGTCCGTTCTGGCCTGGTCTTTCTGATCTGGTCTGGTATGGTTTGTTCTGGCCTGGTCTGTTATGGCCATTTTTGGTCTGTTTTGGTCTGTTCTGGCCTGGTCTGTTGGTCTTGCCTGGTCTGTTCTGGCCTGGTCTGTTGGTCTGGCCTGGTCTGTTCTGGCCTGGTCTGTTTTGATCTGGTCTGTTCTGGCCTGGTCTGTTCTGGCCTGGTCTGTTTTGATCTGTTCTGGCCTGGTCTGTTCTGGTATGTTTTGGTCTGGTCTGTTTTGGCATGGTCTGTTTTGGCCTTGTTTGTTATAGCCCGGTTTGTCTTGGCCTGTTTTGGTCTGATCTGTTCTGGTCTGTTGATCTGGCCTGGTCTGGTTTGGTTTGTTCTGGCCTGGTCTGTTCTGGCCTGGTCTGTTGGTCTGGCCTGGTCTGTTTTGGTCTGGTCTGTTTTGGCCTGGTTTGTTATGGCCCAGTCTGTCTTGGCCTGTTTTAGTCTGATCTGTTCTGGTGTGTTGATCTGGCCTGGTCTGTTTTGGCATGGTCTGTTTTGGCCTGGTCTGTTCTGGCCTGTTTTGGTCTGTTCTGGCCTGGTCTGTTGGTCTAGCCTGGTCTGTTTTGGTCTGGTCTGTTCTGGCCTGGTCTGTTTTGCTCTGTTTTGGTCTGGTCTGTTTTGGCATGGTCTGTTTTGGCCCGGCCTGTCTTGGCCTGTTTTGGTCTGGTCTGTCCTGGTCTGTTGATCTGGCCTGGTCTGTTTTGGGGTGTATTCCAGAAAGCGGGGTCAACTAACCATCAGCCAAACCCTAAACTTTCAGTTGATTAATCTAAAACCTGCTTACCCTAATCATTTCGGTTCTAGGGGCACCTGATGTTAGTAAAGGGGGTCACACACCGGACGAGAAGCGCCGCATCTTGCCATGAATCTAAAAACAGAACACATTATTTTCTATGAATGTACACAGCATACATGATGGCTGTCCGCCGTGACTCTGGACAATGCTCAAATCCCTGTCAAGCCACAGGTTGCCACTCACATTGTTTAACATTAAATTACATCATATTTGTCCCAAATCGTTAGCAGTTAACATTGGCTGCTAACATATATTTTTCTTTTTGAAGTAGACACTATTGGCGCTTTTCCATTGCATAGTACCCCACGGTTTAGTTTAGTTTGGGTCGGGTCAGCTCACCTCACTTTGGCGTGGTTAGCTTTTCCATCGAGTTTAGTATCACTTCGGAGTGGGAGGGATTATAGGCGTGTCGTTATATTTACGCTGCCTACTGCTGTGACATCATACAAGTGAGAGCGTTGTTGTACATTCCCATACATTCATTTATTTCTCAGTCTGCCACAAAATTAAAATTGGCCACCACAAATAGATGTTTGCACATCGCGTTTATAACTACCTCTGTCTCACATGACAGTTTCTGTTCAAACACTTGACCCGTGGCGTCAGTCGACGGCGCTCCGCTGAGCCTCATTCAAGTTGCATTTAAGCATATATAATGCGGACGTGCACGTCGCGAATGTGCCGCCACAAACTGCAAGTCTGGAAAAAACTGTTATGGTGTCCCGGATTCTCAACCTGCGGATGTTTTTCATCGCTAAAAGGGTGTTTGGAAATTTATAGCAGAACACAGATAACAACATGTTTGCTTGAGACAGCACAAGCTAGCAGTAAGCTAAAGCTAATATTTACATTATAGCGATGACGCTTCTCTCAGACCAATCAGTGATCTACAGTGTTTTCGCGTCACGTTTGGTATCAGCTCGGGTCGCTTGGAACCCCAACCGAGGTGGTACGAAAAAAAGTATCGGGTACTACGTACTGCACCCAATGGAAAAGCTCCCAAAAGTAAGCTGACCCGACCCAAACTAAACTAAACCGTGGGGTACTATGCAATGGAAAAGCGCCATATCTGACTAAGCTTGCGCCGTTTAAAGTGCACTTCCGGTGTACGATACCTCCGAGTTGTCCTAGACGCGACACGGTGCTTCTCGTCCGGTGTGCGACCACCTTTAGTTTAATCAACCTACTACTGGTCACCTAGAGGTAATGTGTGCACACGGGGAATACATAAAGACATTTTCAATTTCAAACATACTCGGGTATGTCACATAACCAGCTTTCTGGAATTCCCCTGTTTTGGTTTGTTCTGTTCTGGTCTGAGATTTATATTTTAGTAAGTAAAATTTTTTTTACCAAATATTTAAATGTCTGTTTTAAAGTTCAGGGACACTTACTGTGTGTTTACTACTTTTGTTTACATTTTATAATAGCCAAAAAGGGCCCAGAATCCTATACGGGAACATCTTGAAAATGTTTTGTTCATCATTATTTGGTCCATGTCATCCATTTTTTTTTTTAAATCTCATTTTTTGTTGTGTAATAGGCAATATAATTTGCAACCCAAACAAAACCAGTCCACATAATGCATCATGACTGAAACATGTACTGTATATCTGTGAATTTATGTTCAAGGCAGAGAGAAGATTGAGAGAGGTACTTCTACAGACTCCCGACTGTAAGACGCAGGTCCCGGGTGGTTTTCTTAAAGTTGAAGACGGTGATCATTGTAATCTTCACCCTGGCAGGGGACGAGCCAGCTTGCCCTGAGTGTGACATGCCTGTCACCAGAGTCTACGCTTGACAGCGTTTGGGCATGACAAGTCCCACTGCTGTAAGGCAACCGTCCCTTCGTCCCTGTCCAAAGCAAACCCACACACAAGCAGACAATCACACACATTCACAATCACAGTCTTTGCCGACCTTCATTGAACAGACTGCATGGCAACTTTTGTCTCTCTCGATCGCCGTCGTGTCCCACTTGACCTAGAGAAGTGACAACTATGCGATGGCTGAATCAGCCCTGCCCACCTTTGCTTCCCAGACATCACTTACTCAAGCAAAGCTTTGTGTGTTTCAAAAGTCACCACACTTTTCGCAATGGTCCTAATTCCTGTGGACACCGGGTTGACATGCAGTCAGTTGTCTTGTTTAAAATTCTGTTTTGCATTTTAAGTCACTTCAGATGCCGACTGAGACATCTTGCATCCCTCTCTACTAATGAAGCTCATCACTTACGCTCAGGGGACAGACTCATGAGAGGAACACGCAACAGTGACCCCAATCCGTCAGCAGCTGTTGTTTCTCTCTGCAACTGTGATTCTTCCATCCACACCAACTTGTCATTGACCAGGCGTTGTTTTCTGCTGCCTCGGCCCTAGAGGTGTATATTGTTTGGACCACCTGTGATTCCTTAAGGTAAATGAATGCACATCTTATGTGACCTAGGCTCAAAATGTAATATAAGTTTAGGAGCATCAAAGTTTGAGTAAGATTGCAATAAATCAAATGAAATCAGTCAATATTAAAGGAAAACACCACCGTTTTTCAATATTTTACTATGTTCTTACCTCAACTTCGATGAATTAATACATACCTGTCTTTTATCAACGTGTGCACTTTTAATCTTTGTACCGCGCTTCTTGAATGTGTTAGCATTTAGCCTAGCCCAATTCATTCCTATGGCTCCAAACAAAAGTTTTATTTGTGCCACCATACTTACTCCTGTAACTACTCATGTAACCGTCTTTAAATAGGAAAAACATGGAAGTGTTTAGTGGCTTCTAAATTCATCCCTGTTTGGAGCCATAGGAATGAATGGGGCTAGGCTAAATGCTAACACATTCACGACGCAAAGATTAAAAGTGCACGCATTCAATAAAGATAGGTATGTATTGATTCATCTAAGTTGAGGTAAGAACATAGTAAAATATTGAAAATGGTTATGTTCATTACATGTAGGTTCATTTTATGTATAAAACAAAATCACACAAAAAAAGATTTTTTTAAGTAATTCTGGAAAATGTTTGTATATCATGTATATTATTGCCTATGAAATTATATGCTAGTGTACCGTGTGGAGTTATTGCCTGTTTATAAAGGCATCCGCCAATGTAGGCAGTAGGCCACGGGGCAGCTGTTAAGAGTTTTCAGTGCATTATATATGTGACCCTTGCTGGCAAAATGAGTCGGAATGAACAAATGTTTTAAATGACTTCTTTATATTTTTTCATTCTATATTAAAAGAACTTTAAAACGATGTATGATTTGTTGGAATCTGACAAAAAAATGAGAGAGCTACACATGTTGATAGAGTCAGCAGATCAATTTTGAGAAAAATTGTATTAAAGATTTAAAAACAAAATCACCACATCCATACCTTAAATTTTTTTAATAAAAAAATTGATCCTAAATTTTGTGTAATAAAATCTCAGAAAAATAAGGCTACTAACTTACAGCATTACATTGTATAATTTCATAGTTGTTTAATTTAAATATTAAGTTTTGGAATGTTTTATGTCATAAATGTCCTTTGTGGGGCCACGTAGGGATGCACTGTATACATGGGGGGTCGCACGCTGAAAAAGATTAAGAACCCACAGCCTTAAGATTACTGGTAAAACAAATAGATTTGGCACACACAAAGTTAAATTCAACATCTATAGGAAAAAATATTTTTTATTTTATTGTTTCATTGACATTGAGACAGACAGCTTTAAGATCTACTGCAATGCAAGGATCTAATATAATGTTACACATCAGATATTTTTCCCAACTGTTAAGCAAACATTCACTTAAGACATAACAGATTATATCTGTGTGAATTCTTGTCAAAACAGATATTTTTAAAACTGTGATTCTGTCTACATGTGTATATATCAGGGTTGCGCATCTTTGTGCATGCTTTAGATGTGTCAGTCAGCATGCGGAAGATCGTTTTCATGCCTTTTAGTAGTATCAGGTACCGAACTTTATCTCTCGTAATAAATATTTCAACATCACGCCGGCACCTTATTTTCTGATTCCTGCATGTTTTAAAACCGAAACCAATAGTCAAAAAAATGTCAAAATTATTGATTTTTCTTAACCGTTTTGGAATCCAGTCAGCCGATCTCCGGGTCTGGCGGGACCATTTTAAAGGTGCAGTGTGTAAATTTTAGCGGCATCTAGTGGTGAGGTTGCAAATTGCAACCAACGGCTCAGTCCACTGCTCACCTCTTGCTTGAAAACACTCAGAGATGCTACACTAGCCACCACTGGACAAACATGTCATCATCGGAAACAACTAAGTAAAAAAAGTTTGTCCGTTAAGGGCTTTTGTAGAAACATGGCGGCACAAAATGGCGACTTCCATGTAAGGGGACCCTCAGCGTATGTAGATAAAAACGTCTCATTCTAAGGTAATAAACACATAACGGTTCATTTTGAAAGGTCTTCATACACTCCTGATAATATAGGTTTGTATATTATGTTGCATTTCTGTCAAGATATCATTCTAAAAATTACACACTGCACCTTTAAGCATAGCTTAGCATAATTCATCGAATCTGATTAGACCATTAGCATCGCGCTAAAAAATAACCAAAGTAAAAAATAATTCTCATTCTGGCATAATAATCGCGCAATGATGTTACGGTCTTAGTACACTACAGAACAGTCAAGTTTTAAATAGGAAAAATATAATTTTTTTTTTTTTTTAGCGTGATGCTAATGGTCTAATCAGATTCAATGAATTATGCTAAGCAATGCTAAAAATGGTCCCGCCAGATCCGGAGATCCGCTGAATGGATTCCAAAACGGTAAAAATCAAATGTTTAACTCTAGGGGAGCTGGAAAATGAGAATATTTTCAAAAAAAGTGGAGAGTTCCTTTAAGGCAGCTCAAACATGAGTTTTAGTCTAGGACTAGGATAAGCCCTGTCCGGGAAATCTCCCTATTATGTTTAAAAGTTTTTAATTACAGATTTCAGATTTTTATATAGTTGTATCTCAGCCAAATATTGTCCTATCCTAACAAATCATTCATCAATGGAAAGCTTATTTAGATGATGAATAAATCTCCATTTAAAAAGAATTTACCCTTACGACTTGTTTTGTGGTCCAGGGTCGCATATATAATCATGTAATCATGGCCGTGACTGCACAAGGTGACCAAGAAGTGCATTGTCTTCTCGATGATAACGCAGTGTATTGTAGTCCATCAAAAGGTGGGAGTTTGGTGATAGAATAAAGGAGAGAGATACAAGGAGAGGTGGGCAGAGACGGAGATATAAGTAGCTAGCCTGACATCCCCTATGGCAGACAGACAGAGATTGATAGATGTGTTTGAGCTGCTGGGGACATTTGAGTCACCGTCCGCGTGGTTTTATAAAGGTGTTTGCCCCTGCTGGTCACGGCACTCTTATGGCTTCTTCAGGGTCAGAGACGGAGAGGCTCAGACAAAAACAACTTGAACAATGATGCTCGCGAGCACCCCGCGTATCTGACAGCGCGCATCAATCAAACACGTTGCTGAGACTCAATTCTTTGATAGGACACCTTGATGGGTGAGATGCATGACACCCTGTTTCACCTGCAAGTAAACAAAGTCTAGGGATTATTCATGAGGTAATGTCACTGGGTACTAAAGGCGTTCGCTTACCCTCTGGGATAAACCAAGACTTGGAGAATATGATTTGAAAAGCATTAGATTTTTGAATTTCTTATCCCTTTTTTTTACATAAATAATCACGCATAATCAGGTTTTAATGGAGGGACTGCATAGTAGAAAAAAATAAAGGAATACTATGGAAGTCAGTGGTGCCCAAAAATGTTTTGTTTATAAACATTGCTCAAAATAGCTTCCTTTTTTTAACCAGGTTTAAAAAATTTGGTGAGTAAATGATGACAGAATTTGCATTTTTTGGTGAACTATACCTTTAATATATGAACCAATGAAATCATATTAAGCCTAATTATTCAGTATTACTAAATTTTTCCACAATTGTCCTTCTTTTGCATTGCCCTTACTATACTTTTAATTATTTTATGACCAGTGAAAAATCTATACAAATTTTCTAAGTAATTACCTAAATTATGTTTTACTTAACAGTAATGATAAAATACTAAATTAAATTCAAAGAGAGCCTGAATACATATCAAATTTGATGTAAAGGCGGTGCACATTAGAGCTGTCTGGTATTCCTGTTTCCTTAAACTCGATCATTTCTCATCATCGCTGTCTCCACCACATGACTGCCTCCATCCTACAAATGAAACCACATTATTTTTCTCTGCATTAACAAGCTCCCGACCTTTCACCATGGCAGCTGCTTGTTTAGTGGATGTTGTTGACTTTTTTCCTTCTCAATCCTGTCTTCTAATGATGGTGCCAAACCGTTCGTCGGGTGTAGTGTTGCCTCTCTAATGGTGGCCCGCACACTTCCGCATAGCGCTGATTTAAAGCACTGTACCTTTGGACCAAAGTTAAAACTCCACACGATGCGTCTCGTGCGCTTTGTCAGCAATCATTAAGATCGCTTCCAAACAGAGCAGATTGCCTATGGAAATCTCAGCGAATGTTGGCCCATGCACAATAGGGGACTTCCACTGAACGGGACCAAACAGACATCTGCTACGGCAGTGGTTCCCAAACTTTTCATTTTGCGAGCCAGTCATATAGGTATAACTATCCGGGGACCCATCAAAAATTAGCATTAAACCTCTTTTATAATTGAGTAGTTTTTATGTTCCTTGTCATTTTATTAATCTAAGTAATATATCATATCAAAATCATAGTCATTGCCAGTCATTAATTGGCAGTGTTGGGGGTTACGCATTACAAGTAACGTGTATTAGGTAGTAATATTACTTTTCTGAAGTAACGAGTAAAGTAACGCATTACTTTATAAATGTACACATGACTATTTGAGTTACTTTTAAAAAAAAAGTAATGCGAGTTACTTTTCAGTTTACACTCAAAAAAATGAAATGTTGGGTTTAATTAAAAATATTATGTCAACAGGTTCCACGCAATTTGTTTAAGTAATCTCAACAAACAATAATTTAGTTCATTTAACAAAATAAGTTTAAGTAAACTCAACAAACTTTAGTAGAGTCAGCAAATAAAAATTGAGTTAATTTAACTTGAAAAATGAAATTAATGATGACAACATTTTTGAAAAATGCCACTTTATACCCCCTTTAGTTAGGATTTAATATGTCCATAACACCATGCAACAATGTTATGTTGGCTGAACAAATAGGCTTTAAGTAAAGCTAACAAGACACACTTTTTGTTGAATGAACTAGATTAAATTAAGTTCACATTGTTAAATTGAAGTTATCACAACATGAAAGTATTAAGTAAAATTGGCAAAAGTGAAAATTCATTTTTTAAGTGTAATTTGATTTGAAATCATTGAAAAAAAAAATACTAAATTAAACTTAACATAGTCACATTATGCACTCTATGCATGCACGCCTGAGCGGTAACAGTTAAAGTCAGAAACAAAGATGGCAGGACAGAGCTTGACATTTTTTGCGATGAAAATATGCAATTTCTGAATGCAGAACTTCTCAGTCATATAAAACACCTGCAAGGCCTGAAAGAGATCAAGAAAAAGTAACGCAAAAGTAACTTAAAAGTAACGCAAATATTACTTTCCATGAAAAGTAATTAAGTAACTGTTAGTAATTGTAAGACATTACTTTTAAAATTAACTTTCCCCAACACTGTTAATTGGACTGTTTCTCGACTGTCTTTGCGCAATCCACCTTATCCCACTGTGAGACCAACAAGTTGGTCCCGACCCACAGTTTGAAAACCCTGTGCTACGATGCGAACGCATCTGCAAGTGATATCTGAGCTCAAGTGCAATGTGATCATGAGGACATTAGGGGTCATCTCAGGCAGTGAACTGAAGCAAATGCTCAGCTAAACGCTCCAGACGTGGAATCCGCATCGTGCTCACCCGCAAGGGTTCAGGGTGCGAGGGCCAAGTGGGAACGCTGCTCCCACTGAGCTCCCTGCCCAGCAGTCCGTGTCCGCCACACAGTCTACATTTAATTGAGTTGCTCACGCAGCCAAAAGCCTCAAGGGACACGCACCATGTCACTTTCGATGATCAACCTAAATTTCAGTCAGTAGAGAGGAAAGCGGCCAGATCTTTTCAACCCGGGATAAGAATATTCTTTGAGACACTGTCAGATTTTGATATGGGGTTCAAATGACAGATAAGATATAATGAAATGTCAAAAATGTGAGCATTTTCCAAAAAAGTTGTTAACCGATGTTCTCCCTAGCCTGGGTTGAAAAAGGGTCAGACTTTTATCGAGTGTCTGTAGAAATGATGACCAATTTTGAGCATCTGAGCTCTGGCAAGTTCCCAAGCCAAATAAGACATCTGAGGATTGTCCGATTGTTCTTATTTCCGATGTAAGCGCCACAGATCAAAAGGCCCAAACTTGTCCAGTTCATTCCTCCACCTTCTTCTTCTTCCACCGGCCAATCAGTCCACTCATTTATTGGCACTTCAGGAAGCTGTATAAATAACGCTGGATGCCATCGACCCGGGCTTTACTCATGATCAGTAGCTCAGAACAACTCATAGATTTGCTGCTCGCTTTGATCAATACTAAGTTATTTAATAACTTTGATAGCTGGCCATTGGGCGAGCCAGAAGTGTATTATTTTATTTTATGTATTTGTGTTACTAAGCATCGTCTTCTGCATAATATTTGTGTGTGCGCGCAAGTTTATGCGGTCAACTCTTTGCACTATCATCTTCATACTACTATTGTCTTCTGCTGGTGCAGCCGGAGTGCTCGCAGGCAGAGGGAAACCCAGAGTCAGTCAGTGTAAAATAAATATGGACGTAGAGGGGCAAACGAGAGCGGATCATCTGTTTTGCCATCTGCTCACAATACTTTGTGCGTGGAGCCTCATCGATGGCTGCTCATTCTTTCGAGACTTGCTTCTTGAATGCGGCTTGAACCAAGAACTGCCCACACATACAAACTTATATATGCTGACATAGCTGTATATAAAATCATTTAAAGTCTATGCTAATTGTTAATTAGTTTAGACAAATCCAAATAACTACTGTATTTCCAAGACTATAAGTCACACTTTTTTCATAGTTTGGCTGGTCTTGCGACTTATTGTCAGGTGCGACTTTTATGTCAAAATTAATTTGTACCGACTAAAATGAACCACATTACCGTCTATTTCGTGGATTCAATGATGTGGAATGACTTTGCGAGCTTAGTGAACTTGATTTGACTTGTTATTTTCGCCTATTCAGCCTACCAGGTATGTTCTGTATGCTATTGTGTATCGTGTAAATAACTGTTAATCTAACGTTAACATGTACGGACACCTATTCAGCCTGCTGTTCTGTGTGATATTGTTTAGTAGAATAACTTGCCTTTCCAGATTAAATGTCTGTTCTTGGGCATGGAATTTGGAAATACAATGCGACTTATAGTCCAGTGCGACTTAAATATGTTTTTTCGTCTTCATGACACATTTTTGACTGATGCGACTTATACTCTGGAGCTACTTATAGTCCGGAAATAAAGAAATAAATTGTATTTAGCGGGGTGAGGAGCAGAGAGTTTGCTTAGAGTTACGCTAATCACTCCGCCCAAGTAGCACCGCTTTGCCTTTTGAGAATATAGTTAAAAAAGGAAAATGTTGGCATTTTTTGTCACTTATTGGGAGCAGCATGCTAGCTGGAGCTATTTACTTCGAGTCTTTGTGCTAAGCTAGGCTAGCGGTGGTTGTGTCAGACAGAGTTACCGCATGCACAGAGATGAAAAATATATGTATGGACTAGGGCTGAACAATACATCACATTTTCTTTATCATCGCGATATGAACTCACGCGATGAACACATCGCAACAGACAGCCTTGACGCGATGAATGAAGGGAAAACGGTAAGCGCATTTAATAAACGTTTGACCTATCACGTTTAGTCTTGAAGACATGCCCTGCGTCCCAAACCGCATACTTCCATACTATGTAGTAGGCGAAAAGCACTACTTCTCGTACTCTTTGCATACTATATAGTATGGAAGTAGGCAGTTTGGGATGCACGGATGGTTTGCGCGTTCATGCTATTAGGCCAATCAGGGTAACCCCAAGTTAGCTGCGCTCAGATTGATTAGTGAGGTGTCAGTTGCGATGCTGTGCCTGTCAGCAAAAACGATGGTGGAGAAAGGAGAGAAGAGTGAGGAAAATGTGTTGGCAGATAAAGACCATATTGCGTCTATTGCGCGCTCAAGTTCATTATTTCAAATGTAGGCGCGCAGTATGTGTGCTGTGGAAGCGCCGCGGTCGCGACTCGCACGCGGTGCGAAGCGCTCGTTTTTCCAGGCTTTTCAAAAACATTTTCACTTTTCAGAATGACACAAGCGCAGCTTGCAGGTCATGTGACAATAACCTACGTGTCTAGCGTTTTCCATGCGTTTTTAGGCGCGTGTGTGAATGGCCCCTAAAACATGAAAAAATATAAAATATTTATTGCAACTCACATCGTCATCGCAACATTAAATAATGTCATCGCACATCGCAACTTTTCCTCACATCGTGCAGCCCTAGAATGGACTAACACTGGGGGAAACAGTGAATAAGCTTAAATCCAAAAAGTTGGTGTTTCCTTTAAGCGGCATTTGAATTGGGACAGCCTTAATAGCCTTCAGTCACGCTGCTGTGATCCATTAATGCTTTTCTTACCAAGCTTTTGGTGTTTTTTCGGTGCTTTATATTACGGTGCACTTGTAGTAATAAACCTCATCATCGTCCATCTAGTACTAGATGCTTTCTCTGTATAAAATGCGTACTTGCGCAGGCACTATCTTTTTCAAATGCATCATCACCATCTACTGGGTTGACACACGTAAACAGTGGATTTAGCCATCTTTGCCGATTCATGTAAATGCAGATCTTTTTGACAGGGTTGTCGTGTGTGTGTGAAACTTTTCATAAACGCAAACCTTTGTATTTTTCACTACATCCTTTAATGGTGCAATGTGGGACTTTTAGAAGGATCTCTTGACAAAAATGCAATGTAATATACAAACTATATTATCTGTGGTGTATAAAGACCTTACATAATAAACGCTATTGTTCTTGTTACCTTAGAATGAGCCGTTTTTATCTACATACACTGCGGGTCTCCTTATATGAAAGTCGCCGCCTAAACGGACATAATGTTTCGTCCTTACGTTGTCTCATACAACATGTTTGTCTTGTGCCAGCTAACATAGCTTCTCATTGCGTTTCGGAATTAAGGTTGGTTGCAATTCGCAATGTCACCTCTAGAAGCTGCTAAAACCCCACATTACACCTTTCAACATAAAACTAATTTATTATTTTTTTATATATTAAAGGGGTCATGTAACAAGACTTTTTTAAGATGTAAAATAAATCTTTGGTGTCCCCAGAGTACACATGTGAAGTTTTAGCTCGAAACACCATATTGATAATTTATTATAGCATACTAAAATTGCCCACTGGGGTTTTGGGTGTGTCCTTTAAATGCAAATGAGCTAATGAAATTTAAACACTGATCGCAATGATGGTGGTTTGGTGCAATTCAATTGTGCTGTGAATTATTTTCTCTCTTTCTCTCTGCACTAAATGGCTGTCCAGTGGTTGAATAGTTCAGATTAAGGGTGGTATTATTATAATAAGAGCTCCTTATGACATCATAAGGGGAGCCATATTTCAACAACCTAATTTTTCACATGCTTGCAGAGAATGGTTTACCAAAACTAAGTTACTCGGTTGATCTTTTTCACAATTTCTAGGTTGATAGAAGCACTGGGAACCCAATTATAGCACTTAAACGTGGAAAAAGTCTGATTTTCATGCCATGGCCCCTTTAAAATCTGTACACATACTCTTAATATATTTGTTCGCATTGCCCCACACAAAAGCAAGCAAATTCATCTGCTCATTCCCAGATTCCCCCACTCCCCATCACAAAGCTTAGTGGCCATGCATCCTCTTTCGGGCTCAGATACAAAAGCATGAAACGAAATCTGTGTGTGTGTGTGTGTGTGTGTGTGTGTGTGTGTGTGTGTGTGTGTGTGTGTGTGTGTGTGTGTGTGTGTTCTTCTGCACTGCTTATTTAGCAAAGCAGCTGGCATGCAGCAGACATTAGCAGAGATGGATGGAGAGACGTGCCAGCCTGGAAAGTGATCACTGATTGTTCAGTTGGCAGTATCCAGTGTGCCAGCCTGGTGCTTTCTGTTAGAGACCAGAGCTCCAAATTCAGCGATTCAGTGGGGTAGAGAATATAAACCCACATGCAGATTTTCTTTCTGAAAATGACCCAAAATGCCAGCTCTCATGGACACGTATTAGCCCGTCATTTTATTCTTCAGGGCAAGGGATACTTTTGACATTTATTCAACCGCGGCGGTGCATGTATTAGTATTGGACAAGTAAGACCCAGTCAAACGCCCTTTGCAAATCGCAGTGCATAGAGCAGGCAATGGCGAGTAACTCTATGGCCGGGCGGTTTCATACGCCCATAAATGCATTTTCATAGTGGACCCCTGCTGCTGCATGCAGAGGACTATTACTTGTAAAGTCTATGCGTATATAGACATATCTTGGACCACAAATGGAAATGCTTTGTATTGGGACTCATAAAGCAGTTTTAATTTAATTTGTTCCTGCATTTGAGGATCAATAGTCAGTCGATTATGATTTAGTCACCGGCGGAGCAGAAACAAGGGCTTTATGATCAAACATAGCCTGATTGCTTTGTTCACATTGCGAAGCGCTGGCAGGAAAAGACAGGTTCTGTCTGTAGTGGTTATTGCGTGCGTTTTATGGTCGCTTGTAAAGTCGGACACGGCTCTCGTCGTTGCACAAGTCTTGTTTGCCTGCTGGCTCCTCCCCCTCCCACACATACAACGTAATAGAATGACCCAGTAGCCTTGATTCATCTATAATATGAGTGCTTTGTCTTGATAACTCAGGAGTGAGGAGGAAAAGGAGGGGAATAAAGATGATGACTAATGCGGCTCATGAGTTAAAGGTCTCCCGTCCGTCTTGTCCTGTCCTAAACTGGAAATGCCAGCAGGGTGAGAGAGGAATACAGCGGGCGGCGAGGTCGTGCAGTTCGACCTGTTTCTTCCTAGCCTCCTTTTCTCTACTGCCCTCCTAGGTTAGTTTCCTTCCTCTCTGTGGACTCGAATGCAAATTGGACCCAAAGGGTTTGCTTAGCACGGAAAGAGTGAAAAGAAATAAAGAGAGAATGAACGGTCATTACGCTAAAGAGATCCCTCAGTCTTGTCGGTCCAAGAACTCGTTTTGAGCCTTACTGTGCCCTCTTTGATACCGAATGTTTCTCTGTTAAACAAACCTTTGTTCCCCGCCTGACTCTGCACTGTTTTCGTTTGATAGAGAAAGCCCCAGCGTCCTCTGTTCTGCAGTAAAGCTAGGGATTTGCCATCCCTTTCAGGCATAAAGACTGTCCTCTCATTCGAATTGAAGCTGTACCAGTGTTGCCAGCTGTCATGTTTCTCTCTCTCTCTCTCTCTCTCTCTCACGCACACTCTCTCTCTCTCCCCTGTCAGTTGTGTTTGAAGTGGCTCTGGCATTTGGCAACAGGGTGTAAGGGCTTTGAAAACTGGCCTGGCTGAAAGTTTAATTCCAGCCTCTGATTCACAGGAGGTGGAAGGGACGCATGCAGGCTCGATGCGTTTGAACCCGACTACAGTAACACTTCGCTTTGAATGACCTTATGAGTCCTAGAATCTCATTAACGCCATTAGAGGGTCTGGGAAGAGATCTAAGTCTGGATGAAAGGACGAAATGCAAAAAAAAACATGAACAGTCTTGAGCTAATGGAGTCATAGACCTGTTCATTTCTAAGGAAATAATGCCCAGTGGGTTCTGTGGACCTCTGTCAGCACTGGCCCATGTTGCCATTGGTGACAAAACTCGCTGAGTTACAATATAACCTGCCCACAAACAAACGCAAATTGTAATATCTGTTTATAGGTTTTTTCGCAGTTGTGAAAACACGACCCAATCCATCAATTTGAGTCACTTTGACCCAAAAACACATTTTGAGGTTTATTCACTGAAATGAACGATAAACTCTCAGTTTTTCTAAAGATATAAATATGTTTCTGCTCCAAATAGTTGTTGGGTGTAGTCATTTCAGTGTTTGCTGCAACATGCTCTTATTATCATCTCTAAAACGGTCTCTAAGGTCGCTTTTCCATTGCGATTTGGTTTGGGTCGGGTCAGCTTACTTTTGGGGGCTTTTTCATTGGGGTGCAGTACAAAGTACCTGATACTTTTTTTGTACCACCTCGGTTGGGGTTCCAAGCAACCCGAGCTGATACCAAAACGTGCCGCGATCGGTGTCTAAGAGAATCGTCATTTCCAGCGTCATCGCTATAATGTAAAAAACTGTGGTTTGAGACAGAGGTATAGTGATAAACGCGATGTGCAAACATCTATTTGTGGTGGTCCATTTTAGGTCTGAGAGGATGTGCTTTATCATTGAATAATTCATAACCGAAGGGCGTTGTTAGGCGGAGTGCTTGCTTTAATGCAATATTAAAGCAAAAAATATCTATCAACGCAACTTTCATGAAGAAAAAATCACTAAAAGCCTTCTTTCCGCTGAAAAAAATAGATCCTCACTGGCAGCAAGAGAATGTTTCACATTTGTTTACGTTGCTAAGGGTGGTTGCTAAGGGTGCTGCACAGTGATACACTTGGGTCAACGAGTATAGAAGTACAAGAGAGGAAACTCAATAGAACGTTCCATTGCATCACCAGCGCCCAGCAGCAGCCCCACGAATCCGCTATTTTGGAATGAAAGCGAATCGGGAGTCAACTAGAAGTAATGGCAATATCAGCTACTTTTGTACATTAAAAGATCAAATTCAAACTGAATGATGCTTACACAGAATAACATACAATCAGACCAGTGATCATTAATCCCTTTTTACAGCTTGTTTTCAGATATTTAGACAAGTCTTTTACTTTTATATTGGCTAATTTTACATAGATACATACCGACATAAACTCATCCACACATAATATTTTGGCTCCATATACATACACATATACACACATATACATCTGAATTGCTCGAAATGGATTAAGTAAAAAAAAAACACAGCCACTGTCCCAAAGTGGCAATTATACTGTAGGATAACAGACAGAACAATGCATCATGTTCTATAAGATTATAATGTTTGTAGCGTGATTAATATGTACAAAATATATTTCATACCTAGTGGAGTTGGTAACTAATAGTAGTAAATGTGTAAAGTAGCATAAAATAGAATTACATAATAAAGCAAGAAAAAATACCTCAAATGTGTATCTATTTAATGATTGGATTCCACAACTGATAACAACAACAAATCAACACATACATACAAGACAATACAGCGTTTCATGTATGTGTAGCAAGTGAACAAAATTTTAATTTAAGAAACTTACTATTGCCCTTCTGATTTGGCTGTGAGATTCGCTGAGAATGAATTGGCTGTGAGAATTTTCATTCCAAAATGGCGGCCACGCTACTGAAGCGCCACCTAGTGACTGATGCCAAAATCGAAGTAGAGTTTCCCCTCTTGTACTTCTATACTCTTTGCTTGGGTGCAGCGGTCAAAGCTATGTTTTATTGTAAATAAGAACACAGCTATTGACTAATCAGAAACAAGATCTGGAACTAAGGGGGTGTGTACCATACACATTATATACGTAGACGTCTCATAGACTGATGCTGCCTATAGCTGGTTTCAGCAGTAACAACATAAACAAGCGGCTTTCTTGGTCAACACGTAACTTCTGGTAAACTCCACTAAGAATACAAAAAAGGCCTTTTAAAGTAGTTTATATATATATAACAAGCAAAATAAACAACACGTAGAATACCTAGGAAACAAAAACATTGTTATTTTTGACGATGTATTGTTTAAGAGTTCAGTTTCAGCAACTAGACAAACCATAACAAACAGAAACTGGAAGTAAAGTTCAGACCAGACGTGTGCCAGTATGGCGGCGACGCTGGATTACATTAAGGCGTCTACATATATTATGTCTATGGTGTGTACATCAAGGCGTTTGGGCCAGCAGCCGGTAGGTAAACTTTGGGTGAAACACTCAGCTCGTCAATGTCACTTCTCACTTGACCGTCCAATCACAGTGGAGGAAGGGCGGGTATCACAACAACCAACCTGCGTGTCATTTAACGACTGATAAACAAAGCAGATGTATCATAGCAACCAAAGCGCTTAGTTGAAGAAACATTGGCAACCGGCCACAGTTGGAGTCCGAATCAGAAACAAGAACTGAATCTAACTGTTTACAAATAATATAGAGTATGGATGAACATTTGAATCATTATTTAAGTAAATTTTTCTAGCTAATTAGCCCTCTATGGATATTAAATGCCATTCCTGGCGTAAATGTTCCATTAGTTGACAAGTTGTTTACATCATTGGCAAGTTAAAGTACTGACTGGGTGATTACATAAGCAATGATGTATTTCAGCACTGCGCTGTGTGTTTCACCTTAGCCTTTCACCTTCTGATGTTCATTAAAGTTTTATACTTGCTGCAATTTGCAGTAAAGTGGATGGGTGATTTGTCACACTACATTAAAGAGCATAGCAGGAAGTATTATACTATTATATAATCTGTTCTTTAAAAAAAAACAATCATTTTCTATTTAAACTGCCCATCTATCACCATGTTTTTGGGTGTGGAAGGGGTGGTCTAAATAATGCAAATATAATCAAATCCACTCCATGTTTATTGTGACATTATATTTCAGATAGACAGAGAAGATACATCAAAAATCACATCAAAAAGAGAAACGTGGTGTCCGTCCTGTGAACACATCCCATCCAGCACTTGATGCCTAGCCAGGTTTTTTTTTTTTTTTTCAAATGGACATGATCTAGTTTGTTTTGCATTTGCTGTCCCTGTTGTTATTGTTCCTGGTTCAAGACCAGCACGTTTCTGTGAAGTCTATTATTTTTCCAGTCCCAGACCGCCTTGTTTTCAGTGAAATTACGCGCCATCACCGTTGGCGTTGGTTGAAAAAGGTAGCAGTCAACCTTTGCCGTTGTTGTCAGACCTCCACCCCAGAGGGACTCTGTTTATGGTCCATCTTTGAGTTGCCTGCCGCAGAAGATTAAGTGTTTGTTCTGTAAATCAGGTCAATATAACAGCCGGTGATTAAAGACGTAGCCACTGCTCCTCTGAGCCCATAAATAGCCACAGATCGGCCTGCAGAATCTCGCACACACGCACGAGCGCATTTCACGCTACGGTACGCGCAAACACGCGAGTCGGCTAATCCCCGAGCTGAAGGCTTGTCTTAGTCACGCACACGCGCAAGATCTGTTTCGAAGAGGGCGACAGGTTCTGATCATCAACTAACGCGATCCTCCCCGGAGAAAGCCCGTCCACTGATAAGCGCTAATCCCGGCTGGCGTAGAAGCGTGACCGAGATCAATTAAACCCTCGGCAGATAGCAATCGGAGCTGCAGGCCAGCCATCAAATGAAGGGAGGAGCCAGGAGGAGAAAGAATTAGTCTCTCACTATATCTTTCTCCTGCTATCTTTTATCTTCCCTTTTTATTTCTCACTCTCGCCCCGACAGCAAGCTGGGACTCAGGGATCGATTTTCCTTACCGTATTACAAAGAACAACAACGGGCATCGTCGCCACAACACAACACAGGCGTTATATCTTCGACCATCACGAGAACCGTTATCTTTCTGAATGATGTCGCTCATCAACAGACCGCATCTCCAGATGTTCATGGACTACGGGGCTCCATCTGTAATGATTTTATCTGTTGTTGATGGTGCCAGCTTACACTTACAAAAACAATTCACCACATGTAGCGTGCCACGCATATCCTTTAATGTATTATCTCGCCCTCAGATAGAAAAGAATTTGATATCAATTTTGTTCTTGGAGTCTCATGTAAACAGACGGCGAGAGAATCAAATCTGGCAATGCACCTGATCCCCACTGAAACAGTGAGTGATTGGTAATGTCTGGAAAGCATATCACTACAGTAAAGATACGTTTGCAGTATATATCGAATTTGGTTGGTACTGCGTAAATGTTTTTAAGTACATTCCTGAGCATGCTGCGTGAGAGTCGGTATCCCACAATGCAATGCAGCCAGTTTGACTGTCCATTAGTGTTTTCCATTTCGACTCAATTGAGCTGCCAAAACTGAGGATGCTGTACATAAAATTGGATTAAAGTTGCAAAATAACCATTTTGTTTTAGTGATTGTAACAGGAGACCACTAAATATACAACAAAGGGACTGTTTAAATGTTTTGCATTGCACACTATTTATACGGTTTTAAAGGAAAATGGTGGCGTACAGTAAGAGAGAGACCTAAAGACAATTTTAGCTATGTTTCTGAAGCATGAGCAGGTGTATGTTGTGTAGTATGTGTAAGTGTAGTTTACAGACATCCCATCTCTCCAGGACATAGTGATAGCACCCCCCTGATGCCTGCAAATAATGTAAACATCTTGTCGTTGTTTTTACATACTAATGATTGCTGGCTGCCAACAAAAAAATGTGACTGTCTTATGAACAAAAATACATTTTGACAGACAATTTTTTTATATCTTTAATATTAATTTGAATAAGGTCATGCCAAAGATTGAAATCATAATGAAATGAATGGCTAAAATCAGACTTTGATTTTCATTATCTTAGAATTTGATTTTGAGACTTTAGTATGGTTTTTACAGACTGGGTCACGTATATATATATATATATATATATATATATATATATATATATATATATATATATATATATATATATATATTTTTTTTTTTTTTTGTCATAATTGTGCTGCTTTTTCACATATTTACAAATTTTTATCCATTTATACTTGATCTATGGTTAGAAAAGGGCTGGATGAATGAATACAGTGTGGATAGCTGTCTATTATAGACAGATATATAAACAATATCCACTTCAAGTATATAGACAAAACTGTATTAAAATATGTGCAAACTTAATTTTTAGTAAAGTGTTACAACTAAATTGTAACGTTTGCACCTCTGTCACATTTGGTGTAATTGTCCAAGAATGGTACAGTAAGTACTAGGAACAAACTTCAAATGTTCATTTGTAGCAGAGATGTGTGTGTTGCTTGTGTAAAAATATAATTAGTCAAACTCAAATTTGTTTTGAATGATTGAGCCCAAACCAAAAAGCTTAGGTTGTGCCCCACTCTCCCTTAAAGGTGCTCTAAGCGAATTGAAGCGTTTTAGACCATAAAACATTTTTTGTTACATACCGGAAACATCTCCTCACTATCTACTTGCTGCCTGTCCGCTGATCAAACTGTAAAAAAACGCGATCTCTGTAGACAGCCCAGGCTTCACAAACGGCAATATCAACAAATGGCCAAACCTAGCAGCACAAAACAAAACAAAGTGTTCCAGCCAATAAACGACAAGAAGGATTTGGGGGTGGGGGTTGGGCGCGTTCATGAAAGCATGGAAGGGAGGGGGAGGGGGAGGAGTTAGCTACGCTCTGTCTGTTTGAAAACAGTTCAAACATCAACAGGAAGTGACGTCGCACATTATTCGCTTAGAGCGCCTTTAAGTAAAGAGAGTTCAGTCCGAAGTGACTAACGTAGCATGTGACAAGACGAAGCAAAAAAGTGACAAAGAGCGTATCGTGGTTGGTCTGTCTTTCTGATAACTAGACCAATCAGTTTTCGCTGTGGGCAGGCTTGCTACGTGTACACTAAACGTGAAGCATTGCGGGATTTAACTTGGTGTCATGCTATTTTTTCGCTTGAGGCAAATATTTTCAACTTGCGCGAAGACGCTGCAATCGCACCAACTGATTTGCATCTCCCCCACGTGAGTTTGCGTCTACTTGGGTCTTTTTTGACTTTGCTTTGACTTTTTATGCCATCTACTCATGCAAATCATTAAATTCGCATTTGGTGTCCCACTACAATCAACCTCTTTCCCTTTATTTAATATTTACAAGATGCGTCACTGGTATTGATATATATATAGGGGTTCACAACAATCAGAGTGGCCGCTGTAGTCCCACTTCCCAGTAAAAAGAGCCAATCGCCAACCGTTAAATGGGAAATATCATAAAAATCTGACTTGTTCCATATTTAAGTGCAATAATTGGGTCCCCATTGCTTCTATCAACCTAAAAAAAACGTGAAAAGATCAACCCAGTAACTTAGTTTTGATAAACCATTCTCTGCAAGCATGTTAAAAATAGGTCATTGAAATTTGGCTCCCCTTGTGATGTCAGAAGGGGATAATACCGCCCCTTGATCTGCACTTTCCAACCACAGCAGTGCCATTTAGTGCAGAGAGCAGCTGATTTGCATTTAAAAAGAAACACCCCAAAACGGCACATTTTTGTTCACACTTACAAAGTGGCGATTTTAACATGTTATAATAAATTATCTATAGACCAGTTCAAAGGATGTAAACAACACTGGTCCAGAAACACTTCCTGTTACAGTTTGTGACAGTTATTTTTTTATTTTACATATATTATTATCTTTAAGATGTTTGTTTAACTTCAGTTAATTCAGGTTTATATGTTCTGTTGGTTTATTTTATCCCAACGTTTAGTGTTAAAAAACGGAAACAGGAAGTGCTTCTGGACCAGTGTTGTTTACATCTTTTGAACTGGTCTATATGGCATTTTGAGCTATGTACTCATCTTAAAAAAAATTTGAGAAATGTCCCCTTTAAAAAATGAAGAGAGGGACTTTGCATAGAATCGACTTGTCTTGTTGGCATGGAGGTGTAGCAAATATGGCGTCACAGTGACTTATTTAAAAGGAGTTTGTTTCAGTGAATCACTGTGATTTATTTACATTACAAGTACATTGAAGTGTACCCCTGCTTAAAAATGGTCAAAAATAGGTATTTCAATATAATTTAAAGTATTTCCCTATATAATAAGTGTAAATTATATTAATATATTCAACATTATAATTGTTTTTTTTTTGGTTGGGGTCGGTGAGCTACCTTCCTGAAATTAGTTTTTGCAGAATGCTATGTCTGATTTTAAAAAGTGTGTTTTACCAAGGATTGCCTTTATTATCCAGAGCACATAATCTGTTTCAAACCAGCTGTGACAGTTCTTCAGTTGCCTATTTTCACACTTCTTGGATTTTTATAAGTGTTTCAAAAATGTTTTATAGGTCAATAAAAGTGAATTAAATTTAAAATTCTTTAGGTATGTTTTGTCTCAAAAGTTTTTTTCTCACTACTTCCTTCTGCTTGAATTCACTTTCTCTTCCCCAGAGACGGGCATCCGCTTCAGAATCTCCGAGCTGTAAGAAAAACAGAGAAAACAGGAGGCTGGCCACAGAAAGCACTATATATGTGGACATGTGTGTCCATGTGAGCGTATGAAGGCATTCGGTGAGTGTGACACACTATGGTCCACCCGTCTTATAGCACAAGTCATCATCGGCTTTGTCTGTCTTCGCCTCAGATCAACACAGGAAATGAACCATCTGCTGTTTCTTCTGACCACACATCGCACACATACACACCCTTCCCCAGTAGCCTATCCGTCCCCATCTTTCCAAATCTCCAATCTTGTGTTTCCTTGCTCCTGTCGAGACAACTTCAATTATAGCCTTTCCTCCAGCTTATGTTTTGGGTGGATTACATGTGCTGTCTGTAAGTAGGATGTATGTAGGATATGATGGGCTTTTTCATCAAACCCCCTGCTTAAAGACAATGCCGCTTTAGTGGAATTCCTTCCACTAAAGATCATCATTGGGGAATTTCAATGTCGCAGACATAAAAGCGGGAAATGTGGAAAAGATGCGAAATGGTAAATAAATTTATTGGTTTGGATTGGTTTATTATAGCTTAGGAAGTCTCATTAAGTTCGTTCGCCGACTGGCTTCACTTGGCAGTGACCTATTTTGGTATAAGCGGGTGGTGGTTCAGCCAGGGTCTGGGAATTCGGGGCAGTTTTGTTGGCAAGTGTCGTGCTAGTGCATGTTGTGACTGTGCCAGCTCCAGGCTCCCCAGCCTAAACACGGCAGTCGGAAGAACGCAGATCATGAATGTAGGTTCCTTGTTGCTCGTATATCCTAATGTTTACTTCTGAACTGGAACTTAGCCACAAGAGTCAATTTACAATTTGCTACCTCGGATAATTTGATCAACAATAGCACTTTATCAAGGGAGTTACTACGAGAAATGTGTCTTGTAGACTTTATGATGCTGTAGGAAGAAGCATTAAAACACAACATTTTTGCATCCAAGCATTTGTAAGCGAATGTGTGGCATATTTGGTGGTGCCCACTTTAGAAAATGTACCAAGCTGCCAAAAAAGCTAATTAGATTGTGCATGAGCTGGTTTCTGCCAAATGCATCGTTTTTGCCTTTCTTTAGAATCAAATAACATACATTAAAAAATAACTTAGCTGATGTTTTTCACACTTTTAGGGACAAAAATACCATTTTGTCCTTCTTGTTACCTTTGTAACCATTTAAATCCTTATGTACTCAATCTGAATAGCTTTATTTTTAAATTTTTAAAACCGTGATATAAAAATCGCATTGTTGTTTCTCCGTCATAATGAACGTATGTAATGCGTTTTTGTTGTTTCAGTATTGTAATTACATATGTGTCTTAAAAACAAATCCCTAAAAATGCATCATCCCCCTCCTCCAGACCTTGTAGAAGCGCCTTGTTTTGGTTTGTCTTCTTAGTCCAATCCTTCTGTTATCTGCTGCTGATCCAGCTGTCACATGTCAGTCAATAACCTACAGCCTGATTTTCCATTACACGAGACCTCTGGCATTCAGAAGTCAACAAAGAGAACGAAAGAGAAAAAAGCAAGCGATTGACATGACTGCATATGAAAATATCACTTTATATCTCCACTTAACCTTCAGTAGATTCAAAAGGTTTATTCTTTCTTTTATTTTGACTTTGGTATCAATCTTAATGAATAATAACAGAATATTTTTATCGAAGCTGTGGTGCAACGGCTAAGCTTTGAGTTTAGTCTGTTTTTGTGTGTACGTGAATGTACACGTGGACGAATGCATACTGTAGCCTTGCAAAGCATATTTTATTTGATTCAACGTATGCACGTTGCGACAAAATGCTAAGCATTTCCTGGGCTTCATACTAAATTCTCCTGTAGGCGGTTTTAAATATCCGGCATTTTTTTGATGACGAAAATTGCGTCATGCGCACTCAGCGTACCCTCGCCTATGCATAAAAAATTGGTACAATATTTTGGCCTCTGGGAAACTCAATATTTACATTTACAGTTAAAGCACTTGGCATTTTTATCCAAAGTGACTAGCAGTGCATTCATCTTATAAGAATGTGTGTTCACTGGGATTCAAACCCATGACCTATGATCTATGAACTTTTTTTTTGCTGCAGGCCTGTAAAGCGTCACTATTGTATTCCTCCCTCCTCTCCAGTCTGTTTTTGAGCAGCATCCACATTGATCACAGATCAGTGCAACAATTAAAATAATTGCTGCCATGAGATTGAAGAGAATTACTCAATACTGTGACCGCCACTTCCACATGAGAGGATTTACAGTTTAAGCGTTTCTCTACAGTTGCTTGGGCAGAGTAAATGGTATAGAAACGCAGCACATTAAGACTGTCATATACTCTTTTACCAAATCTCCCATAATGCCTCAAAAGCAAAGCTCATCTTCTAATCTTTTTGATACAGAACTGCTGGTTCTTTATGGGTTTGGACTTGAAGCCTTATCCTATTGGATCAAAGTGCCGTGATGCTCTTAAAGCCAAAGAAATACTGCTCTCACATGCATGCGTTTGCTAATCTCTGTACTAATTGCAGTGTTGTATGTTAGCATTAGAAATGTCAAGTGAAGCTGTTGTATCAGCTTATGTATAACATCACTGGTGCATAGACCTTCATCGATATCTGTAGTCGAATAGATCAGTGGTTATTAAATTTTTTCGGCGTGTGGCCCTCCACATCTTTTCGTCGAAAAGAAAATTTATATTAAATCATACGGTGTAGTGCTGTTGATAAGTAGGCTTATTTTTATAAGGTTTAAATACAACAGAATTCATGATAATATAATCTATTTTTTGTCAAATGTCAGTAAACTGGGGCCACGGCCCCCAGTTTGAGAACCACTGGACAAGATGCACTGAAAAAAATGATTCATTCAATTTACTCAATTTTTTAAGGTAAGTGGTCGCAATCAATTTATTTAAGCTACATTTAAACAAAAAAAATTAGAAATAAAAAACAAAAAACTTTTGTTAAAATGTAGCTTAAATAAATTGATTGTTACCGCTTATCTTAAAAAAAAATGTAGTAAATTGAATGAATATTTTTTCAATGTGGTCAATCTTGATCATGCATCAATTGTGAGTTTTGCATGTGCTGCTTGTGAGGTTAGAGGAGGGTTGCCAATAGGGGTGCACCGAATAAGAAATTCCTGTGCTGCTGTCGATTTATGCCGTAATTATGCAGCTGGTTGCCAGTAACTTACTGTAGAAGATAACGACTGAAAATGTTTCATGTTCCTTTAAATTTGAACAGACTGCTGCCAGTAAATAACATAAATGTAAAATCTACAGTAAGTTAATGGCAGCTAGTTGCCAGTAATACCCAGTAATACTGTAATTTCTACAGATTTTTTTTACTGGGTTGCCGGTAATTTACCGTATATTTACATTTATGTTATATTCTACTTACCGTAGATTTAAATTTATGTTTCTTACTGGCAACATTTTGTTCAAAGTTAAATAAATTTTAAATATTAAAAAGTCTTTTTCTTTACAGAATAAAACTATACAATAACAGACTCATGCAAAGCACTCTGGGAACCAGAAATCATCATCAACCTTTTTCTGCTTCAGATTTTGTTTCCCAGAATGTTTTGCTTGATGCTGTTTTTTTTTAGTTTTACTCTGTAAAGACAAAGACTTGTAAATGTTTAATGTTCATTTAACTTTGAACAAAATGTTGCCAGTAAGAAACATCAATTTAAATCTACGGTAAGTTACCGGCAACCCAGCTGCAATTTCTACGGAATTTTTTTACAGTGTACTTAAAGCCGAATTATGGTCAATTTTTGTAAGCGGACCCACACGTGCACATGGCGCTATTTTTGTAATCAAAAGAGTGTGCACGTACATTGTACATGTAGGTTGCACATGCGACCAGTGTTGGGGAAAGTTACTTTTAAAAATAATGCATTACAATATTAAGTTACTCCTCAAAAAAGTAACTAATTGCGTTACTTAGTTACTTTTTATGGAAAGTAATGCTTACGTTACTTTTAAGTTACTTTTGCGTTACTTTTCCTTACTTGACTGAGGCTTGATCTCTTTCAGGTCTTGCAGGTGTTTTTTATGATCGCAAAAATGTCAAGCTCTGGCCAGCCATTTCCGTTTCTGATTCAAACTATTTCCGCTCAGTCGCACAGAGTGCGTAATTCTACGGTAATATGTTCGGTTTAATTCAGTACATTATTTTATTTTTAAATTGAATTAATTAAACTGAAAAGTAACTTGCATTACTTTTTTAAAGTAACTCAAATATTAATGTGTACATTTATAAAGTAATGCGCTACTTTACTCGTTACTTCAAAAAAGTAATATTATTGCGTAATGCGCGTTACTTGTAATGCATTACCTCTAACACTGCATGCGACTACAGGAGAATGTAGTATGCAGCCCAGGATATGCAGTGCATTTTGTCGCAATGCGTGCAAACGTTGATGAAACTATGCTTGCAAGGCTGTGCATTTGTCTGTGCGCATGCGTTTGTGTACAAATACAGACAGGCTTTAGAATGATGCATACCGATAAATACCGATAGTTTTGCTTTTTACTTCTTCATTCAAATGATTATGTTGTGATACAAACTGATATTCTGTTGTCATTGTAACCCAATTCAGAAAAAAAACTCACAATATGAATTCTAGTGCTTCAAATAGTGGGGAAAAATTGCTTTAAACTGCCGATACCGATTATATGACGATATATCAGTGCATCTTTAGTTGCTACGAAATGCCAAATTAAGTGTATGTAAATGTTATAATGGTAAATGTTTTATGCCGATGAGTGCTTTGGCCAACCAAATTCCTAAATTCCATATTATTCCAACCCTGTTGTGGAGCTTCTTGGTATTTAAAGCCACCTACTGTTCCTTAACCCCTGTGGGAAAAGTTTAAGTTCGGGTAGAGACTCTGGCACAAAGAAAGAATGGGGTCTTCTTTGTTTCAGAGACCCCTCTACAGATTCTTGTCAACCATATGTTTGCACAAGCAGGCTTTAGATTTTCTCTAAGTCCCTCTCTGAGAATGCAAAAAGCCCATGCTGAGCCAACATAATGTCCTCTTCAAAATCACAGGCCTGCAACCCTTCTGAGAAATAATAAAGGGAGAGGGAGAGAAGGGTAACGGAGTAAAAATCAAGTGAAAAAACAGTATCACACCAGCTTGTCGCTGGTTTCCACCACCGCTAAATGTGTGGAGAAGTGCTGTATAATTCAGTTTTAATGCTTTATATTGGATCCAGACTGGACAGATTGACTAAGCCTTACCCAGGGAATAAAACCCGTCACTTTATTTTTCCTCTATTTCCATCTTCCTTTTTCTCCCTCAGTGGAGATTTTCAAAAAACATACCCTCTCTTCTACTGTATCTTTGTCGCTAGCTGAGCAGCATCGCATCTTAATTAGCGGTTTTATAGCTTTTTCCAACTTTCAGTTCTTATTGCTTCACGCTTATTTTATTTAAAAGCCATAATGAAAGCCAATTTCCCCACTCTGGCTTTGAGAGAGAGAGAAAAAAATTGTTTATAAGAACATCATCAACAACAGCTCTCGTGTTATGAAGGTAGTCATGGATGCTCCTGTGCTGCCAAAATGCAATATTGTCTCTTTCACGGTTTGCAGAGCTGTAATGGGTTCATAAGCAGTAAAGATTGTAAATATTTTGAATCTAAATAAATACTAAGAATAATAATTGAGGGGGAGAGTGAAATTTGAGAACAAATAAATGTATTTCTATTTAATATTCATAAAATATTTTCAACACACATGTTGACTTCAAGAGTTCACATTAACATGTAATCGATAGGGAATGAGATAAAGCATGAAAGCATTTGGCGTGCTGCCCGAGGGGAGGGCTCCGAGCTCTGAATTTGAGCCTAAACCCAAAGTACTCCCTCCTTTTTAACTGGGATGAAACTAGCTGAGAGTGAGGTGAAGGAGGGATGCTGCAAAAGGACAGTTATTTAAAGGCACCTCTTCCCGCTGATTGGTTGGATCACATCAGTGGTGGGGGGGGGCGTGCGAGATGGTGCCATGGGGGCCCCAGTTTTATGACATTTTATAAAATGCATTAATTGATCATAAATTCTATGTAATTAAAGCTAAGCCAACAGCAATACATTTGTGACTTGTCACGGAAACCAGTCACACAAGTCGGCAGCACAACTTTCGATATAATGAGAAATTGTTTTTCGAAATTTGTGATTTTTTTGCAGAATATATTCGTTGAGATCACAAAGTAGTTTGTTTTGATCTTAAATTTAGTCCGAGATCTTTCTGTCCCTCCATTGAAAATCTATGTACGGTTTCCATGTCCAGAAAGGTAATAAAAACATCATCAAAGTAGTCCATGTGACATCAGTGGGTCAGTAAGAATGTTTTGAAGCATCGAAAATACATTTTGGTCCAAAAATAACAAGAATTACGACTTTATTCAGCATTGTCTTCTCTTCCGGTTCTGTTGTGAACCGTGTGAAGTCACGTGACTGTCTCCCCAGACTGTAAACAAAGCTCGGGCGCACAAAAAAAAAAAAGCTGGGGCTCAACAGATAACAGTCAGCCGTGTCATACGTCAGCTGCGTCACTGGCTTGTTCGACTTTATGCGGCGCTGCAGTCAGATGACGTCAAAGTACAGCGAGAGCTCTTCAAGAAATCTTATGGAGTAGTTTAATTTCGACTCGCTCTCCCGGTACTTTGACGTCATCTCTATGTCAGTTTTTGCTGCGCAGCATGAAGTCAAACACACACAAAAAGTCACACAGACATCGTTGAATTCGTTATATAATTGGCTACATGTTTTGTCTATCAATATTTTCCATGAAGTCATTGGCTGATGGAGGAACAAACGAGCGATTGGTTACATCCCTAAAGGACGTCACGTTTTCGACGGCGCTGTTTGGATTATCTATTATACTACCTCCCTACTTTTAAATACGAACTTTGAAGGTGGGTTCATGTGTTTACCGGAACGTAAAGCGTAATCTCGTGTACCCTTACATGTTACAATGTAAATAGTCCCCAGATTGTATATTATATTCTATTACCAGACATTCATGCGAAATCTGATGTAAACAATAGACTATATATCTATATTTCATTTGTGGACAAAAATGGTCATTGTACACATCTGAAACAGACTGGATTCAACTTGTGATCAACACAAAGGTAAAAAGTCCTGTTTATCTTTGCATGTTGTCATCTGGACTTCTGTCACAAAATACTACATATGATGCTAGAACATCTGTATTTCAAAACGGCTTTACAGGGGGTATGGCTTAGCTTAATGAGATGTAAATGAGCCCTGTTGTCTCCCCCAGCTGGAAAAAATAGTACAAATGGCCACAACTTCTCCAAATCGTTACAGATTTCAATGTGTTACACATCGTTGGAAAGCTTAGGAACTGCACTTTCAGAATTTGTGAATAACTCAAAATGCCCTAGATCCGACTTGTGTCCCTACTTTCCGTGACTGGTCACATTTGTATAAATTAATATGTTAATTTGTTTCATTCAAATTTTAAGTTTTACAATGTTTATGTCGTAAATTGTTTTGGGGGGCATAAAGGGATGCACTAAGGGCATGCCATGATTCTCTCGAACTTAGAGGATAAACTTCATTATAAAAAATGCTGGGGGGTTCAACAACCCAGTGTTGAGTCAAAAAGCCACAAGCCTTGGATTAAATTAACCCAGAAAATGTTAATATTTGACCCGACAATGTTGGACATTTTGGGTTGAACCATCCCAGTATAGGTTTAATTACAACCCAACGGGTTGGATTTGTCACTTTTTGATCCAACGCTGGCTTGAAAATAACCCAGCATTTGTTTTTTTACATGCATTATATATTATATGTGCATATGAACATGCATACACAATTTCTGAGAACTACATTGTATTTAGACAAATGAAAAGAAAAACTATTACACTGCAGTCACGTGTGATTCTCAAATTTATTTGAATACGGAGCTTATGAAACGCTGTGTTTTGTTTGTCAGGTGTGACAGAGGACCGGATGGACCACATTACCTGTCGCTGCTGCTGTATACTACGACAGGTCAAACACACAAAATGTGCAGCTTTTATTTTTAATGAGTTATGAATATTTAACATCGGGGGAGGTTAAGAAACATGACTGTAGAAATCAATAAATTGGATTTTTAAATGGATCCCAGAGTAAAACAAGAGTGACTCTAAGAGAAAGAGACGAGGGAGAAAAAAGCACTGGAAAATTACCTGATGCTTAATCGCTTGAGATGCGTGCCGGGTAAAATTACCAGCAAATTTGTGATGCTCACGTGTTTGCGTTTTTATTTCCGAGTGTGTCTTGAGAATATAACCATGTTCGTGCGTCTCTGTTGTTTGTTTTTGAATGTTTGTGTGCACGTCTGCGTGTGTGTCGGTGTAACTTGCGCACACCGTCATGCACATAAATTACATTTTGGCGACGTGAAACATGAAACACAAATAAATGTGGTGCTATGAGAAGATGCTTTTAGCTTGTGGCAGCTTTTCTTTTCACAATGTTATACTGCATAACTTCAAATCATGTTAACCTCTGTATGCTTGACTTTGGCTAGGCAAACTGTGATTCCTCATGGTAGCCTGTCCTGCGTGGTGATAGGTTAGCTAGCGGCCGATAGAGCCATGGAGCTTTGAAAGGAAAGAGCCCAAGGCGAGCTAAACATACTCCATCATCCCTAAGCCTAAGGTTTGAGCTCTGGATTCCAAAGGAATGGAATGAAGAGAAAAAATGTTCAGGTTAAGAAAGTAAGTAAAAAAAGATAAACATGGTCGGAATTTGGAACTAAGAGATAGCCCGGGATGACCTGTGGGTGAGGAGGTTGCCTACACGAACTGCTGGATTTCTGTTTGCAGAATCCAAACACCATATCATCTTCAGAGCAAGAGAGACGTGCATGCCTGGCAGCTGTCGATGAGAGCAGCTTATGGTCATTTCAAATTCATCTCTATATCAGAGCGTTCAGATGTGTTCAGTACACCACAGGCAGGTAAAGTGATGGACCACCGAGAAAACGTTGTGCTTATCTGACACCCTCCCACATCACCGCCACCTGCTTCTTTTTATTGGTGATCTAACCTGCAATGAGGAGATAAAGGCCAACAGGCTTTTTCTATAAAAGCACTTATCAGAGCCCAACAAGCTCTCTCAAACTTGTTTGAGTGACAGCTCGGTTATTTGGGATTCTTCAGACATCCTGTCCCCCCCCCCCCGCGCGTTTTACGTAGACACACGCATCCCACTTTGCTTTGACAGAGTTTCGTTTTCTGTCTCACATGCGTGAATGAGAACTTGTGCACATACTCAAGTAATCACTGTCAGACAATTAAAAGATGCCAGAACGATCATCCTCGCTCGAGCGTGTGCGCCCACGCGTGCATGCAAACGTTCATTATGGATATATAGACAACTAAGAGGCCTTTTATTTTTGGCAGCAGATGTGAAGTGAGAAGTCAGGCAGCCAATAAGGAAATCAAACAGAGAAAATGAAAATCTGAAGAGTGATGCTTTCACCTGCCCAACTTATCAGCATGAATTTTTCATCAGTCCAGAGCTGCTATATTACCTCTGAGTCTTTAGCCAGCCACTCAATATGAGCCCTTATTTTTCTCTCCATATGTCTTAGCGTTGAGACGTTTTCATAAACCGAACGCTCTCGAGCGCGCAGACAAAGAGCCTCATTCAGTCTGGCTTCTACATCAAGGATATTCTGCTTATTTGCGAACCACTTTAACTGGAAAGGTTACAAATGGGTGGGAAAGGTGTTATTTCTAGACTCTAGTGTTTTGTTACAAACTAAGCTTGTTATAAACTATCTAGATCCAGGGGCTGACCTGATGTCTCCAGGGTCTGAAATTGTTTATCTACTTGACGCGGTCTGGTTTTTGTTTGCGGCATTGTTGTCTTTATAATATGCCATTGTGCAGCTATATTAATTCACTTTGATAGATAAATGGATATACTGTACAGTCTTGTTCAAAATAATAGCAGTACAATGTGACTAACCAGAATAATCAAGGTTTTTAGTATATTTTTTATTGCTACGTGGCAAACAAGTTACCAGTAGGTTCATTAGATTCTCAGAAAACAAATGAGACCCAGCATTCATGATATGCACGCTCTTAAGGCTGTGCAATTGGGCAAGTAGTTGAAAGGGGTGTGTTCAAAAAAATAGCAGTGTGGCATTCAATCACTGAGGTCATCAATTTTGTGAAGAAACAGGTGTGAATCAGGTGGCCCCTATTTAAGGATGAAGCCAACACTTGTTGAACATGCATTTGAAAGCTGAGGAAAATGGGTCGTTCAAGACATTGTTCAGAAGAACAGCGTACTTTGATTAAAAAGTTGATTGGAGAGGGGAAAACCTATAAAGAGGTGCAAAAAATGATAGGCTGTTCAGCTAAAATGATCTCCAATGCCTTAAAATGGAGAGCAAAACCAGAGAGATGTGGAAGAAAACGGAAGACAACCATCAAAATGGATAGAAGAATAACCAGAATGGCAAAGGCTCAGCCAATGATCACCTCCAGGATGATCAAAGACAGTCTGGAGTTACCTGTAAGTACTGTGACCGTTAGAAGACGTCTGTGTGAAGCTTATCTATTTTCAAGAATCCCCCGCAAAGTCCCTCTGTTAAAAAAAAGGCATGTGCAGAAGAGGTTACAATTTGCCAAAGAACACATCAACTGGCCTAAAGAGAAATGGAGGAACATTTTGTGGACTGATGAGAGTAAAATTGTTCTTTTTGGGTCCAAGGGCCACAGGCAGTTTGTGAGATGACCCCCAAACTCTGAATTCAAGCCACAGTACACAGTGACATAGATAAACATAGATATAGACTGACATAGATATAATAGATGGTTAAACAGATATAATAGAAGGATAGACATAGATATAGATGGAGAGAGAGAGAGACATAGATATTATAGATGGTTAAGTAAGGATTAATTGACGATGGGCCATTGAATTAAAGGAAAATAATGCACACCCAATGTGGTAATGCGGCAATGATGTGCATTATTTTCAGATAATTCAAAGGACCAAAGTCAATTATTCCACTTATACCACGGTTACCAAAAACATTGCTCTGGTGTCTATTTTTAAGACATTTGACAAGTTAGGTGTGCGGTTTACAGAAAAATAATCAACACCCATGGAACATTTCTTAGCTAATCAGAATACAGCATTCAAAAGCCCCGTTGTATAAACATATATTATAGATGGATAGATTGAGATATGATAGACAGACAGACAGACAGACAGACATAGATATAGATAGAAATAGACATAGATATATAAATGGACATAGATATATATAGATAGACATAGATATATAGATAGATATATATAAATAGATGGACATAGATATATAGATAGACCTAGATAGACATCGATATATAAATACACATAGATATAATAGATGGTTAAACGGATATAATAGATGGATAGACATGGATGTAATAGATGGAGGTATAATGGATAGAGAGAGATAGAGTAAGGGATAGATATAAATATATATACAGTATATGAAGAGTTTGGTTCCAAAACGCAATAAATGCCATTTTTGAAAAAAATGAGTTACTGCCAAAATCAGTATTATATCAGGTCAGTATTTAAAAGTAAATTCTTAATTTTATGCAAAATCCAATATTCGCCGTGTTATTCTGTCATCTTTTCTCCCTTTTTTCTCTAAACGCAATAAATGCCACTCCTCCTTTTCTGCAGAATGCAATAAATCCGCTCCACAAATTACAGCGCACCATTCCACGCAATGTAAACAAACAATGGCGGCGCGTTGTACTTCGTGATCAACAAACAAACAAAAACAAAATAATACTTTGATGGCATTGATAAACCTGTGATGGTTTTCTGTGACGGGAAAGAAATGTAAGCCATCAACATTTAATAATTTACACGAGAGGAACTCGAAGACATGTGCTTGTTCTCCCGACAGCATCACGTTTCTGTCATGCTAACACATTGATCCCAGGGGATCTTATACATTTTTTTTCCATTATTTTACTCAAAGTCAACGAAAATCGAGCAGGACCAAAACATTTTACAGCTGATCTGTGTAAAATGTTAAGCGACGACATCAAGCAATGACAGTGATCTTAATATGACAAAGTAAGTTTTTTGATTAATGCCATTAATTTTTATTTTTTTAATCAGTGTGTACAACTGTTCAACTAAATGAATATAAAATGGCAAAGATGAATGCACATTTATACACTGATTGAATAGATTTATAGTATTTTGAAGAAAAAACGTGTCATGGATTTATTGCATTTTGTGGGAGAAAAAAATTGTTTTTATAATAAATCTTTGAAAATCAAGTTATGGATTTGAATTTTTTATGTTTTTATAACCTAAAGATGCTATGTGAAAGTTTGTAACAGAAAATAGTGGTTTTCATCTTGTCACTTTCTTGGTATAAAAAACAAGTTTTTACCGAAATTTGTCAAAATGGATTTATTGCGTTTTGGAACCAAACTCTTCATATATAAATAGGTAGACAGTCATGATGCGAAAACACAGGAGCAAGTCCACAACAGAATGGCTTCAGAAAAACAAAATCTTATTGAGTGGCCAAGTCAGAGCCCAGACCTCAACCCAATAGAGATGCTATGGACTGACTTGAAGATGGCCATACACATGAGACATCCAACGAATATGACAGAGCTAAGGTTCTGCCAGGAGGAATGGGCTAAAATTCCTCCTCAACAATGTGCAGGTCTGATCAACAGCTACAGCTACAGGAAGCATCTGGTTTCTTTTTTGCCACTGTGTATATAGATGTAAATATAGATATAGACATGGATGGATGGATAGACAGACATAGATATAATAGATGGATAGATATAGACATAGTTATAGATAGAGATTGCGAGATTTTGATATATAGATTTATATATATACAGATAAAATTTAATTTTCTGCTCTTCCGCACTGTTAGCATTCTGAGTCCAAAAGCATCAAGTATGTATTTATGAACTCAAGGTAAAGGTTTTAATAGACACAGCGAGGTGTTCAGATAAGGAAACTCATGTTTATTTTAGTCTCGTGTAGCCTTTCACCTAGAATTCCAAAATTTCACTACTCTCTTTTCCATGCGCAAGCCAGAGACGTTACCATGTGCATCTTCACCTTATTGCAATTATAAAATATAAGCTGGAAGATTTGCACTGGAGACGTCTGTTCTTCAAGCTCTCAGAAGGGTTTTCTATTCTCACAAGCGTCTCTGAGATCCTCGGTCATCGTTTAAGATTCAATGGATGTCAAATACTAGTTCAAAAAGAGGGTCCGAGAAGCTGTTTTTACCAGACCCCTACCTAATATTGTTAATAGGGTAATGGGAAATGCTGGTTTTTGGAGAACCCAAAATCTGTCACGCTTGTTATTCTTATAGTGGACGTTGCTTACAGTATGTTACCAAACCCAACCAGCTGCCAAGGCTTGACTGCGATGGGCTGATGTTCAACACAGATGGAGAAAAAACCTCACCCCTTCCAGCCTCCTGTTTATTTAGATGGGAATAGAAATTACTACAGATTGGTACACAGATATTCCCCAGACAGAGCAGGTGTTCATCACACGTGTGTTTTAATATATTTATTTCTCTTTCTTTGCTGAGGTGAGTTTGCGTGCAGATGCCCCAACCCTGGAAGAGAACTAGATTTCACTGGATTTGGCCACCGCTATCCGAGACCCCCAGAGACCATGTGAGTGTGCTCAAAAAAACTTAATGTAGGACTCGTACAAAAAAAGTAAAAAACCCAAAAACTAGAATGGACAAGTAGGCCTGTTCTCCCCAGGTGTGTGGTTAAGTCTCTTGATCTTGTGCGTTTGGTGTTGGCTGGGATTTATTTTAACACGGCTGATAGTCTTTCACAGCTGCTATGTCGTTTAAGTAAAGTGAAAACAAACAGCCCACTACTCCTGGGAATGAGTGTTAATCTGTTATTTTGCTACACCTGTTTGGGGTGGTAGATGAACATATGGGCCCCTTCGAAAACTGTGGTTGTAGAAATAGTGTTTTGGATGTTTGAAGGGTGCTTTGTATATATGTATATATTTTTTATTGTAATATATTTTGTGCAAGTGAGAGAGAGAGTAAATGAGACATTTTATGGTTCCTGTATTGCGGACCACTTACTGCCAACAAGACGGTCCCAAAAGAAGCAGCGTTTTTAATCAAGACTCTTGTGTTTTACTGTCATTGTGTTGGCAGAAGTATACACCACAATCTATGTCAGCTGAGTATTGCGGCTTATAGCGTGTGTTAATTTAGCAGTCATTTCACATGTGATTGTAAGAGAGTCATTAAAGCGCTGGATGCTGCAGGGCAAGACGTTTATGAGCGACATCGGTTTAATGATGTTGGTCGTGTGGTCAAGTACCTGGATTGTTCATAAATAGGCTGCAGGTTGAATGTCAAGGTGTGGGTGAAGAATTTACATGTTATTGTAATGCTTTGCAGAAAAGTCATAGTCATTGTTTGCTCTGGACATTGTCAGTGCAAAAAATAGAAATAGGAGTTGTGGTGTCTGCTCATTCCCGGCCTGGGATGGAAGTTTAAATTTTTAATAAATTGTGTTTGTGATTGTAAAATCCACCCTTAAAGTCTCATAAGATAAATATACTGTAAAAGTTTGATTTCAATCATTGATTAAAAAAAAACCGTTGGAGTTTTCACAGACTATAGGTCACAATTGTATTTCGTAATATTTGTAATATAGTTATGTTTGTGATCTGTTTTACACGCTGTGTTGTTTAAATCCACAATATGTCAGATTTGTGTAATAAAAGAATTGTTATTTTAAACATATTCATTTATTTTTATTTATTTATTTATTTAATTGTAATTATTTTATTATCATTACTTTTATTTCTAAGCAGTATAATACATGTTTATTTATTTATTTATGATCTTGCTTTATTTAGTTTAGTATGATAAACAAAAAAATATCAACACAAGAATTATGTATGAATGTTTATTAATAAACAATATAATTGTTTGAAAACAATGGGGATGAAGCAGACCCATACGGAAAAAATATGAATATTTTTTTTTATATTTTTAAATATATTTCAAAATATAAAAAATGGCCAACAAATATATTTGCTGAAATATATTTTGGAATATATTTCCAAAAATATATTTTTCACAGATTTTTGGCCATTTTTTGTATATTTTCAAATATATCCTATTTATAAAAAAATCACATCATTATATTTTAATCCAAGAAAATATATTCACGTTGCATTGGAAGAAAAACCTCAAAGGGCCATGGAGCAAAAATTAAATAAAGTTTATTTTCATGTGCTCACGTGAAACTTTCATGTGCTCACGTGAAACTTTCATGTGCTGACGTAAAACTTTTATGTGCTCACGTGAAACCTTCATGTGCAGATATTTTTCACGTTGCATTGGAAGAAAAACCTCAAAGGGACATGGAGCAAAAATTAAATAAAGTTTATTTTCATGTGCTCATGTGAAGCTATCGCGTGCTCACCTGAAACTATCGTGTGCTCACCTGAAACTATCGCGCGCGCACGTGAAAGCGAAAGTTTCACATGCGCGCGCACAATAGTTTCACGCGAGCACTCGAAACTAAACTTTAAAAAAAATTCTGCGCATGGAAGTTTTACGTGAGCACATGAAAGTTTCACGTGAGCACATGAAACTAAACTTTAGATTTTTTTACTCCAATGTCACCTTAGGGGCTCTGTAAAAACTTTTATGGTTTAAAAAGGTTAAAAAGGGTAATATATTTTCATCTTCAAAACTATACTTTATAAAAAACTTGCATTTAGCATATATTTCAAATATATTTAGGCAAAAAAAAACATTTCTGCCATATGGGATGTAAAATTTGAAATATATTTGCTTGCCCTTGAAGTACATTTTGAAATATATGTTGATATATGAAGATTAAAACTAAATATATTTCCAAATTCAAAAATACATTCAATTGAGCAACTATTCTACAAAATGTATTTGGCATATATTTAAAATATATTTTTGCCAGAATTTTTTTTATATTTTTGCCATATGGGGAAACCTATTTTTCCCGCCCAATTTACACACTAATCAGTGCAAGATGATATCATACATATTTATCGCGCAATGTCCCTTAACTCTTTCCCCGCCATTGACGAGATATCTCGTCAATTAAGAGAAAACGCTTCCCCGCCAATGACGAGATTTTCCGTCTTTCCGCAATACCGCTATTATCCACCGAACTTTTTAAAACCGGAAGTATTGCCCTATGGCAAGCTGCTGCATGTCCGTGTCTGTTTTAAAGATCGCTCTGAATCGTATCTCTATGAAAAGTCCGTCATAAAAATGGAATTATCTCTGCTTTTTGCTCAAAATATGGTATTTTTGCAAAAACCTACCCATATTCAAAAGCTGATTGCAAAAGAACCACTAAAGGTAGGATGAAACGTTTTTTTTTGTTTGAAAGCAGAGGGCCTGTTCTTTCATTTGGTATATTGTATGTTTATATATTTAAAGAAGAACATTTTCTGGAAGGCATTAAACTTTGGTGAAAATCATGAAAAACGCTGGCGCTGGCTGGCAACTTTTTTTAAAAATGCTGGCGGTGAAAGAGTTAAAGTCGCCATGAAACCGAAGTAGCGATTACCTTATTTTCCACGTAGTGACGTATCCGAGTAAAACCGGATTCTGAAATGAAATAAGGCAGGGGTGGATTTGAATTTGTCCATCGAGATTTGATTGGATCGTTTGAAGTTGGGTCGTGTTGCTAATTGCTAATCGCTGCAATCTTTTCCTGGACTCCGCCCACCAGCCATACCATGTGAACGGAAGTGAGCAGGGAAGGAAATTTGCATTTTTGATTAAAGATTATGAGGGCACATTATTTTTTTAAAAATAATAAAGCTCACAGATAAACCACACTATTCCAAAAATTTACAGTTTTTCATTTTATTTTCATGACGACTTCTTTAAATACCTACTTGTTAAACATATCCCTTAAATTAGTTATAAAATACCAAAAAGTATTTTACAGTTGCCTACATTTAAATGTATGCACTTAACGGATGCTTTTACAGAGCATTAAAAGATAGCATATGTTCAGAAGAATCTAACTAATTGTTCAGATGAACACCTCATTCCAAACAATTGATTAAATTAAAGTATTTGACACACAAATGCCCCCTAGAATGAGTTTTCATGGACAATTTAACAATTTGACAGTGTTTTGCAGCATTATAGTAATCTTTGATATAGCATTAGTTCCTTTAGGGGACTGTTTCCTAGGTAGTGAAGTAGTTTGGAGTCGATGAGTCTATGAGATTATATTCCATTCCATTAATCTCTGAGTTTTACCAGCCTCTGGGAAAGTAGGTGGTGTTTTGGGGGTTACAGCATGACTATATATCACTAATTGTTCGCATATCGACATTTATGTGCTACATCACAGTCATAATGCAACAGATCTGCTCATTTCTGTGTTATTTTATGCTTTTCAGCTGTGGTGCATCTGGCGTTAAGTTTCAAGGATATTTATTGCTTAGTTCTCTCGACGCGCAGACGTTTGGGTTGGGACAGATGTGAAGGTGCTCCAAAGTACATTTTGGAGTTTGATGTTTTTCACCATTAAATATCGAAGTTTCATCTATCACACTTGCGTGTGTGTGCGTATGGCTAAATGTGTTTGTGTGGTAATGTTGTACAGAGATGGGCAGCTGCGTCTCTTTATGCACTGATGAAGGCAAAGTGGAAGGGATTTGGGGGCATGTTGAAAAAAAACACCCTAATGGACAGGAGCTGATGGAGGCCTGGATTAAAAGCCTGTGTGTGTGTTCGTGTCATACACAGAGAGAGAGATAGCAAGAGAGAGAGATAAACAGAGAAAAAGAGAGAGCAAGGATGGTACCATAGGTGGGTGGCATTTAGTCTCGACCTTAATTTGGAGTAATTTCCCCTTTCTGGGCATGGTGCAGGGGATTTGTTTGGTGGCACGGCCTGGTCCAATCTGTTCCTCTGATATAACTATATATATCTCAACAGCTTTTAATCCACATTACGCGGATTTATGGCGAGATACGCTGGGATTTGTGAAAATCAGCGTCTGCCACAGAGAAACAGGAACAAATAGAGGCTGTTTGTGTCATAGGAGAGACTCAGATTATTATTATTAGTCTTTTTGATCCATATTGATATAATGCAATGTTTCTGGTCTACATAGACCAATGCTATATGATCAATGCATCTATTTCACATTTTTCCCCTAATTAGACACAATAATGGCTTCCCAAACCCTCTAAATTGGCATTGCGAACATATTTGTGTCTCACTCATGGTTTCCCAACCACACAATCAGGATCTGACCTCATAACTTCTAGATGAAACTAAGTCTAACTTAATCCTGCGATGGTCTGGCTCTCATCATGCATTCCTTTGAAGTGATTGCACTTTCTTTGCCTAATTTAACTGAATAGGGCTTTGTTTATTTGGCGTAGCTTTGGTGTGCCGAAACCCCAGTCCAGTGTTTACCCTCAGGCCGATATAGTGTCAGTTTTGCTTGATTTTGCTGTATTTAGTCTTTAAGCCACTGGTTCCAGATCTGTTCCTAATGCCAGGTGACCTCCCCCCCACCCATCAGCAGTGATATTTATCCCATATGTGAAGCCGAAAATCTGGTTATTGGCTTTCATCGAGTACACTCAAACACGCGTATCATTTTACACTCCAAAATGCAATTAGTGTGGAATTCGCTTTTAAGGACAACGCACGGCTGTGTTTTCGCCCTCATGCAGGCTTTGGTCATTAAACGTATATTTACAATGGCCAATGCGCTCTGTAATTGGTGCCTGTATAAGTTCTCGGCCTGTGGTGAAAAGTTGTTGTCCTAGCTAGTGGATTATTATGTAGTTTTTGTAAGCATGGTTAGCATGTCCTTGGATCAGTTTCAAATTAGAAAAGAACCAAGGCTAAATTCTCGGCTTTGCAATTGTAACTTGGCACCTTTGTAATTGCATTCTTAAAATAAATATGTATGATAAGATCTTCACACATATACTTACTAGTTATAATGCTATAGTGTCTGTGACTTGCAATATCACTCATAAAATGTGTGTGTGTAGTGTGTGTTGTTGTTCACGGAGGAGATCATCTTTGTTTGAAAAATAGTCCAATTTACAAATTCATTAGCTCCGTGATAGAGCCTTGCATTAGCAGCGCAAAAGGTCACGAGCTTGAACCCATGGAAAACACATTCTGATAAAAATATGTATACCTTTTCATGCACTGTAACTAGCGTTGGATTAAAGCGTCGTCCAAATGCATAAATGTAAATTTACAATGTTTGAAATGTAAAGTGAACAACCAAAGTTGAATTGAGTGGGCTGATGACTCAAAATGTCGATAACTTATCCAGATCTTTCACCAGTTTTTTATTTAGACATTATCAATGGGCATTATTAGGCCATTTTAAAGCCCCCCCCCCCCACAAAAATATTTTTAGCCCTTCTTAAAATGTAGCTTTGTGCACAGATTTGTGATTGATTCAGTCTCCTTTAAATTTCATATGAAAACGGCAGCAGGCTCTTCGGCTTAAACCCCTCTGGACTGAATAAGGTCTATGCTTATAGATTGGGCTTCCTTTTTCTCTTTGTACTGTTTTACAACAAAACTCAATGCCATGTTTTTATTCTTAAAGGGACACTTAACTTTTTTTGAAAATAGGCTCATTTTCCAGCTCCTCTATACTTAAACATATGATTTTTTACCTTTTTGGAATCCATTCAGCTGATCTCCGGGTCTGGTGGTTCCACTTTTATAGCATAGCTTAGCATAATCCATTGAATCTGATTAGACCATTAGCATCGCGCTAAAAAAATAACCAACGAGTTTTGATATTTTTCTTATTTGAAACTTGACTTTTCTGTAGTAACATCGTGTACTAAGACCAATGGAAAATTAAAAGTTGCGATTTTCTAGCCGATATGACTAGGAGCTATACTCTCATTCTGGCGTAATAATCAAGGACTTTGCTGCCGTAACATGGCTGCAGCAGGCGCAATGATATAACACACTGCTTGATAATAGTTTCCTGCTATTGAAAGAAACCAAGGGGACTATTTTCAGGCAACTTTGTAACTACAGAAGAGTCAAGTTTTAAATAGAAAAAATATCGAAACTCTTTGGTTATTTTTTAGCGCCATGCTACTGGTCCTATCAGATTCAATGGATTATGCTAAGCTATGCTAAAAGTGGTATTGCCAGACCCAGAGATGGGCTGAATGGATTCCAAAACGGTAAAAATCTAATGTTTCACCCTTTAAAGTGATCTTTTTACTGTATAATGATGAGATTAGCTGTGTTAGATGGGACTGCTGCCTTAACTTGAAAATGCGACGCACATCATGTGTGCGGCAAGGCGCTTCCTACCCAAAAATAGTGCGAAGAAGAAGTGAATATGCTATGACTGGCTAACTGTAACCTTGTAACAAAGTTACCACATTTAGCGTAGCTTAGCATAATCCATTGAATCTGATTAGACCATTAGCATCGCGCTCAAAAATAACCAAAGAGTTTGATAGCAGAGAACTATTTTCAGGCACTGGTAATATCATTGCGCCTCCTGCAGCCATGTTACGCCAGCAAAGTCCTTGATTATTACACCAGAATGAGAGTATAGTTCCAAAACATATCGGCTTAGAAAACGTTTTAATTTTCGGTTGGTCTTACACTATGTAATTACAGAAGGGTCAAGTTTTAAATAGGAAACATATTAAAAGTCTTTGGTTATTTTTTAGGCGCGATGCTAAATGGTCTAATCAGACTCAATGGAGATTTTTTTTTCAAAAAGCTGAATGTATTCCAAAACGGTATGAATTAAATGTTTAACTCTAGGGAAGCTGGAAATTGAGAATATTTTTAAAAAAGTGGAGTGTCCCTTTAAGGTTTATCATTTATTTCGATAATATTCTTTATTATCGTTTATTTAGATTTCCTGAATAATTTTTATGAAAGTTACTGCCGTTAACATGATATCTTTTGTTCAGATTTGAGTTTAAAATTCAGCCTTACATTGTTTACATCTGTGCCAGTCAGTGCAGTAGCCTGTAGAAATATTTATCTAATGTGGGCCACCCCATTTAATCCTAGCACTATTCGTATATATACGCCTAACCTTACACTGTATTCTAACTAATTTTCATTGTATTTATTTATTCATTTTTATTATACCCTCATTGGGGGTCTGTGCCCTGCCCCCCTTAAAATGAAAATCCTAGAATCGCCCCTGGACCTTACAGTTTAATAATTAAATACTGGAGATGGCCTAGCTACAGTATACGAGCATGTGAAACTGGGTGTTAGTCATGCCCAAACATGACAATATTGCATCTCTCTCAATTCGTGTTTACTGTGTCAGTGATTCCCCAACATAAAATGAATCCAATAAGCACAGTTAATAACCATGTGTGATTATTCTGCCTCTCCGGTTTATTCATCTATTCAAAATCTCATTTGGCTTATCTGCTAACGCAATTTTTAGCGCTCTCCAGCTAACTCCGTCACCTGATACAAACTGTGGAAACCTGGCCAGCGCCGCCACATTTTCATGACATATTGTAATGCGCCATAATCATCAGCCCTGCGGTAAGCAACCATTATAGCTCCAGTAACCCGTGGTGTGTGCTACGCCACCCCACACTGCAGACAAAAAGTGCCCACCCTCACGTCTTCAGCCTCTAAATCCACTTCACTCTGAGGACGAGCGTATTTAAAACAGCAAAGTTGACGATTTTGTTGCCAAGCTCCAGAAGTGCTTATGTCTGTCTGTTTGGGTGGCGGGGGACAAGCTTTATCTGTCTTTGCAGAGCGGGAGAAAGATGATTTCATGTGTAATTTCCAAATGGGGGGATTGTTTCAGATGAAAGAAGCGGTCGCTGGTGCTTTGGCCCTCAATGGCCCTTTCTTCTGGGTTTTCTCGCTCTCTTTCCTCTCATTTTTTACTTCAAAATGATAAGGTTTAGTGGTGTGTCCATGATTCTAATCTTATTCAAACACTAAAGCTTTTGGATACCCGACATCAGTAGGAGAATTAAAAGGGAAGCTCTCGGCGGGAGGGCAGGCGTTTGGTGCTGGTAAAACTTCTTAAGATCCAGAGAATATCATGCATACTAGTCACAGTGGCTTAAAGCGGATGTCATTTAGTGTCACGGTGGCTTTTCAATAGTAAACTTGTTTGTTTACAGATACTGATGGCATGACTTGGCGAACTGTGCATACACTTTTAAAAAATTTGGGCTAAATGGTTCCATAAAGAACCTTTAACATTCAAAGAACCTTTCTGTTTTTCAAAAGATTCTTTAGATTATAAAATATGAAAAAATGGTTCTTAAAGGAACCAAAAATGGTTCTTCTATGGCATCAATGTGAATATTTTACGCAGTTTTATTTTTAAGAGTGTATTGTTGGGTAATCATACAAGTATCAGTGGTTTGTTTATATATTATTTAGTAGGGCTGGGCCGATCCACTTTTTCTATTACCGATACGATTTCGATACCTGTATTCTGAGTATCGACCGATACCGATCCCGATCCAATACTAGTATTTTTCTTGATCCATTTAGAATTGTGTGTATATAAACACATAAATATATATACGCACACATATACACACAAAACATGTTGCACAAAATCAAGAGAATATCATGTCAAGTGAATTTTTTTTTTAATGAGATACAAGTTAAAAGAATTTAAGTGTTTTTACAAATTTAATAATTGTTTTTGAGTGGACATACGACTGAGCAAATAAAAAGTTCAAGTACATTTTTACTTAATTGCGCAAACTGTCACAACATGAAAGACTTTTTAATCAGATGTTTAAAATACGGCTTTTGTGTGTGTTTGTGTGTGTGTATGACATATTTAATTCACGCTACTCCAGTGTATTAACTCGGCGAGCACCAAACCATTCAGTTTTTGTGACCTTAAATATCTTCATATTTGCATTTGTTTTTCGCATAAGGCTGTTGAATATATTAGGAAGATTTTGAATATAGTGTATAATAACATTTATGGTGCTTTTATAATAGTTTGACTTTTCTGTAGCATGACAGTAACAACCACAAGTAATGCACAGTATCGGATTTGGATCGGCCCCGTTTTTTCGATACCCGATCCAGCAAAAAAGGTCCGTATTGACCCGATATCCGATCCAAAGTATTGGATCGGCCCACCCCTATTATTTAGTGTTTATTTCGGCTAGATATCCAGCTGTCTTGATATTTGTCACTTATAAAATATTCATGATTTTTAATAAATTCAGTGCTAAATTGTTGTTAGATTAGACTTAAAGACATTTTAAAAATGTATGTATTCAGCTGAGGCTTACAGTGCATTCTATACATTTGTGTTTTCCTGGGAATCAAACCTGCAATATTTTACCATCTACAGTACCAGTGAGCTACAGGAAATAAAAGAGACCCCATATACAAAAACCAATGCTTCCTAAGCTTCTGAAGCTTAGCATTCAGTGCTTATACTGTACTACACAGGAAACGGTTAATCTTTGCCTTTGCCGTCAATAAGTCCCTCATTTTTGAAGATCTTACAGTTGCTGACATTCAAGTCTTTGTTGCTCAGTCAAGCTTAATGGTGTGATGCACCTAACGGTCCCTTTGGTTAGACCTGATCTGAGTTCAGCCCACTTTAAACCGTTTGAAGTAACACAGTGATTTTCCTGTCTGTATCTGTTCAGTGCCATAAAAGACAGATTTCGTTTTTAGCATTCCAATGCTTTCAGCAACTTCCTCTTTTATACCGGTAACATTTATCAAAATGTTTATAATGTCTATAATGTGTATGTGTATATACTGTCAACTCCAGTGCATATTTCTCAGGGTAGTTTTATTTTTGGATTTTTTTTTTATATTCCTGACAGTAACTTTTTAATATTTATACATAGACAATATTATCATACAAACTTCACTATGAAACCATAGGCATCAGATGCCAAAAGAATGTGGATGTGTCCAAAACATTTACTGGACTAGATGCCATTTTTATTCTATTCTGGTGCCTTTTAATTAACTCATTCCCCGCCAGCCATTTTTTGAGATTTCATAAAATGCCTTTCAGGAAAATGTTCACCACTATAACACCAGATATGGTTCTATATAGCAGTGGTTCCCAAACTTTTTCAGCGTGCGGCCCCCCTTGTGTACAGTGCATTTTTTCGCCCCCCCCCCCCGAAAGAAAATGTATGACAAAAACAGTTTTAAAATGTAATATTTTAATTAAACAAAACATATAAAATTATACCTAGTAGTGCTGTTGGTTAGTTGGCTTATTATTTTTTAGGTTTAATTACACAGAATTCATGATAAATGAATGTATTTTATAAAATGTCATAAACTGGGGCCCCCCTGGCACCATCTCGCGGCCCCCCTTGGGGCCCCGGCCCCCAGTTTGAAAACCACTGCTATATAGCACACTATGGTTCTATACAGGTACTACATAGGTGCTATATGGCACTTAAAATGATTCCTCTATGATTATGAGCCAGTGAACCACTTTTAGTGCTATTAAGCATCGTGTTTTTTCTCTGTATTTTTTAGCAAAAAGCTGAAATAATTGCATATTTGTGAAATGTTTTTTAGAGATCAGATTTAGAACGATTATCAAATCATACACAGAGTTTAGTAAATAACGTTTTGGCTTTATTTATTTTTTCATAAATTGGGTAAGCCAATCTAGTGGACAATCGCGGTTTTGCAGATTAACATAAAAATTCATCAGGAACATGTTTTTTTAATGCAAATGTTTTCTCTTAATTGATGAGATAACTTGTCAATGGTGGGGAAAAATTAAACAGTTAAACAGTTGCTTTTATAGCCTAAAAAAGCTGTAGCTAAAACGCGGAATAGAGTGAAATATTTATTAAGGAATTTCTCTAGTGGAATGGATTTTACTGATAGCGTGAACAGACATATGTGCTAAATTAGAGAAAAAGTGAGTGGGTCCAATATTATTGGACTTAAAAAGTGGGTGGGTCTTGTCCCACCCACATATAATGGTTCCTTGAGCTTATGTATGAAACAAAGTAAATCAAGAAAATTAATTATAATGGTAAAATTAATTATTTTAGCTTAAATCATTGTATCCGTGAAAATAATTTTTATTTGGGGACAAGAAATTGGATAAATGTTTTGCTATAGACGTTTATAGCAGTAACAACATAAACAAAAACTTGTGGACCAAACTTAAAGGAAAACACAGCCGTTATTTAATATTTTACTGTTCTTACCTCAACTTAGACAAATTAAAGCAACACTAAAGAGTTTTTGCTCTTTGCTCCCCCTACAGGTTGGAAGCGGAATTGTCCATTACCACTGTCGTAAATAATTTAGCCTACTGCAGCAAAGCTGGCTCTGATTGGAATGTAGGTCTGCCATAAAGCAAGTTTTTGTAGTTTTCACTCGAACTACAGGACCGCGACCCAACGGTTGCAAACTTCTTTAGTGCGGTTTTGGCCGATAGAGGGCTGCAAAGCGAATGTGAAAGTGCCGTTCACCCTGTTTCAGTGGATGAACGACTGAAACTTTTTGGAAACTTTATTTTAAGGTAAAAAAAAACTATTTGGTGTTGCTTTAATAGATACATATCTTTTTACAATGCATGCACTTAATCTTTGTACAGCCTGTTGAGAATGTGTTAGCATTTAGCCTAGCTCCATTCATTCCTTAGGATCCAAACGGGGATGAATTTAGAAGCGGTTAATTGGTTATCATATAGCACTGTATGACAGACACAGGCCCAACAATATGCAACATTATTAAAGTAGCCTAGGCTTTAAAAGGAAAATTGGATTACTGTAGAATGCTTTCACATTCTTAGCAGGCAGAAATTTCCTTTACAAAACAGATGGTGGGACCTGGTCAGCACACACCATGTCAAGGTGTGTTTTTTTAACCTTGCACTCGTATTGTTTTCATATTTATTTGTATTTTCGTTTAACAGTTGCATAGTTTAACCTTGCAGTCCGCAATCAGAACAGACCTGTGACTCATTTTTAGATCACAACCGGAACCGCTGAACTAGAACATATGAACCCAGTTCTCTAACCTAAATTAGTTTCAGTAGGCTTTGAATCAGCCAGACATCTGAAGCACACTAATAGTGGGTTGTCTCTTATTATTATGATTTCAGAGGAAGCTGTACTGTGAAGTCCATAAATATGATTTAGAGTCGTGTTGGGCTCTGTTTGAACCGTACGAATCCACCTGACAAAAAGCAAGGTGATGTAGTCAGGCACACATGCCAGCTTCAACATTTCTTAAGTGGTGTAATTGGGCTCTTTCTACCGCATATCATTTATTCAGTCGGGTATACAGTGATAATAATGATTGTATGCGTGAGGTTGTGTTTGCTTTCATTATCTTCCATCCTTGTTCAATTACTCGGAATCTGATTCTCGGAATAGTCCGTTATTTTCCTGACTACTGAAGAGATGAAGCAGGAGCTTGTAAACCGTATTTAGGGATTGGTCACGTTTACTCAGTATGGGAGGGATAAAATCATAGCGAAAAGTAATATGGAGTCGGTGTCTTCACATGTCTTTACTGTAATTAATATTACAGCTCGGTGTCACAGGAAGTTCCCGTAATCGTCCGCCAAATTCTCAACAAATCCCCGCAGCCCTGTAAATCCGCCTAAATCTCTCTTCACATGTTCCTTTACTCCTTTCTTCCCCCATTTTCATTTTTCTTATTTAATTTTCTTCTGTTCTCCGTTCCATTGTCTATATGTTTGCCTTTGTCGACCGTTGGTCTTCGTGGCGAGCACTCTTCCAGTTCAATCATTTGTTCAATCAATCTGTTTTCTCTATGCCTAGTTTCCGTTCCTGTTCTCTCCATCCTCATCTCAGCTCTTCCTCTACGCTTCATTTATCTATCCGCTGTCGGTGGGTTCATTCGTGACTATAGCCCCTTCTCTCTCCCATTTTTCTATCTCACCGGTGAACGTTTGCGGACGCCGGGCTGTCAAAGCTGTTAGCAGCAGCAGCAGTCTCCTCGGATCTCAGTGTTTTGGGGATTACCGCATACTTGCTATAGCACGTTTCATCCCCTCCCTGGCTGATTTGGTTTGTGTTTTCTAAAAGTCACAGCATAAATCACAAACTAGCCTAGTGTAAGGCCTGTACTCTGTCCCCAGGTATAGAAAATATTCATGTATAGGTCAAACATTATGTAATAAATATGTGTCAGACAGAATTATTTGAGAAAAACTGCATACAGTCTATGAGTAGTCCCCACATGGTCAAAATCAAGTTTTTATTGTTATTTTTATGTCTGTCTCTCAAAACCGAGTTGACAGATATATTGCCAAACCGATTTGGACCATTTTTACAATCTTTCCGGTTGTCCGATAGATTATTTGGTTGGGTCACGTTAGCGCATTAGCATTGTGTTCCAAGATAAATACACTTAAGACCATGCAGTGACCCACAGACCAGTTTGCCCACGACACCAAAGCACCGCAAGAGCAACCCGAGAGCAAACTGCTACACGTTGACCGGCTCATGTGACGTTGCACAAAATCAAACATAGCCAGTGTCTAAAAGGTGGTGAGATGACTATTCATCATTCCCCTCCCTGATGAAAAAAACAGCATACCAGCAAGACCAGCATATGTTGTGTTTTGGTGCTGGTTTGCTAGTGAACACCAGCTAAACCAGCATCATCACCAGCATTGGCACCAGCACCAAACCAGCATTAGCACCAGCATACCATGCTGGTCATCCCAGCAAGACCAGCATATGTTGTGTTTTGGTGCTGGTATGCTGGTGACCACTACATTGTGGTGGTCAAACATTTCCGTGAGGTGTCACATCTACAGTCGGTAACTACAACTGGCGACAACAAACTGAAACAAATTGACCTCGCAAACAGTGACAAATCCCGCGATCAGCTCTTCCTCAGATATTTGCATGCTGTCGGTAACTTATAAACAAGACACTGTTTTCCCCGCATCACTTGATGTCCAGAAAGCTGTGCTTGTGTGTGTTTGTGAGGAGGACAAGACATAAATATGTTTTGATGCTACATGCCTCTATCTAAGCAAATATATAACTTAGGCTGTGCAATTGTTGTGTTTTTGTATTGTTTTTACAAAGACAAAACAGAAGAACAGACACAAATCTTTTTTGGACTAATTATATATATTTTTTTACTTTATGAAAGTGAAACTTTTACTGAACTCTTACTCTTACTGACAAACTTAATGCAATTTATTTGTTAATATTAAGGAATTAAATACTGTTTTGTCATTAATTATAAATGTTATCTTAATCTATAAGCAGTAATTATTTAATTGCAAGTTTTTTAAATTAAGAGAATATTGCAAAAAAAAAAAAATGCAAAATCCATGTTTATTTAGTTTCACTAATTGTTTGTATGTTTCTCAGTTACTATAATAATATTTTAAATATCGGCCTATCGGCCACATTGCTTTATTCATATCAGCATCGGCCATAAAAAGGCATAATCGGTCAACCTTTATTTGAAATTGCCTCGTCACAATAGGGCTGGGTATCGATTCAAATGTTCCAGATCGATTCGATTTCGATTCACAAGCTATCAAATTGATTAGATTTCGATTCTCAGTTACATTTTCGATTCCAGTTCTCAGGTAGGTTTTTATACTCGATTCTCGATTCAACTCAATGAATATAGATTTAATACAAATACTATATTAATAAATCGTTTAAAAAAAAACGATTAATCGAAAAATCTTTTTTTTTTGCCCAGCCCTACATCACAAACATGTGACCAATCACATCACTCCAGTTGAATGAGTGGATTAGGCAGCCCAAGCCATAGATAGCCATAGACTCTGTGCTGAAACCTATAAACTGGCAACAACATACGAGAATGAACCATAGAAACCAGCATGGTCATATTAACTCTTTCCCCGCCATTGACGAGATATCTCGTCAATTAAGAGAAAACGCTTCCCCGCCAATGACGAGATTTTCCGTCTTTCCGCAATACCGCTATTATCCACCAGGGGGCGCCCTTCCGCAACTTTTTAAAACCGGAAGTATTGCCCTATGGCAAGCTGCTGCATGTCCGTGTCTGTTTTAAAGATCGCTCTGAATGGGATCTCTATGAAAAGTCCGTCACAAATATGGAATTATTTTTGCTTTTTGCTCAAAATATGGTGTTTTTGCAAAAACCTACCCATATTCAAAAGCTGATTGCAAAAGAACTACTAAAGGTAGGATGAAACGGTTTTTTTTGTTTGAAAGCAGAGGGTCTGTTCTTTCATTTGGTATATTGTATGTTTATTTATTTAAAGAAGAACATTTTCTGGAAGGCATTAAACTTTGTTGAAAATCATGAAAAACGCTGGTGCTGGCTGGCAACTTTTTTAAAAAACGCTGGCGGTGAAAGAGTTAATATAGAGATAGGATAATGATAAACATTTTCAACATTTACAAAGCAGCGTTTGTATTATCTATTCACAAATTCCCTACCTTAATTTCTCCTGCAGATCGTCTTTCATCTTTTATTTCTCCATTTGTTTTGTTGTTGTGGCTGACAGCGGGAGCTACTTGGCGCTTCCGTGACGTGATGCCAAAGGTTTGGGGATATCAAGTTACGTTGCGGAAGTTACGTTGCCACGTAGGCCTACGTAATTTAACCTTATCAAAGAACGTAATAAAATATAAAAATATATATTCCCAAATATTTAATGCTACAGAGAATTAGACGCAACATACCTGTTTTTTTATTTTGTTTTTAATGACCCACCCCAACCTGCCCCGCATTAAATTTACAATTTCTTTACCCGCCCAAACCCGACCCGCGGGTTACGAGATGACCCGCGCATCACTATCAGCTATGTTTCTCGAACTGCCGAACATGGCATCTGTGTACATATCAGCTGTGTTTATGGTCTGAGCTGGTGTAATTGAATGGAGGCAGGGACTAATTTGCATATTCATAGATTTGTGTAAACTAAATGAGACAGGGTTATAGTTACGTTCAAGCTATTTTAGGGCATTAAGGAAAAATGTATAAATGTGCTGTTTTGATGCTCAATGATGAGTTTTAAAAGTGAAATTATCAACTACAGGGGGAGTACAAACTTCATCAATTGGTACTCATTCATAACATACATAGACCAGTTGTAATTGGCAGCCACTTTATTGTTGAAACAAGCTTTTGCTCTAATTGTGCATACAGTACATCGATAATCCTGGATACCTGGATATTTAAAAATACAATTTGTGCACAAATTATTCCGAAATTATGTATTGTAAAGTTTCTTGTGTACTAACATCATAAAAACAAGAGGTACTCAGATATGCTTAATTGTTATCTTCTGCATGTTAAAAATGTCTTATTACAAGGCTCTCTGGAATGCTTGATTCTGATTGGTCAGTTGAGACATTTGCAGGTTCGTTCTTTTCAAATAATAACCACTCCAAAATAATAACGCATAGCCGGTACTACTTTTACGAGTAAAATCGCTCCGCGCCAATAAAGATCAATAAAGATTACTGTTTGGCGCCATCTTGTGACAAACACTGGACAACCACGACAAGACACAGACAGCTTACTGAGACTGAACTTGACAAAATAGAGCGTGATAGCTACGAAGCCAACACACAAAAAAATACAGAATGGGCATTAAAACTTCTCAAAGACTGGCTAAAAGAGAAAAAATGGAGACAGACAAGTATGAAGCAGAGGATCTTAATAAGGTATTACGATCATTTTATGCATCTGTGCAAAGTTTTGCGGAAGGATAAAAATGTTAATTTAAAACAAATATGCCAATAAAATGTTTCAAATTCATATTCATGTCCGTTTTTTTTATTATGTGGCAAGTAGCCGTGTAATAAGCGGGATAATGTAGAGGCAGCCGGTAGTTATCGGGAAATAAGCCCCTTCAGTGTGATACAAGACCCTCCGCTTCGCGTCGGGTCCTGATCACTCTGTCGGGGCTAATTTCCCGATAACTACCGGCTGCCTCTACATTATCCCTTACAGGTAAAAGGTTCTTTGTAATTTCACTTAATTCACATTCACGAGCCGACATTGCACAATTTCCTGCAGAACTTTCAGTAAAGATTGTCAGACCTACTGTAGCAACGTTAACAAAGGTGGGCAGAGCTATGTAAAGCATCAGTTAACTGGTTTGTTAGCATCAAACTGTTTTCTTCCAAGCTGTACTAAAACAGGCCATGTCCAATAATAACGCTTGTTAGTTCCTAGAAAAATCCCCTGCTGCAAAGAGCCGACAAGATGAAATTAAACTCTGCTGTACATTGACTGAATAAAGGTTTTTTTGTTCTGCTGGAAAAGACAAATGTGAGTCATTCTAGTTTGATGGCCTTCATGGGGGGATGATGGAGTCTTTAAAAGAATCTCTCATCTTGATGATACCAAGGCAATTTAAATGGAAAGTGAAAAAAAAGAATTTATGCATAATCCATGATTTCTCCCATTTCTGCAGTTTTTTAAAATTGCAACATTCATTTTTTTTCTTTTGTTCTTTCGTTCCATTTTTGTCCTATTTTCGTTCCACTGGTTACCCCCTTTTGTTAAAATATTTGTTCCATTTTGTTCCATATTCGATTCCATTTTGTTCCATTTTCTGTCCCATGCCCCCAATTGTTCACTCCATTTTGGGGTTTTTGTTCCATTATCTCGGTTCTTTCTGGTTTTCTTTCTTCTGGTTCCATCTTTGTCCAATTTTTCATTTTTTCTGTCATTCCATTCTTTCCTTTCTTACTTTCATCAAGGTTCTGAAATTTCTTATTTTCCTTTTGTCTTTCAGTCTGAACCAGTTTTTGTCTCCTACCACAGCACTTAACTTGCCTCAAAAAGAAGAGGAATATGGGAGTCAGAAAGGAAAGAAAATGCGAAACGAACCTCCTTTGCATAAAATGCCAAGTTATAGTAATCTTAAACGCTTGCCGTGGAACTCTAAATAATCACCGTGCTTTTGGAGATGAATATATTAGCATAACTTAGAGCTCTGGAAGTAATCACCAGTCTCCGAGAGTGCGGGTCTCCCCGCGGGCTTGTTTCGGTCTGGACTGTCTCTCACAGTTTAAACCCTGACCCTCCTGGACAGATTCGATTGTGGAACCAAAACCCAGTGGTTCTCCCTAAAGTGTCTTACCAATAAAAGGTGATTCAAGGTGAGGAGTAGTTCAGCCCTTTCTGTGTTCTTCGAAAAGAGCAAAAAGTATATTGTGCCAGAATATATTTTTGCTAACTAGCGTTCAGACGTACTGTCATCGAGCTGGCACATGTGTCACGGTGGCACAGGGTGGACCTTAAGGGCACAAACAACGACATTACAGAGGAAAACAAAACTCGACAACATTAAGCCGCAGCGCATTAAGTTTTCAAATCATATCCAAGAACGCTGCGTTATCTTATGCCACAGATGTTAACACATTTCAAAATGACACGTTTCACTTTTAAAGTGTCACTTTACAGAAATGCAAATTTGGTTATTTGCTTGATTTTAGCAGAATAACGTGGGGGAGCGTGGGGAAGGCTTCAGCTTTCAGCATTTGCATTTCCTTAAATGTCCCCATCTTCATTTGACTCACTTAGTAATCGCAGAGATCCGAGCGCTGTCGATGGTTATGGCGAGATGGAGGGAAAATACAAGGCTCATTTGTAAATGCTGGTGAGGTTGTGTGCTTAAAACTCCTTACTCATCTTCTCTCTCATTCATCTCTCTCTCTCCCTCGGTTGTGTTCATAAAATTCCCCTTATTAGCATATTCTTCCTCTGAAGTTCATAAAGAACCACATATGGACTGGCCCTGCAGAATGCTGCCCATTTTATGAGCCGAGTTTGGCATCTATGATATCAGCCTGAAAGTATGTGTGTCACACATTGTATTGAGCTCTTCTCTTCTGTATTTTCAAAGCACACACAAAGCATTTTATTATTTGAAAAGATGAATGAAAGGGGAATAAAGAAATGTTTTGGTGCTGTTGAATTTGATTGTGCAAGGGACATTGTGCCGGTTTGCACTGGCTGATATGAAGGCCGGAGAGATGTGCTTGCCTCCTTTTAACTGCAAACACAGATTCCTTTTGAATACGTTGCGATAGCGCAGCCATGGCTTGTTGTGACTTCCGTCGGCTATCTTTGTCCTGGTACACTTTTTGATGCGAGTGGCAAGACGCTTCTTGGGGAGGTTGTGTGAACACTTTCTGTCTTGGAAGTGTTAAAGAAAAAACAAACAAGCATAGAGAATAACACCTGTGCATTTCCTTATTGCACATATTTATTATGATGACATATGATGTTACTTGTGCACTATTCTACGTCATGTTGTAGTATAAATAAAGTGTAGGTAGTGGAAATTCCAAAAAAGAAAGTGCACTTTAAATACATATGATACACATATTTTAGACATTTATTGTGTAGGTCGCAGTTTTGCCTATGTGACGAAGAGAAGCGAGGCTATTAGATGCCATTAAAGTTTACCTGCAGAGATGATTACACTTCAGTCTGACGATGGCTGAGGTTATGTTGGGCAAAACAGCTAACAGTGATATAACATAAAAACAATGTACCAATTGATTTTTGTTAACTTGGATTGTGTTGTGCGCTTGACGTTATTTGCTTTCGTCTGGGAAACTGCTTACACTTCTGGTTAGTAAAAACAATGTTTTTCAAAGTGTTTAATTTGGGATGATACTACTCTTCTTAAATTCATGCACTAGATTGTTAAGTTCATAGCGTATAGTTTAAGTGCATAATGTATAGTATGTCATTTCAGATACAGCTACATACTTGCTTGTTACAGGAAAAAAGCGTCTGCCAAATGCATACATGTTAATGGTATCATGTTTTTGCCAGGATTTTCATTCAGATTTCATTATCTTATCTAAATCTTTCATAAAGACATAAAGACTGTCCTTATAAAATCTTCATATATTAGTGATGCAACAATACACAGTTCAAGGTTCAATACAATTTTCGGTTCTTGCCCACGTTTTCGGTTCGGCTTCGGTTCTGATGCCTTGGCCTATTAAAGTGTTTTTTAAGTATTTTATGCTTAGGTAACAGGAACAGTGAGATTTTAAGAAGCAAAAATACTGGTTTTAATTGCAGTTCTCTTTATTTTATGTAAATGCAAAAATCATCTTACATATTTCTAGTGTATTGATACAATAATATAAGATATAATTAAATAAAGACTTATAAAAATGATATCCTATTCAAACTGGGGAATATGTGAATTCATTACATTACATAAATTGGCCATTTTATATACCTATACTAAGTAAATTAAACTTTACATTGTAAATGAAGGCTATACCTTACAGTACTGTACTACTGTTAAATCCAACATCATGCTGTCTGTGTAGAAACCAAAAATGCGTTCCTCAATCAAGATTACTGGTGGGATTTATTTTAGCACCATGCGCATTCTCTTCTGGAGTTGAACGTTTTCAACTTGCACGGAAGACGTGTTTGAGGCAAATAACGCGCGTTTGCATCAATAACAAGCCCAATTTGTGTCATTCGCATTGCCCCACGCGAATTTGCGTCTTTACATTGATGTTGTATGTAATCTACACGCGCAAATAATTAATCCACACCTCAGATTTAAAAGACAGTGGTGCTGCTTTTTTGTTGTTGTCGTACTTCTGTTGGGTATGTGTGCACGTGAATGAAATCTGACCAGCAAAGCAGAGTTAAAGCAGCTAGCGCACAGTGACTGGATATCAACTCGCTGTGGCGTTTAAGCATGCAGATCACGCGGGCGCGCACATTAATAAAAGTGCAGGGAATGTATAACTGACAGATTTATATATATTATTTTAGTATTCTTATTTAAATTGTTCAAAAACAGTTGTTAAAGCCTGATCTCATATGAACATTGTAGGTATTTTACAAGTTGGCTAATACGTATGAATTTGTACAGTATAAAAATTATTCGCTGGTTCAACTTAAAAAGTAGGGGAGAACCGGGGCGAAAGAAACGCGGGATGAATGTAAAAAAAAAACGATTTTCTCTGAGCCGTGATAACATTTGCAGTTCAAACTATGACTGCATCTTTAGCACGCAACCCTTGAAAGAGCTGACAAATATCACATAATTCCGTTACCGTTTTGTGTGTGTAGGTCCAGAAAGCTGTTTTCAACCATAAGTAAATTCCTAAAGCTTTAATTGTTTCTGGTTTCATGTGTTCAAGTACTGATCAATCTACATGTTATTTAGTAACACATTCTGAGGTTTGAGTTTTTCAAAATAAAAGCAAATCGTGTTTAAATGTGAGGAGTTCTTGTCGGAATGAAAGTAACACTTGTTATCTTTGTCCTGCTGCTAATACTGTTGTATATGTTGAAAATGTATATTATGCTAATTTAATTTAATTTTCACAGTGTTCATACTGTTGAAAGTTATTTTAATTCTCAACAATTCAAGTTTGTACTGTTGGTTGCTTTTGAACATTTGATGAAACTGAAAATTATAATAAAAATGTCATTTCATTATTTTTGGAAATATAGTTGACAAAATATGTTTTAAAACAAACGCATAGTCATGTTTATTTACTAAAAACACGTGTAAAACAAAAATCTATCTTGTTTTGTTGTGTTACTTTTGATCCACCTTTGTGTGCGTCCCAGCTGACAGGCAAAAGTAACAATGTGCCACTTATGTTCAAAGTGAAATTATACAGAAGTCATTTTACATTTGTTCAAAATTCCACCTGGTATTGATAGACCACATTTGTGAGTTATTGAGCACGGCAAATATATATATATTTCTAAAACATCATCTTTTAAAATTACGTATTTCTGAAAATGTTTACTTTCGCCCATTCTCTGCCATAAGTTACCTGGTTGCCTTACAAATTGAGTTGATTTGATTAAAATAGGGATGCAGCGAATGTTTGGCAACCGACATTATTGATAATTTAACTAATTTTCGGTCTTAGGCCGAACAAGTGAAAAGACAGAATAAATTTTAACGAACAATGAGGCCTTTGATGACGCGATAAAATAGTAACCAACAGGTTTATAAATGCAACAGCATTTCAACTTTCATTTATCATTTAAAAATAAGACATCCTGAACACTACGCAACATATGAGAAAGACATGGAGGCGATTATGATCCTGGACTAAATGCACAAGCAGGAAGAGCGAGATATTCCTTATAGATGAGAAAAGGGAACAATGAAAAGCTTCAGCAGTATATAATAAAAACTTTCTAGAACCAGTAAAGTCCTACAATGATAAACACGCCTATATTAAAAGAGAAACTTGAGCGCTTTTTCGTCTGTCATGCTCCTGTCAATCTCTCACCGTCTCTTATTTTCCCTCTTGACCCTGACTGCACTCTAAAAAACAAACGGTGCTATATAGCACCAAAACAGTTGCTTTGGATCGTAACGATAGAAGAACCATTTTTAGTGCCATATAGCACCGGTGAAGAACCAGTGAAGCACCAGTGAAGCACCAGTGAAGCACCTGTGTAGAACCATATAGTGCTATGTAGAACCATATGTGGTGCTATATGGCCCCTATATGGTTCTACACTGGTGCTTCACTGGTGCTTCACTGGTGCTTCACTGGTTCTTCACCGGTGCTATATGGCACTAAAAATGGTTCTTCTATCGTTACGATCCAAAGCAATTGTTTTGGTGCTATATAGCACCGTTTGTTTTTTTAGAGTGTGAGCAAATGCTATGAAGTAAATGCTGTGCGTTCGACTGTGCGTGTATGTTCGTATACACTTAAAAAAATAGACTACACTACAATATTTTTTAAGCGTCTTGCTTAAGTTTCTTAAGTTGGAGTGATAAATATGTAATTGCATTTTGTGCAGGAAAAGACTTTTAGCCAAGACTTATTTAAGTGGCCAAATGGAAATGGAACCATTTTAACAAACCAACTTTACCCAAGTGACCCAAGGCCCTATAATGTTTGCTGGAATGTTAAACATTTTTTTATTGTTAACTAATGTGAAATTAATATAGTAAAAAGTGAAAATGTAACGTATGCAATGGTGATAAAATTGGCAAAATAATAAAAAAAAAAATTTTTTGGTTGTTCGGTATTGTAATTTTATTCTGCTTCGGTCAAGAATTTTCCTTTCGGTGCATCCCTAGAATAAAATATTACTAAATATTAAATATATATATTATAAAAAATGTTTCATCTAACTTTATTTTAGTCAAATTTACCTGGCTGCCCTACAATTTTAAGTTGAACCAATTTTTTTGCAGTTGAAACAAATCATCCAAAAACATACGATTATCATAAAAAAACAATAATGAATCCCCGCCCCAACCCCAATTTTACATGGGCCAAAGCAAATCGTACAAAAACATACAAATGTGATCATACTTTACAAATAAGCCACATTCGTTCTATAAAACATGTTTAATTTGCCATGTGATAGTATTGGTCATTCACTGAAAACTTTATATAAAGACAAAAACTAAACTTTATATTGGGCTGAAACGACCTAGACTTGTATTATGTGAGGTTTGCCCTTTAAATCATCTATAATAGTGTACTGTGTCTGTAGAAAGGGGTTAAAACAATGCTTTCTTCATTGCCAGCCTGTCCAATGTGAGTCCAAACAGTAGTTACAAATAATAGAAATGTTTTCAATCTATTTACGTAACGTAAATGAAAGCCTTTATTGTGAACAGCCTTGAATGACACCCAGACTGCTGTTGACATTGCACTGAATCAGTTCCCTGCGGTTCGGTTTAAATATGTGAAGATCTGCCGATAATAGTGAGACTGACAGGATGCCAAATGTCTGAAAGAGAGTGAATGAGATGGCGTAAAAAAGCTAAAGTGAGAAAAGGAGGCAGGGCGACGCTCTGACTTATTCGCTTCTCGTCAGAAGAGCGAATGAAAGCGCTCTCCAGACAAACATGAAGCAAAAGGGGCTAGTGCATACATCGAATCGAAGCAGATGAAGGGAACGCTCACATCCGTCTCCCAACACAAGGAAGCGGCGTTCTCCTGATGTTCCAAGTGCAGACATTCCCTCCTTCTCATTTTGGTCTCTCGCTCACTCTTTTTCTCTTTCTGAAGGTTGTCTGGCTTGAACGCCCTCAGTAAATGTCAGAACAAGCTGCTGCTCTTCCCAGACCACGCAGTGGGAGAACCACCAACCTCATCGCCTTGGCAACCCCTTGTCTCTCGTCCGAAAGTAAAAGGCGAGGAGGTGGAGAAGAAAAGGCCTTTTATGCTGCTGCCCCCCTCCACACACACACTCAAACATGCCCGTCATGCCCCCGGCCCGACCGAGAGACCCTTCTGAGACCTGGAACATGTGGGTGAGCTCCCAGGCTTTCTTAAAAGAGTGGCTTGAAAGAAAAGTGGTTTAAAAAATGAGAAAACCTTCAAGTGATGCAGTTCTGTTTGAAGTTGCAGACATAGGGCAGCAATTAAATGTACTAACTCAGTCACTTAAGGACTTTGAGGGACTTTGCTTCTTGGTTTGAATGCGTTTGCTATTTATGGTTTGTTTACCAAATTACAGTTAATTTACACAGAATAAAATTAGATTGCTTTTGTAAATATTAGATACATCAGGAAATGGTGTAAACAAGTTTCAAATGCGACTGCATTATATTTTATTGTCATATAAACTAACAGAAAGCGTATCCTAGGTAACCTGATACTAAGTCAAAGAGTGCAGGAAGGTCTTTTGACAAAAATGTCAGACAGATTTGTTAAAGAAAGTAGAAAAATGATTTTAACTTGATAATACAGAGGGAGGGAGTGAAAAGTTTACAGTTTTGTGTTGATGAATGAGCTAATTTAAGAAATGCTGGTTAGACAAATGAAGAGCTCAGGTGCAAAAGCCTCTAAAGGGCTTGGTATACTTTTTTCTGCGTCTGCATCCGTCTCACGCAAGCGTGAACCCACGCATCCGTGCAGCTTTCAAAGTATACTCAACCGCAGCAACTCGTGTTGCTGGCCATGTACGACATGTACGCAATACAAATTGTTTCTTAACCCTATCCCCGCCAATGACGAGTTATCTCATCAATTAAGAGGAAAAAAATTTGCATGAAAAAACGTGTTCCTGATGAGTTTTTATGTTAATCTGTAATACCATGATTATCCACATGATGATTTACCCACTTTATAAAAAATTGAAGCAAAAAATTACTTAATAATTTTACACTCCGTGTATGTTTTGGTAATCATTCTGAATCTGATCTCTAACACAATTCCTTCACAAAAATGCTATCGTTTCAGCTTTTTGTTAAAAAATATTATTTTTGAGGAAAAATACCCATAAGCAGAGAAAAAATATAGACAGGATTTTTTCCCTGTTTGTTTGTTTGTTTATTGTTTGTTTGAAACCAGATGGTCTGTTCTTTCATTTCATATACTTGTATGTTTATATATTAGGGCTGTAACGATATATCGCGTGTCCCATTAAAAAGACCGGTCTAAATTCTATTCTGTATCCCAAGGCGGCAATTCTGTGTTTCATGCGCAGCTTGTGCGTGTACTTTGATCATTAGGAAGTCCTTATCAATCTAAAATCATTATGAGTCTGAGTCATTTATAACGTGCATTTAAAAACACTCGTTAAACAAAATCATTAAAAATATTCTTTATCATCACGAAAATACCTTAAACAATCTGAAAAACGGCGATATAAATATTCTTACGGCACGTCAGCTTTAACGCTTCCCAGTCACTTTTAATGGGTGATGTCATGCGTTGCCGAACTGAATTGTGGATCCGTCGGCGCCGCGTCACTGCCGTTGCTCACGGCAGAAGTTGAACATTTCTCAACTTTTCAAGCGGCAACGCGTGCGTCAGCCAATCATATCGCCTTATGCAAATAACCTAGGCAGAGCCAGCCAATTACGTTTATGGAAGACCGGAGCTTGTGTTGCGGCCACAGTGATTGGCTGTTGGCCACGCTTCAGACAAGCCTTCCGTTAAGCGTTAACGCTTAGACCCCGTGTGAATGTACCGTTATAGACATTTCCTGGAATAGCGTTTGTAATGCTACTTTTTCTGTGGCACAATTTGGAGTTTCTGAACGAGAGCGCCCTCTGGCTTTTGGATGTGGCGGCATTTCATTGTAATTCATTTAAATTCATTCATTGAGAAAACGGACATTTGCACGATAAATCGTTACAGACTTATTTAATTTTTTTAGAACAGGAGTGGGGAACCCTGGGTCCTGGATGGCCACTGTCCTGCAGAGTTTAGTTGCAACCCTAATCAAACACACCTGAATTTCAGTTCCAAGTAATCCTGAAGACTTGAATTAGATTTCTCAGGTGTGTTTAATTAGGGTTGGAACTAAACTCTGCAGGACAGTGGCCCTCCAGGACCAGGGTTCCCCACCCCTGTTTTAGAAGAACATTTTCCTGTAAGGCGTTTTGTGATACTTTTGTGAAAATCACAAAGTATTGTAGTGGAGTGTCCTGTCTGAATAATTTCTCGCGTATACGCTGTTGTACCCTCTTGATGACAAAAATGATGTCATGTGAATGGCACGCGTACGTGGACGGCCCTAGTATAACTTCGGCTTAAATGCATCTGACATGTTGTCTTGTGACATGCTTTTATGTTAACATTCAGCATTTTCACTTTAATAGCAATGAAAAGATTATTGGTCAGTAATTGAAATGCTATATTTCACAAATGCTACATTTCATAGGCGTTTCATAGAGATATTTTACATAAAAGTACATGAAAAAAGTCTCCAGTCACTCTTCATTGTCTTTTCTGAATAAAGGTGACATGCTCAAAAATTCGTCAATGTCCTAATGTATTTGGTAAACCTCCTTTAAAGCAACACTAAAGAGTTATTGCTCTTTGCTCCCCCTACAGGTTAGAAGCGTAATTGTTCATTAGCACTGTCGTAAATAATTTAGCCTACTGCAGCAAAGCTTGCTCTGATTGGATTGTAGGTCTGCCGTAAAGCAAGTTTTTGTAGTTTTCACTCGAACTACAGGACCACTACCCCACGGTTGGAAACTTCTTTAGTGCGGTTTTGGCCGATAGAGGGCTGCAAAGCCAATGTGAAAGTGCCATTCACCCTGTTTTGAGTGGATGAACCACTGAAACTTTTTTGGAAACGTTATTTTAAGGTAAAAAAACTCTTTGGTGTTGCTTTAACTGGGTAAAAAAGTGCCGGGTTGCAGAGGTTGGGCTGGAGCGCGGTTCACTTGGGCTCAGGCGCGGAAGGCGCAGTGTGATTGCTAATCGCACCAGAGTGCGTTTCAAAAGGAGAGACGTCAATTGTACGACCACTCGCCTTCATCTGTCTCCATAAAAATCTTATGATGCATGCAGCAGGGTTACGTGAATGTCCGAGCTGCCCATGTGATAGACCAACTTAGCAATACGATCGCATGTGAGAGGGCTGTGTGTCATCGCACACCAAACGACTCTGAATAAAAAAACACAGACTTAACATTGCGATGGGTTCCACTGTTAAGAGAACGCTTCACTTCCTGCTTTGTTCAAAACAATCACATCCTAATGACGAAAACGCACCCGGGCTCAGATCGATAAAAAGGCAGTGTAGTGCATGCATGTGGGGGAGTAGAGAGGGGGGAAAATCACGCTGGGTCATGGTTTGGTTTGGTTAGTATGAGTGCACCCTCAGTTCTTCTATGCACTTGGAGGACTTTGCTGAAAAACTGGCGAATTCTGCCAACAATCTGGTATTTTTTTAATGGCCTAAGGCCAGAATGAAGCAGATTTGTAGTGAAAGTATTTGATAAATTTGTATTTCATGCTGAAAGCATTCGATTAAGACCATTATCTTATTTTTGACGGAGGTGACATTTAGCAGCTTTTGCATCTGAGCTCTTCAAATATACAATGAAATCACAGATTTTTTTGAATGTCAAATTCTATTAAAATGTAAGCCAATGGGATATAATAATGTGGCTTTAGATAGGTCGGTGAACAGATCATTCTGCGGTTACGTCATTGGTGGAGGCGATGTTGCTATGTTGGGTGTCTCAAACAAGCAATGTTGAAAACAGCACAGATCCACACCGTTAAACTTTTTGGGAAAATCGCTTACTTTTGCATTTTCTCTGCAACATAAACCAGAAAAAAGAAGATTTGAAAAAAATCTCCAGTGATGCATTTCTTAAAGTAAAAAGTTTTCAAAATCCCAAAATACATGAAACGCCTAAGGCTGAAATGATCTACGCATGAAACAAACCTTGAATTCTATCTCTCAGAATTGAAAAGAACAAGAACTTTCAGTTGCGGACACGAACGATGCCTTTATGTATATATATATATTTTTCCCTGCGTGAGCTCCGTATTCTCCGTGCAAAGGAAGCTTTATGTGTCATCAGACCACATGGGGCCATTTTGTTGGATGGTACTTTGAGACTGCAGGTGCTCTTTCTATAATGGCTGCTGGGACTGCATTTCTTTCTCAAAAGTGCCCTGTCTGTCTCTCTTTCTCCCAGACTCCCTCTCCCCATGCGCCACCTCTTACTGTGTCTCTGCAGCTGAGCGCGTACCTCTTGAAAACTGTTGTTCGTGCAGTCTTTCGGAGAGAGAGAGAGAGAGAGAGAGAGCGAGAGAGAGAGGGTAGGTGTGTAGTCTGGTTTATGGCGATGTTCCATCAGGTCTCTGTGGTGACAGCATTTAGCAGAGCTCCTCTGGGAGAGAGAGAGAGAGAGAGAGAGAGAGAGAGAGAACGATCGAGTGAATAAGTCCAGAAACATACTTTACACAAGTATTTACATGCATATGAGAATTATTGGTCAGCGCATTGCAAGCGTGGCCTTGTTAAACATACTTGTGGTAAGAAGGATGAAGTTACCTTTAAATGTTTAAACCAAATATGTGACCCTGTCTGTGAAATCTAGGTTAGAGTCTCATAATCTTATAATGAGATTGAGACCATGAAAGTTGGATTTAAAGAGCACCTATTTCATTGCTAAAAACACTGTTATTTTGTGTATTTGGTATAATACAATGTGTTTGCATGGTTAAAAACGCATTATTTTCCACATACAGTGCATTTTTGTAGCTACAGAAGTCTTACTGAAACGCACAGATTTTGTACAAAACTGTCTCTGATTGGCCAGCTAATCCGTACGTTGGCCTGAATACCTTTGATGTTAGCCGGAAATGTGACGCTCCTTACCATGTTTGAAGGATTTGGTCACAATGCAGTGCTAACATGAATTAGCTTAAAGGTGCAGTGTGTAAATTTTAGCAGTATCTAGTGGTGAGGTTGCGAATTGCAACCAACGGCTCAGTACACTGCCCACCCCTCGCTTCTGCAACGCATAGAGAAACTACGGTAGCTGCCACCCGAAAAACATGTCATCGTCGGAGACAACTTAGTAACATTTGTCTGTTAAGGGCTTCTGTAGAAACATGGCGGCACAAAATGGCGACTTCTACGTAAGACCCTTGTGCATGTAGATAAAAACATAACGGTTTATTATAAAAAGGTCTTTATACACCCCTGATAATATAGTTTTGTATATTATTTTGCACTTCTGTCAAAATATCCTTCTAAAAATTAAACACTGCACCTTTATAGTATGTGAGTCCGAAGTGGGAGGATTTATGATAATGTCGGTCTTTACAACATCACCAATAATAGGAAGTAAACTGTTGCCTACAATCCGTGTGTTTGTTGTAGTCCAAGAAAAGAGATTTACGTTGGAGACGATTACTCGCGGCATCATTTACTTTGGGGGGTTGTACCTTTTGCATATCGTTAACATGTAGGGGTGCACGGGGCAAAAACTAACGCGGGGTTAGTTGTAACACAGATTGTTTACATTGTTGCACAAGGTTGAGCGTTTTGGTTTTCCGATATTTTTTCATGCTTCCAAAATACAATCTCCTGCAAATGATTGGAAATCTATAATGTTTTTCCAGAGTGTTATTGATGAACGAGTGTTTTGGTGGCATGTAAGTACATTTTTTCATCATATGTTTATTGGTTAAGTTGGGTGTGTAAGATACCAAATCCAATGCTATGTCATATTATCAGTGTCTTGTTGACTGAAACATTGCATAGTTTTGAAATATGTCTGGAACTTTTTTGGTGAGCTTGAAAATATTTTGACCCAGCGGGGTTAATTGTAATGCTGTGTTACAACTAACCCCTCAGCACTTACGATATGAAAACCGCTAACGTTAGCGTAATTCTTGCCGTTGTTTTAAATAGGCTACACACGAATGATTGCTAGCTGCCAACAAAATAAATGTGCCTGTCTTATCAAAAACCGTGTTTCAAATGTATTTTTGTTCATATCTTTAATATTGATTGAATAAGGTCACGTCAAAGATTGAAATCATAATGAAATGAATGGCTAAAATCAGACTTTGATGCTCATTATCTCAGAATTTGATTTTGAAACTCTAATATGGTTATTACAGACTGGGTCACATATACATTTTTTTTCATAATTATGCTGCTTTTTCTCACATATTTAGACATTTGTATTAATTTATAATTGAACTATTGTTAGAAAAGGGCTGGATGAATGAATACAGTGTGGAAACCTGTCTATTATAGACAGATATATAAACAATATCCACTTCAAGTATATAGACAAAATAGTATTGAAATATTAGCCTGCAAACTTATTTTTTAGCAAGTGTTACAACTTACCCCCTGTCTGTTACAATTAACCCCTCCCCTATGGGGTAAGTTGTAACGTTTGCACTTCTGTCACGTTTGGTGTAATTGTCCAAGAATGGTAAGCAATAGAAACAAACTCCAAATGTTCATTTGTAGCAGAGATGTGTGTGTTGCTTGTGTAAAAATATAATTAATAAATTAAACTCAAATATTTTTGAATGATTGCGCCAAAACCAAAAAGCGTTAGGTTGTGCCCCGCTCTCCCCTACTAATACACCCTTACACATCAAAGTAAATGTAAAATCGTGAATCGGACCATTGGTGCTGTTTAACTCATTGATTTCAATCGACCTTACAAAATGTTGCATGACCTGAAAGATAAGCCATATGATGTCAGCCAAAGGTCCTTATTGTGTATGTCTGCGTTGCTTTATGAACTGTAGTTTGATGTATTTTGGACATTTTTGCATGAACAGAGTTTATGTTGCTTGTAGCGTTTGTGTGTATTTGGATGGTTGCATGGAAAAAACAACACTGAATGTGCAAAATTAAATTCAGCTGACTACATAAGTGCACAGTAAAGACAGCAAAGTAAAAAGGCTTGTTATTGTGTCTTAACAATGTGTTTTCAGGTCTTAATTGGTCTTACTGGTCAGCGCTAGAGTCAACAGTTGTATTTTTTTTTAATATGCGATAATCATAAATGTGATTGACTGACTGAAAGGTTATGCTTTATTTTGCCACCAAATCATCTAGCCAAATTAGTTTGACATCAACATGAAAACCATCAGAAAAGCTATGCAAGGTTCAAGAAAATGAACCATTTCTTTTTCATGCGTTGTTGAAGTGTCGGGCGAATGCTTCTTATCCAATGGGTCCTTTAAAAACCCTGAACTGAGTGTTACCTAAGCGACGTGTTAAATTATTTGCTTAGTACTGCAGCCGGTCAGGTCTTGAAGAGCCATCTGGATGTAAGTAAAAGGCTATAGTTAACTTTGTCAAGGGGTTATGAGGCACACTCTCTCCCTCCATTGCTCTTTGCCTTTAACACAAATGATGTTATTTTCCCTCAAACACAATATTCACATATCTCTTTCTCTCTCCAGCTGTGGTCTGTCCTCTCGCACATGTTTTTAATGTTTCCACTGACAGCTCAACAGTATATCTTATTTCGTTCTCCTTATCTTTGTCATTCATTCTGGCTGTCGTTTGCTTTTTCCCCCTAGTTTCAAACTCTCAATCTCTCGCTTTTCCTCTGTCCTCAACATAGCAATTTCCTTTAAGTCACTCTTAACAATAGTTCCACTTTCTCTCCCTTTCAATATGATATACAGCCTGTCCAACACATGTCTTTTTCACTTTATATATTAAATCCTTTCTCTATATTAACCACTGTGGTGTTACAATATTTTATAGGCATGTTGCTCAGAACATGAGAGTTTAATAGTTTTTAGGTTCGAGACGTATGGTTTTTATTTGGTGTCTCTTCAACGACACAACCTGGGGTCAGAGAAATAATATTTCTCATATCTTGGGGATTTGTGAGTTGTACGTTTGGCCCCCTTTGGATCCACTGAGCTCATATTGGATATCTGTTCAATTTGTTTGAAATGTGTAGACGTGTGCTAACATTCTCAGGTTCGTGGTTTTGTATATCAAACACGTAAGTCGGACTTAAGATTCTCGCTTTATGATTTGGGCCGGTGTGACAGGCGTCGTGACAGGCGTCTCGAAAGGCGTCACCCACGTTTTTTTTTCAGAAAATGTGAAAGTCATCATGTCTATGTTAGTGACTGTGGTAAGGCTTCATCCATATGTGTATTTCTAATCCGTGTGTGCGGGTGTCATTCTGTTCCTTTCTGCTTCAGTGCCTTGACCAGGCTGCAGCGACCTGTGCCGTTGAGCTTCCACATAACCTCAGGTCTGCAGGGAGATCCTTACCTTTCATGTGCCCTTCTACCAATGTCCCGGAAAAGTAGGTCAGGACATGAAAGCACCCACATACCACTTTAACTTTGAACAGGAAGATCAGGGAGCATCAGGTGCGGGACAGGTCAGTGTGAAGGACAGGCCTGGCATATATTGTTTAAGAGGCAAAAAAAATCATAGCTTTTCTCTTTGAATATTTACATGAACTTGGTGATTGATCTGGCTTTTACTTTTCTTAGATATCAGTCTTACTGTGGGTTCACACCAGCCGTGTTTGAGGCGTCAATTTTGTGTCTATTTCGTCTAGTTTGCCGCTTGAACATTTACTCGCTTAAAATTCTAGTCATCGAGACATTCACGCGGAAATTCGCGTCAAGGGAGGGGCTTCTGCGACTCCGCTCACTTTTTGTAATCACGTCAATACTAGAGCAAGCTCCTGATTGGTTAATGCAGCGCGTTTTTCCGCCAAAGTTAAACATTTTCAACTTGCGCGATTCCCACGTCTTGCGCGTTTCCCACGTCAACGCTCAATTCGTGCCATTCGTGTGAACTCGATGCGTGAATGAGCCGTAATCACGTCTGCCTCGCTAAACACCTCATTTGCACCACGAGACCTCCAGACACGCATCAACGTGTCTTCACATTGACTTTCAACATTGAAATCACTCGCGCTTGACACCTCTACCACGGCTGATCTGAACGCAGCATTAGAGTTTAGGCTGGGGTCGCATAGGTGTCATTTACACTGGGGAACCACTTTTTGAAATGGCTGATTTTGTCCCCACCACTTTTTGAAAGCATTCGGTTAAAAGGTTCTGAAAAATCAAGTGATACCTGTGTGACTTACGACTGGTTTTGTTGTCAAGGGTCACATATTTTCTGTTGTATGCTTATGGTGTGTGTTTTTTTTTACATATGTTATGAATTTCATTGTAATCATTGACTTAACACAGCGGGTTTTCTACAGTATGGTGCTTTGGCACTGTTTGGTTGAGCTGGTGTTACATGTGCAGTCAACATTGTTGAGGGTTTTATGCTGAGTATTTTTGTGTTTGTTGACTGGCCTATGCTATGCTCATTTTGATGCGTCGTTATTCAATATTTTTCCCATCCTGCTGTAATGTTTTTTCATGTGATCTTTTGTCCCCACCACTTTTCAACACAAACTGACGCCCCTGTGGGGTTGGATACTTTTGGTTTGGGACAGCAAGTTGTCACCTTAGGAATCCTTATAAAACAACCATCATGTTTCTATAGTAAAACCTTTATGTTTAATGGATTAGCCTTTGTATTACCAGTTTAATTTCAAATATCATTGTTAAAACATTGAACCACTCCAGTTTTGCCTTTCAAAGGAAAACTCCACTTTCATAAAAAAAATCCTGGTCATTTACTCACCCCCATGTCATCCAAGATATGTCTTTCTTTGTTCAGTTAAGAAGAAATACGTTTTTTTGAGGAAAACATTCCAGGATTTTTCTTCAACCGAGACATTACGTGTCTTTTCTAACGAAACATTTGTCATTTTTGCAAAAAAAAAAGTACTTTTCATCCTGCACAAGCCGTGTGATGTGCCACCACGACCTTACATATTGCATAATCATGTTGAAAGGTCACATATACATATTTAACACCATTTTTAACAATAATCTGACACAAATACATTAATTAGAATTATTCCACATACAACAATGTCGGAACGGTCAAAATTTCTCCACACTTGTAAACACTGGAGCGGTAGTTTCCCATACCTGTATGTCATGTGTGATCTTTCAGCATGATTACGTAATACTTAAGGTCACGCCGGCGTGTACACGGCTAGTTCAAGACGAGAAGTTGTGTTTTAAAAGTAATATTTTGTACTTATTTTTTGGGCAAAAATTATGATCGTTACACTAAATAAGACCCTTTTGCTTGGTGGGGATTGTTTAGAGCCGTTTGAAACTGTAAACTGTTGAGGTCCACTATTGACTTCCATATTGGAAAAACAAATACTATGAGGACTGTCAACTATGTGCTTACCATGTATGATAAAAAAATAAAGAATCTCCTAAAGGTTCAGCACAACATGAAGGTATGTAAATAATGCACTTTTTAACTATTAAATGGTTATAACTATCAACCCTTTAATAGACAGGGTAATTATTGATTTGCCATGTTGAATCAAATGCTGAATGTTTTGGTTTATTTTTCTCTTTAAATTATGCACCATTGACGTGTGTTGTGTCCATCAATACAGCTCTCCGAGTACAAAAAGATTTTCGACTCATCACGGGTGACTTGCCAAAGTTTGTACTGTTCTTGACAGACTGAGAACTTCGAGAACACCCTGACCCTTCCTTGATGCAAATGCTAAATAAATGCATAAAAAGCCTGCATTGTGATTGGACCGTGCTGTACAAGTGGCACACGTGCGTCCCAACAGACTTCCGTGATGGCTGGGATGTTGGATGGTTATGATGATTTGAGACCAGCGTGCGGAACGCTGTGTGAATTATCTTATTTCTAAAAACCCTGTAGGGCGAAATCACGGGGACGAGGCGGGAGAAGGAAAGCCCAGCTGACAGCCATATAGAAAAAGTCCAGAGCCCCCCAGCCGACAGTGGAGAAATCACCATCTGGAGCGAGGCCTGCACGCCATGCTGGGCCTGTCAAAAAGACGAAGCTCTTTTCCCAGCATACTTTTGTCCATCGTCTCTCTCTTCTCTCTCCTCCATTGGAGCTCTCACTTCCCAGCAGAGCTTTCACAGTTCTCCTCTCCACAAAGACCTCCCACTGCACGGATTGTTCCATTCATCGGCAGGGGGGAGGAACCGGATGGACATCACTCATCCGGGATCTACAGAATGGTTAACCGGTAGATTGGTTAAATTTACACTAATCCATTGATGTTTATAGACATTCTTTGGGTGTTGAATCAGGGATGAATGCTAAACAATGACTTGCCTTCTGACATCAAACAACTGTTTACATTTGCTTTGTAAGATCAATCAGATGTTAGGGTTACTACAACATTTGTGTTTTCGTTCGGTTGACAGTATTATTAAGTAGACATTGGACAGTAGCTTCCAGATGTCAGACTTGTACTGGTTGACATCTGTTTTTGTTATCTCCAGGCACTTCATGATTCATTTCTGCCAAGAAGACAGTCAAGCTAATGATCTGCATGCTGCCTTTGTTAAGATATTTTTTCAGCTGTGTTAACTGTGCAGTGCAAATGCTAGTGCAATGCTAGCATTAGCAGAGCAAAAGTCAAGGGTTCAATTTCCAGGGAACATTTTGTACTTTGCATAAAAGCTTCTCTAAAAGTATAATGTATTTTTAGCGCATCTAGTGGTGAGATTGCGAATTGTAACCAACCTCGATTTTGAAACGCAAGGAGAAACTACCGTAGCTTGCACAGGACAAACATGTTGTCGTCTAAGATAACGTAGGGACGAAATGCGATCTGTAGAGCAGTTTGTCCATTTAGGGCTACTTTAGAAACATGACGGCGGCTTCCTTGTAAGGAGACTTGCGGTTTATGTTGTTAAAAACGACTTATTCTAAGGTAATAAAAACAATACAGTTCATTATGTAATATCTCTATACACCACTGATAACATAGTTATGTATATTATATTGCATTTCTGTCAAGAGAACCTTCTAATGCTGCGTTCACACCAGTGAAAGTGTCAAGTCAACGTAAAGATGCGTTGATGCGTGTCTGGAGGTCTCTCGGCGCGAACGAGGCATTTAGCGCAGAGCGGTAGACACAATTCCATCTCATTCGTGCGTCTAGTTCGCGCCAATGGCGCAAATTGACGCGCTGCGTTAACCAATCAGGAGCTTGCTCTAGTAGTGACGTGATTACAGGAAGCGAGTCCCAGAGTCCCAGAAGCCCCTCCCATGATGCAAATTTCCGCGTGAATGTCTCGATGACTAGAATTTCATACGCGAGTGAAGCAAAACAATGAAAATGTTCAAGCGTCCAACTACGCATGGTAGACGTGAATTTGATGCCTCAAACGTGTCTGACACATTGCAACTTTAAATGGGTTAGCTCTATGTCAGATCAGATATAATTTTCACGAATGTCCATGGATCGGACAATTTATCATATCTCTGAAACATAAATTTAGTAGTCATAATATCCCAACTTGTTTGTGTTAGCTGCACAACACAATGAGGCTAAGCTAGCTCACCATCCGGGGAAATTAGTCTCCTAACATACCAGACACGCTGGTTTATTTATTTTTAAACCAACTGCTAAAGTTGAATGCGGCTATACCTCAGTGGCTTGGTAAACAAACTGGATGAGGAAAGATGTTGTTGAAGTACCTAGGGTTGCCTTTCACCTCAGCGCCAGAGGCGGGTAGGAGACAGAAGTAAAGCTAACAAATCCCATCGTGATCTAAGAGTGCATTTCTGTGTGGAGAATGGAAAGATCTGACATAAGCGGGTAAGAAAGTCTCCAGCTGATGGCTATTCACTGAACTTCCTAAATTCGCTCTGGCCCTAATGCGGGTTTTGAACTCGCTGGGTGAAATGTGGAACAGTGCTGCTAAACAGACCAGTCAGCATCATTCGCTGTATGTTTCTTCCCGTCCCAAACAACCATTTCAACCTTCTTCTGTGTAAAACCTCTGAGGAGCTCATTTGGGAAACTTCCTAAGTCTAATTTCAACTCTCCATTCTTTTCTTTAATTGATAATTGAATAAGCTATCGCCGTGTAATCAATTAAGGACTTGATCTCAGCCACTGAAAGTAATTGTAAATTGGTTTGTGCCAATGAGAGCTCAAGAGCTGAGGTATTAACAACGTTGAGGTTTCAAAGGTCATTTGCAGGTTTTCTTTATAGCTCTCACTGCATCGCTGGGTTTTGCAGTTGATCATGAGAAACGAGAGCAGGACCTTTGCAATGATTGAATCTTCGTGTGACCGAAATAGAAGCGGAGTTCAAAACCTTCACCATCTTTGATCTTGTTTTTCAGACTTTTGCACGAAGCCTCCCCTACTGCCGACCTTTGACGGGCCGAAAAGGCATCCAAAAAAATCTGCACCGCCTGCCGTCTCCGCTGCTTTGTAACCTGTGGACGGTGAATTGAGGTATTGGAGGGGAAAAAGGGTTCATCGATCTCGCCTCACCTGCTTTTTTTGCTTTTCCGCTCCGTTCTCTAAAAACATGTCTTTTTCACTCAGTTGACTCCCATTCAAAGACAGCCAGCGATGGTGAATGCTTGACTAGGTTGCTTTGCACTAGCAGCCCCCTGGGTTCTGGGCAGGGGCCTGAATGATGCGTGAAGCTGCTTTGGAATTGAGAGCCTGTGCAGGCAGGGGGCTAATAGCGGTGCACGGGATTGTCTTCGCGGCCCTTGTGGGGTGAGTGTTGAGGGCCGAAACCATCTGCTTTTGTAATGGTGAGCATCAAAGCCAGAAGGAGCACGGCAGGAGATCTCCTTTCACCAGGGACACATTGCATATGGGCCTCATATTTCTCCAGGACGGGTTCCTGCAGACCGCTGGGACCCATCATAGTCGCCTCTATTCTCTTTATCCCTGCATGGCTACCGAGTGCCAAATAGGTGTGGAGAGACAGGAATTCCCTATTATTTACCCTGGGAATTTAGATAATAGATGAGTTGGTTTGACCCAGCAGACCCCAAACTGTAAACACTCCCCTTTCCTTAATTTTAGCCGTTTTATCTAACCAGAAACCGTGGTCTTTGCTTTATTTTGTGTTGGTGGGAGGAAAAAAATGGGTCACTAGATGGCTCAAGCAACATGCTCAGAAGATGATTAATTATTAAAGTGACTAATACTACATTTGCCTCTGAGCGCTTGTGACTTTAATCCATGGCAGGGGCACAGCTACTTGTATTCAGTTTTCCACTTGTGTATACACGCACACACACATCTTGTTCTTCTATGCCGCTAGCTAAATTCAATTTCAGTTTCAATTAGCTTTATTGGCATGACCAAGATACATATTTGAACTGCCAAAGTTTTATCACTCTGCTGTGTCAGTTCCTCTCATTCTTGCGGTCAGCCCTCCTCCATCCGGAACATCTACGAAGCGTTGTACTGTAGTAAAAAAGTCATATGCCACTTGATCTGCACAGTATCACATGAACTCAAACACACCCATGATTTTTATGGCAGTTAAAGCGGAAACCGAGGATAACCCGGACATGACACCACTGGCAAGCGACACTATGAATGAAGGGGGAATGCTAGTTAAAATGACAAATTCTATGAATTCCACCATTATTGAAAACATTTAGGATGATGTACATACATACACATGTGAAACAAAATCTATAACATAAATGCCTGGTTGTATTCTGATATGTTATTATTGTTATTGTAACACCATTGCGCCTGATGCTGCATGAAGAAACATTACATCTACCGCCGGTTACTTTTATTTCATGTTTCTAAAGTGCTATAGAGGCTTAGATATTACGTTTTTGGTAGATGTTGACAATTCTTAGTCTTTTTTTCTGAAAACCCTCAGTAGATAAGGGGATTTATCCTATAATAACATAGGTTTTAGGCATTTAGGAGTAAATGGGTTAAAGGGCACCTATTAATTTGCTAAAAAACATTATTTTGTTTATTTTGTATAATACAATGTGTTGGCGTGTTTTATGGTAAAAAATACGTAATTTTCCACATACCGTACATTTTTGTAGTTTCAGATTTCCCTGTCTTACTGAAACGCACGGATTTCGTACAAAACTGTCCCTGATTGGCCAGCTAATCCATACGTTGTGATTGGCCTGAATACCTCTGACATCAGCCGGAAAGGTGACGCTCCTTACCAAGGATTCTGTCACAATGCAAGGCTAACAGGAGTTAACTTACAAAGCAGGAGCAATTATGATTATGTCGGTCTTTTCTACATCACCACTCCCGGGAAGTAAACTGTTGCCTACAATCCGTGTGTTTTTTGTAGTCCAAGAAAAGAGATTTACACTAGAATTGATAACTCACATCATTGTTTACTTTGGGGTTTGTACTTTTTGCATATCGTTAACATGTACTAATACACACTTACACACCAAAGAAAATGTACAATAGGTGCCCTTTAAAGCAACACCAAGAGTTTTTTTTACCTTAAAATAACGTTTCCAAAAAAGTTTCAGCGGTTCATCCACTCAAAACAGGGTGAATGGCACTTTCACATTCGCTTTGCGGCCCTCGGGCTCCTGTAGTTCGAGTGAAAACTACAAAAACTTGCTTTACGGCAGACCTACAATCCAATCAGAGCCAGCTATGCTGCAGTATTTACGACAGTGCTAATGAACATTTACGCTTCTAACCTGTAGGGGGAGCAAAGAGCAATAAGTCTTTAGTGTTGCTTTAAAACGTCAAATGTTGCATTTTTGTTTGGTTCATATTTAAATTTTTCTTTTTGACTACCTAAAGAAAACGTACCAATTGGTTGTTTTTAAAATCTTTTCAAAATGTCCGTTTTTGGTTACGTTGTTTTTTTAACACTAGATCCGCCAGGTCTCGTTGTATACCGCCAGTGGGTAAAATTTACCCAGACACAAAACTTTTTTGTCACTGCATTTACAAAGTAATGTGTGTAAAGTCATAAAATTATTATTTTTAGTTATCAGCTAAGTTTTTGTCCTATTGTTTTATGTTGAAGGATATTTCTTAGTAGGCTAGACAAATCACTTTTTTTAACATTGAATAGGCTACATTTTCGACAACAATATATATAAATATAAATATATATATATATATATATATATATATATATATATATATATATATATACCAGATAAATGTTTTTTTTTTTTGGAGGGGGTGGTGTAGTAATAATAAAATTTTCACACCTTTTCACTTATTTAATTATTAATTTGTTTAGTTATATTATTCATAATTTAAATAAGATAACAATAACATAGAACATTAAAAGATAGCAGAGCAAAAATGACAAAGCAAATATAAATGGATGGGTAAATGTGGCCCGACTGGTGCTTATGTATAAATGCCCCTCTTTTTTATCTGGTTTTATCTGGTTTTGTTTTAATTTGAATAATATCTATGGATGATTTTAACCAATAGCAGTTCAAGTGTTAAATTTTGGGTGTGGTTTTTTAAACGTTTTTAAACCGTTGTGTTGCAACACAACCTTATTACAACCAAAATACAACGTTGTGAAAAGTTGTAGGAAATGTTTTGTGTTTGCTGGGTGAAAATCGTACATATTGTGCCTTTTACAAGTTTAGTATCAGCTATCAGCTCAGTTTTCTTTCTCCTTCTTTAATTGCTCTTATTTTCGTTTCTCTTCCCTTTTAGTGCCATTAACTTTGGGAGGGTGAGGAGAAGGTTAAAGCTACCAGAAGAAAATCATTAGTTAAATATTATCCAGTCTGTTCCATTAAAGCTATAGGGGGAGGCTCGCGCTCGAAACAATGGAGCATGTGGGACCCCTGTCCACCTCGAACATACATAGGCGAGTCTCTCAGGTCTTCATAGCTCATACAGCAATGCCACAGATGGCTAACCACTAATGACACTTAATGACACCTGTAGGGATGGAGAGAGACAGGTTAATGCTCTTTAACAAAGAGATGCAAGCTGAAAGGTACAGTCAGGAAAGCTCATTTCGTGAGGCTTGCAAAAGTCAGCGTGGACATCACTTTAAAGAGATGATATTTATTTGAACAACATGACAGATGAAAATAACCTGTCCTCATTATCTATTTAAAAACAGCACTGCATATCTAAATTTACTCGCATGATGTGTAATACTCGAGGAAAACAAAGAATTGCTATTTTGAGAAAGTCAGATGCTATGGTTGGAGGAAACCCAGGTGGGATTTGTATTCCAAAACAATTAAAACCGCACCGTAGGGAGAGGTAACATTGAAGAGCACTGTTAAGGCTAATTGTGGACAATTAAAATAATTACGCTACCCTACCATATCTTTTATTCAGCGGTGGCTGAGGAGTGGTTTAAAATGACTTCCCAATTTAACCCTTGAGACTTCAAGGTGCACATATGGTGTAGTTAACGTCTTTTGTTAATTCTGCTTGACAACGAAACCGTTGTAATCGCATAATGATCTCTATGGTTACATCTGGCGATGTGATAGCTGTCGAGAGCTACGTCGTCTTAAAGAAATATAAATTAGAAATAAGAAACGATTGATTGTGTGGAGAGATGATTTGAGTAACGGTGTGAGGGTCAAAGGCCAGGGTCTGACGGTAAATTGCTGCGCTATTGCTGATCATGATAAATTCATGTTTTCAGAGTAAAGTTGAGGTTTTAAGATCGCCGCAATACACGCGTACGCACACACTCGGAGCACAAAATAGCTGGGCTCATGCTTCTAGCCCATTCACACTAATCGAACTGCAATCCTTCAACCATCTGGCAGACATGCACCCTCACACTCCATCCTTCATACACACACACACTGACACCCCAATCAATTAGTCTTAGGGTTGTGGAGGAATGTCGAGCAGGCAACTCTGAGCTCCCAGCATACCATCTATCTCACCAAAGCACACTGCTGTGTACACGCACACACATACACACATACAATGGCTGGATGGCTTTTAGTATTAGGCATGAGAAATAATCACAGGCATTTAAATGAAAGCGTGTGAAATGGGATAGTGTTTGAGAGAGAGAGATTATACAAACATAAGCTATAGACACCACAATCTGACTGAAAATCATTAGATGAGGTTTGTGGTTTGTGTTCTACCTGTATTAGATTTACATTCGTTTTCCATTCATTGTGGGATCAAAAGTTCAAAACGTCCCCAGTGAAATGGCAACGTCTGACCAAATCTAATCTTAAGGTTTGATTGCTTGTATTACTATTGCACATACTTAAAGACCCATTGAAATGCACAGCTTTGTTATGTAATTTCAACTGAAACAGGAAGTTAGGTCGGGACATTAAGTGGCTCCTCCTACTTTTAAACAGCCAATATCATTTGCGTTACCTTGCAAACCAGAATCTGGGCTATAGTCAGCCTCAACAAAACGATGCAAAAGTTTTTTTGTTTTAAACGGAAGCGGTGGTGCGTTGAACAATAGGGCTGGGCAAAAAATAGATTTTACGATTAATCGTTTTTTTTACGTGGTCGATTCAAAATCGTTTTGTGGCCTTGAGATTTTTTTCCATATTTACTTCTGCAAACATTGTACCATTGTTCCACAAAACGAAGTACCTCAGAAAACGTGGATTGTTAAAATGAGAAGGGACATACAGTATGACCTAATTTAAGATGAGAATAGCACATTGTGTACATAATATCTTTTTTTTGGATATTAGCCTCTTGGCTAATCGCTAAAACATTTTTTTTTTATTCTTGTCCATTGCACAAATTTCAGCTTTTTCGTGCCTTGAGCGCGAATGTATTTTTCATGTCACTCAGCATGAATTTCTATAAATTGTTTTTTATGTCCATGGCCAACTTTCTTTTTCATGTCACATTTTATGTGTCTGGTTTTGGAATCAACTTGGCGGCAGGCTGATATTGTGTTGTTTATTTAGATTTTTGTTCTGATTGAGATGACATTTTTGACCCACCCACCAAACAATAGAAAACGTGTCTCAAACCCCATTGCACACCGTTTCCAGAAAACATGTTGTTCAACCGGAAAACCGAAGTATAACCCTGGCACCGGTTTGAGCTTGAACGTGCCCCTGATGAGAATCTGAAGTGCAGAGTGATGTCATAAAAACTGCTGATCCATTTTGATGGAAGTTTTGAATGCTTATATTTACTAAATATGAATTTTGACAATGTTTTGGTGCACACTAGTTTAGAGGCTAACATATTCATGCTAAAAAAACAAAAGGCTTTCAATTTCAAGTTTTTTTTTTATTCTCTAATGCTAAGTGTTAAACTCTGGTACTAAGTGTTAAACTCTGGTACTGTATGTAACATTTCTGGAATATGAATAATAAAAACTGTGGTATCACTTTACTAAATAATCATATGTATATTTTTTTCTCTTTGCAGACAACACAACAAGTGAAACCCTTAGATTTACAATAAAAGAGTTATTCAAGTCGTGTGGTAAGTCATCCTTCAGCAACCTCCTACAGTATATGGGGATGGGCAAGAAATTGTTTAGTTTATATTTTAATAGCTAATACATGGTTAAGATTAGTCTATATGTAAGAACATGTTATACAGAAATATACAAGAATATAGATTGGTTATGTTTGTGTGTATTATGTGTCTACACTAAACGTAATACAGCTGCTTAGATATGACTGCTTAGATTGAAAGGACAGCAGTAAAATTGCTGCTTGCACATGTTGGCGTCAGCAAGCTGCCTGACACTGCGGTGTAGTCGTATGTACTCGCTCGTGTGATTATGTGTAAGGCGCTTGTCTCTGTGTGACAGGCTTTGTGCGTGTTATTTTATAATAAACTGTGTGTTTACTGTAATAAGAGTTATAATGAATGGCTCACTCAGACAGGAGAGTTCAAACTTGTTACTTGTGAAAAAACACACACATCCTCTCCTCCTCCCTCTTTTTATTCCTCCCTCTAATGGGATCATGGCTCAATGTTTTTCCTGCATCCTTTCTAATTAAAAAAGGCCAATCGCCCATGTTCATCAATCTATATGTCTGTCTGTCTGTCTATTTATGTTGTGCCTTTCTGTCTGCTCCTGTCTTTCTGTGTTTCTGTTTATTCCTACTGTGCAAAAGTCTTAGGCCACCATGCCAGAATTAGATTTGTTGTTTTTGCAATGTTATAGTGATCATATATAATTGTTTCTCAGTCTCTTTAATAGAATACATCCAGAAAATACAGGAAATGTGTATGTAGTATTAAAAACTGTATAAAAATGTAAACTGATGTGTCAAGTTTTTGGGTAAACTGCAGGATCTCTTAAACCTAAATGAAATGAAATCCCAATTTCTAATTTTAAAGAAATTAGTCTTTTTACGTCATTCTGCTCAAAAATGCATATACTGTCAAAAAAGAAAGGTCACACTAAAACACAGACGACACCAAAGAAGACATTTAGTCATAATGTTTTTTTTTTTTTGCACATATTTCCTGTATTTTTTGTTTGTATCTTAATTAAATAGATTCAAAAAATAAATATGGATGGACATTAAAACTTCTTAAACAACAAGTCTGGTGGTGGTGGCCTAAGACTTTTGCACAGGATGAATAACCTTGCTTTTGCACTGTATATGTCTGTCTACAGTATGTGTTCGTCTATCTATTCTTTTGTTTGTCTGTACATGCATGTGTCTGTCTTTCTGTATGTATGTCTTTGTTTTTGTCTGTCTATTTATGAAGAGTTTCGTTGCAAACGAGATAACTCCGTTTTTTTTTTTTTTTTCAGAAATCTTGTTTTTTGGTTGTGCATTCCAATTAATATCAATTCAACTGCACTTGGTTTTGATTTAAACCTTCATAACTTAAAAAATACAGCTAAGTATCACCATAAAACAAAATAATAACATGATAACATAATAATAAACATGTTTTGACAAAAATGTTAAAAACGGAGTTATCTCGTTTTGCAACGAAACTCTTCATATGTGTCTTTTTCTGTTTGTCTGTCTGTCTGTTTAAGTCTCTGTCTATCTGTGTTTCTGTCTGTCTATATATCTGTCTCTATACTGAATGTCTGTCTATGTGTGTCTCTTTGTGTCTGTGCTTTTGTCTGTCTATATATATAGGTCTCTGTCTAAGTTTCTGTCTGTCTTTCTGTCTGCCTCACTATGTTTCTGTCTTTCTGTCTGTGTTTATCTTTGTTTTTCTATGTGTCTGTCTCTCTGTGTTTCTATCTGTCTGTCTGACTTTCTTTTGTATCTGTGTGTGTTTTTGTTTTTCTGTCTCTCCGTCTGTTTGTGTCTGTCTGTCTGTCTGTCTGTCTGTCTGTTTGTCTGTCTTTGTGTCCATCTGTGATTCTGTTTATCCCTCTATATATGTCTGTCTGTCTATGTGTCTGTCAATGCTTTTGTTTGTCTGTCTATGTTTCTGTTTGTCTGTATATGTGGCTGTCTATGAGTCTCTCTCTCTATGTTTCTTGTTGTCTGTCTATGTGTCTGTCTGTTTGTCTCTCTACATCTCTTTCTATCTGCCTATATATGTGTGTCTGCCTGTCTACCTGCCTGCCTGTCTGTCTGTCTGTGTTTCTGTCTGTCTGTCTCTCCATCTGTTTTTGTTTGTCCATCTGTGATTGTTTATCCCTCTATATATGTCTGTCTACAGGTATGTGTCTGTTTATCTATACTTTTACGTCTGTCTGTGTTTCTGTTTGTATATTGTATGTGTCTGTCTGTCTATGACTCTCTCTGTTTGTCTGTCTATGTTTCTAGATCTCTGTCTGTCTGTCTACGTCTTTTTCTATCTGCCTATATATGTGTCTGTCTGTCTATCTACCTGTCTATTTTTCTGTTTATCTCACTTGTATACGTCTGTTTATGTGTCTGTCTGTCTGTCTATGTTTCTGTCTGTCTGTGTTTCTGTTTGTCTGTCTCTCTGTCTGTGTGTCTGTCTGTATGTTTTGTCTATTTGTCCGTTTCTATTAATCTTACTATATGGATGTTTATGTGTCTATCTATGTTTCTGTCTGTCAGTCTGTTTGTCTGTGTTTCTGTTTGTCTGTCTCTCTGCCTGTCTATCTATGTTTCTGTCCTTCTGTCTGTATGTGTTTTTGTTTGCTTGTCTGTCTGTCTATTTATCTATTAATGTTTACCAGTGATTCGCGGGTTGATCCGAAATGAACGGGTGCCTGCGGTCACTCGGGGTTAGCCGCGGTTAAGAGTCATCCAAAAATATTTTTAATGATATTCGGGTCGCGGTCGGTCGGGTCGTTTGAAATAAAGATGCCAGTTAACTATTCTAAACAATTACTACTTTTTAAAAATGCAGGCCAGGGAGCGGGTCGGGTACACCGTTTTTTTTTTTGTGGTCCGAGTTGCGGCGGGTTAGTTGAAAACATTGGTCAGGTGCAGGTTATTTATACATTGACCGGCGCATCACTGATGTTTACTTATTTCTGTGTTTTTGTTTGTCTGTCTATGAGTCTCTCTGTCTGTCTGTCTATCTTTCTTTGTATCTGTGTGCCTTTTTGTTTGTCTGTCTCTCCATCTGTCTGTGTCTGTTTGTCTGTCTGTCTGTTTGTCTGTCTGTCTGTGTTTCTGTCTGTATTTTTCTGTTTATCTTGCTATATATGTCTGTCTATGTGTCTGTCAATCTATCTATATATGTTTCTGTCTGCCTGCCTGTCTGTCTGTCCATCTCTCTCTCTCTCTCTCTCTCTTTCTCTCTCGCTTGCTCGCTCTCTGTCTGTCTGTCTGTGTTTCTGTCTGTCTTTTTCTGTTTATCTCACTATATATGTCTGTCGATCTGTCTATATATGTTTCTGCCTGCCTGCCTGTCTGTATGTCTGTCTCTCTGTGCTTTTGTCTGTCTTTTTCTGTTTATCTCACTATATATGTCTGGCTATGTGTCTGTCGGTCTGTCTATATATATTTCTGTCTGTCTGTATCTGTCTGTCTGTGTTTCTGTAGTCTCTCCATCTGTCTGTCTGTGTCGGTATCTTTGTCCTTTTTGTGTCGGGCAGTCTGTCTACAGTATTTTTTTTATGTTTGATTGGCTGTATTTCTGCATGCATTTCTGTTGGTCTATATGTCTCTGTCTGTTTTTTTTCTGCCTACTGTACGTGTCTGTCTGTCTGTCTGTCTGACTTTTAGGCTTTTCACACTGCGCTTAACACCGGGTTATCTTCATTCTAAACCCGGCTTTTAACCCTTAGTTATTTAGTGTATCACACTTGTAATTTAGAAGCGGAGTTATCCCCGAATTTAACCTATAGTTAAGAGACCCAGCTCTGAAGCATTGCGGTGCCAAACGTGTGCAGTGCGAAACGAAGCGGGGTTAGAATGTTATGACTCGATGCTTATCAACAGACAGCCAACCAGAAACTGAAGAGCAGGTACCTCATATCACAAGCTGCGTACGGAAAACACTTGAATAAGAGTAAAAAGACATCACAGGAGGCTTAAAATAGCCAAGAGAGATTCACGTTGCGCCCTGTTCTGTCATTGATGTGGAAATGCAAGACAAATGGTTATTTAATTCTTTTTCAGTCAGGATTTTATCATGACAGTTGACACTGCAAATATGCAAATAAAACCCAGGGTTTTAATGTGCAGTGTGAAACATCAAATTATGAATAACCAGGGTTATCTCTCAACCCCTGGTAAACCAAGATTTTGGTCTGTGTGTCTATCTATCTGAGGTCTGTCTGTCTAACTTATAATTATAATACGTTTTGCCATGTTTTTAGCACTAGCACTTGTCAGTTGCTGGTCTGTTCTCAGCCTTAAAGTAAAACCAGGTTTTTATTTAAGTAGGTGCAGAGAGCAGAATACAGCTAACAACACATTCTCGTGTGAATTTAATTTGTAAACACAGATTCACACAAGAACAGATTGTGGATTACTTGGTTTGCAAAGGCATCATGCAATGAGCTCACCAGCCTGCGTCCATGTGTTTATATATTTGCGTTGACACTTAGTTTGCTCTTTATTTTCTTCAAGGATTGTGATGCTGGGATTGGAAAGGTGACATATTCAAGTGGGACTTTCTTGTTTTCTGTGCCGTGACCCATTCGGAGTCACACATTCCGCTCGCATTCCTCTCCGCCTTGAAGCGGTTCGGTTTATACGGCTACACAAAAGGTCTGGTTAATTAGCAGCTTTGTCGGTTTAATAGAGTGTCACACACGCACACACACCTCATCTTTTTCTGCTCTGGTTTGTGTTGGCATATAATGAGGCCTTCGCCTGCACAATGGACAGTAAACAGTGATCAGGGTTCAAAATGCTTGCTGTGTGTATTAAGTATTTTTCCTTTGTTAGGTTACTTAGAAAAAAGCCACATCAAGGGAATGAAAGACATCACGTCTAGTTGGCAACCTTTTTTTTAGTGTCACACGACAGGTGATGAACTGAGTGGCAACTGAGGCGCTCAAATATTATTTTTTTTATAAAGAAAGATGCTCTGAAGACAAAATCGCAAGCCCTACTTTGACCTCCATTTCTCCCTTCCAGCGAAACAATGTGGTTTTAATGTCAGTATTGTGTGTGTGTGTGTGTGTATGTGTGTAGGGGTTTTGGCTTGAAGTCTACAGCTCATTAAGTCCATTGACTAAAAGGTTCATTAAAAACCAAGCGAGGCAACAATCTAAGTGACTCCGTTAACTGAAATCCCCAACCGGCCCACCCACGCCACCCTAAAAACCAGCAGCTTTAAACTATGAGTGTTAACATCACCTCCCTGTTCCCCTCTTCTCTCTCTCTCTCTCTCTCTCTCTCTCTCTCTCTCTCTCTCTCTCTCTCTCTCTCTCTCCTCACAAATTTACACACTTGAGTTCCGCCACTCTCCCCTTTATTGAAGTCTGCCTCCAGACAATAGATTCCATCTGTTAGCGAGGTTTTCTTTCCCCAGGCTCTCCTCGGGGGGCCGTGAGCCCACAGCTCTGTGACTCGAGCCTGCGCAGGTGGAGGGTGGGCCGGCGATCCAGTAGTCTCTCCGGACGCTTTTAGTGGGAGAGAAAGTCATGGGAACCAGGAGAGGGAGTGCGATGATGACTTGGGAAGCGAGGGAGGTTTGAGATTCGAGGGCGCCTTGAGGAAATCCACCTTAACGGCGCTCCGGATTTCTGGCGAGGCAGCTGCTCGTGTGCCGAGAGGGCGCTCAGCTGCGTTTTAAGTACTTTTGAAATGGAAGAGGTGAAATCCAGAGCTAAAGTTATGACTCGCACCTAAACACGGGAGAAAGAACAGCTGCAGTCAATTACTAATGAGAGTCTTTAAGAATGTATCATTTTAAACGAATGAAGGGAAATGTCTGTTTAAGGAAATGGGAAACTTATGTAAACCATTTGGCTTTTATTACAAAAAATTACTTAGTATTTTTGTCTCGTTTTCAGTACAAATATAAAAAAATTCTTAGATTTAAGTAAATTTGTGCTTAAAGTAAAACACCACAGTTTTTCAATATTTTACTATGTTCTTACTTCAACTTAGACGAATTAATACAAACCTATCTTTTTTCAATGCATGCACTTAATCTTTGTACAGCGCGTCGTGAATGTGTTAGCATTTAGCCTAGCCCCATTCATTCCTTAGGATCCAAACAGGGATGAATTTAGGATCTACCAAACACTTCCATGTTTTCCCTATTTAAAGAGGGAAAGTTACATGAGTAGTTACACGCTTAAGTTGCACAAAATAATACGTGGCATTTTTTAAGCAGATAAAAAATGAGAACTATATTGTATGGCGGAAGAGCACTTAGTTTGCAGCACTTCAACCTTGGTGCGCAGTAACATCATCACTCCTGACTACTCCACATCTCGCTTAAATTTCCGCCAATATTACTGCGCCCGAGGCTGAAGTGCTACAAACTAAGTGCTCTTCCGCCATACAATATAGTTCTCATTTTGTATCTGTTTAAAAAATCGCCACGTTTTATTTTGTGCCACCATACTTACTCGTGTAACTACTCATGTAATAGTCTTTAAATAGGGAAAACATGGAAGTCCGGGTTTATCCAGGTTTGGATCCTAAGGAATGAATGGGGCTAGGCTAAATGCTAACACAGTAACAACGCGCTATACAAAGATAAAGTGCACGCCTTGAAAAAAGATAGGTATGTATTAATTTGTCTAAGTTGAGGGAAGAAAATAGTAAAATATTGAAAAACTGTGGTGTTTTCCTTTAAAAAATGTACAAAAAAATCTGCCAATGGGGTTAGAAAATTTTTCTTGAATTGAGTGTTTAAGAAAAAAGTTTCTTACCCAATTTTTAGCATAAATTCACTTATATTTTATGTTTTTTTTTTTAAAGCTAGACTTATTTTCTTTTTTTTCTTTATTTTCATTTTGCTCATCAAGAAAATGTATCTTTATTTAAAAATTTTTTTTTATTTGTACTGAAAACAAGATAAAAATATTGCCTGCATTGAAAACGTGCAAGGAATAATAGAAGAATATAAATTACTAATCAAATGTGACTGACCCTATTAACATCATGAAACCATGCTGGGACAAGTTGGATCATAAAGTCCATGCCGGCTGGAAAGAAATTAGGGAGGTTTCATCTCGACCTTAATTTGACCATTTTTATGTAAATGAAGGAAAATACAGTGTATAAACACGATTCAGTATATTAACAGCGAACAAAGCTCTAATTGAATCAACATTTTTTTATCCTTTTTTTATAATCCATTGTTAATCACTAAAGGTCTTGTACGCTTTCAACACTTTATGATTGGACTCGAAAAGATATGCGCAGGCAAGTGCTCAGCAATTAGCCTTAGACTAAACATTATTATTTATCTTATGCGTGATCACGCCTTAGGTTATTTATGCAAGTTTCAAATAATCACGTTTTTTTTTTTTTTTTGCACATGAGAAGTTCAAAAGTTTAAGGAAAGTTTAAGTGAAAAATGATTTTAATCAGAAAACATTCCCATTAAAAACAAAGAAATTCTTTCAAAGGGAGATGACGAAAAGAGAAGATGAAAGCAGATCTCATCCACTCAAATCAAAGCCACCTTAACAAATATTTTAAATAGGATTCGGTTCGAATGAGAAATGCGCAAGACTTGACACCTCTGCACTTTGAAACGGTGGAATTCTTATAGATGAAAAGCTGAAGTCAATGGTCAGACATGGTAGCTACGATCGGATGAATGAATTAAAACGCAAACTATGCCCCTTTCAAGGTGCTCCGTGGGAGGATTACAGCCTTGTTTTTGACCTCAACTGTTAATTAAAACGCCTTTCATAAAGTTAAAAACGGAAATGGTGGCCTTCACCAAAAAAGGATCCCGAACCCATCTGTCGGGTTACGTGACTGTACGAGCATGTGTGTATTTACGCGTGGGCAGTAGCAGCTATGAGACAGTGCATGTGGGTGGAGGATGGGGGAATAATAGAGCACATGGCTTAAGCTATTAAAGGACTGTTTTACAGCTTAATCGTTTTTTTGTTGGAGCTTCCATGACGATCCGTTCTGGGTTATTTCTGCTGCCGCTATTTCCCTCTTTTGGAGGATTTAACCGAGTTTACCCCTCTAATCTGACTCTCTTTGTTACCGATACTCAAACCTGCTTGCTGAGATTATAGCGGTGGTCTCGCTAATGTGTGCGCGTTCCCCTGTAGCGCGACGGGTCTGTTTCATTGTCATGTCCATCACTGTCAGATGTGATTGCGTCTCCTCTGAAACATTCGATGTGCTTGGCACATCTTGAGTTTGTGGGTCCATGGAGACATCTGCGTTTGGAGCTTGAGCTGTTATTCTTCACTAAATGAGAGTTTGTGGGATAGAGAGATGGGAAGTGAACGAGCTAGAGACAAAAACGTATGCTTAGCCGTGTATTGTGCATTGTGTCCAATAACAATGCTTTGAGTTTGGTCTTACACTGTCAGAAGAAATGGTCCCAAGTTGGTACCCTTTAAAAAGGTCCCAATATGTACCATTTAGGCACAGATAATATATGCATACATTGGTAGCAATATGTATGTCTTTGGTACTAATATTTACCTTTGAGGAGCTAAGGGTTAGGTTATTAATTAACAGCAAGCACTGAAACAACAAATCTCTCTCGCTCGCCCATCTCTCTCATATGTATATAAAAATAAACAGTGTGTGTGTGTCCTTAATATAATTAATTAGACTAATATATACTTAGCTGAACCGTGGGTGTACATTTGTTTTGTGGCGCTTCAAATAATTTCCACCTGAAAGCCGACATGCGTTTGATTGTTACTGCTTATCTAATTTGTTTGGCGCGTGTTTGTTTAGGTGAGATAGCATCAGTAATAGGGCCGTGTTGCTGAAGCGGTAAATAAAGGAACAAGGTTACCCGTGATGCTGATCTTCTCTGACCTTCCGTTTCAATGCGGCCCTCGACCCTCGTTTGATTTCGCCCCTCCTTCGCTCTTCTTTACTCATTCAACCCGCTGTCTCTTCATCAGCCCTTCATTGTGATGGATGGCCACGTGGAGGGACAGTAAAGTGCTGAAGTTTGTGGGCCGTGGAACCCGCATCTCTGTGCATAAAACAGAGAGACAGCCAGCGAGCGAGCGAGCGCCTCCAGAATTGGATGGAGTGAAGAGGATACGTCAGCATTTTTCTCCCAGTATGTTTCACTCAGCGCGATTGAGTCTTATTATGTGACCCCACTCCCTCTTCGCTCTGACCTGATAATATTTCACCACTCACACACATTCTCTCTGTCACTCCCTCCATCTTTCTGACATCTTCCTTAGCTTATCAGTGTCGCTCTCACACGCGATTTTTTCTATCATGGTGACCACTTGTATGGATGTATCAATGTCTTTTATACTAAGCTAATGGTTCTATACCCTGCACTATACACTCACCTAAAGGATTATTAGGAACACCATACTAATACTGTGTTTGACCCCATTTCGCCTTGCATTGATTCAACAAGGTGCTGAAAGCAGAAATGTTGGCCCATATTGATAGGATAGCATCTTGCAGTTGTGGGATGCACATCCAGGGCACGAAGCTCCCGTTCCACCACATCCCAAAGATGCTCTATTGAGTTGAGATCTGGTGAATGTGGGGGCCATTTTAGTACAGTGAACTCATTGTCATGTTCAAGGAACCAATTTGAAATGATTCGAGCTTTGTGACATAGTGCATTATCCTGCTGGAAGTAACCATCAGAGGATGGGTACATGGTGGTCATAAAGGGATGGACTTGGTCAGGTATGCTGTAGCATTTAAATGATGCCCAATTGGCACTAAGGGGCCTAAAGTGTGCCAAGAAAACATCCCCCACACCATTACAGCACCATCACGAGCCTGCACAGTGATAACAAGGCATGATAAGTCCATGTTCTCATTCTCTTTATGCCAAATTCTGACTCTACAATCTGAATGTCTCAACAGAAATCGAGAATCATCAGACCAGGCAACATTTTTTCAGTCTTCAACTGTCCAATTTTGGTGAGCTTGTGCAAATTGTAGCCTCTTTTTCCTATTTGTAGTAGAGATGAGTGGTACCTGGCGGGGTCTTCTGCTGTTGTAGCCCATCCGCCTCAAGGTTGTGCGTGTTGTGGCTTCACAAATGCTTTGCTGCATACCTCGGTTGTAACGAGTGGTTATTTCAGTCAAAGTTGCTCTTCTTTCAGCTTGAATCAGTCGGGCCATTCTCATCTGACCTCTAGCATCAACAAGGCATTTTGGCCCACAGGATGTTTTTCCCTTTTCACACCATTCTTTGTAAACCTTAGAAATGGTTGTGCCTGAAAATCCCAGTAACTGAGCAGATTGTGAAATTCTCAGACCGGCCCGTCTGACAACAACAACCATGCCACGCTCAAAATTGCTTAAATCACCTTTCTTTCCCATTCATATATATATATATAGATATAGATATATAGATATAATATATTCTTTGTGTTCTTGTCTAGCTTCAAAAATGTTTAGTTTTTTTTATATAGAAAACTATATATATATATATATATATATATATATATATATATATATATATATATATAAGGGTGCTAATTGACATTAAGTGTTGTTTCAGTAAATCATGCATATCTTATAATAGAAACAATGTAGTGTATTAACTATTTCTTTAGGGAACTTACAGTACAGCATTCAATGACTGTAAAATGCAAAACTGAACCACAATGTCTTTAAAATGAGCCCATCAGCTCTCAGAATATAGCTATATTAAATAGCTCATATTTAAAAGCTCGATTTCGGTTTTGGGTTAAACAGAGATGATTTTGGGATTAGTCCCATTCCAATCTGGCTACCACAGCTGGTTTCCACCCAACAGTGCATCTGACCCTACGTTTCAATGCCAGTTTGCTGAACACCAACCAGATCTAAGGTCCAAATCCTTCTTATCCAGAATTAATCATTTTTTCCACCTGCTCAAAATGTCTCTCCTGGGTCACCAACAACTAAGAGATTAGAAGCTAACATTTCCCGTCTTTGACCTTTAACCTTGAGAAGATGTTTCTTACTATGGAGATCCAAGAGATCTCTCCAAGACTTAATGTGCAAGATTATAGTGGAATTGTGTCCCAGACAGACTGCCAAAGCCAGACGGCTATTTCTTGATGATGGCGATTTCTGTAATCACAGATAGCCAGATTGGTGTGTTTTGATGTTTCGCTTGGGTTTCGAGTGCTGGCGTGCGTTTATGTCTGCGTGTGCAGTCTTTAAGTCATATTTGGCCCAGCGAGAGCAGTATGTGTCAACATCAATAGCGTAGTCAGTTCTTTCAACTTAATACAGACAATAACTGTGAGATTCCTGGTTTTCCCCTTGCCCATTTGCTCTCTTAAAGACCTCTGAATATCCCTTAGAAAAGTCAGTGTGGTTGAACCCAGTTTGCTGGTTTGATTATGCTGGAGAGATCAGAACTGCTGGCTTCTGGCTCTCCAGTAGTGCATTAGCCAAGCACTTAGAATCAGAGAGAGCAAAACTTGATTGTTCTTCAGGTCAAGGCTGTACTTAGCAAATAGTGGTCTACACTTCAAATCCTTTATCAAGTGCAATACTGTCGCACTATAAACTGTATCTTTATTTATAACTATAAGAAAAATTGGTTAAGCTCTAAGCTGTGCATTCCTGGAATTTAACACACATGTTGTTGAAAATAAACACTTTTAAGATCAGGAATTGAAACATTGAAACATTTTTCTCTATAGGTTATGTCTATACAGTATAAACATTGTACCTATATGTTGTCTCTATGTAAACATTGTCTCTAGACTCTGTCTCTATATAAATATTGTCTCTATATGTTGCCTCTACATAAACATCATCTCTACTGTATGTGTTGACACTACATAAACATTGTCTCTTTGTCTAAACTCTCTCTTTATATATCGTTTCTATATAAACAGTAAACATTGTCTCTATATGTTGTCTCTACCTAAACATGTTCTCTATATGTTGTCTTAATATAAACAGTGTTTCTATATGTTGTCTCTCCTTAAACATTGTCTTTATATGTTGTCTCTACTTAAACATTTTCTCTATATGTTGTCTCTACCTAAACATTGTTTCTATATGTTGTCTCTCTTTAAACATTGTCTCTATATGTTGTCTCTACTTAAACATTTTCTCTATATGTTGTCTCTACTTAAACATTTTCTCTATATGTTTTCTCTATCTAAACATTGTTTCTATTTGTTGTCTCTACTTAAACATTTTCTCTATATGTTGTCTCTACTGAAACATTTTAAACATTTTCTCTATATGTTGTCTTAATATAAACATTGTCTCTATATGTTGTCTTAATATAAACATTGTCTCTATATGTTGTCTTAATATAAACATTGCCTCTATATGTTGTCTTAATATAAACATTGCCTCTATATGTTGTCTTAATATAAACAGTGTTTCTATATGTTGTCTTAATATAAACAGTGTTTCTATATGTTGTCTCTACTTAAACATTTTCTCTATATGTTGTCTCTACCTAAACATTGTTTCTATATGTTGTCTTGATATAATCATTGTCTCTATATGTTGTCTTAATATAAACATTGTCTCTATATGTTGTCTCTACCTAAACATTGTTTATATATGTTACCTTCATATAAACATGGTTTCTATATGTTGTCTCAATATAAACATTGTCTCTATATGTTGTCTCCATCTAAACATTGTTTCTATACGTTGTCTTAATATAAACATTGCCTCTATATGTTGTCTCTATAAAATATAAGCATTGTCTCTATTCAAACATCGTCTCATATGTTGTCTCTTATGATCTCCTTATGTTGTCATTATATAAACTTTGTCATTTTGTTTCAGTCCTTTGGTGTCAGGTTAAAAAACCATTAATTAAACTTAAAAACAAAAAATACATCTACATATAATGAACTAACCTAAATTCATAACCTGAAGTCAGTATAAATCTGCATGAAACTGGGGTAAACTCTCCCTCGGGGACAAAAAGGAGAATGTTTTAACAAAAACCTTTTAGTTGTTCTTGCGGATCACATGATCTAAAGGAGGTCACTGAATCAAGATGTTTTTAGATGTAATAGTCTTGCAATTTTTATCTCATGGAGGTGTTTGCAAGTACAAGTGCCATTTTGAATGCTGCGTGTATTTTTACATTTATTCATTAGCTTGTGAGCATCTGATTCTCTGACTACTTTACAGCTTTTAGGTGTCAAGGAGAACCGTTTTGTATCTCTAAATCACTGGATCATTACTGTAGCATCATCAATTCCAGGTTTACCCAGCCCTAAACAGCACATATCAACAAAACAAACAGTGAGTGGTTGCTTTAAATGCCAGTTAGACAATCTCATCCTAAGTGGACCAGACTTTATGCGAAAACACACCAGGAGACAGTGCCAGATTGCTGAGTTGCAATAAAACTTTAGTCAAGTTTTGTCGAATCAACATAGAAACTGAACATTGTGGCACCTCAGAACTAATACATTGTAAAATTGGTGCCAGTTGGATTTGGCACTAAACGCGATCCAAACCCTACTGCTGTTGTACATGATTAGTACAACACTGTTGCTAACACCCTTAAACTGACAGCATGACTATAGGATACAGATCGCAAAGGCTATAGGTTTAGGTTGTAATTCCTGATTTCAGAGTGCGCATATAAGATCCGATCTGAGCCGGGTACCTATGAGGTCCGTATGGGTCAGTGAGGTCCTATTTCATTATATACGACTCTGTTTAAAGTGTGCTGGTGGGGTTAAATTTAGTGTCTGATGAAATCGGTTATTAGTGTCTGTAAGATCTTTTATCCACATTTCTTATCCGTCTAACCTCAAGCTACTGTTTACCCTTCATAATTAAACCTCCTGTCTCCCACTCACTTTCGGTTAAAAAGGAAACGAATGATGCGTGTGGTTGTGTATTTTGTAACGTTTAGCTGTGCCGTGGGAACACTTTCATAATAATGTGTGCACAGAGGTGGGGAAACATTAAAAGTATCTAGCAAAAAATTATCACATACTAAAAAATTAATCCTTCCTTTAAGGATAACAAGTCCTTTGTAATGAAAAAATATCCAAAGCAGTATAAAATGACCAAAGCAGCCAATTTTTGTACATTTTGTGCATTGAAATCACGTTGCCAGATCTTAAGATTGACGACAGAAAGTCTGGACTCCATAGGCTCTATCTTACACGCGGCGCAATGCGCAACGCAAGTGTCTTTTGCTAGTTTCCACCATGCGCAATTATCAATTTCACTTTTAGTGCCACGTTGTTTAAATAGCAAATGCAATTGCGCTCCCTTTTGCGCCCATGGGCGTTCTAGTCTGAAAATGAGATGTGTTCAGGCGCATTGTTGGCACCTAAATTAGACTACGCCATTGACCAACAAAATCCTGGTCTAAAGTCTAAAGTCAATGGCGCGATATGTTTTTTTGTTATCTAAAGAGCGCATTAGTAATATGCGCCTATTAACGGGACGACAACGTGGGTTTGCTTATCACATACATGAATGCGCAGCAGCACAAAAACGCTTTTAAATATGAAAGATTAAAGGATTGAATGTAAAAGATGATTATTGAGTCTCTTAGACATAAATGAGGACTGATTATGAGACGTTAGAAGTTGTAAAGAGCTGTTTCACCTGTAGCCTGGTAGGTAAATAAATGCTTTGCTTTAAAGAAATGCATATGTTTTTAAATGTTTTTTTAAAATGCTACATCACAGATTTATTGTATATGATGACTCTGTACCTGTGGATATGGTGGGATGAGAAACATTTTTAAGTAATGCTTAAAAAAACTGACGCTGTCCAAGTGCTGAAACGTGAGGAGAGCCATTGTTAAATTCTTTATCTCCTGTTTGTTACAAATAAAGTAGTTTTAGAGTACAAACCTTTTCTTACATACTTGTAAATAATGTTTTTGATGATATTGGATAGCCATACATTTAAAACAATTAAAAACCTGCTTTTTTAACTTCCATGACTAAAAAAAAACGGGTTTTAAAGGTTTTAATAAAAAATAATTCAATACAAGTGAAAAACAACACAATTATTTAACATTAATCTTAAACTGGTGGTCTTCTTCCTCCGCTTAGTTTTTTCAGTTTACAAAGTCCATCAGCTAAATAGGGATTAGACATAGCGATAGCGCAACTGGCTTTTAAAGGGGATGAGAGCTGGGACTCTCATTGGTTTATTGCACGTTACGCCCAAAATACTCCAATTACTCATTAAAAAAATAGGATCAACCCTTTTCAACCATGCGCGCGGCGCACAAACGACAAACATTTTTCCCCTTCGTTAAATTAGCAAAAGTGGATTCGGACACGCCCATTTAGACGTTGTACTGTGCGCTTTAGACAATGCGCTTTCAAAGGCCAAGGACCGCCCACAAGACCATCTAATTGAGATTTAAATTATCAAAAAACAATTCAGTTCCTAACTCATATAATAACACTAGCTGCATATCCATTACAGATTTGCGCTTAACTTTAGCATTATTTTCTAAATGTCGACAATAGATTATTGCGAAATGACAACGTTTCCATTAACCGATAATATGCGACTATTTTTCCTCTCGCAAAAAGTCATTCCAAACATCACGTCTACTGATGATGTTAGGGTTACTAATATCAAATCTACTGCAATAGGCATTATTTTTATTCGAATGAGACGTAATACTACGTACACACCAAATGAGGGGTATCGCGTTACTCACCCTCAGGATTTAACTTCGTGTCATGCGAAGATGCGTTTGAGGCGAATAGCGCATGTTTTCGCGGCAAGTGCCTCCTATTATATCGCGCCATTCGCATCGCCCCATACGAGGACGTGTCTGATCGCGTCTTTGCAGTGACTTTGTATGTAATCTACTCAAGCAAAACGTTAAACTCGCATCTGGTGTGAACCCGCAGTAAAAGTATTATCTTAACTATTATTAATCCCAAGGAAAGCTCCTTGTAGTTATGATAGGCAACATATAGGTGTTTCTTAAGGGTTATAGTAAATTATTTTAAATCAAAAGATATGTAGGAGTGTTATCCACACATTATTGCCAAGGAAAGTTTGTTATACTTAGGAGCAGACACGTATTGATGCACCACAACATCTTCAAATAATGATTGTGACTTACATCAGGTGACCTGGAAATGCGAATTAACGGTTTCCATTGCTGTTTTGTGAAATACACCTCTTCCGAATTGCCTGAAAAACCACCTCATGCGAGGGTAAAAATGTTTTTTTGCGATATCTGGGAGTTTTTATGAAATTAACGTGTTTTCATTTGCCGTATTTTAATTCGCAATGTCAAATTGCGCAATTTGATCGATAATAGAAGCACAGCTGCTGTAACTTTCCATATGAGTGTGTTATATATACTCATGTAGTTGTAGAAACAGAAGTTTTTCAAACATTTCACTCAAAGATCTCCACTCGCATCTATACACTTGCTGATGATGTTACTTTTCTTGACCATTTCCCCTTTCTGTATCTCTTGATAGTGTTTGGTTGTGTGCGTGTGCACAAATGTGCATGATCTTCACTTTTCTGTAAACTATCTTTGCTGCATCCGCGTCTCCAGGTGCTTCCTCTAGTTCTCCCAGCTCATCCTTGCGTTTCACCTCCATTCCTTTGCCGTCCTTTTGTTTTTGAATTTGTGTTTTTTGTTCTTTTCACTGACTTTTCAATCTTTTACAATATTTCCATCTTTCTTTCTCTTTGGGTTACCACTTCAGCAAGGCTGAAAGCTTGTCGAGGACACACGTCAACCCAAAAGGGAAGAAATTGCATTTGGCTTATAATGCAAATAATAAATAGCATGTATAAAAAATTTAAAAACTTTACATTTGACTTCCACCCATACCCCCCGATTTAATTTTTCTTATTCGTACTGTATGGATAAACTGCCGGAAATAAATGGTCCGACACTGTCACTGGGGCAGCATGTCCTAACAAATACCATTAAGGTACAGATATAGATACATTTGTTACCAACAGTATGTCTTTTTAAGTACAAAAGGTGTACTTTTTTGAAAGTGTACTGCTCCAGGGGCCATTTTTAGATCTTTTCTTTTCACTGTGGAAAATACTATTACTGTAAAACAGTATTTTTATGCTAGTATAATTATGTGGTCTTATTTTTTTGCTATTGTGCCGTGTGTGTGTACAGTATGCATGCTTGCATTTGCATATATATGTGTGTATACTGTATGTCTGTGTAAGCATTAACCTGCGCCTGGGGGCCACTCAACATAATGACTGAGCAACAGGCTCCAGCTGTTTACATCTGTCTCTCCAGATCTCTATGAAGTGCTTTTCCTTCCACTTACGGTACACACCATACTGTGTATCTACTTTATGCATGCATGCATGCATGCAGATGCATGCACGCGCGTGCATAAAGGTTGCATCCTTGACGGGGGCTCGACCAGATAAAAGAACACTCCACCCGAGCTTTTAGAGTTCATCTTAAATCTGTGATCTGTTTCATGTAGAGGCTGGGTTTCCATTCTTGCGGTTTTCACATTCAGATTCAGCGTGGTTCTCAATTGATCTCCCTGCTACAAACGCTTTGTATGTGAGACCTTGTGAGAGTAAATTTGTTTCTTTACAAAAGACAGAAGGCTGTATGGTTTTTTCTGGAGCTTTAGAAAACATCACATGTCAAATATCGAACAAAATATTTTATAAATCTTTATTTCTCTGTACAATTAGTTATTTTACCTTTTGAGATTATTTTGCACGTTGGACACAATGGCTTGATGAATGTTAAAAGGCTTGGTAAAAAATCTACTCACCATGATGTTCTACATGTATGAGTTTCTTTATTCATTTTGTTTGAAATATCCTTTTAAAGCATACAGTCTGGGAACTGCATGCATGCAACAAACAGGCCAAAAAACACCAGTCATTGCATCAAAAACCACAATAGCAAATTCAATTGATAGAATTTTACAGTAAGGTGGCACAGGCACACTTTACAATAAACAAATCATTAAAAAGTTAGTTGTCAATTTATATTCAGATTTACTATAAAAAGCAATAGATAAACATGTACAATTGTTGATGGGAACACACACACACACACACACACACACACACACACACACACACACACACACACACACACACACACACACACACACACACACACACAACCACACACAGTATATGTACTGTAAATGTTAATAAAAATGTTTCGTTTATAGGTTTTCAACCCTTTTTTAGGCCAAGAACCCCTCACATCTACAGTGAGGAAAATAAGTATTTGAACACTCTGCTATTTTGCAAGTTCTCCCACTTAGAAATCATGGAGGGGTCTGAAATTGTCATCACAGGTGCATGTCCACTGTGAGAGACATAATCAAAAAAAAAAAAAAAACAGAAATCACAATGTATGATTTTTTAAAACTATTTATTTGTATGATACAGCTGCAAATAAAGCAATAAGCCCCGCGAAGCAGTGGGTTACCAGTGCATTTTATAACAGCTAAGGGGTGTTGTTAAACCCCTTTATCTGTTATAAAATGCACTGTAACCCCACTGCTTCGCGGGGGTTATTGCGTTTATAAAACGGTTACTTTATATGCATAACGTTAGCGGGATTTTATAAAATAAAACACAAATAAGTTGTAATTATATTAGTACAAATATTACTCTTCCACCAAACAAAGTAGTTCCTCAGAATCAAGTGTGACTGAAACAGAGCGCAGTTCCCAACCAACACAGACGCAGCAAAGACACAATGAAAATATAATTTAAGACTGTGGTGTTTATTTTTATAAATCACCATTCATCTAATTTATACATTAACATTTATATCGTGCAACTGTTGAAGTGATGATCAAATATGCTTGGAAGCATGCTGAACTCTTTCCCCTTCAGCGTTTTTTTTTTTAAGTTGCCACCCAGTTTTTGTTTAATGCCTTGCAGAAAAATGATCTTCTTTAAATAAACATAAAATATCAAATGAAAGAACAGACCATCCGCTTTCAAACAAACAAAAAAACGTTTCATCCTACCTTCATTTGTTCTCTTATCACCTCTCAATTTTTTTAGCTAAAAGCGGAGATAATTCCATTTTTGTGAAGAACTTTTGTAAGAGATCAGATTCAGAGCCACGATCAAAACACGCTGTTTTTAGTGTTGAGTGAATGCGTCAGTGTTGAAGTTGGGTAAGATCGCCACCCAGTGGATAACGGAAATCTGATTTTGAGTTAGAAACTCTTCAGGGAGCGTTTTCTCTTTATTGATTAGATGACTCAACAATATTTATTGAAATGTATCTGGATATCTCCATAATTGTGCAATTGTAGACAAATTAAAAATATGATTAAAGACTCAGTACGCAGCAACAGTGGTGCAGTGATACTCCTGTAATGCGATCTGAACCGTGGGTTTACCGGGGTATTTTATCACGGCTTAGAACGCGTTTCAACCAATCAGAATAAAGAACCAGAACTGCCCATTTTATAATAAGTATTTGAACACCTGAGAAAGTAAATAGTAGCCTTTGTTTGCAATTACAGAGGTCAAACGTTTCCTGTAGTTTTTCACCAAGTTTGCACACACTCCTCCACACAAATCTTCTCTAGATCAGTCAGGTTTCTGGCCTGTTGCTGAGAAACACAGTGTTTGAGCTCCCTCCAAAGATTCTCTATTGGGTTTAGGTCTGGAGACTGGCTAGGCCACACCAGAACCTTGATATGCTTCTTACAGAGCCACTCCTTGGTTATCCTGGCTGTGTGCTTTGGGTCATTGTCTAAGCTGATTTCTCATCTTTCTTAGGATCAATGAGACCCCACGAGGTGAGATCTTGCATGGAGCCCTAGTCCGAGGGAGATTGACAGTTATGTTAAGCTTCATCCATTTTCTAATGATTGCTCCAGCAGTGGACCTTTCTTCACCAAGCTGCTTGGCAATTTCTCCATAGCCCTTTCCAGCCTTGTGGAGGTGTACAATTTTGTCTCTAGTGTCTTTGGACAGCTCTTTGGTCTTGGCCATGTTAGTAGTTGGATTCTTACTGATTGTATGGGGTGGACAGGTGTCTTTATGAAGCTAATGACCTAAAACAGGTGCATCTAATTTAGGATAATAAATGGAGTGGAGGTGGACATTTTAAAGGCAGACTAACAGCTCTTTGAGGGTCAGAATTCTAGCTGATAGACAGGTGTTCAAATACTTATTTGCAGCTGTATCATACAAATAAATAGTAAAAAAATCATACATTGTGAATTCTGGATTTTTTTTAAATTATGTCTCTCACAGTGGACATGCACCTACGATGACAATTTCAGACCCCTCCATGATTTCTTAGTGGGAGAACTTGCAAAATAGCAGGGTGTTCAAATACTTATTTTCCTCACTGTAGATATGAGGGGCATGGACCCCCAGTACATGTCACATTAAGACTGGATTTGCATACTATTTTTGATGGTTACGTTACAAAGATATTAAAATAATGGCATACATATACCCCATACCATACAGTAACTACTGTTAACATAACAGTTTTGTTATGAATTAATTTTAATAATATTTTAAAGTTTGTCATTAGCCTGTTATTGCATTTTTTTTGCTTGACGCCTAATTTAATAAAAAAATATATATACACGGAGATCTCTATCCATCTATCTACCTAACATTAATATGGATGTATTTTTTTAAGATTTTTAAACATTTTATATTAAATAGCCTATAAATCAAAAAATATATACATAAATAAAAAATGTATACATGTATGTGTGTATTTATACTTTATAATTATACCCAACACACACACAAATATATTATGCAAACACAAACTTTTTTTGCATGCAATTAATCGTGATTAATCTTTTGACATGACAGCCCTGTACTGTATGTGTGTGTGTTGTGTGTGTGTGTGTGTGTGTGTGTGTGTGTGTGTGTGTGTGTGTGTGTGTGTGTGTGTGTGTGTGTGTGTGTGTGTGCGTGTGTGCGTGTGTGCGTGTGTGCGTGTGTGCGTGTGTGCGTGTGTGCGTGTGTGTTGAACAACATTTGAATGCACCAGTGCTACTACCAGCACGATCCACCACAGGGCTACAGACCCCCTGTTGAAGGCCCATGGTTCAGTTAGTGTTGGGAGCAATAATACATTAATATTACTGTAATACATTTTAAGGTCTGACTTTTTAGGGGTCATTTTACATATGTGCTTTGCATGTCTGACTGTAACAGTTGCATTACACATTTTTCGTTACAAATATAATATATAATGCATCTGTAGTGTAATTGCAACTGTCTGAAAAGAGACAAGATAAAGGTTTAAAACTCAATAAAAAAATGTGAGACAGATCTTTGACCTGTGTTTGTTAGCATAGGCATTTCTAAAGGACAAAATGTTTATTTATTATTGAATCATCCAGCTGTTTTTCCTTCATAGTGTCACCAGAAGAAAAGTCAATCCGTGTCTCGGTACAAACACAGAAATTCTTTTTTTATGTCACAAACAAAACTATACAGATAAAACGGTGAATTTCATCACGCAATCCAATATTCAGTTGTGGAAGATGTATTCTGTGTAAAATCTGTTGCTGTGTGCAGTGAGAGCGAGGCGATGGCCCCTAAGGAGTGTTCAGTATATAAAATAAAGTGAACGGTCTCTGCAATATTTATTATGCATGAGCATAAATGTTACAAAACTAGTCGCTGTGGAGACTGCTGTGCTCACTTCAATGTCCGTGTGGGTACAACGTTCCCACAAGACACAGACAGCATTTATTGACTTAAAGATGGGCATGGCACTGTATCGTCCTAGATGAAGTCCATTAGGAAGGCTAGATCCTAGTGTTGGCATCGTCCTGTAGTGCCGTTAAAGCTCATTAAAGACTCACTAATGGCTGAAGGTGATGAGATGAAAAGGCGGGCCGTGTCTGGCTTCTGTGTATTTTGAAGTCAGCAGTTTGTACGTCATCTCATCTCAGCCTCCCTCATTTCACTCCTCTTTTCCGTCAGGTTTTTTTAAGCTGTCAGGATGAGGAGAGATATGTGTGGGGGATCCCTGCTGGCATTTCTTCAGCAGAGCTAGTGAACGTCTTCAGAGGAGAACCTCCGGATCAGGCAAGACAAAGCAGGGCGGTGAAACTCAACAGGTAAGCCGAATCTTTATCACGCTCAAAGACACCTTCTCTTTTTTCCACATGGCTTGTATATTTTTCCGCTTTTCACATCTTTCCTTTGGCTTTAAGAAGATGGGAAAGAGGGAAAATAAAGAGTGTTTGAAAGAAGACCGTCTCTCCGTTGTCAGTTCTAAGTTGATTTTTGAGTCAAGGGGGATGGATGGAGAGAAAGACGGAGAAGTATTTCTGTGTGAAAGCGGATATGCTGAGTTGAAACATAAAACAAAGTACGTTTTATCAGAAGCAAGAAGTAGGTGAATCCATCAGAGGTCTTAAGATGGGCCTTTTTCTACACAACTATTTAATCCTTTTACTGTCAAAGTATTTCTGGCGACGTTTCACAGACAGTAAGGAATAATGTTGCATGAATTTCTTTTTTTTTGTGAAGACTAGGGAGTAAAACTTTGTATTGTATCAAATATACATTATCACATGGTGTTGTAAATATTAACATTTTCACAACTTAAGAGTAGTGTCAAACGATTAATCACGATTAATCGCATGCATATAAGCGAATAAAAAGTGTGTGTTTGCATATTTTATGTGTGTGTACTATGTATAATTATTATGTTTGTATAAAAACACACACGCACATGTATAAATGTAAGAAAAATATTATTTATATATCCATTTTTTATTTATATAATAACATTTTATATATATTTACACACATGTAAATGTTTTTTAAAATGCATACATTAATGTGTGTTTATTTTATATACATAATAATTACACACAAGGCACACACATATATTATGTAAACATAAACTTTTATTTTGTATGCGATTAATCGCGATTAATCGTTTGACAGCCCTACTTAAGATGTTAAAGTTTTAAGATTGAGTTCAATAAAAATATACATTTTCATAATTTCCTCTGTCTTTGTTCAGCTAAAAGCAAAGACATGCATTTGTAATCAAGCAAGAACCAGGAGCACCATTGACTTCCATGGTAGGTTAAAAAAATATTATGGAAGTCAATGGTGCTTTCACTTTTTTTTTCATTTTTTATTGTTATAAGATTAGGGTGAGTAAATAAATGATGACAGAATTTTCTTTTTTTTTTCAGCCCAGGTTGTGCTGGTTTTGAAGGAGATATTTGGGTTTACATGTCCCAGTCAGAAAGCGCACCTCATTTTTGCAAGTTGTGACATTTCATGCTGTTATTACATCCAATAGGTCCAAAATTGAGAGTGCAGGGTTATTTGATGATGCAACAAGAAAAAAGGACATTCAAAATATGTTCACTGGTTGTAATCTCCTCAGTCCACCCTGTCATGTACCTGCAGAACTTTTTTTATGTATGCATGAATTTCAAATAAATGTAGGCACTTTCAAAGGCACTAGGAGGCATGCAAGGACATATATAAGATGTAAAGAAATTGCAGAACAAGCATCGGTTGTCACAGGGTGAAATGATATCCGTGACAGCGTGCACGAATCATATTGACATTTTGGTGTATCCATCTTGTATGAGACCAGATTACAGTGCCGTTCAATCTAGCACGGGTGCGTATAATTCATAGATATGCGACATCAACGCTGCATTTATGTGGTGGACAAAAAGCACATTTGACTTAAAGGTGCACCAAGCAATGTTTGTGTTTCACTGGTTGATAAAGCTCTCTCTCTTTCTCTCTCTCTCTCTCTCTCTCTCTCTCTCTCTCTCTCTCTCTCTCTCTCTCTCTCTCTTACTATGTGAGTGAACAGAAGTACAGAATTAACTATGTTTTTCGATAAATTAATACAACTTTTTGAGCACAGTGTAAATCCTAAAATTCCTTTTTATTATACTAGAGGTACAAGTGGCCACTTTTTAGAGGGCTCTTAAAATGATGAATTGGGATGAAGTGGATCTTTTCGGTTTACTACATATCCACATAGTTTTGTTTGCAGTTCATATCATTTGTTAGGTAGATTTTTGACCCTGCATACAGAACAACTTGTACCATTCATGCAAAACTTAAAAGGATTAGACCATTTTCTTAAAAAAAAATCCAGATTATTTACTCATCACCATGTCATCGAAAATGTTGATGTCTTTCTTTGTTCAGTTGAGAAGAAATTATGTTTTTTGAGGAAAACATTCCAGGATTTTTCTCATTTTAATGGACTTTAATGGACCCCAACACGTAACACTTAACTCAACACTTAACAGTTTTTTTCAACAGGGTTTCAATGGACTCTAAATGATACCAACGAGGCATAAGGGTTTTATCTAGCGAAACGATTGTCATTTTTGACAAGAAAAATAAAAAATATTCACTTTTAAGTCACAACTTTTCGTCTATCTCCGGTCCTGTGACGCTCCAGCGCGTCCTCATGTAATTGCGTAATGAGTTAGAAAGGTCACGTGGTACATATATGAAACGCACATTTGCGGACCATTTTAAACAATAAACTGACAGAAAGACATTGTTGTATGTCGAATGATAATAATTAATGTCGGAATGGTCCTCTTTCTCAACACTTGTAAACACTGGGGCGTAGTTTCGCATACATCATCCATGACCTCTTGACGTGATGACGTAAGGCGTGATGTCGCTCTGGAGCATCACAGGACCGGAGGAAGACGAGAAGGTTGGTGGTTGTGGTTTAAAAGTGCATATTTTTTATTTCAAAAATGACAATCGTTTTGCTAGATAAGACCCTTATGCCTCGTTTGAAATCGTTGAAATCGAGTCCTTTGAAACTCCTTTGAAAAAAACTGTTAAGTGTTGAGTTAAGTGTTAAGTGTTGTGGTCCATTAAAGTCCATTAAAATTTGAAAAATCCTGGAATGTTTTCCTCAAAAAAAAAAAACAATTTCTTCTCGACTGAACAAAGAAAGACATTAACATTTTGGATGACATAAAACATTTTGGCTGAGTAAATTATCTGGATTTTTTTTAAGAAAATGGACTTATCCTTTAAAGAAACCTATTTTTTAACCTGCATACTTTTTCTGCCATGGATGGGAAACTTATTAGGTCTTTGCTGGTTAAGGTGCCGTTTACAAAACAGGTAATGTTTTTATGCAGTTTGGCTGTTCGTTTACACGACTACAGTATTTTGGTGTTCAAGTTTTTGAAATTGACATCTTGACGTCTCTGTGTAAACTACAAAAACACAAATCTGTGAATATGGTGGCGTTGTGTATGCATTAAGTCGGGCTATAGGCATGCTCGATATAACCAAAACTACAAGGCTTTGTTCGTGCTGCTTAAAGGAATACTCCACTTTAATAAAAAAAATCCTGTTAATTTACTCACCCCATGTCATCCAAGATATTTGTCTTTCTTTGGTCAGTTAAAAAGAAATTACGTTTTTTGAGAAAAAATTTGACTTTAGTGGACCTCAACAGTTTACAGTTTAACTCTTTTCCCAACATTGATGAGTTATCTCATCAATTAAAGGACAAGTTTGGCATTTTACACTTGTTTTCAGATTGTTTATGATGAAATAGAACGGTTTTGACTGAAATTTGGACACATGATGCTTGCCCGAGAATTTTCGGGTGTTTCTTGTATCCCCTCCCACCTCTATAATGGCTTTATAGGTGCACAGGAACAATCCTTCCTAAAATGCATTAAACTATCATTTACAAAGATGTGAAACTCATCGAGTGGTCAGTGGTGTTCACTGATATGCTCACACAAAAATCGCTCAAAAAACTTTGTCTTACTCACATGGTGGTGAGTAAATTATTATTCATATTTATTATTTTTATGAAAGTGGAATGTTTCTTTAAGACACTGAGTTTATTAATGCTTCTCCAACAATTTTCCAAGTTCACTCGTAGTAATAAACCTACGTAATACTCCATCTAAACAAAACCGCTTGATGCTTTTGCCATCTTGACTGTTTGAATTTATAGCTCTGTAGACGTACGCGAAGATGCGCAGGCTAGTAGTGTTTCTTTACAAAGTAAAATCGCCATCTACTGGCCTGGCAAGCATATTGCAAGCAATAAGAAGTTTTCTGTGTAAACGCAAATCTTTTTGGCTGTGCTGTCATGTGTACGTGAAGGAAAAACTTTTTCACTTTGTACTACATACTGTAGTTGTTGTGTAAACGTAGCCTAAAATAGTTAAGCTAGCATTCAAAACATATGCTGGTGATCTTTAAAGCATGGGAAAGATGAATAGCTGCTTTCACATCATACCCAGATTGTATGTTTGCTCTTCATCTGTTGAGATAAATATAACAGCAATATTGCGATAGGATAGTTTGACAAGACACAAAAACACAAGCAAAACAAACGGAGGAAAAAAGGCTAATTAATTTCCCTTTCCTGTGCAAGTTGATATTTTCTCGGCAATTAAGGATGTTGTTTGTCTTTGGGGGTTGAAGGCAACGGGGAGGTTAGACAGGCTTGAAGAACATCTCATTAAAGACCTGGACGGAAAGCGCTGAGTCATTCAAAAGGATCTCTAAACTCCAGACACATCGCGCATCTTCCCGACAGAGAACCAAAACACACTCTCAGATGATACGCATCAGAAGAAAAGAGAAGTGAGGTTCATTTACCCAACCAGCAAAGTGACTTGCAAAGCACTGAATTCCGAACAAAAGCACTGGGTCTGTTTTTTGATTATACTGTCACACACTTGAGAAGCATTAGAATAAGAAAATGGTTTTCGAGCACAAAGAAAGATAAAGGGATATACTTACAGAATGTCTAAATATGGGACGCGCACGCTTCGGCTGAAAGCCCTCCATCCGTTCAATCGCGTTCGCAGTTTGGCGACTGGGACTGTTTGTGGGCACAGAGAATAATTGACTGCGAGTTAATTCCTATCAAAGCCCATTGGACTGCAACTAATGGACTGAGGGAGATGCCTCAAGGAGCCAGTGCTTTCAATTTCTTTTGTTTATTTAGATGGGAAAATGTTTAGTTTTTAATTAAGTAAATCACTATTATTTGTTCCACTGTGGTTGGTAATTTGAAGAGATTGCAACCTGACTCCAAACGCAAGCGCAATTGGCTTTGAAAGGGCGAGACGGGGTGTACTGAGGCAGACAAAATGCAGCATTATGTCCGTGAACCCTGAGATAGCTTCTGTCATGAAGTATAGAAATGTTCCCTGGGCCTTACTTTGAAGTGCTCGCTCTGAAAACGTGAACTTATTCAGAGGAAGTTCTTCAAAGTAGGAAAAAATATCAAGAGGAGCTATTGTAGTGGCCTAGACCTTCTTACAGTAAGTGTTTGTGTGTGTCTTTGCATATGTACTGTATCTTTCTTTCCTTTTTGTACAGATTTTTGCTGGCCTTTGAGATGGGATGCTTGTCTTCAATGATCCTCTTTCTACTTGTACATTTTAAAGGTAAAGTTTCAAATACAGAATCTTGTATTCTTTATATAAATGAGCATTTAGGCAAATCTATTTTATTTAAATAGTGTAATGAAACATTGTTATAGCAATAGCAGTGTCTGTTATCAGTGCCATATAAATGAATACATTTTTTTCTGTCAGAGCATATTTGTACACAAATATTAATGCGAAAATGGTTTAGCATCTCATAAACGACAGATTGAAATGGATTGTAATTGTATAATGACCATATTTTCAACCAAAATACTATTTGAAAGACATATCTGTACCAAAGGGTACCTTTTAGCACCTTTTTAAAAAGTACCATCCTTTGTACCATTATTTTTAAAAGTGTGCCAATGTATCACACAGCACCAGAATACTCGTCTATTCATGAATATCAGTCATGTGACCTTTTACGTCATTCCAGTTGCCTGCCGCCATCTTGAGTACCTACCGAGTACCAGCAGGCTATAAAGCATTGGCTAGCTTGCTACGATTTACGGATTTCTTATCTTTGACTGTCTATTATTTTTACGGATACGGGAAATGGCTACCAAAGACAAGATTTTGCACCTCGACTGGCATGAAAAGAAACGCTGCTTTAAAAAAAAATTATCTTTGTTAGGGTGTGATGCCTACTACGATCTTTGATGCGTTCTTCCAGCCGCTGTCATCTGCTACCGAACTACCACTGTTTTTACAACACTAAGAAGGCGCGAGTCGCGACACAACATGAAACTTTGCTCAAAGTATCACCTGGATCTCTACACATAAACGCGAGCATTGAGAACATTGTTTGTGTGCACAGAGTTTACTAAAAAGAAAGGTTTTGAACAACTGACTTTGGCTGTTTTGGTGTCCGCTCGCTGTCTTTGCCAGACATAAAGAATCGATTATTGAATGCGAATGAATGAATCTCATATGAGCCCCTTTTTCAACTAGAAGGTCAATATTGTTTTTCACTTACGACAAAACAACCAATTATTCGTGCATTTATATGGAACTATGCTTTAGGAGCTATCCATCTTTACTCTCGTCCCTCCTTATGTCGCATTCGGAGATCGATACATCTTGACTGGCAAGATGGCAGCGAGCGGACGTCAAAACAACCAAAGTCAGTTCAAAACCTTTCTTTTTAGTAAACTCTGTGTACTCAAACAATGTTCTCAATGCTCGAGTTCACGTGTAGAGACACAGGTGATACTTCGAGCAAAGTTTCATGTTGTGTTGAGCCTTCTTAGTGTTGTAAAAATAGCGATTTTGATGCTCACAACATATTGAAAGCATAGCTTCTAGTTTGTTTGCGACCACTTCAGGTACTCAAAATGGCCGAAGACAAGTTTGAGATGTGAGTGACGTCAGCTGATATTCATGAATAGACATGTAAGAGATGTAATGCTTCTACATTATACTGTATTATACCTGTAAAATGGTTTGTCTGCCATTTTGTTCCACATTATGGATAAAGATATAGCTATATAACATTTAGCTGATTGGTTTCACAAGTTCAAATCATCAGCTTTTACAGTTACATTCCTTAAACGCTCTCCACCTGCACTTTGTGGCTAGAAAAAGCTGGATATGAATAGAAAGAATAGAAAGCCAGGGCAATTTACTCTAATGATTGCACGTTGCATTTTTCCATTCTGTTCCACGTACACTAGAACTCATGGGGTTTGGCCCTCATATGCCCGACTGTGTAAAAGATGTGTTTAGTGAATCACCACTGGTCTGGGTGCATTTGGCATAGTGCCAGACCTTTCTCCTGTTCATCATCTTGCTGTGAGAATTTAAGTCATCATAATTGTCCAGAGGAACCGTTTTGGAGTCTTTTGTGTTTGATAAATGTGTAGCTGCCACTTGTGCATAGGCGCCGATCTGTTGGGTGCTCTGGGGCTCAAGCACCCACCAAAATGAAAAAACACAAGATATGCAAAATTTATTTGAATCAAAAACACATTTGATATTTGGTAGCCTCTGTTTGGTGGATCCGCGAGTTGTCTCTAGAATGCGTTGAAATAAGGGGCGCTTCATATTTCTTGTCTAAAACCGCACAGGAAATGTGGCCGCATCGCTTTCGACCATGATAATAAGTGATTGCACAAGCTCACCAAATTTGGACAGTTGAAGACTGTAAAAATGTTGCCTGGTCTGATGAGGCTCGATTTTGTTGAGAAATTCAGATGGTAGAGTCAGAATTTGGCGTAAACAGAATGAGAACATGGATCCATCATGTCTTGTTACCACTGTGCAGGCTGGTGGTGGTGGTGTAATGGTGTGGGGGATGTTTTCTTGGCACACCTTAGGCCCCTTAGTGCCAATTGGGCATCGTTTAAATGCCACGGCCTACCTGAGCATTGTTTCTGACCATGTCCATCCCTTTATGACCACCATGTACCCATCCTCTAATGGCTACTTCCAGCAGGATAATGCACTCATGACAATGAGTTCACTGTACTAAAATGGCCCCCACAGTCACCAGATCTCAACCCAATAGAGCATCTTTGGGATGTGGTGGAACAGGAGCTTTCGTGCCCTGAATGTGCATCCCACAAATCTCCATCAACTGAAAGATGCTATCCTATCAATATGGGCCAACATTTCTAAAGAATGCTTTCAGCACCTTGTTGAATCAATGCCACGTAGAACTAAGGCGAAAGGGGGTCAAACACAGTATAAGTATGGTGTTCCTAATAATCCTTTACAGTAGGTGAGTGTACATGTGTGCTTATGATTGGACCAATTAATGTCAAAAATATTTAATTATTTGAGCCACAACCTTGAGCCACTTTCACAAATAAACATCTCTCAGGCGAATGAGAGCAAATGTTATTTTCTCTGATGGTGACTTCCGTTCTGTGAAACTTTCAGAGCTCTCTTTTGATCCTAACAATAGTTGCGATTAAAATCTCAGAGTGGTGTTTATTCAGACTACAAAAGGAAAAGAATAATGCAGCGTTTTACGTCACATTAGCGCTGATACTTTCTGTTCGGGAGCTGTAGTTTAGCAGCGTCTGCTATAGACTGAAAGTCAGATTCTGCCGTGCAGCGTAATCCAGTGTCATTATTTTGTTCAAATAAGACGTCAAAGCGCCACATCAAGAGTCGGAATCAGAGCAGAGCGAGTTTGACATGTTTTTCCCCTCCTATCTCTTTCTCTCAGGCATCTGAAGGGGTGCGAGCACTCGTGTACGACCGACTGCAACATTTAAATGTGCCATGCTGATTATCCGGTCACCGCGTTACGTATTCATTTATGTAAACATTATGCTAATATGTTTTTCGACTTATCACTCGCGTCCGATCGTGCCCTTCGAGTTTGACGTGAGGTGACTGATGTAGCCCTGATGTGAAGTCGGGTGCGGGCGAGTGCGCCCAGATGCACTGGATATTTGTCGTTGGCTCCAAAGAGGGGCCGGAGTTTGAAAAGTCCTGCCGGTGCTCTTGGGAGCGGCCTTTCAAGAAAATGTCTTAAAATAACTGACCCTTTTGTGTGTGCTACATTTAGTTTTTCATACTGAAGGGTCCCCGAGTAATTATAGTCGCAAGAGGTCTTCGAAGGCCGGCAGAAGTCAGAAACAGATCAGAGGAACCTGATAAAAGTCCGGCTCTGCATCCAAACCAAATACTTCTAGGACTTGGGGGAATATGAGTGGCTGCTACCTGCTGTGTATAACTATTAAAAAAAAACACTCGACCGAAAAGGAAAATTCTGTTATTTTTATTTACGCTCATATGACTCATTGATACAAAATGCATTTATGTGTCATGTGTCATGTGTCATACAAAATGGTCAAAAAGTAGCTGTTACCTTTTCAAAACATTCACCTTTGCACTTAAAGGATTAGTCAATTTTCTTAAAAAAAAATCCAGATTATTTAATCACCACCATGTCATCCAAATTGTTGATGTCTTTCTTTGTTCAGTCGAGAAGAAAATATGTTTTCTAAGGAAAACATTGCAGGATTTTTCTCATTTTAATGGACTTTAATGGACCCCAACACTTAACACTTAACTCAACACTTAACAGTTTTTTAAACTTAAGTTTCAAAGGACTTTAAACGATCCCAAACGAGGCATAATGGTCTTATCTAGCGAAACGATTTTCATTTTTGTGCAAAAATATATACTTTTAAACCACAACTTCTCTTCTTCCTCCGGCTGTGTGACGAGCCAGCTTTGAGTTAAGTGTTATGTGTTGGTGTCCATTAAAGTCCATTAAAATGAGAAAAATCCTGGAATGTTTTCCTCAAAAAACATAATTTCCTCTCGACTGAACAAAGAAAGACATCAACATTTTGGATGACATGGTGGTGAGAATATTATCTGGATTTTTTGTAAGAAAATTGACTAATCCTTTAAAGAGTTCATATTAGTACCTCAGAGGTATACATATTGGTACCAAACGGATACATATCTGTGCCAAAATGGTACATACTGTATTAAAACCTATTTGGACAGCTTGGGACCCTTTTTACCGTTTTTTTTTTTTTGACAGTATGCAATGATACTTCATAGTTACAAATCTGCTAAAAAAATAAAAAAGGAGCCATAAAAGCAATAAAAACTGCATTTTCATTTTTGGGTGAACTGTTCCTTTAAGTTTCAAAGCGCAATTGAATATCACATTCTTTTAAATTAGCCAGTTTCCACTATTGCATTCCCGATGTTACCCAGCGGGGTCATCATAGAGCCGTGTCAGCGCTATGTCCCATTAAATCACATTTATGACAGGTACAAGCCCACCCATTCCAAAGAATTATCAGCAGATGAGTGTGACACAAATCATAATGGCACAGGCGAACTGCTGAGAAGGAGGCGTCTTTTCTCAGCCCCTGTATTATTCTTCTGGAGTGGATGTTAGCTGAAGGTGTATTGACAGCTCGGAAAACAACGAGGGCATTTGAGATCCCTCTATACCTTTATTTTTCCTGCTCGGCTTCTCACTGAGGAGAGATTTAATTCTCTGTAATTACTTTATTGACTCATTTGTGGAGCAGAATTGGCTCCAATCTGTCGTCAATAAAACATAGACGGAGATGAGGAACGGCACAGCAATGCTTAAGCACAAACATCGTAGTGGGAGGCAAATTCCCTCTACGAAGAGATTTTCCTGGTAATTCACCAGCCATATGTGACAATTTTACATCTATTGCTGTTACTTTGTAAAGGAGTACTCGACGTTATTTCGCTTATGTAAACGTATTTGTATTTGTAATAACCACTGGTTAGTGTGCATATTATGCAGAAGCTGCTTTAGTGGATTTTTGCCACTTTTATTGGCTGAATAGCATACACTGTAAAAAAAATCCCAAATTGTCCCTGGGGCAGTTCCCCCTTAAATAAAAGATTTAATATGTACCATTTAGGTACAGATATGTATGCATTTGGTATTAATATGTATATCCGAGGTACTAAAATTAACTGTTGATGTGCGAATGTGCACTTTCTGTGACAGCTAGGGGCCTTTTTTCTGACTGTAGGCTACTACTGTAGTACACATAGTACAGTAAATACTGCTGTATCTCCAGTTATATGTATATACTGTAGTGCACAATGCTCTCTCATTTGTAAGTCACTTTGCATAAAAGTGTCTCCTAAATGAACAAATGTAAATGAATAAATGATGCAAATTCTCTTAAAGAATGCATTATTTTTTTTCAGAATATAAAGGAACATGTTCAGATTTGAGCGAGATTTCAAGTCAGGTTTGATCTCATGTTGCCCCACTTAAACACTACGGTTCACCCCAGAATGTCTGTGTTTAGCACCAGGTAACAGTTTTGATGGAGCTTATTGGCTCTCCTGATTTTGCCAAGTGTTGACGTTCTCAGAGCAACATTGTTGACCCTGGGACAACATTTCAATCAACCAATCAGATTTCAGAAATAAGTAGAGTTTGTTTCAAGTTTAAGCTTATAACCAGATTAACTGCTTGTGGGTGATTCTCACGAAAACTTGGTTTTAAAAATGTCAAGCATGAAAATGTAAAAATTGCTTAAATTTACTTTTTTTCCCACCAGACATTGAAAAACAAAGTCTGGAGTAAATGGGAACATTAATTTAAACACTTTTACTTATCATTTAACACTTTTTGTAACATAATTTTAAAAATTAGTCCTAAAAATCTCATTACCGCAACAGTCAGAAAACATCAACACTGACATATTTTCAAAATGACATGACAAACCTGAAAGAACATAATTTGGAGATTCTGCACATGCATTTAAAATCAAAGCATTATGCTTCTATTAATTAAATTAACATTTAATAAGCATCTGTTGCGGTAATGATCATCAAAATGTCGTGTAAGCATTCTGACAAGACAATATTTCAAATTAACTGTAAAAAAATGATCTTACCTGGTAGCCATCTTGAAGTAACTGGTCCATGTGCTTGGTCACTCAAAATCAAACTTTATTAAAATTCTGTATGTGTGCTTAAACTGTTCTCAAAAAGTGTTGCGAAGGAAGAGAACATCAGGCATGGACACATCATTTTCCTAATTTTTCTTCATTATTATTATACATGAATATTCAGTAAACATTTTTTCTGTCATCTAAAGTAGTCTAGCAAAACATCCATTTATTTTTTTTCTAAATAATTTTGTGTTAATTTGATTAAATTACAACATAACGCATGTTCAAACACAGCCGGACACATTGCGGTAATGAGAATTTCAGCAGAAAATGAGATAAAATTGACAAATTATAAATTCTTATGTTGAAATCACACATTGTGCAAGGTAGAACACAGTATTGTGTTAATTCTGATGCTTTTTAATATTACTATATTACACATTTTATAGCTAAAATCATTAGTGCCGTGGTGTTTCAATGGTTTTGTGAGAATCACCCTTGTAGACCTTTGTTTTTCATAATTTTTATAATATACCTCGGATTTTAGGGTTCAGTTATGGCGCTTTTCCATTGCATAGTACCACACGGTTTGGTTTGGCTTTTAAAAACCTAATGATTTTTGGCATAAAATAAGTGATAATTTTAATTATACAATGTATAGTTGGCTATTGCTACAAATATACCTGTGCTACTTATGACTGGTTTTGTGGTCCAGGGTCACATATACATCTGAGATGGCATGACGTTGATTAAATTATGAGAGAGTTTTTATATAGGTTTCTATAGAAGTTTGAATGACTATAAATTATCATTTCAAATATTTTGATAAAAAAAATCTCTGTTGTTGTTGACCTTCAGCACACTGGCGGAGAATAAATGGCCAGAGAGGAGAGAGTCTTGCTCTGTTTGGATCTCAATATGATGAGCTGTATTAACTCAACCTGTTTCCAGCTCTCATAACTAGTTATCAATGGCTCTATTGAAACCAAGGACGTTGTGCATGTACTTTTTGTAAAAGTGCACCAGTGGCAGTTCTGATGTACTTGTCTGTAAGACCAAAGGATAAAAACGCAGTTAACATGTGCTTCATGTGCAGTCGTAGAAATATATGGCTGCGTTTACACTACCAGCAACTTTGGAATGGCGGTTAATGCACCAGTGGACGTTCCCACTACTGGTTACTGTTTATGAATGTTATCTGAATGGGCTTACAGTTTCAGTATAAATATTTCCATAACAATTTTGTCCTGAAGAAAGTGTTGAACCCTGATATGATATTTGATAACCAAGCAGCCTTCCGATTTTGTAAATAAAGGATTTCTCTATCCTAACCTTCACTCACCTCATTCCCCCCACTGTTTTTTATTGTGCCTCTCTTTGTAGGTGTGTGTGGGCAGCAGGCATTTAAGACAGAGCCACGTAATATGACGGTCAGGGCGGGGGCCACGGCTCTGCTCAAGTGTGAAGTGCTGAGGGCCTCTGGGGCCGTGCAGTGGGTTAAAGACGGGCTGCTCTTGGGACCCCAGAGATCGCTTCCCGGCTATTCACGCTACAGCATGACAGGAGACCAGCAGAGAGGTGAGAGCTCTGAGGGATGGAAAGACTGACATGCGGTGATTAAAAACAAACGTCTTCGAGTTGCTGATATACTTGCTGACAAGTTGCTAGATGTGCGTGAGCGAGCCAGTGTCCCTGTAGGGCTCGAGAATGTGAGCGTGTTCTTGAAACAACATCTCAAGTTGAAAGTGTTACAGTACAATCGTGAAGTTGGGTAAGCATTTGTGTATTTATATCTCACGAAAACACGTCTATGTGACATTTCATTCCCCAAATCCATATCCAGTACAGAATTTTAAAGGGATAGTTCACCCAAAAATGAAAATTCTGTCATCATTTTCTTATCCTCATGTTGTTGTAAACCTTTATGAATTTCTTTTTTCTGATAAACACAAAAGAAGATATTGTGATAAATGATGGACAGCTGATTGTAACCACTGACTTCCATAGTAGGAAAAACAATACAATGAAATTCAAGTGTACTGTTAACTGTGTGCTTACCGTCATTTATTAAAATATCTTCTTCATCATTTATCACAATACTTCCATAATATTTGTTTTCCTACAATGCACTTAAGTATTAGACAGAAGACACTGCTGGGTTGTTTTAACCCAACTGCTGGGTTATTATACTCCATGGTTGCACAACAAAAACCCAACATTGGGTCATTTTTAACCCGTTATGGGGTAATTTTTAACCCAACATGTGCTCTGTCCAATATTTTCCCATTATGGGTCAAAAATGAGCCAGCCATTTTTAGAGAGAGCTGTGTGCTTACCATTGTCTTACCAGAAAAAATCATTATCTTGAAAAAAATATGAAATTGTTTCATTATTCATTTTGGGGTTAAAAATGATCTAGACATTCATGCACGTGGTGCACAGTAAGTTAATACAGTGTACTGTGTAGGAAATTGTAAAAGTTGAATGAAAACCTGCTTGTATTTTTATTTAGCACGAAAGATTATTAACGTTAATCACCGGAGACTGTTTTTCTCATAATGTGCAGTTGAGCACACAAGCCTCAATTTTCAGTTTACACACAGCCTTGCTCATCAAAATGCGCTTGGCTCTCTTTAAAACGCTTTGTGAGACACTATCAAAGGACTTCTAATTTAAGCATCGGAGACGGATTTAAGAAATTAGCTTTTTTTAAGTGAGAGGACCGCAGTGCCCTCCCTTACTCCTCTGAATAAATAAATAAATAAATAAATAAATTGAAAAGATAAAAATCAGCACTGAATTACTTCTATTTTTAATGTCCATTGAGAGTAAAGTGAGATTATTGTGCAGTGGCCTGAAGCGCGACTAACCTATGATGTTTGGCCAAAATGCATTGTCTCTATAAAAAAGAGCCAATTAAAAGACAATACTGAACAAGGCCTGGGCATCTGCTCTTCTTTGTAAAGGACAAAAGCGCTTATCCAGCACTGCATGAGAGAGGCAGCCGTGCCAAGTGCTTAAAAGCGCTCCCGATCTTTACTGGCCCTCTTTTTGCAACTGGATATCGATAGTGTGATGGATAAAAGACAGACAATAATATCGTAAAAACACGCTTTAATGTTTCCAGCTTTAATGCATTGATGTACAGGCGCCCACCTGCGTGATCTCTCGCAAATGCCGTGACAAGTGATAGGTGCACAGATGCTTGCAGATACATTCAAGCAGAAAATGAAAAAAGGAACGGGCCAGAGTCCCCGTCGGCGTTTCATATCGGTTGTCAGAGGCGTAATTATTAGACTCCTCGATACATGCTCGCAAACACCCCGAACGGTAGCACCATCGCGGCGTGTGCCGAGCCCAATTTCAAGAGAGTGGAAAATCATTAATGATTTGAAAGTGGTTTCCTCTTCTTCTATGATCGCATGGATCTGAAAATTGCTGCTGGTTGGTGTTAATTATCTTGCCATCCTGCTTGACACCTCCTTCTTTGAGCTGTGGAAGTTGTCATATCAAGATACTATTTTCTGCATGTTAGTTCCTTCAGAGGAAAGAGAAAGGAGAAAAGTAAAATGTTCAAAGCACGATCGGCTTGCATAAACTTGGTGAAGGCAGCCATTAATCCTGGCAGAATGGTAGAATAAACAACCCCTTGGTGGCACAGTATTCTGCTGGTACAGTAAATAACGCGAGCGCACAAAGGAACGATGTTTAAAGACGTCAATAAATATAATGAATCATTTTCCTCTCTCCACAGGATTGGGAGCTAATTGGTGGTATTAATTTGGCATTGCATAAAAATTTAGCTCTGCTTTTTGACGATTGGGATTTATTTACTTCGATTTGTTTCGTGTTAATTAAAACGGGATATAAAAACATCTCTCTCAAATCTCTGTATTAATGTTAATAGCAGGACTCATAAAACACTTGAAATGAAAGCTTTTCTGAATCCTCCTTAGTCGGAAGATTTTTTTGAGTTTAATACAACTATATTACATTGTTGATTATCTAAAAACACAATTTTGAATCATTTCTCAAATGCTTGGGTTTTAGAGTTCAGGTGGGTTTATAGACGGTTTCAGCTGCAACAACATAAAGAAATGGCTTTTGTGGCCCAAACTTAACTTCTTAAGTTCAAATTATAGCTAACATGTGTAAAATGAATGTATATAATGTGACAGATCCTTAAATTTTTGCCTGACTGCCAAGTACACACAGTGGTGATGCATGATCACCGTCTTCTTGTCTTTGGAAACCAAAACATTTTTATTTTTCCAAAAGTATTTGCTCCAGAGGTCCGTTTAGGCAGACCAGAAGTTAACTTCGGGCCAGGTGCGTAACTGCGGCATAAAGTAAAATAAAACTGTCTATAAACAGAAATCAATTTATTACATATTGAACAATGTGTTTTTATTAAAATCTAGGTTTATTTATACAGCACTTAAAAAAAAAAACATAGCAAGTGTCTTTCAAAATGCTGTACAAACAATAATTAAACAATTAAAACATGAAATAGCAATAAAATAGACAATACAACAACTAGGGTGGCCATTCGTGCCAATTCCGCCGGACATGTCCCGAACAGGATTTCGGGTTTGTTCTCCGGAAGTGCATACATCATCAGGTTCTCACATTTCAGTTAAAATACATTATAAAATTAAGATTTACTTCTTTTAATCAATCATTGTAGTTTCACTCTTACCTTGAAATGTAATGGTTGCTTTTCTGAAATTGAACCCGAAATATTAAACCTTGATGCGGTCGACCAACGCGACTTACGGAGAACGCACCGGAAAACCTGTTTGGGACGTGTCCGGCGTAACTGGCACGAATGGCCACCCTAACCACAACATGGAGGTAGAAACAACAATACAGTAATTATAAAACATAGAAATCATAAAAGAACAGATGTCAAACTGAGTTAAATGCTGGACTATAAAAAGAAGCTTTAAGATTTGATTTGAAAATTAGTGTTTGGGCCTGCCTTACATTTAGTGGCAAACTATTACATTGTTTTGGAGCTGCCATCACAAAACGACCCCCCCTGCTTTTTGTCTAGTTCTGGGAATGGCCAAGAGTGAATGATTAGCCGACCTAATTGCTTTTACTGGAGTATGTGCCTGTATTAAATCTGAGACTTTTTAAAGCATTACATGGGTTAGCACCCAGCTAACATTGAAGTCTTAAAATCTGGTCTCAAATGTACGGAAAGCCAGTGTAGAGATGCAAGTATAGGTTTGATATGTTCATGCTTAAGAGTACCAGTTAATAGGCGAGCAGCAGCATTCTGTACCATCTGTAGATGTGAAAGATAAGTTTGATTAACGCCCACAAAGAGGCCATTACAATAGTCAAGACGGGTAGAAATAAAAGCGTGTACAGTATAACTCTCTCTAAACCACTAAACGAAACTTAATTGCTAAATTAATCTGCAATATAATATAACACCTATATTTTTCAGTAGGCCTAACATATGGTCTTAAAACACCTAAATCTAAATCCGGAGACTTACAAGCACCGCCAGGCCTAAACAATATACAGGTAACTTCTGTTTCCCCCTCAATAAATGATTAAAAATTTAACGGCATCCTCAAGACACTCAAGCAATGGTGTAATGGAGTGTGAATCATTCCTCTTTAATGGCAGATAGAGCTGTGTATCTTTTCTGAAACAATGAAACAAAATCTCATGTTTTCTAAGAATAGATCCAAGTAGAAGTAAATATAAAGAAGGGAATGGGACCAAGAATGGAACCTTGAGGGACACCACATGAAAGATACGCTGAAGAGGGCTCAAAATCCCAGAGGCTGAAAAAATGATCTCATATACATATGATCTAAACCACTCCAATACAGTACCCTTAATTCCAACCTAAAGCTCCAACTTAGATCAGGATATTATGGTCAACAGTAATGTGAGTGAACATTTTTTAAATATAGTTTTGAGTTTTGATCAAAAAGTAACCCTCCAGATTGTTTTATCCATGTGATTTTTTATTTATTGTTTTCTACATAAAATCATCCTACATACTGTAATTTAAAGAACTGTAATTTTTTTCATTTTGTGAAAAATTACCATGATATATTTAATACTGACTGAGTAAGGTCATGTCAATTGATTGAGACTTTATCCTGGATTTCATAAACAAGGTCGCATATGTTATAAATGTACCAGTGCATCTTCCCCATACTGTTTACTGTATTATACATTTTATTTTTACAAACTGTGTGACAAACATCCTGTGGTTATTAATGCAGTGTGAACTATGTGTGAACCATAATGAATTAAAACTGAAGTGAAATCACAACACGTGTTTATTTATTTATCTTTTACTTATTTTCTTCTTTCTGCACTAAAGGCCAGTACCATCTACAGATTCTCAACGTGAGTTTGGAGGACGACGGCCCCTACGAGTGCCAGGTGGGCAGATCAGTGAGCAGCCGCCCCATTGTGTCCCGTACGGCATGGCTCAACGTGCAGAGTAAGCAAAGGCATCTTTTTCCACAGATGAGGGGTACTGCAAATGGGCCAAAATAAAGCACGGGGGATGACTTTAGCCATGACAGATCGCTCAAGCAGGGCTGCTAATAGCTGCGTGACACAGGGTGGCAAAACTGCGCCTGTCACCACACGCACGTTCAGCATGCTAATGAACCGTGTGCTTCTCAGCTGTACGGGGGAAAATCCCTCACATGATGTCCCATTGGTCACAGCTGTACGACAGCATTGATAGCACATTTAAGATTTGGTCAATTAGCTGAAGCATCTACAGCCGGAAACGTCTCAGACCTGGAGAAAAGCTCAACTGGGCAAGCTGTTTGGGTGGGAAATGTCGTATTTCATGTGGGTGATCTATTTGTTTTAATTCAGTATGCTGCAGCGGACTCCAAGTTACATATACCTGTATATTGTGAAAGTTTAAACATTATGAAAAACAATGTTAGCGTTTGGTTGTTTTTAGTTGAGGGAAGTAGATGCATTGTGGATTATTCATGTCTTTGTTTGTTTTCTTCCTAATTTACATCTGAGATATCAGGATTATTGAAATTGATAGTAAAAACTACTTTTCATGCTAAGTTTGACATTTGCATGTAAGTGCTCTCATATACCGTACTTTTGTTTTTTAATGGTCAGTAGGGTTTTACTTCAGTGCTATGGTGCTTTATTGCTTGGCTGCAAGTTTTTCGTTGCATCAATCTGTAAAGGCCGAAGTATGGACCATTTTTACACATATGTGACAGTTTGTGTACAGTGGGCGTGATGCAATTTTTGTTATCAGAAGAGGGCATGTGTACTATAATTTTATCAGACTGATCTCACGGAAAGTCGTGTTATTATAGTCACACAAAATTTGATAAATGTATTTTTGTCCAATCTGTCCATGGCACGAAATTCATTTTTTTTTTTGTGCCTTGAGCACCAATGTCCTTTTCGTGACGAATTTCTATAAATAGTTTTTTGCGTTAGTTGCACGACTTTCTTTTTCATTTTATTTTATGTATTGTTTTCTCATAGTTTTTTCCTATTTTTAAATCATTTTCGCTTGGGGTTGGGATTAGAATCACTTTCTGTTACATTTTTAGACATCTTAAGTAAACCCCAACTCCAGACGAGAATAGTTTTAAAAGCGGAAGAAAACATGTAGAAACCAAGTACATTCTAACCCAAACCCCAAATCTAACCCCAAGCGACAATCATTTAAAAATAGGAAACAACTATGAGAAAACAATACATAAAATGACACAAGAAAGAAAGTCGTGCCACGGACACAAGTAACTATTTATAGAAGTTTTAACACGAAAAAAAATTGTGTTCAAGGGACGAAAAAATGACATTTCGTGCCATGCACACGAATAAATTAATAAAATTTTGCGTGACTATAACACAACTTTCCATGAGATCATGTTGAATTTTAAGCAAATTTCCATTCAGGGGAGGTCACAGCAGTTACCACGTCAATATATACTTGAAATCTAAGGATGCCAGATTTTCTTAAGAAAGCCGTACAAAAGCATTCACATTTAAAAAAAGCTAAGATAAAATAAAGCTTCAGATGAAGGTACATTCATGAATTAATTGTTGCTGCGCTACATCTATTATCATTTTAGCAGCTTTTCATGATTTGCTTCCTCATCTATAAGCATTTTAGTTTGGACATATATATTTATTGTTTATTTGCGTGTTTAACGTACCTTTCAAGATTAATCTGAGGCGTCTCGTGAGAGACAGATGTAACGGAGTAAATTTATTGACCCGGATCGCTGAACAATCTCTCTCTCTCTCACTCTCTCTCTCTCTCTCTCTCTCTCTCTCTCTCTCTCTCTCTCTCTCTCTCTCATGTTTCATACTTTCCTTTTTTCCCAGTTCACTCCACCTTTTCCAGTCAATCTCTCCATCTCTCTCGCTCAATCTCTTTGAGTCTCAGTTTTTTGCTCTTGCTCCATCTCTTCTGCCTCCTGTGGTGGGAGCCGGCCCATATGTCTTAGGCAGGGGGTCCTGAAAGCCCCTTTTCTTTAGCAGTCATCAAGCATTCACTTCCTCTTCTGTCTCAGAGATGTGTGTGTGTCTTTATAATGGAGGCTGGTTGCTGTGGCGACTGCTTTTCTTTCGCCTGGGAAGGCGGCAGGTTTTATTGACAGCGATGAAAACGAGGAAAGACAAGACGGTTAATATTGTTATGGGTGTAACAGCATCTCGGTTTCACATACACACACGCATCTCTTCCATCAACAGCGGCAGATTTCCATCGTGTTGATCACTGCGAACAGATGCATTTGGATTTTGTGTACTTGTCTGTGTATTTATGCACCAAAAAAAAAATAATAATAAAAAAATAATGCACGCCGTCTTTTATTTTTGCGCTGGCACGTGCAGCTAAAATACGACAGGATCGTTTTTGTTTATGTGAAGTTTTGAAATAGACGTTTGCAAATTCAGATGCTGAGGGCTGCAGTATTTTCCCATCCATTACCTCACTATTGCAGGCGTTCGGGATGGATTTTTGCTGTGTCTGCTTCTAATCTACCTCAGTAAATCCAATCCAAATGGCATAATGTCTTTACAGAGGGAGTGGAGAGGAAAAAAGGAGAGAAGGACAGAGCGAGAGTCCAAAAGATGAGGCATGGTCTTAATTGGATTCTCTATGTCCATGTGATATGTTTTATAATGGCCTAATTCAAGATGAATCACCCTCGGCTTGCTGGAAGCTAAGAGCATGGTCACGCCATCAATAGCTATCTCCACAGGCGCTGGCAAGAGGCGTTTTCAAGACTTCTCTTTGTGTGTGTGTGCACGTTTCTTTTTTGTTCGCATTGACAGAAGATTTAAGTGGCACCTTATAATACTGAACAATGAAGTGGTCATGTCCTCTTGCTCCTTTGAACCTCGCCAGACATTGTCACAAACATTTTGTTTGCTTTTTACTGCCAACATCATTTTCCTAATCAGCGTTATTGTCTTGTTTCTCAGGTAAACTACACTCTAAAAATGCTGGTTTGCTTTTAATCCATGGTTGGTTAATATTGGAAAGAACAAAATGTTGAGTTAAAAAATACCTAATGGCAGGATGTTTTTTACCAAACCATGGACTATTTCAACCCATCAATTGGATCGTTTTTAACCCATTACACATTTTAATTGTATAGCTTATTAATAAAGCATTGCATTAGCAGTACAAAAAAGTCATGGGTTTGAACGCAGAGAACACACATAATGATACAAATTTATTTTTAAGTTGTAATGCATTGTTGTTTTGAACATAAGTGTCTGCCAAATGTATAAATTAGGGCTGTCAAAAGATTAATCACAATTAATCGCATACAAAATTTGTGTTTGCATAATATGTTTGTTAAAGAAAAAAATCATGTATATTTTTATATATAATATCAATTGTATCAAAATCTAAATAAATATATATACATGTAAATGTTTCTAAAATACATGCATCCATGTGTGTGTATTTATCTATACAAAATAATTACACACAGTGCAAACACATATATTATGCAAACTCAACTTTTATTTTGTATGCGATTAATTGTGATTAAAGGTGCCGTGTGTACATTTTAGAAAGATCTTTTGACAGCAATGCAATATAATATAGATAACTATGTTTTCATTGGTGTATAAAGACTTTACGAAATGAACCGTATTGTATTTTTTTTACCTTAGAATGAGCCATTTTTATCTACATACACAGCAGGTCCCCTTAAATGGAGGCCGTCATTTTGCTGGCGCCATGTTTTTACAGTAACCCTTAATGGAAAAACTGCTCTACATAGCATGTTTGTCACAACGTTGTCTCAGACGATGACGTGTTTGTCCTATGACGGCTACCGTAGCTTCTCTTTGTGCTTCAAAAGGGAGGGGTGCAATTCGCAAGCTCACCAGTAAATGCCCCTAAAATCTACACACTGCACCTTTAATCTTTTGACAGTCCTAGTATAAATTTTTGTCTGCCCTGATTCCATTTTTATTGACATTTATAGATTTAGCAGATGGTTTCCCAAAATTACTTTTAGTGCATTCCATATCAGTATGTGTTCCTTTGGGATCGAACCATGACCTTTGCGGTGCTAAACAATTATATACCAATTGCGCTAACTAAGTCATATATGTAACCGATCACGGAAAGTAGAGACACGAGTCGGATCTGGGGCATTTTGAGTTATTCACAGATTCTGAAAGGGTAGTCTTCAAGCTTTCCAACGATGTGTAACACATGGAAATCTGATAATATTTGGAAAAGTTATGTCGGGGAGCTCAGATTCAACGGCACTTAACGCCAACTCTGTCAAAAATGAGATAATGATATTAAAGGATTGCTTCACTTTTCATAAAAAAATATTTTTAACTCTTTCTTTGTTTAGTCAAGAAGAATTTAAGTTTTTTGAAGAAAACATTTAAGGATTTTTGTCAATTTAATAGACTTTAGTGGACCCTAACAGTTTACAGTTTCAATACAGCTTCAAAGGGCTCTAAACTAAACAACCCCAACCGAGGCACAAGGGCCTTATCTAATGAATCAATTGTCATTTATCACAAAAAAGTACAACTGCCCATCTAAATCCGCTTAACACCATGATGATTTTTCAACAAAGTACTCTTAGGCTATATCCACACGAAGCTGGTGCATTCCCTATCCGATCATTTTTTTTCCTTGCTCTAAAAAAAAGAATCCGTAAACACGAAACCACTGAAACCGACTGAAAGCGGTGTAGTATATACGCCGGACCAGTATGGGGCGCTGTAATTATGCCACAGATATACACTATACACGGAGAAGAAGACTTTGAGCATGCGCATAGCCAACGTATGGTGTTGTCCATTATCGCTTGTTGGTCACCACAATTGCATAGAAGCAATAGATTTTGCTGTAATAAAGCTAGTAGGCTTTAGTAGCTTCTATAGCACGAACACAATCACGTAATCCGCCGTTATTGTTGTTGCTGTTACGTGTGACGCTTCCGGCACGTGATGTGATGACGTTTTCGCTTCACAAAATATACGGATTGGCTGTACAGACGAAACCCCAAGGGTGTCGGTTTCAGATTTATCCACTTTAGGACCCGGTTTCAAAAAATAGCGGATTCAGTCTCCCAAAACGCCGGATCCGTGTGGATGAAACGCCAATACGATAACAAATTTATACGTATACAGTGATACGCGTCTCCGTGTGGACAGCTCCTAAGTGCACGGAAGATGAATTGGAACTTGCGATCTTGTGTCCCTTGTGTGTCCTTGGACATGAATGCAACCCAAATGTTGCAGTCAGGTGGCTCACAGCTCCATGTGCAGTTCAGTTTAGTCATTTTTACATTCTGACTTTTATCATTTGCTATGTTCTGAATTTTTTTTCTGCCAAACAGCTTGCATTCACTAAGAGGGTTTTGCAGCGAAAGACAGTCAAATTTGTAAAATACCAATGAAATAAAGTGACATTTGTTAAAATAAGTCATGTCCCTGCTGACTAAGGGGCGATTCACATTTCACGTCTTTTGCACGCTCAAGTTCGTTATTTCAAATATAAGTGCGTGGTATGAGCGCTCATAAAGGAAGTGACGCGGTCACGACTGGTTTTTCCAGGTGCGTCCGCACCGCATCAGGTAAAAAACATTTAAACTTTCTAGAATACCGCAAGCGCACCACAGGTCATGTCACAAGAACCAACAGACGGTCGAAGTTTTTCGCGTGGATTTAGACGTGAAATGTGAACCGCCCATAATAACCTTTTTATTGCCATTAAAGGGAAATTACTGATTATAAACATTATAGTCTGATAAAAAAAATGCTCATTTACAAGAATTAAATTATTCATGGCAGTATTATGAATAAATACAAATGTTTTTTCTGAGTGATGCATAATATACTGTAAATATAATGACAAGTGATAAGTTTTATCATTTTTTAATTTATTTCTTAGCATGCCTTTCTTAATTTTATCAATCTATATGTCAAGAGAGCATGCTTTCGAAGTAATATGCATTAAGCAGCAATGTTTGAAATCAGTAATGTTTATATGTTAACATTTTCCTCTGTATTAGATGTCTATGGCATCTAATGAAGAGACATTACAGAAATAATGATAGAACTGAGGAAAATATTTAATTTATTTTATTTACCAGCATTTATAAAAAGCTTCTCAACCACAAGACACTTTGACTGAAATGATTCAATTCTAAAATAGAAAAAAATGTTTATTTGAAAAAACAGCCCCCACAAAAATTTTATAATGACATTGACACATCTCAGATTCAGCAATCCTCCATTGATGCAAAGAATGTGTTCATGAAAGAGTCGTGCTGCACACTGTTAGTTTTGGTTATGCTATTCAATGTCCAGTAATATCATAGCACACTGCTTTCTGAGCCAGCTCCAGTCTCATTTGTGAAGCTGTGTGTTCACTGCTGACCGGCCATGATCTTGGTTTTGTTCAGGCATCTCTTCACCCACCATCAGTATCCGAGTCTTGTTTTGTGTCATATACGCATGATTGTCCCTCACATAAAGTTACTTGCAGGGCCTGTCACCTCAGCGTGGAGGTGTGTTTGCTTTTCTCTGCATTCACAGACTAAATTTAAATGCGACACTGTATTCGCACACCTTTCTCCAAAAGTGACAAAGCTCATGTTAATCTTTGCTAGTCATTTAGCTGACATGTTTTGACGTACATATTCACACCAAGAGTGAAATTAAAAAATAACATCAGCACCAAAGCACAAACATTCTCATTTAAAACTAATTGGACTGAGCAAAACCAAATGTACTGTGATACTGTAGTTGGCGCAATTTACCTTTCAGCCGGTTTGTCATAAAACACAAATGCATTTGTTCTGTGGCAAACGGCCAAATGGCTTTCGAATCGCGGCCCAATTATGCTAAAGTATGGAGGAGTGAGTCGGCACATGTGATCAAAACCTTATATGTTATTGGTTATCGAGCTGAGCGCAGCCCACGGTTAAACATCTCGTTCGGGAGCATAATAATGAGGGTTTGAACCTGCAACCTTTCACTTACCAGACCAGACATTTGACCGCTAAACCATATTATGCCTTATAAATGAGGTCATTTATTTTCACAAGTATACAGAAGTGCACTTCAACAGTTATTGTATGTAATTTAACTCTTTCCCCGCCAGCATTTTTTATGATTTTCACAAAAGTTTATTGCCTCCAGAAAATTTTCCTATTTAAATATATAAACATACATACATATCAAATGAAAGAACAGACCCTTGACTTTAAAAAAAAAGTTACCTTGTCTTTTATCACCTCTCAAATATGGGTCAGTTTCTTCAAAAATATAAAATTTTGAGCAAAAAGCTGAGATAATTCCCTTTTTGTGAAGGACTTTTGATAGAGATCAGATTCAGAGTGATCCTCAAAACATACACGGAGTTTGAAATGTTTGCCTTAAAGGAATACTTTCAGTTTTATACGATGGGTAAAAGCGACACCTGGTGGATAATAGCAGAAATAAGGATTGCCGGAAAAACTTGTCATTGGCAGGAAAGCGTTAAAGGTGCCGAAGAATGCATTGAAAAAATATGTTAAATTGTTCTCTGTTATCTATATAAGAGTTATGTAACTTAATAAAGTGCAAAAATGATCTCTTTACAACCCTAGGATTTCTTCTTTGAATGAAATGGTCTATAATTGCCCTATTTAGAAGCGTCATGAATAATAGTGTTGAGCTCTGCTCTGATTGGCTGTTCTACAGTGAGGCTCATGTCAGTAGCTCACATTAGTTAAAGAAACACCAAAGAGTTTTATTACCTTAAAATAACGTTTCCAAAAAAGTTTCAGTGGTTCATCCACTCAAAACAGAGTGAATGGCACTTTCACATTCGCTTTGCAGCCCTCTATCGGCCAAAACCGCACTAAAGAAGTTTCCAACCGTCGGGTAGTGGTCCTGTAGTTCGAGTGAAAACTACAAAAACTTGCTTTACGGCAGACCTACAATCCAGTCAGAGCCAGCTATGCTGCAGTACTTACGACAGTGCTAATGAACAATTACGCTTCTAACCTGTAGGGGGAGCAAAGAGCAATAAGTCTTTAGTGTTGCTTTAACAGACCTTGGGCTCTATCTTGCACCCAGCGCAATTGACTTTGTCAGTGACGCATGTATCATTCGTATTTTGCGCCGGCGCACAGCGGGGTTTTTCCCTCCACAGACGCACGTCAGCAAACTAGGGAATGAACTTGCGCTCCCTGGGCGGTTCAGCGCAAAAAGGAGGTGTGTTGCGGCGCAAACCATCTCTTATGCTATTTTGCAGTTTCAAAAAACAATTGCGCAACTAACCAAAAAAAACTAGTCTAAAGTCAGTGGCGCGTTGCGCATTGTTCATTATGCTATTTTAAGGGCGCATGCTTGACCATAATGTATAGCGTGCACAACGCGCATATACTTTGCATCTAATCTACACAGCAACAGCTATTTTTGCAAATCATAAATTGTTACACTTAAAAATATTAATTCACGAGATAAGGGGAATCAAAGTGGTGAGCATTGTGGTGATAGTTTTTATTTATTGTGTGGCTTCGTTAAAAAATTATCATGCAAATAACGATTAAAATATTTTCATAAGTTTATTGTGTGGCTGTATTACGTTTATTTTATGTAAATAATAATTAAAATGTTTTCACAAGAAACCTTAATGTATATGAACTTGATTTGTAAGAGTACTTTGGGGTTGGACCTTGCTTGCGTTTCTTGGGTCCGATTTCAAAGCCCCCAAACCCTTTCAACGGTGAGGGTGGATGCAGCGATGTCCTCTGCTGGCGTCAGGTCATGTGTAGGCAGATCCACCTCCCGTTACACGGCGTGCCCGATTTATGCTGGCAAGCTTGGGATTTACAAGAACGTCGGTCTCCTCGGCTGTGAACCGCTCCTGGCGTGCGCCTGGTAAATCCGTCATAATAATAGCAACCCGCCATGGAACTTGCGCCCTTGCGTTTAAAGGGAATGTTGGATAGCGTTCTTATTGGTTTATTTGACGTTACGCCCAAACCACACCTATGAATAATGAACCTACTTCAGACCAACCCCTTATTGATTTGCGCCCGGCGCAAGAGTTATTTCTCATGCCGGGAAAATAGCAACAGCGCCCAAGATCCGCCCACAAACTCACTTGCGCGTTGCGCTTCGCACTTGCGTTTCAGATCGTTAAAATAGGGCCCCTTATGTTTGAGCCTGTATCAGACGAAGATACCGATTTTGAGGAACTACTAATAGTTTGTTAATAAAGGTTTCTGAGTGGTAAGTTTGTGTTTTTTTAGTATGAACCTGCAAAACGTAACTGTAACGTCAATAGTAAAACTTCAGCGTAAACGTTAACATATAGCATTAACTAGCATGTAGCGCTAACTCTGCAGTCAAAACTTTGTTTTTAGCATTTTAACAACTTTTTAATTAATTTAATATGTAATTTAACGTTAAGGGCGTACATCTCATCTTAAACTTCACCGTTGATGTTATGTTGAGATTGCCATGTTTCCTGCGGCCGTTTGCATGCAAAATATTTATATTAGAAGGAGGAAATAATAGTGTTTGAGGCTCATTACCATGCACAGAACTCTTTTTATTCATCTATGCCTAGGTAAATACAGTTTTACATTCTACGGCACCTTTAAATCCCTTTACATTCTCCTTTGTAAAATAGATTTTGACAGGGAATAGGACTTGTGATTCTAGATTATGGGGTGGTAACTTTGTCGGAACTAGATTTGCTTATCGGCTGTCAGCGTGTTTTACGTAAATGAAGTCTTGTTCTGTTTGGTGTTGAAAGTCCTTATCATATACGCTGACCAATAAAGGAATACAAGAGTGCAGAAGGGACTGGCAAGGAAAAGATTGCCGTTATCTCCGTAGCCTCTGATGCACCTGCTGCAATGCACTTCAGTCAGAAATTAGATGGGAGGAGATGAGAGGAGAACTACAGAGCGAAGGAAGGGTTGAAAGATCAGGGGTATGAAGACGAGAAGATGAGATGGAGAGAGAGAAAGAAAGAGAGAGAGAGGAATAGGACTGCTTCAATGGCTTTTAGCCTCAAAGCTCACACCTGAGCCCACCGAAACTATTTATGTGTGTGTGTGTGTGTGTGTGTGTGTGTGTGTGTGTGTGTGTGTGTGTGTGTGTGTGTGTGTGTGTGTGTGTGTGTTCAAGCCTTTTGAGGCATGTCTGGTCAGAGCTTGTTAACAGAGTGTGTTTGCTCATGTGCTCTAACAAGACTGTGTTGTGTGTGTGCTGATGTTTTCGTTTGTGTGTGAACTCTTAGGAAGTTGAGCAGACACACAAACATATGAAAAGATGGAGCATTGAGTTTAGTTGAATGACCCAATGTGCTTCAATGTTACCTGCTCATGTTAAAGGGCATCTGCATTTAAAATATCCAAATATGTTTTGTCTCAAGATGCCCCCCCGTAATGTTTTTTTCTAAGGTATGTCTGTAAAAACTACTTTAATATCCTAATATAACAAAGGCCTAGTCCTGTCCTAGATTAATCCAAACCCTGTCTGGGAAACTGGCCCGATATGTTCAGAACAGGCTATTGAACTAGAAACGTCTTTCAGTGCTATTTTTCACTCTTGTCTTAGTTGCTTGCTGTTGTGCCTTAAAGACTTGAGATCTGTTTGCCAGTAAATTAGAGTATGTTGCATATCAAACTCTTATTTTGAAAGGTCAGTTATTTCAATTTATCATGATATGATTTACAGCTATATCACAGTATCACATATACAGTATATCAAATTATGGTGTTAGTTTAATAGGAGTGTAAGATAGTTGCTTTTTGCCTTTCATTCTTGGTATGCATGTGGTTCTTAAACTTTTTGGAGTGTGTCCCCCTTTGTGTACAGTAGGATGCATCCCCCCAAAGAAAATTCATGACATAAAACAATCTTAAACTCAAAAATTTGAATTCATCAAAACGTAATGATACAAAGTAGTGCTGTTGGTTAGTAGCTATACTTTTCTGAGGTTGGATTACACAGAAATTATTATGAAGTAATGTATTTTATAAAATGTCATAAAACTGGGCCTCCAGGCAGCATCTCACGCCGCCCAATTTGGGAACCACTCTTCTAATGGAACATGCAGTGCTGCCAGATCTGCATAACAAAACCAGCCTAATGATCCTAGCCCAAATACCAAAAGTTTGCTTTTATTAATGATAAATAATTGTACCTTATGATTGACAGTTATTTAACAGCTGACTTATTTATCCCATGGAAAAAACATCCAGCTGCAAAAGTAAAAAAATACTCTAGCTTCGAGGGAAAACCACGTACTTGACAGCACTGTTGATGACGGAAGATTGTCTTTGCAAGCAGGGTATGCAAATACGTAGTTTGACAGGCAAGGAGGACACCCTATCATTGCATTCAGACTGAATACAGTTATTGGATATTGAAGAGTTTGGTTCCAAAACACAATAAATCCATTTGACTAATTTCAGTAAAAACGTGTTTTCTATACCAAGAAAAAAAAGTGACACAATACAAACTTTCACATAGCATCTTTAAGTTATAATAACATTCAAAATTCAGATCCATAATTTAATTTTCAAAGATTTATTATAAATATTTTTTCCGCGAAATGCAATAAATCCATGACAAGTTCAACATGCTATAAATCTATTAAATCAATATATAAATGTGCATTCATCTTTGCCATGTTATATTCATTAAGTTGACTAGTGGTATACACTGATAAAAAAACATTTATGGCATTAATAAAAACACTTACTTTATCATATTAAGAACACTGTCATTGCTGCTGTCATCCTTGGGACGTCATTGCTGAACTTTTTCGACAGCGATCAGCTGTAAAATGTTTTGGTCCTGTTCGATTTTCATTGACTTTATGTAAAATAATGGAAAGTTTTTCATTTTTCATAAGATCCACTGAGGTCAATGTGTTAACATGACAGAAGTTTGATGCTGTCGTGTGAGAACAAGCAACTTGAGTGCCTTACACGTGAATTATTTGATATTGATGGCTTACGTTTCTTCCCCGCCACAGAAAACCACCACCGGTTTATCAATGCAGTCAAAGTATTATTTTGTGTTTGTTTGTTTGTTGATCATGAAGTACAAAGGTTAGATGAAGAAAACTAGGATTCTGTGTGTATTCAACGCTGTTTACAATGCGTGGAATAGTGCGCTGTGATTTGTTGAGCAAACTCTTCATATATATTTATATAAATATATTTAGACCACTTTATTTTACTAGAGCCATCCAAACCTTAAGATCAACCGGGCGTTTGAGTTTAGGGGCAAGAAACATATTTGTCTGAACAATAGATAAATATTTTGTGTTTTTTACATTATTCAGTGTAAAAATCGCAGTAATTAAGACATTAAACATTTCACCTTTAATTGGACAGATAAGACATCCTGTCTCATTTTTAAGTGGCAAAACGTCACTTTTCATCACAGTTTGATCCTGAAAACCAACTTATACCAACATTCATTTACACGTGTAATGTGTGATTGACATGAACGTTCATTTGGGAGGAAGCTGTTGGTTGTTTATTTCACCAGGAAATTTGTCTGCTTGTGTGCATTTGTGAGTTTGAGAAGTATCTGCAATAAAATGATTGCCTTTTGAGTATCTGCTCATTCGCTTGGCCTTTACATCTGTGAATGGGTATTATGGGAAACATTTGCGCTTTTATGTGTTTATTGATGAGTACGTGTAAGAGAACGGTGGCTGGGGAGGAGGGAGCGTGTTCATCTGTCTGCGCTAATGAGCTTCTTATCTGCCTTATCTGTCCATCCGTCTCACATTTGTCTAATGAATCAAATTTTGCGGGTCAATGTTTATTTTTCAAACATTTTCTAGCTTTTCTAGGTTTATATTTGGCATGTGCGTGTTTAGAGAGGAGCGGTCAGGGAAAGCATGGTGGAGGGTTTTTAATCTTTGCCTGAATAACCCATAGCGCAGCCAGCAGAACAAATCTATCCCCTAAAGATATCACAAACAGTAAACACAGTACAGACAACATTTGTTTTATCACCATTGTGAGGACTATCACTTTAATTATCAGCGAAATGAGGAGGAGGGGCATTCTTATTCTAGTGAGCTGATTGAACGAAAATCTCTTCAATGCAATATGAGTCATCACCAGTGTTAGGGAAAGTTACTTTTAAAAGTAATGCATTACAATATTAAGTTACTTCCAAAAAAGTAACTAATTGCGTTACTTAGTTACTTTTCATGGAAAATAACGCTTACGTTACTTTTTAGTTACTTTTGCGTTACTTTTTCTTGGCTGAGGCTTGATCTCTTGCAGGCCTTGCAGGTGTTTTTTATGACTGAAAAGTTTTGCATCCAGAAATTGCATATTTCTTCATAAAAATTTCGAGCTTTGGCCTGCAATCTCAGTTTCTGACTCAAATTGTTTCCACACAGGCGTGTACAGTACGCATAGAGTGCATAATGTGACTACGTTTAGGTTAATTCAGTAAATATTTTTTTATCGAATTAATTAAACTACATTTTTTTTAAAGTAACTCAAATATTATTGTGTACATTAACTCTTTCACCTCCAGCGTTTTAAAAAAAAGTTGCCAGCCAGCGCCAGCGTTTTTCATGATTTTCACCAAAGTTTAATGCCTTCCAGAAAATGTTCTTCTTTAAATATATAAACATACAATATACCAAATGAAAGAACAGACCCTCTGCTTTAAAAAAAAAAAAAAAAAAACGTTTCATGCTACCTTCAGTGGTTCTTTTGTAATCAGCTTTTGAATATGGGTAGGTTTCTGCAAAAACACCACATTTTGAGCAAAAAGCAGAGATAATTCAATTTTTGTGACGGACTTTTCATAGAGATCCCATTCAGAGCGATCTTTAAAACAGACACGGACATGCAGCAGCTTGCCATAGGGCAATACTTCCGGGTTTAATAGCGGTATTGCGGAAAGACGGAAAATCTCGTCATTGGCGGGGAAGCGTTTTCTCTTAATTGACGAGATATCTCGTCAATGGCGGTGAAAGAGTTTAAAAAGTCATGCGTTACTTTACTAGTTATTATAAAAAAGTAATATTATTACGTAATGCACTTTTCTTGTAATGTGTTACTCCCAACCCTGGTCATCGCTACTTTCATTAAATTTTCCTGAAAGATAAATAATAGCTTGTATGTTGTATGTCACTTTTAAGGGTACAATACCTGTATATGGCTTTAAATGTTATAGACCTGGACTAATTTCCCCAAAACTTTTAAATTTAGTGTGTTTATTGAGTCATTTTTCTAATGGAGACTGTCGGTCAGCCCCATTAATGTAGTTGATTTCATCTTGCGGGGGCATTCGGTCTGTAGGCAAACCTGACCCTCTCTCTCTTTCAATCTTTTTCTCTCACTCTTACCATCATCATCATCTCTTTTCCAACCTGAAAAAAAAATAGAGTGCCAAAAACACACACCTGCTTTCTACCGCAGCTCAACTGCAGCAGACAGAAAGGAAAAGTGAGGAAATGAGGAAAGTGTTGAGCCAAGCGGAGAGAGCGAGAATGAAGAATGAAGTAAAATACGTACAGAGAGAGAGAGAGAGGGAGAGAGAGGAAATCGTTCTACCTGCTCGTCTGGTTTGCGAGCATACTGTCACTCTTTACGCGAAATCTGTGTGCCTGAACACACTATCTTTTCTAGCACAACAAGTGATGAGCCACAGTTCATCTGCAGAGAGAGAGAGAGAGAGAGAGAGAGAGAGAGAGAGAGAGAAAACAAATGCATCTCATTATCTAAGCAGACTCCTCTGCAGTGCTCTTCTCAGCCATCAGTGTCTGTCCACACAGCTCCAACTGCTTTCTTTAAATCAGCTTAAGCTGTGCCTTGCCCCATCTGTCTCTGTGTAAAGCCCTATGGGCCGCGCTGCCGAGCTGCACACAGCAATAACGCCCCCTAGTGCCCGTAAGCTCCAGGGGTGAGACTATATGACTATTAGGAAAACAAAAGAGGGGCTTGTGTCATCCTTCATCTCAGTCTTGTACATTTTTGCAGCTTAAAGCATTGAAAAGTTATTAATTAGGCAAGTTATTTTGTCGTAATCCTTTTATTTTTTTGCATTTATGCTTTTGGTCTATTCTTTCTTTCCAAAGAATTACAAAGTGTACATTGTTGCCTGGGGATCAAAACCATGAACTCTACCAGTTGAGCTACAGAAAAAGTATAGCATTTTAATTATTTTACAAATATATTCATTTGTTTAATAGTTAATATTGAATACGTTTTAATTAACCTTTTAAAAAAATATTTAATATTTATTAAAGAATATTACTGCATTTGTCTCCTTTTGGAAAACCTTTTACTTTGCAAACTATCAAATATATACAACAAGATTATTGTTGTAAATGTTCTTTACTTTACAATTATTGCTCAATATAATGCGTCATCTTTTTTCTAGCATTCTGCATCCTAAGCCTTGCACTTGTAATAGTTTAAAACACATATTAAAGTCATTAAATAAAATATAGGATTACATGTTATCATTTGTTATCACTATTTGCATCAAAGTTGTGGATCAAAGTTGTACACAAGATTGCCGTCGCTTGAGTTGCCAAAAGTCACTGCATTTACATGGACAGAATAATTGGATAGCTACTGTATTAAAATATGCTTTGAACCTGTTTTGATGCATTTACATGCAAATCAATAAGCCGGCTATACAAAAATAAATGCATTTACATTTACAATAAATGCAAATTATTTAGGTTTCTTGCAGGCTTATTGTAGGTATGATGACAAATTTTTCAAAAACCCCAAAGCTCAAAATGTATCACATGACTAGACAGAGCAGACATTCCCATTTACAATGATACATGGATTGTAAAAAAATCTGTTGAGGATTGAGAAAGTTATGATATTTTTAATATTAGAAAACAGAAGGAAAAGTTTTATATGGATGTCAAGGTGTGTGAATTCACATGTTTTTGCTTGTAACTTTCTCAATTTATAGGATATTTGCATGAAATTTGAACAGAAGGTATAATTTCATTAGCTCTTTCAAATGAAATCATAAAAAATTACTTTTTTAGTTGGAATGGGCATCAGACCCATTGTAACCATGGTTTTTAGAAGGATGTCTGCATGTCTGATGATCTGACAGGATGTTCACTGTAGTCTATTACCAGAAACGTAATATTCAAATTTCCGCAATTTATTTAAATACAATCTCCTAAATAGATTACGATTACCATGTTTCAGTACTAAGATAAAAGATATATATTTTGATCCACCTACCTTTCATTAGTGTCCAGATTTTAGTGGAAGCACACCAACAGGTTGAATTTGACACAAATTTTTAAAAACACCCCTGGGTTCAAAGCTCAAAATATCAAACGCTTCCGGTGGTCGGACTTGACGTATTTATTGTCGTATTTAGTAAAAACATACAACAACCATGCGACGAGGATTGGATATTGCATGAGACGCATTGTAAAAGTCCCGCGCTGGCGGAAACAGATTTTATGCCTAAGAATTTCGCTGCGCATGCCCGCGATGTCAGCATTGCTTGATATTGAGTGCGTTTGCATGCACAGTCTTACGCCGATTATGCTTAATAAACTGATAACATGTGGGGTCATGTAAATGCATAAAACAGTTTTCTTTTATTGGGAAAAGCACATTAAGGGTCTAATCACACCAAACGCGCTTTAAACACTTGGAAATGCAAGATTTTATGCAGTATTTTATATGCTTAGGTTTGTAATGTTTATCTTTTACATGCGGAGACATGCAAACATGAACAAAACTACGAGAATGCATATTAAGGCGTTTACATGCATTTTACACGCGATCGGTTTTTGGGCTTTCCCCAATAAAAGAAAACTGTTTAAGCGTTTACGTGACCTTACACGTTATCAATTTATTAACAATAATCAGAGTAATACTTTGTATGTACATGCACTCAGTGTCGCTGCTAGTCGTTGGCGGTGAGAACGCAGCTTTTAAGTGTAATATGTTTTTTGCCGCATCTAGCGGTGAGATTGCGAATTGCAACCAACCTCAATTTCGAAATGCATTTAGAAGCGACGGTAGCTGTCACGGGACAAACATGTTCTCATCTGAGACAACCTATGGATGAAACGTGATCTGTAGAACAGTTTATCTGTTTAGGTCTACTGTAGAAACATGACGGCGTCTTCCATGTAAGGAGACCCGCGGTGTATGTAGATTAAAACTTCTCATTCTAAGGTAATAAAAACAATACAGTTCATTATGTAGGGTCTTTATACACCACTTATAATATAGTTATGTAAATTATGATGCATTTCTGTCAAGAGATCCTTCTTAAAGTTACACATTGCATCTTTAAGTGACTTTCTCTTTCAATTATGTTTCATTATGGAGACATTCCTGATTTTGGTTGTCCTAGTAACAGTTATAAAGAACGACCAGCAGTAACTGATGAGAGATGGATGACATGAGCACCACTGTTGCTACTCTCACCGGAAGTCACCAAGATGTCTAAATGGTACTTTACTCGTTGATCAACCAGGAATGATCCTCTTTCACACTTTTATATCAAGCCTATATATCAAGTGCTTAGACAGGGTAAACTTAGACAGTGTCACATTTGAGCTCAATTCATTTAAACACAGCAAAAAAAAAAGATTTTCACTCCGTCTCTTTTTCGTCAAAAATGCTCAGACGTGCTTTGTAGCCTCGAGCGACGCAGGCAAAAGTTGTGCGTCGGAGAGGCGAGCGCTTTGATCGGTGAACGTCTCTTCCGCTGGAGGTGATTTCCACCACTGTTGCTGCTGCTATTTTTTCTTTTCATATTGGGAGAGCTCAATGCTAGATTAGCGCTCAGTGAATTTCTAGAGGCTTGCCGACAACAGCACAGGGTTTGTGGATCATCATGCGTCCTGTGATTCACAAGCGTTTCAATTGATAATGAGTTGGTGCACTTGTGGGCCTTTGTGGCGAGGCCAGTAAACGCCAAGCGCTCTGAAAAAAACATCTGAGAGAAATGCTGCCCGTCACTTTAAGAGGCATCTGTGATAACTGTCAGTGTGTTTTCAGGGTTTGAGCTTTTGCATTACATGCATTAAATATTTGAATGTGGTCTCCAACTGTGAAAGTTTAGGTACAGGCCTGGAGCTGGTTCACAAGTCTTGGACGATTTTATTTTTTGGGTATATTGTTTTTATATTTACATTAAGCACATGCTATTTCAAAAAGGACTGTTGGGTTGTAATTTAACCAATGTTGGGTTGTTTCAAAACTGTGTTGTTTAATCCCATTTTAGGGGTTAAATATTACCATTTGAAAGGGACACTCCACTTTTTTTGGAAAATATGCTATTTTCCAGCTCCCCCAGAGTTAAACAGATGATTTTTACAGTTTGAAATCCATTCACCCAATCTCCGGGGCTGGCAGTACCACTTTTGGCTGACATGAGCTCCGTTGAAAGTTACCAAGGGGACTATTTTCAGGCGCTGCGTAATATCACTATGCCTGCTGCAGCCATGTTACATCTAGGGAAGCACCGAATCCAGATTTTTTGGGTTCGGCCGAATACCGAATCCACTGTTTAAGATTCGGCCAAATCCGAATACCGAATCCTACTCGCATCCTTATTCCAATAACACAGTAAAACACATTAATGTAGTAAACAACGTCCACAGCAGTGTATTTTTCATTTTATTTGATTTTAACTGTAACATTATGCTAGGATGACAAGTGGGAAAAACTATTTTGACAATTACCATAAGCCTATGCATAATGAAAGCGATGCAGTGTGATGCACTCGTTTTTTCCAGGTGCGTCCACGAAATGTGAACCGCCCCTAAGGCTCACCGAAAAAAAATGCTTATCTCCACGTCAGCACCCGATGTGTGTAATCAACGGCCGCTTGACGTCAACCAGCGTAGCGCAAGCCTAGGGTTTGGTTCGGTGGAAAAATAATCTCGGCCGAACCCAACCCCCTCAAAAAACCCAGTATTCGGCCGAATCCGAATCCTGGATTCGGTGCATACCTAGTTACATCAGCAAAGTCCTTGATTATTAAGCCAGTTTGAGAGTCAAGTTCCTAGCCATATCTGCCTAGAAAATCGCAACTTTTAATTTTCCGTCGGTCTTAGTACACGATGTAACTACAGAAGAGTCATGTTTTAAATAAGAAAAATATCGACAAACTCTTTGCGTTATTTTTGAACGCTATGCTAATGGTCTAATCAGATTCAATGAATTGTGCTAAGCTATGCTAAAAGTGCTAGCGCAGAGATCGGCTGAATGGATTTCAAAACGGTAAAAATCAAATGTTTTACTCTAGGGCAGCTGAAAAATTAGCATATTTTTAAAAAAATGGTGTATCCCTTTAAAACTGGTGTTTATCCCTTTATGACCCAAACACATATGGCAAAAATATATTTTAAGTATAATTTAAAATATATTTTAAAATATACAAAAATGGCCACAAAAAATATATATTTACTGATTATATGTTTATAAAAAAATTTTTTTCACCAATAGAATTTTGGCCATTTTTTATATTTTAAAATATTTATATATAAAATATCTGGAAATATATATATTTTACATGGCACTGGAGGAAAAACTTTGAAGGTTACAAACCGGTAAACATAACGGGTTTTAAAAGATTAAAATTACATATATTTTCAACTGCAAAAATATACTTATAATTTTAAATTTGATAAATTTTATACTTAAACTTTATACATTTTATACAAACTTTGATATTTTTGCCAGGTAAAATATTTTTTTTGCCATATGGGTTGTAAAATTAGAAATGTATTTGTTGCCCCCCCCCCAAAAAAAAACATGTACGTGTTAATATATGAAGGTTCAAATTTAGAAATATATAATTAGGCTTAACTTTCTACAAGCATATAGTTAAAAAATATTTTTGGCCAAATACATTTTATTTTTGGGGTATAGGAACGCTGGGTTGAAAAAACTATTGAAAATTTTTTTTTCGATTGTGCGTGTCTGGCAGATGCTATCATCCAAAGTAACTTGCATTCACATTAAGCATCTTATTATGTTTTTCCTTGGATCGAACCTGCAACATTTCACTGTTGTTGGATTTGCAGTGGATTTACCAAATAAATGAAAATCAAAATAAGGGAATAAAATGGTGGTTGAGGAGATGTGGCCTGGGGGAGGTGTTTGCAGATGCCTCTTACCCATGAAAAATTGCAAACCACGACGTCTCATGTCTTGTTTTTATGTTTTGCAAATGTGTCCCAAAGCTTTTTCTTCAGTTTTAGCATCTTCTGGAGACATTTTCAGCAATTTCACTACTACCTTAGCTCACAAGCTTAGAATCGCTCATGTGTCTTTTCAAGTTCACGTAAGAGCTCTGAAATATCTCTCCAGCCAGACACCAAATGAGTTCACAGCTTGTAATAAAATAATGCGTTGTGACAATCCCCTGCCGGTTAATCTCTCCTCACCTTCCCCTGCTCTCTCTCCTGTCTAAGTTCCACCTTCACAGCCCTACATCCAGCTGGATTCTGATGAGCCATGGGTGGAGGGAGAGAAGTACACGGTGACCTGCGTCGCTCCTGACGCCAAACCTCCTGCAGAAATCGCCATGTTCAAAGGTAGGTCGTCATTTAAGAGCTAGACTCATTATTACATCCATTAAATGTTTCTGCATCGAGAGAATTTCACTGTAGATATATACAAAAGATCAAAATTGCTCTGGAGGCTTTAAGATAAATGGCCGTGAGTTCGATCTAAGTGTAGACTTCATGATTCATTTAATAAGTTGATGTCACAGCAAGCCCTGTCAAGACGTACCCTTAGGCAACTCACTGACTCCTAAACTTCTCCAAACTGTGTCTTATTTCTTTGAATCTTTTCTATACTTTTCCTCAGATGGAGAGGAGCTGACCGAAACCGATTCTTTCACCATGCCGGGCTCGAAGGATAAGCTGCTGAACACAAATACCGAAGTCACGTAAGTTAACGCGAGCACAATGTAGTAATAGCTTCTTTGGTGTTGAATACACGCCACCATGTGCAGTGTATCTTTGAATGTCCGACCTTGAGAATTTATGGTATTGAAATAACTTAATTCATGAAAAGAAGATGGAGAGGTCACCAGAAGCTGATGGTGTTATATAAAAATAAACCACAGTGTACACAAGAGTCTTTCATTTAGACAAAATGTCCAGTGAGAACATGTTTTCATTTTTAAAGAGGACTTAAGGTGCAATAGTCAACAAATAGTAGTTGACTTTATCAAAAGAGCTTTTTGAATCGATGTAAAGTCATTACGATTAAAGTGTAAGAGACAGCACTGTTAATTCATAATCATATATCATATTATTACACTGTCAGATAAAAGGTACAAAAGCTGTCACTGGGATGGTACCCTGTACCAAATATACACAGTTGAGGTACTGGTGTGTCCTGTTATGCCCGAAGTACAGTCTGTTTTGAAAGGGATACTCCACTGTTTTGAGAATATACTCATTTTCCAGTTTCCCTAGAGTTAAACATTTGATTTTTACCGTTTTGAAATCCATTCAGCTGATCTTTGGGTCTGGTTCCACCACTTTTAGCATAGCTTAGCATAATTCATTGAATCTGATTAGACCATTAGCATCGCGCAAAAAATAAAAAAGAATTTCGATATTTTTCCTAAACTTGACTCTTCTGTAGTTACATCATGTACTAAGACTGTAATAATCAAGGACTTTGCTGCCGTAACATGGCTCTAGGTGGCGCAATGATATTACGCAGCACCTGAAAATAGTCCTCTGCTACTGAAAGTTAATGAGAGTATTGTTCCTATCCATATCTGCCTAAAAAAACGCAATTTTAAATTTTCCGTCAGTCTTAGTACACAATGTAACTACAGAAGAGTCAAGTTTTAAATAGGAAAAATATCAAAACTCTTTGGTTATTTTTTAGCGCGATGCTAATGGTCTAATCAGATTCAATGGATTATGCTAAGCTATGCTAAAAGTGGTACAGCAAGACCCGGAGATCGGCTGAATGGATTTCAAAAAGGTCAAAATCAGATGTTTAACTCTAGGGGAGCTGAAAAATGAGAATATTTTCAAAAAAAGTGGAGTGTCCCTTTAACGTGTACACAAACATACGCGCATGGTCGAATGCACAGCCTTGCAAAGTATCGTTTATTTGACTCGTTCGTGTACATAGCAATATGCATCTCCTGGGCTATCTACTTAATTCTCCTGTATACGCGCATGCGCGACCTATGTGTACAATGTACGCAGGGTTTTAAAAATCCAGCTGTGCACGTACAGTACGCACACACCCTTCTGATGATGAAAATTTCATCACGTGCACTGTATGCGTACCTTCGCGTACACGAAAAAAGTGGACTGGATCTTTACTGTATATGCAGCTTTTAGGTACACTTGGGTATATGAGGAGCTCAGATGCAAAAGCCACTAAATGCCACCTTTGTCAAAATGAGATAATGATATTAACCAAATGCTCTCTGCACATATTATACATTCATTAAAGACTTTCGCTTCAAAACCTCAGGTCATTCAGAAATACTTTTTTTTGGCAGAATCTGTTAAATGCCAAGTTTTCATAGTGCATGGATGATGAATCTAAAATTACCATGGATTATAGTCAATCTTGGGTCCTTTTTGAACACTTGGACCTGAGTACAACCTGGGGGGAAACAGTGGTTCAGTGTCTAGCACTGTTGCCTCACAGCAAGAAGGTCCCCGATTCAAGCCCCAGCTAGGTCCGGTGGCCTTTCTATGTGGAGTCTGCATGTTTTCCCTGTGTCAACGTGGGTTTACTCCGGGTACTCCGGTTTTATCCCACAGGCAAAAAACATGCAAGTAAAATGAACTGGAGATCATAAATTGTCCCTTCCCAACCTTTGTGTGGATGAAATTGTGTATAGAGTAACTGCTTCTCGCCATGAATATAGCCATAGATGCTGGCGTAAAGAATAAATGAAGAAGAAGAATATAACTTAAATGTGGCAGCCACAACCATCACAGCACCCCTTAATGTGTGGTTTAATTTCCTAATTTGTACCTTTTATGATTAACATTTTATTGATTTTCAGGCACTTTTCACAATACAACATAACACATCTGTACCAAATTAACATTTCCAAAACCCTATCCCCACCCACTCAAGGAGAGGTCCCCACTAGATCTTGAAGTACAACTTGGCTATACAATTCATTATAATAAGAATTATTTAGCACATAATAATGAAAAAGAGACAACAATAATACCACTAGACAAAAATAAATAAATAAATAAACAAATAAATAAATAAACAAATAAAGGATAAAATAATATTAATAATGATACTAATTACTGCCCCCTTTCCAAATAAGATAAATATCTAGACCATTTCTTTAAAAAAAAAAGTAAATTATCCATCTTGATTGAACGAGGTGTCACGTGACGCGATGCGAGAGAAGGCAGCTTAGTAGTGAGCTCCGCTTCACTTTGCTACAATTATCCTGTTAATAATCACGATTCGGTGGAATCAGTATTCGTATTATCATCATAGCAATACTGATATTAAAGAATGTCTAAAACCATGAAATCTTCGGCATGCGGGGATATAAAAAGGCATTTACGCTCCCAAACGCCCGACGCTACACAGCTTCAAGATAGCCGGGAGCTAATGCTAGCTGACTCCGAGACCGAGTCTACAGTTGCGAATCAAGACATTACCAACATTTATACAATTTTGAACAAAATCTCAAGTGATTTGGAGGGAATTGCGGAGATACGCAAAACGACTGCATCGGTGGAGGCTAAATTATCCGCTCTGATTACAAGACTGGATGAGGTTGAAAAACGAGTGGAGTTTCTAGAAGTGGCTGAGAGAGAACTACAGGCCAATCCACCTGCTACCAAAGCCGAGTTGGAATTAATATGGGATAGAATAGAAGACATGGAGAATCAGAACAGACGCAATAATGTTCGTATCGTCGGAATACCTGAAGGAAAAGAAGGCCAGGACATGGTGAGGTTTCTGGAGGATCTTATCCCTCAATTGATTGACTCGCCGAGCCGGCAATTTGGGATTGAACGCGCACAAAGATCTCCGGGACAGCGCCTCAACCTGACGGATAAACCTCGGATAATTATAGCAAAATTCCTGAGGTCCGCCGACAGGGATTTCGTGTTACGGGCGGCGAGAATTAAAGGCAAACTTTACTGGGAGAACAATTTTATTATGGTCTTTCCTGACTTCACCAGAACAACGCAGCAGAAGCGAGAAAGATTTAAGGAATGCAAGAAATTGCTGCACTTGAAGAAGGTGAGCTTCGCATTGCTTTATCCTGCAAAATTACGAATTGAGACCAAGGATGGCCGTAAGACTTTTTCTTGTCCACGACAGGCTATGGCATTTATTGAAAAAATGTAATGTCGCTTGATATCCTTTTTTTCTTTCATTTTTATTTTTTATTTTCTTTACTTTCTCGAAAGTTTTTTTTTTTTTCCTGCTGTTAAATTTCATCGGCCTTGATTATTTTTGATTTTTTTCTTTTCCATTTTGAGTAGCGAAATGTCGCGGAACTTCTCTTGAATGAGTCATGGACCATTGGACTATTGTGGGATGGGTTTTTGTTAAAACGTTAATGCGCTATGTTTATATCGAAGCGCAATCTGTTTTTGTTTCTGTGTGGGTTGAATGGGGTCTTGCGGTTACATTATTGCTTGAATATGGTTTAGAGAAGGGGAACTTGGCTACATGTGTTTTTTTTTTTTTTTTTTTTTTCTTCTATTTAAGAATGCCACTCGTTGACTTAGGTAAATTGTCTTTTTCTACGTGGAATGTTAATGGGTTGGGGCACCCTATTAAAAGAAAGAAGGTGGTGACTTCTCTCAACCGTAACAAATTGGATATTGTATTTCTTCAAGAGACACATCTTGCTTTGCATGAAGCTGAAAAATTGGGAAGGGCTTTCGGCGGTTATATGTTTTGCAGTGAAGGATCAAGTAATAGTAGGGGAGTTATAATATTAATAAAAAAGCATTTACAATTTAGATATGTTAATCAAATGAAAGACACGTCTGGAAGAGTAATTATGGTTTGGGCCGAAATACAGGGGAAGAATTTATTATTGGCCAATATTTATGCGCCTAATATTGATGACCAAAATTTTTTTATAGAACTAGAAGCGATGTTGCTTTCTGCGGGGAATTATGAGATTGTGCTGGGTGGAGATTTTAACTTGTTAATGGATCCACTTTTAGATCATAATAGCCCAAAAGTGTTTACCACATCAAAAGCGAAATTGTCATTACTTAGGATGTGTCAATCTCTCGGTCTCATAGATATTTGGAGACTTCTGAATCCAGTTGGAAGGGATTATACCTTTTTTTCGCATGCACATAAAAATTTTTCTAGAATTGATTTTTTTCTTTTATCAAAAACACTAATTTCTTCTGTTATTGAATGCAAAATTGGAAATATTTTAATTTCGGACCATGCTTGGGTATTCTTAGACTTGAAGCCTTATATAGAGAGGAAAAAATCATACAGATGGCGTCTTAATACATCTCTTTTACAAAATTCAGAATTTCATTTAATGTTAAAAACGGAAATTAAAGAGTATATAAAAACAAATTGGTTATCAGTATCCTCGGTGGGAGTTGCTTGGGATGCTTTTAAGGCAGTTATTAGGGGACGTATTATTCAATTTGCGGCGTATTTTAAGAAATCAAAAGCACAAGAACTTTTGGGTTTGGAAAATAGCATTAAACGGGTCGAAACAAAAATAAAATGTCAAATGACATCTAGTGGTCTTCTAGAATTAACGCAGCTGAAATATAGATATAACACAATTCTTTCGCAAAAGATTGAGTTTCTGAGGTTTAGGTCAAGACAGACATATTTTGAGTCAGGAGATAAAGTAGGAAAACTTCTAGCTAATTATATCAAGCATAAGGAGTGTTCTTCTATTATTCCATCTGTTAGGTCTTCTAGGGGAGATATATTGACTTCTGCTACAGATATAAATACTACATTTAAAGAATTTTATATAGATCTTTATAAGTCATCATCTTCTTCATCCGAGGAAGAAATGAGTAGATTCCTTGAACCGTTAGATCTCCCTAAACTAGCAAATGAGCAGAAGCAATTTCTTGACTCTGATATAACGCTAGAGGAAGTGATTGAGGTGATCAGAGCATTGCCTACAGGAAAAGCTCCCGGTCCGGACGGTTTTTCCGCAGAATTTTTTAAGGAACATATTAAAGATCTTGCTCCTTTAATGCTAGAAGTTTTTATGGAGGCATTTCAGAGGGAGGAGTTACCTCCAACGATGTCACAAGCTTTAATTAGTCTCATACTTAAAAAGGATAAAGACCCAAGTGAATGTAAAAATTACCGTCCAATATCACTGATTCAACTTGATATGAAAATTTTGTCAAAAATTCTGACTAATCGGTTAAATAAAGTTATATCATCACTTATACATGTGGACCAAGTAGGGTTTATTAGCGGACGTAGTTCTTCTGATAATATTCGTCGGTTTATTGACATTATGTGGTCAGTGAGGGAGGAACAGTCCCCAATAGCAGCCATCTCATTAGACGCTGAGAAGGCTTTTGACATGATAGAATGGAGATATTTATTCAAAATTCTAGAAGTCCATGGGTTTGGAAGCACGTTTATAAGATGGCTCAAACTATTGTACAAACAACCAGTAGCAGCGGTACAAACTAATGGATTAATATCAGAGTATTTTTCACTCGGTAGAGGAACACGGCAAGGTTCTCCACTCTCCCCGTTGCTGTTTTGTCTAGCTTTGGAACCGCTAGCTGCTGCAATTAGGAAAAATGAAGACTTTCCTGGCATCGTAGCAGGGGGGCAGATACACAAGCTTATGCTTTATGCAGATGATATTTTATTATTTGTTTCTGATCCTAGTAGGTCCATACCTTGTCTTTTTAGAGTAATTGATTCTTTTTCAAAATTTTCAGGGTATAAGGTGAATTGGTCTAAATCTGAAGCCCTCGCATTGACAGCATTTTGCCCTGCTTCAGCTTTTCATCCTGGCATGTTTCAATGGCCTAAGTTAGGTATTAGATATTTAGGAATTATATTTCCCTCAAATTTAAATGAATTAGTAAGAGTTAATTTTGATCCCCTAATGAAGAAAATTTCTTGTGACATGAATAGATGGTCTCGACTCCATATGTCAATGGCTGGAAAAGTCAATGTAATTAAAATGAGTTGCATGCCAAAATTGAACTATTTACTTCAGTCTCTACCAATACAAATACCTCTTAATTACTTTAAACAGTTTGACAGAATGTGTAAGATTTTTATTTGGAATGGTAAGCGCCCTCGGATGCATTTTAACAAGCTGCAGAGACCTGTTGAGAAAGGTGGTTTAGGCCTGCCTAATGTTTTATTTTATTATTATGCTTTCAGTCTTAGACACCTGGCCCATTGGTCACTGCCGCCTGAGCGAGCTCCCCCTTGGTATACAATAGAACAATCTGTCTTCCCTTTGATTTCATTATTGCAGAGTCTGTCCATTAAATTGGATAGCGAGGCAAAGAAACATCCTATTATTTCGCACTTGCATACAGTTTGGATAAGGATTTCCCGTTTGCGTAGTTCTGATCCGTACCTTAATATATGTTCGAGTATATGGTTGAATCCTAAACTGTGTATTAATAAAGTCCCCTTTCTATGGAAAGAATGGATTATGAAAGGAGTGATTATGTTAAGGGACCTCTATGAAAATGATAGTTTGAAGTCATTTGAACATTTATGCCAGCAGTATGGGATATCTAGATCTCAGTTTTTTCGATATTTACAGCTACGGCATTTACTTTGTACTATTTTCGGCTCCAGTACACAGCTTCCTAAGCCAGCAGATATTCATTGTATGGTATTGTCAACATATGGAAAGGGTCATGAAGTATCAACATACTACTCCTGGCTGATTCAAAATCTGGGTGATGGTGCGTTATCAGCTCTTAAGAAAGTATGGGAAAGAGATTTAAATTTAACACTTGATGAGGAGGAGTGGTGTAGAGTTTTAAAAAATGTTAAAACTGCATCTAGGGATGCAAGAATACGTCTCATACAGTTTAAGATACTGCATCGTTTTTATTGGACCCCTTCCAGATTATTTAGGCTTGGGTTAAAAGGCACACCATATTGCTGGAGATGTAAGACCGAGGATGGAGACTTAACTCATGCCCTCTGGACCTGTACAAAAATTCAGGTTTTCTGGAAAAGGGTACATGAATATATTGGCAGGGTTTTGGAGACCCAGGTTTCACTATGTCCTCAGCTGTTTATATTGGGTGTGTGGACAGATAGGGATATAAGAGACAAGCACATAAGAAACTGGGTACAAACCAGTTTAATGATTGGCAGACAAATTATTCTTAGGAGTTGGAAGTCAGAGGAGGCCCCTTCCTTTCAAGAATGGGTAGCAGAACTGGGTAGAGTGGCTGCTCTGGAAAAAATGTCTTACGGACAGATGGATTTGTACCTTTTAAGTAATGCTGTTTATCATTTGCAGTGCTTCTAGTTGCATCTTTAGTGATTTTGCAACTGATTGTGTTTTTATGAGAGGTTTTTGCCAGAAAAGCTTGCATGCACTTAAAGGGTTTTGCAGCAAAAGAGAGCCAAATTTGTTAAATACCAAAGAAATGACTAAGCATGGGAATATAAGGCATTTAAGTTACTGACTGATAACCTTTAAAGTAAAATTACAGAACGCACTTAGAGGGTTTTGCATTTGAACTCAATATTAGAGATTTTGTGGCTTATTGTTTGAGCAATGTAGTTCAACCAAACATTTTTAAAATAATTTCTTATATTCTTCCAAACTCAGTATTATTTCTTCTTTTGTTAAACTCACAGATAAAAAAATGCATGTATGCAAATGCATGCTGTCAATAATATAACTTTTTTGTAAATTCAATACATTGTGTCATAGTCTTCAGCGGTACAGGTAACATGAACATTAACAATGCACATTTTTCATTAAAACCTCTTTTCAGACTTACCATGCAATGCAATTACTTGGATTGATCCACATTTGTTTTAAACTGCATACTCAAGCATATTTAGCCTGTCGCAAATGCCAAAATCCATTCACCATTTGACAGAATATCTGAATCTGGTTCGCTCCCCTTTAGCTGTGCACTTGAATAAGGTATTGCTGACAAATCAGATCAGGGAACCCAGGTACAGTTAAGTGTGTCTTGGCAGTGCTCCAGAGTGGCAAATGGAGTAATGTTGTAAGCTCAGTGAGTTTGTGGGTAATTGTGCTACGTTTTTATCCCAGTGTTGCCACAGAGTAAAACGTATTAAAGCAGGCCAGCCCCTCTCTTTCATTACAGCATTAACGCGAAGAGCTCAGATGACGGCCGACGGTTTACATGCCGAGCGAAGAACCTGGCTTCTCCCCGAGCTCTTGAGACCAGCATTACCATGAGGGTATACTGTAAGCATCCCGTCTTGTGTCGTCTTGTATATCTTGTGTTAGTAGCAATGCTGTGCCAAACGTACAGAATTGTCTACAAAATGTTTGGTGGTCAGTCTTTTTGTTACCCGAAAGCTACCATTTCTCACTGAACGTGATGTGTTTACTGTATTATTAATGACAAAAATTAATAAACCATTAATGTTCATGCATGTATTTTTCATTTCTGTGTTACACGCCAGAGGACCAGATATTAAAAAAACTTCAAACAGGGTTGAATTAAATGGAGCACATGCTGTAAATAATGAAAATCAAACAGTGAGTCGAATTTAAGACTTTGGCTGGAAACCAGTGACTGAGTCGTGAATTTCTTATATTGGGCTGAGTTCATGGCCACAGTCTCCTGCATGATTCATATTCATTTGGCCCTTTTACCTGTCAAGTAATATTCCTTTAGTTTTTACTACAGTAAGAATTTTCACCACAGTAGCAGCGTTCGGTACCAAGAACAACACGCCCAAAGTTTACAGAAAAAATACCTTATTTCAAATCAAATTAGAGAGGTAATTTTTGACCACCGACTTGTATGCATATACAGTATGCATCATGTATTATATTGTGATAATATTTAAAATAGCCAAAACAGTTCTGCTATGGCATCATGTAGCACCTTCATTTTGGTGTAGTTTATTAAATGATTCTTTGAAAAACTATATAAGCAAACTTTATTATTATACGAATCCAGTTATAGACTGTTTCATTTGACGCATGTGCATTGTCGCGGTTACGCACATAACCTGAAGAGCACTTCCGGTCTGTATTTATTTATCAATCTGGCTAGTGGCTAAACTGATCTATGAAACAAGTACCTTGTCGGAAATAAAATGTTTGACAGCCAGGCATGAATTCAAGTACCTGTACCTGTAACTAACATTGTATGCATTCATTTTACACAGTAACGTTAGCTTAGTGTAAGGGTGCGTTTACACCAGACGTGAATAAAGTGTTAAGTGCGAGTGATGTACATGTTAAGTCAATGCAAAGATGCGATAGACAGACATCCTATGGCGCGATTGACGTGAATTAAGTATTTCGTGCGTTTGACGCGTGTTACTATAGACTGTAAAAAAATTTGGACGACGCCCGTTTGCTCTCTTCCATTTGTGAAAAGTGAAGTCGTCAGTGTCCCGATATGGCACTGACATCTTGGGTCTTGAGTCTGCGCAGTAGCGATTTCGGGACCAGTACTGAGCAGTAGTGAGCAGGAAGTAAATCTGCGAAATCAAGGCCCCTCCCTCTCTCTCGCAGAATGCGCATATCACAGCTGTCAATCATGACGTCACACCACCGTTTTTATAGTGTTAAATAACTAACTAAAAACAAACTTATTTTCAAAACAAACACTTGAATTTACATAAGCATGATAACAATTACAGTAAATGACAGAAACCAGCTTCAAAAAAAGATAATTGAAATGTAATTAAATAGTTTAGTTTGTATCAAGTCATATTAAATAACGTGGGAGACAGGGTTTACGACCTATAGACGTTTTCATCGGACGCACGTGCGGTCACGCGATTGCGCGTCTGGTCAGAACTTTACTTCCGTTTTCTGTTTGTTTATTGGTCTGACTAGATGCTAAACTTAACTCTTAAACAAATACCTCGTCGAAAAAAATAATAAAAATGTTGGTTTCGTAGGTAATGTACATTTATTTTGCTTGTTATATAATGGCGCTTTTCCATTGCATAGTACCCCACGGTTTAGTTTAGTTTGGGTCGGGTCAGCTCACCTCACTTTGGCGTGGTTAGCTTTTCCATCGAGTTTAGTATCACTTCGTAGTGGGAGGGATTATAGGCGTGTCGTTATATTTGCACTGCCTACTGCTGTGACATCATACAAGTGAGAGCGTTGTTTTACATTCCCATACATTTATTTATTTCTCAGTCCGCCACAAAATTAAAATTGGCCACCACAAATTGATGTTTGCACATCGCGTTTATAACTACCTCTGTCTCACATGACAGTTTCTGTTCAAACACCTGTGGCGTCAGCCGATGGCGCTTTGCTGAAGCTCATTGAAGTTGCACTTATTACTGTAAGCATATATAATGCTGACGTGCTCATCGCGAATGTTCCGCCACAAACTGCAAGTCTGGAAAAAACTGTTTTGGTGTCCCTGATTCTCAACTTGTGGATGTTTTTCATCACTAAAAGGACTTTGGGAACTTATAGCAGAGCACAGATGACAACATGTTTGCTCAAGACAGCGCAAGCTAGCACTGAGGTAAAGCTAATATTTTACATTATAGTGATGACGCTGCAGTGATGATTCTCTCAGACCAATCAGTGATCTACAATGTTTTCGCATCACGTTTGGTATCAGCTCGGGTCGCTTGGAACCCCAACCGAGGTGGTTCGAAAAAAGTATCGGGTACCACGTACTGCACCTAATGGAAAAGCTCCCAAAAGTATGCTTACCCAACCCAAACTAAACCAAACCAAACCGTGGGGTACTATGCAATGGAAAAGCGCCATAAATAAACTACTTTAAAAGGACTTTGTTGTTATTTATTCTTATCGGAATTTAAAGGAAGTTACGTGATTATCACGGAAGACGCTTGTTTATGTTGTTACTGCTGAAACCGTCTATACTGGGACAAGTCACTGGGGGGCGATCGAGACGTTTTGGCTTCACTTTTTAGGGCTTGTGTGTAACGCATGAGTTAAAAAATCTGAATGTTGATATCTGCGTTAATCTTTCAGGAGCTACCAAGCGGAGGCAGAAACACGAAATGACACATCATCAAACTTTTATAGAAACAGGAATAAAAAGGATCTTGCTTGGAAAAAAGTGAGGAGGTTGGACAGTCAGATAAGCTGTAAAAAAGTTCTTTACTCAATTTAAGCTATATATGTATACACACACACATACATGCATACATATTGAGACTAGCTAAAGTCGGTAAATGAGCATATTCATGTGCGAATGACGTGAATTTAACGCACAAATAAAGCAAGTTAACTCAGCGCGAATTTACTTGCTACATTCACGTCTGGTGTGAACGCACAGCAATAGTTGATACGTGTTTCATATAATATATGAACGTTGGAAATTTACTTCTCTTTTTATCAATAAACTACTGTATGCTTTGTAATGTTGTTGCTTCTAAACCGTCTATACTATATATAAATAGATTATGAAAGAAACGTTGTTTCATCTTTAAGCTCAAAGTAATTTTGTTACATTTTTTATTAGATGTATATCTAATCAAGTTTTAAACATGAGAAACCTATTTATATAATGCACATGTGTGTGATAACATTTTATGTGTACAGTAAGGCAGGCATAAGCCTTCACCGAAACGCCAATCACTTTATTTTTTCCTGCTCTTTAAATTTATGCTTTAAAACACTACGCTCCCCCCCTCCAGCTCATGGTTCCATTACTGGCCAGGCAGTGCAATAAGTGCTAATGTTGCAGAACCGATGGCCAACGTTGCTGTCTTACTCAGCACGCCTGGCCCATCAAATCCAACTTTCCGCTGCCCATTTTCATCGGCTGCAGATTGTGAGCAAGACGGCACTTTGTCATGGCAGTCTCTTATCTGTCCATCGCGCCCGCTTCCAAACTGATTGGGGCAATAACAAAGAGCGGCCCGGCCCCGTAATTTATTTTACGGCAAATGTATTATTCAGGAACCCCACTGTAATTTATTCATGTTCCGCATTGCCTTATTACGGTTTAAACATCTGTTATTTTGGTTTATGGACTGGTGCCAGTGTGTGGGGCGCTCTTTATTCTTAATGGTTTCATCAAAGGGACAAGCAATGTCTTCACACTGCAGTCGCATTAAATGGCCTCGATTTAACAATGTTGTATTGGGACTAAAATTGAGTTGTGCCGCTCCTGAAGCTCGGATGCTATAACTTCACATGTGGGGGAGATCTTTATTTCTTTAATTCCTTTTCATAACCCAATTTTCAGAGAACAAAGGCGAGATATTTTGTTTCAATAATGTTGTATCCACAGGTGTTTCTGTACAGTATGTGTAGAGACATTTAAACGCAATCAAATATTTTATGTCTTTATGTCATAACACTTTATTCCCCTTTTACTTTCTCAATTCAGTCCCACCACATGCTCCGGTGATGGTTGGGTTAGAACATGGAGAGGTAAAAGCTGGGACTCTTCTCCGTGTGGTTTGCATGTCTTATGGGGGAAACCCTTTGGCCACTTTGCATTGGACTAAGGTGAGAGCGACAATATTGCCGGAGGCACGATATGAAACATTCCCTTGTTCTTCCTGCCCTCTTCATCTAAAACGCATGGCCTGTAACTTCACTTGCACAAATGGGACCAAATGTTACATTAAGCAGGTAGCAGTTAGATAAAAACTGATGGGCCGCGTCATTCATCATTTAACAATTATAAGCCCATTTACTACAATTGCTTGCGGACTAATTACCTAGAAGATATTACCACAGAAAGGCCGTATTGAATCGCAAGTCTTGAAAGTCACTTTAAAAAAGTTTGCCGAAGTTGGCAGGGTTTAGATTCAAGACACTTGGCATGTAACTACAAGAGATCAGGAGTCATCGGAAGCCACAGCTCGAGAAGATAAATAAATGCAGTGTGGCGTTCAGTTATAAATAATCTCTGGAGTCAGGATAGCTGTATTGTAGGGAAGTTGATTGGGATTTAAATTATCCCGAGCCTGTGGATCAGTTTACCAAATGATGCTATTTCATCGAACCTCGGATTGATAGATAAATCATTTAATCTAGCTTCACATCAGGAAACAAGCAATATTTAAACCTTGACCATGTGCTAATGCAAATCTATTGAGGCTTTGGTTAATGAATATGCATTATATTGTCTATCAATATGTGCCTGTGACTACGTAATTACATAAGGAGACATGACCTTAACCTATATGTGACCCTGGACCACAAAACCAGTTATAAGTAGCAGGGGTATATTTGTAGCAAAAGCCAAAAATACATTGTATGGGTCAAAATTACCTTTTTTCTTTTATGCCAAAAATCATTAGGATATTATCTAAAGATTATGTCCCATGAAGATATTTTGTAAATTTTCTAGCATAAATATATCAAAACTTTTATTTTTGTGAGTGTATGCAGTTCTATACGGAACACTTCATTTGGACAACTTTAAAGGCGTTTTTCTCAATATTTAGATTTTTTTGGCACCCCCAGATTAGTGTTGAGCTATGCCCCATTTTGAGATCGTCCTATCGTAAATGACGCGATCGGCACTCGCTAAATTTGCCGATCTCATGAGCCGATCTTTCTGTTTACTTTTGTCATCATAGCGTTCCTGATGCGGCTGCAATTAGAGACCATTTTACACAGTGCGAGCATTTTGTAACCCATTGCTCATGTGTGACGTGCAGATTTGGATCTCTCTCTCTCTGCTTTTACAGAGATATGCATATTTTCTCAGAGGACGCGCTCCGGTCCTCAGCGCGATGCGTCTTCACATCCCTATCAAACAGCGTATACAACACATATCTATCGCGGACAATTGCATCCTCATGACGAAAGTTTATTACTTGCATTCAAGTTTTGAAGGTTTAAACTTCCATTTTCCTCACAGCTGCTCTTGTTTTCAGACACCCGCCGCACGCATACACAGCAGGTGGTCATCAATGCACGTGAAGAGAACGATCTCTCCCACGTCTTAAAGCTACAGTAACCTAATTCATCTCTCAATAAAATTATTCTCTGCTCATCAGTGAAAAACTGTTGTACTTCATACGAATGCGTGTATATTAATTCATACAGTAAAGACTGTGAAGTGTTTTATTTTAATTACTTTTAACAGACAAACCTTTTTAAAGGCATATTACATTTCTCTTTGCAAGCAGAAATATTTGTTCTGCTTATTTATTTGATTCTCTATTAAAACAATAGTATACCTAATTTATAGTTAGTTTCATTTCTACAAATGGTGCAAACTCTGCTAGATTATAGATAAAAGATTCCCATTCCACTGCCATCCTGTGATTGGCACTGATCGGCGATCGGCAGATCATGATCTTGGTGATCGGTAATCGGTGATCGGCCCCAAAAATGCTGATCGGAGCATCTCTACTTATAACTGGTTACATGGTACAGGGTCACATATTCCCATTTTAGGCAGATCCTTTTTAGATCGAATGAATTGTTTGGTTTGAGACTTTAAATGAGAACATAAAATCGCATCATATAACCCTTTTAAGAGCATTTTTGTGTCTTATAAAAGATAATCTCAAAATAAACATAATGCATTGATTTTCAGCAAGTCACAATTTAAGTGTATGTTAGCGTATGCATGTACAAAACAAAGAGACACTACAGGGAATGCAAAATGAACAAAAGCAAAGCTTAATCTTACAGCCATTTAAAAAGTCTTTCACAAATTACAGCATCTTTGTCTGAGAATGGCTCTTGGGTAATGTTAAGTGGACTTCCCGCCTGTAAACATTTCTCTCAAATAGCCCATTCGGAAGCAAAATACGTTTATTTATCTTTTAATTCATTCGTTTATTTAATTGCTGCTTTATTTTTTGTTTATGTATGAGTAAAATCTGCATGCCCTGGGGAAAGCCGAGCGCCAAGACCGGGTGCTATTAAATGTCTGTGTTTTAAAAACAGAGACGAGCCATCGAGTTTTAAATCACGTGTACAGTGAAGTGTAGACAGATGATCCTACTTCTCAATTCATGTCGTGTCCTGCAGATAGACTCTCGGTGGAATGTCTCGCTTTGATGAAATGTGTCAGGTGTGACATCTCTAATAATTTTCTGCTAATGCAAATGTTAGCGTCTGCATGGCTGTTGAGCGGATGAGTGATTTCCGGGCTCAAATGTCTTATTTTAGATGACTGCAAGAAAGAAACTAGACTTGGTTTTCATTGATTTTTTATTTTTTTATATAATTGCTGGAAAAGCTACTTTGAAATAGTTACCTTTTGAACTATAATATTTGTTTAAGTAAGTGGTTAGTTGCACTACACGATCCTGAAAGCTCATTTGAGCACCGTGTTAGCAATCCAGAGGTCAAAAGTTTGATGCTTAGGCAACAAACATGCTGATAAAATGTCACATAAAAATGAACTAGGTTGCTTTAGATACAAGCATCTGCCAAATGCGTGAATGTCATTGAGAAGTGAAGCCGTTGAATGTTAACTCACCACCATTTATTCACCAAATGTGAACCATTGTGATAAACGATACTACCATTAAAGGGCACCTATTATGCAAAATCCACTTTGCATAATTTTTTTGCATGTGTTTGGACAATAATGTGTGTTGGCAATGTGTGAACACAACCACCCTACAATTAAAAAAATCCATCCGCTCCTTGTTTTTTAATCCCCATTAAACCAAAGCAGTCTCATTAGACATGCCATTTTAATTCTATTATCAATGTGACCTCACATTGATAAAGCCCCGCTCACTAACAGTCCTGCATTACCATAGTTTCCACCCTCAGCGAGTTTCACTCTGTCCACTAGATACTATTGTCCCTGACTGTATTAATCAGATCTATTTTATCTGAATGCCCTCACTGTCTGTTTGTAAGGAAGTGAGGAGCTTTAGCTCATTTGCATTTAGAGGTACAGACATTAGAACCTGCGCTTTTTGCTCCCACCCAACTAAGTATATTTTGGCTATAATAAATGATCTGTGGCAGATTTTCAGCTAAAACGTTACAGACACATTCTGGTAAAAATGCCATAATATATGTGGAATGTGAATTGTTAGTGAAATTAGTATTTTGTTACAATAAAGTTTGTTTCACCCTTTTTGTCTTTGCCATCACCTGTCATTTTAGAATGGTGAGGTTCTGTCCACTAGTTGGGAGGTAGACAGCATTTCACGTAAGTCCAGCAGCGTATTAAAAATGGAGGTGAAGCCAGAGGACAACCATGCTGTGCTACAGTGCGAGAGCGTCAATCTAGTGTCCCGTTCACCGATGTCCCTAACTCGTACCCTTACGGTTTTATGTGAGTATAAACAGTTAAAAAAAGATCTTACAAGTAAGGAATATTGAAAAAAAACGGTAGATATGAAAATTGGGTAAAAAGTCAATCTTAAGCTTGATGTTTGTGATTAATCGTCACTAAAGTGATTAAACGTATTATGACTGTCAGACAGACAGATAGACAGGTAGATACAGATAGATAGATCAATGGAAGGATGGATGGATATCAATCTGTCATTTTCCTTATGATTACATGTTTTGTAACTGTCAGATAGGTAGACAGACAGACAGAGACAGACGGACACAGACACACAGACGGACACAAACAAATAGTCGGACGGAAACAGACAGACAGACACAGACAGGCAGACACAGACAGACAGACGGACAAGGATGGACACAAACAGATGGACACAGACAGACAGACGCAGACAGACAGATGGAAACAGACAGACAGAAGGACACAGACAGACAGACGGACACAGACAGACAGACGGACACAGACAGACAGACGGACACAGACAGACAGACGGACAAAGACAGACGTACACAGACAGACGAGCACAGACAGACGACTGGACACAGACAGGCAGACGGACACAGACAGGCAGACAGACACAGACTGACAAACGGAAACAGACAGAGAGACAGACACAGACAGAGAGACGGATACAGACGGACACAGACAGACGGCTGGACACAGACAGGCAGACGGACACAGACAGATGGACATAGACAGGTAGACGGACACAGACAGACGGACACAGATGGACACAGACAGACAGATGGAGACAGACAGACAGACAGACAGGCACAGACAGACGGTCACAGACATACAGACAGACACAGACACAACGAATGATAAAGACATATGGGCAGAGATAGACAGACGAAAACAGACAGACGGACACAGACAGACAGACAGGCACAGACAGACGGAAACAGGCAGTCGGCCACAGACGGGCACAGACAGACAGACAGACAGACAGACACAGACACACAGACGGACACAGACATATGGGCAGAGACAGACAGATGAAAACAGACAGACAGATGAAAACAGACAGACGGACACAGACAGACGGATACAGACATATGGACACAGACAGAGAGACGGACACAGACAGACGTCTGAACACAGACAGACGGCTGAAAACAGACAGACAGACAGACAGACGGACACAGACAGGCAGACGGACACAGACAGACGGAAACAGACAGACAGACAGACGGACACAGACAGACAGACGGACACAGACAGACGGGCACAGACACACAGACGGAAACAGACAGATAGTCGTACGGAGACAGACAGACAGACAGACGGAAACAGACAGACAGACAGACACAGACAGGCAGACACAGACAGACGGAAACAGACAGACAGACGGACATGGATGGACACAGACAGATGGACACAAACAGACGGACACAGACAGACAGACGCAGACAGACTGACGGAAACAGACATGGGTGCAGACAGACAGACGGACACAGACAGACAGATGGATACAGACATATGGACACAGACAGACAGACGAAAACAGACAGACAAACACAGACAGAAGGCTCGACACAGACAGACAGACGAAAAAAGACAGACGAACACAGATAGACGGCTGAACACAGACAGACAGACGGACACAGACAGACAGACAGACAGACGGTCACAGACAGACAGATGGGCACAGACAGACGGACAAAGACAGGCAGATGGACACAGACAGACTAGGTGCAGATAGATGAATAGATGGATAGGTACAGACAGATAGACAGAGAGACCGATAAAGATACAGTAGATGCAGATAGATAGATCAAAAAGTCAATCTCATCGTATCAATCTGTCATTTTTCTTAAAATGATTACATGTATTATGACTGTCAGATGGATGGATGGATGGTTAGGTTGGTAGACACAGAAAGACAGACAAACAGGCAGGGATGGATGGATGCAGATAGATGAATAGAATGATAGGTACAGACAGACAGATGAACAGCTTTGACTCCAAATGTCAAATACAAATTTAATCTTAACAAATTTCCTTTTATTGGAACGTTCAGTTTATTGAGAATATATCCAGCAGCACACAAAAACTGATACCAGCTGGGCGTTCATTAAAGTCAAGATTTCTCAAGACATTTCTGTCTCCATTTTATTGATCAGCTGGATCATTATTTCAGTATTGTAAGAGAATCACAAGAATGGCTCTTAACGGCTTCAAATCCTTTGTGGTACGATTAACCGTACATAAAGAGCTTGCTGGGCAGATATGCTGACTGTACATTTATCTTCTCTGTGTTTCTATCACGGTAATCACTTCTCTTCACAGTTGAACCAGACACAGTCACATTACTGGGCTCGTTCGAAGCTGTGGAGGGACAGATGATAAATTTGATGTGTTACACTTCCTCCAGTAATCCGCCAGTACAGATCCGCTGGTGGCTCGGGTTCAAGGAGCTCAACCAAACTGACTATACCATCTCTGAGGTATTTAACCTAACGCTTCATTTAAAGGCTTTGGGTTTGATGGTTAAAGCTATCCAAATATAAAACTACGCAATTATAAAATGTGTATTTTTAAAAATATGTTGGTGGGTCACAGGAAAGATACCTACTTGAGTCACAAAATGAAACGTTTGGGAACCAATGATGTAGACTATGCACCTTTATTTTTTTCTCTCACATGAAGTGCACAACCTCCGTTTTGGTGCAAGTTATGTCCATATTTCAAGATGAACTTCAAAACAGTAAATAGTTTTAGATGTAAAACAAATGAGGATTTTGTTATTATGAGAAGTGTAAAAATATCATTGGTTTGTTTTGAACTGTTGAGACTGTGGCGGGCCCCATAGTCTTTAAGTTATTACTTGGAAACACTGCAATAAATGTGCCAGGTTCCCTCAGTTTTGTTCGGTAGTTGCCTTGCAGCACCCATGTTTATTTACAAATCACACAGGGTACTTGCCAGGTGAGTTCATCCTTAGAGTCATTAACAACACAAATAACCATCTCCACCACAACAGCCAAGGGCATTTGATTACAGAAATAATTCACTTTTCAATATTCTATGAAAAATAGTCTGACCCAAAATCTTTATCAAAATTCTGCTTTTATTTTAGATTCTATTAGCGACAACTAATATTCTACGAGATCTGGGGCTTTTAGTGACTCAGTTTTTTAATCTCTCGCTCGTCCTCTCCAGGGCTTGATTTGAATGAAACATAAGTGAATAAAAGCCGACTCGAGGCGCCTCTCTGCCGCACAGGACCCGCGTTCATTTAGAGCTGTTTTACATCTGATCTTTCATTTACATGACAGTGTTAATTCATGATTTTTCTTTCACTTTCTGAGTCGCTCTTTGTGACTTGTTTTTTGATAAGTTTGGCCGTTATTAACCGGCAGAGAAGCGGGTCAGCCCTCTAAGCAGGTGTCAATTAGAGCTCGACAAATGAGCAGAATTATAAACGGTAAGAGGGGTTAGTTATGTTAATTCCAATGATCAAGGCTCCTTTGGCAAATCATTCTTGTCAGGTTACGTGCAATAATTTCAGTGGGTTAATATAAAAAGAGCTCAGATGCAAAACCCTCTGACATGTTTTCTTGTAAATGAGCATTTTATATTCGACTCTTTATGGATTCTGCTAACAAACCGGTACTGAATGACCAGGGGTGCGTTTCCCAAAAGCATCGTTAGCCAACTACTGTCGTTAGTTATGTCGTTTCTGACGAAGGTCAAGGATTTGGTGTTTCTCGAAACCATAGTTCAAACGAACATTTACAAGCTGCAACGCAAACTTGTGTGGTTTGAACGACAGCTCTTCACCTGTCGTTAGAAGCATCGTTACTTGTTATTGTAATATGTAGACTTATGTTGATCATGCTTTTGAACAAATATGTAGTACATTCTATATCCATCATTCTAAATATATACAAATTTTATTTTACGTATTTTAGTTTGTAAACAGAATTAAAGCGCTGCATTTGAAAACTGCGCATGTGCGCAGTCCTACGAGCTTTAAGACCCTGAGGAATCCCTGGGACGACTGACGTAAGAGGGATCTTGCTCATGAATTAAATATCTTGAAAATAAACAACAGATAACTAAATCATGACAACAAACTGAAACCTCCCACATGACATCATCAACTATGTTGTAAAACCAACATGGTTCAAATGACGAATGTGCGACAAAGTTACTATGCTTTCGGGAAACAGTTGTGACAAGGTGGTTAGTTTCTCCAACTATGCATCGTACTATGTTGCGTCGTTGTTCGGGAAACGCACCCCAGAGGGATGGATTAATTGGATTTGAAGTGAAAGTATTTGATGAACATATAATACGGAGATAATACGGATGGAGGTGGCGTTTTGCGGCTATAGCATCTGAGCTCTTCAAACTATATGTGTTCTGAAGCAGAATGATATGTTTGTAAGACATAAAACAATTAATACAGTATTTTGACCTTGTTTAGCAACACATGCCATAACCATGGAAACATACAAATTAGCACAGCAAATTAAAATTGGCAGCAAGTAGATTAACTTGATATACATAGACAAAACATGTACACAGATGAGCCATTACATTATGACCACCCCATCCTTAATGCTGGGTACGCACCAAAAGATTTTTTACATCTTATAAGATTTTCAATTTGTGATAGACCACAAACATGAGGATAAAAAATCCTAGGTTTAACCGTTTTGCACCTATAGTGTGCACACCACAGCACACCACACAAACAAATTTTCAACCAGAGTCTCGATTGTAAACACAGAAAATCTTGCAAAATCTTGCGAGACTTCAGAATAAGCATGGCGGACGATATGCAGAAGGAAATTTCAATGATAGTGTTTGGAATGATTTTCACAGAAAATTCAAGGGAATAAAAGAAAGCGGTTTTGGTGAAGTCATGGAGAGAGCGGGAACATGGTTTGTACAAGTTCACTTTGCACCATGACTGTTTCCGTCTTCCATCATCTCGCTTTCTGATTTGATATTGTTTCGTTTCACGTGATAATCTCAAGAGAGTGCGCGCCTTTGTTCTCGGGGTTCCTCACACACTAAGGATTTCTGATCGTAAATATTAAACATGTTTAATATTTACGATTCGCGATCCGGACGGCTCCGACGTACTTCTGATCAGGTTCAGAATAACACACCTCAACACCAAGGAAAAATCTGTTAAGATAATTGGGACATAGCTAGGATTGTCGGAAGAGCCGATTATCTTTTGATGTGTACCCAGCATAAGCAACTAGTGGACCTGGCAACCCAACCAAGGCACAGGTACTGTTCATATAGAGCAGTATATATAACACCCAAGGACCAGCTTCGGTCAGTAGTGTTTACTGTCATAATGGGAAAATCTGAAGATTAATCGGATTTTAATAGAGGACGAATTGGACCTTGGAACTCTGAAAACTTGGAAAAATGCCTTTTGAGTTGTTCACGTGCTACGGTAGTGAATTCATATCAAAAGCGGTGCATGGATGGCCAAATGACTGTCGTCCAGCTTCGTGTCATCTGAAGCTCGTTGATGCCAGAAGGGAGTAAAGACTGTCGTCCATTATTCACAGCATCCGTAGGGCCACATTGTGACAAATCACCTGCAGCTTCAACAGTGGAACAGTGACAACAGTGACTGCAACCTTCTGCGTTTGGACCTGCGTAGCCAACGACACCAACAATGCATGAAACGGACTCGAGATCATTGTGATTGGGCCATGGATGGTTGTAATAAAGTAGACTTTTCTGAAAACTTAAGATTTGAGGTGCATCTCGTTGATGGTCGAGTGCAGAGATGAACTGTTGGACATTCACAGGCTGGCCGATGTTTTCTCGGGACGCTCTAGGCCCCGTTATCACAAATGAACCATTCCTGACAGCTGCCAGTTATCTGAAAATCATTGTGGACCAAGTGCACCCATTCATGGCAACTGTGTTCCATGCCATTACCAACCGGATAATGCCCCATGCGACATTGCCAGAATCAGATGACATGAACCAAATTGAACATTCGACTTGGACTAACATGTTTGCGCTATATCCCAACCCCACGCAATATACGCAAACTGGAGAGACTGCTGTTGACATTACGGCACTAGATACCCCAGGAAACCTATTGCCACCTTGTCAAATCAATGCTGCTGTTTTGCAGGCTAAAGGAGGCCCTACAGGTTATTGGGCAGGTGGTCATAATGTAATGGCTCATCAGTGTATGTGGCTTGGCAGGTATCGTAACACGTGTCCAAATACATGTCTTTACGTTGAACTTCTGTATATGACAGTATGTATATGTGTTACAGGGAGATAATGGTGGAATGACGACAATATCTAACCTGACACATAAAGTCTCACGTGAGGACAACAATCTTTCCCTCACCTGTGAGGCGTTTAACAAAGGCACTCGCTTCTCCAAGGTCCAATCAGAACAGCTCATCGTCTACTGTGAGCATTAAACTCTGTGTGACGTTTTTGTTGAGCTTCTGTTCGTCATGTTTAAACGATTCTTTCTCAGATCCTCCTCAAAAGGTTTGGTTAGATGCTCCTCCACCGGACCGCTTCTTGCACTCCGGCACAACATTTCGCCTAGTTTGTTTCTCCACTGGTGGGAATCCCACAGGAACACTGACGTGGTTGAAGGTTTGCAGTGTGGATTTTTGCAAACATCTTTATAATCAATTAATTGATTGGGTTTGTGTTTAGAGCATTTAATTGATTTACCTGTGTATAAACTGCAGAATAGCAGAGTTGTGCCGACAGCTTCGAAGCAGGTATCTTCACAACGTGGGGTGTCACGAGAGCTTCTTCTCACCCTTCAGCCCAGTGACAATCTGGCCATCTACCGATGTGACTCATCCAACAAGGCCAAGAAAGTTATCTCTGCTCAAACGAAACTCAGGGTTCTGTGTAAGCTTTTAAAATTTGCACAATAATGTGGCTTGTACAAGCAAAACTGTGACCCTGGACCACAAAACCAGTCATAGTAATTTTTTTCCGCCAAGATACAACAATTTGAAAATCTGAAATCTAAATATTGAGAAAATGGCCTTTTAAAATTGACAATTTATGCATCCACTCACAAAAAAAAAGATTTGATATATTTACAGTAGAAAATGTACAAAATCTTCATGGTACATGATCTTTACATAGTATAATGATTTTTGGCATAAAAGAAAAACCAATAGTTTTGACCCATACCATGTTTTTTTTTGGCTATTGCTACAAATATACTGTACCTTTGCAAAGTGTTTGCGTCACTGGTTTTGTGGTCATATTTGTGGATTTTGTCCTATAAAACAGATTAAACTCTCATATATGTTCAATAATTTAGTGTTCACTGGATATACAGTATTTGCACAACACTTTCTCTACAGAAAAAAACAGTTGCTAATATGTATGAATGTGTCTGTGTGTATTTTTATATATGTGACCTTGTCTAAAACCAGGCTAAAGTCTCAATCTAATAATGCGATAGGAGCATCAAAGTTCGATTTTAGATTGATTTCAATAATTGTCATGACCTTACTCAGTCAATATTAAAGAAATCAAGGTTGCATTTTTAATATACAATGTAGGATGATTTTACATAATTTGATAAAAAATATTACTTCAGCTAGGCTTGCACAGACTGGGTCACTAGAATATTTACTGTAGTTATAAAATTACGGGAACCCTTTTCTTGAAGGGGTGTTCATAAAACTGACATGACACCTTCATAATCATGACATGACACGTGCTATGAAAATGAAGGAGATTTTATGCACATTTATGAAAACTGTCATTAAGTGTCATTTGTTCAATTTTGTCATTTTTAATGCAAAGATGACATTGTTTGAATTGTCTTTGTTATGACAACTTGACATAAACCAATACATCATAACTTGTCATAATCTGTTACAAACATGACATAGCAGAATAATTAGGAAACAACCTAGTTTGTTGGGTTAACATTACATTGAACTGTCGTTTAAATGTCATTAAGTGTTAATAATATGTCAAATAATTTTAAATACCTTAACAAAATGCAACAGACACGTCAAAAGATTATACTTTATGTATGTGCACAATAAATAAAAACTGACAACTAACTGAACTTGTTCTTCCTCACACACACAGGGTTCTGACATTTATTGACATAGAAGAAAAAACTAACAAAACATTTCATTATTTGAATTTAATAAATTAATGGCTTAACCCATTATTGTACTGTTTTCATTTAATTTTAGGTGATTTGGTCTCCAAATGCAATAAAATATAAGTTTATTAATTTTAATTATTATTATTATTATTATTATTATTATTGAATTATTGATTTTATTTGTTAAACACATGGAGGAAACTTAAAAAAAACATAATGAACTGAAGAATATTTATGACATTGTTATAAAACTATTTGACAGAGTATTAACACTTAATGACATTGTAATGACAAATTCAATTTGTATCATTGTAGTTGAGGTCAAGAAAAATATTAATGACACTGTTATTAAACGCTATGACAGAGTATTCAATTTGTTCACTGGTAAAAAGTGGTCAATTATGTTGTCTTGGTAATGTCAGGTTGTCATGACAAGTTATGATGTATTGGTTAATGTCATGTTGTCATAACAAAGACATTGCAAACAACGTCATCTTTGCATTAAGAATTACAAATTAAACAAATGACAACTAATGACAGTTATCATAATTATGCACGAGTATTTGAACACGAGTGTTTGTTAACCACCGGCATATGCTGTGTCGCGTGACTCGCGTCAGTGGATTAATTATGTGAAATGGCTGCCGTCGCATCATCCAGGTGGATGCTGCACATTGGTGGGGGTTGAGGAGATTCCCCCGTTCATATGTAAAGTGCTTTGAGTACTGAGAAAAGCGCTATATAAATGTAAAATATTATTATTATTATTATAATAAACAAATAAGACGTTAAAAAGTTAGATCAGTCGACGCTACTCCCATTTCAACTAGCATGTAGCAGACTGGTCACTGCCTTACAACTACAGTACACAAACAATGTCAATATACCTGAATAAAAGTACAACAATAATTATTCCCCAAAGAAAGAATAATCACTGTTACCTGTCGAAAATAATTTTTGCCAACTGCGCGTCTGTATTGACACCTCTCTGTTCCTTCATTGTTCTCCATCATTGAAATGTTTCTCCAATAACGACTCTGCTTACATTACGTTCTTCTGACAAGTTCAATTTTCTCCTCTTCTCACCGACTTCAAAACAGTTTTTATTTTGTTTGCGCCCTCCTTCGCGTTTCTTCTCTACCATGGTGCAAATTCGGGGAGGAAAGCAGGATCGACAATGAAAACAAACCGAAACTTAAGACGGAATTTCATGCGGCATGCGCATGCGTCGCCTGTGTAAAGTTACTGAAGCATGCACGTCTCTCACAAGGATCGTAATGGCAGTGATTGACAAGCCAGAGGGCCAATCTGTCTTTACTTACTGATAAAAGACTATTTATTAGGTGCACTGAAAGTAATAATATTAATATACGTCATCTGTGCACAAAGTATGGCCTTAAAAACATCAGCCAATCGCTGATGCGGTCAGTTTCAAGTAATATTGCAAAAATGTATAAACAAACATCCTCTTTAGTACCTTTAAGAGCCTTATCTAGTGAAACAATCCTTATTTTAGCCAAAAAAAAACTACTTCTTATCTTGCACTGGCTGTGTGATGCACCAGCGTTACCTTACGTATTACGTAACCACGTCGAAAGGTCACGCATGACGTATGTGAAACTACCACTTCAGTGTTTACAGGTGTTAAGAAAGAGGACCGTCCCATTGGAATGATACTAATTAATGTTTTTGTGTCAGTTTATTATTTAAAATGGCCCACAAGTGTGCATTTCACATATGTAACACGTGACCTTCCGACTTGATTACATAATACGTAAGGTCGCGCTGGTGCGTCACACAGTGCAAAATGTGACGTTGTGGTTTCAATACACATTTTAATTTTCTCGTCAACAATTATGATAGTTTCACTAAATAACTCAGTTGGGATGATTTAGAGCCCTTTTGAAGCAGCATTTAAACTGCATCGTAAACTGTTGAGGTCCACTATAAGGAGAAAAACCTAATTTATTTTCGACCAAACTAAGAAAGATATAAACATCTTGAGGGAGAGTAAATTATTTGTATTTTTTATGAAAGTGGAGCAATCTTTTAATGCGTTCTTCCTGGTTCAGTTCCAGCTGTAAGCGTGAAGATTGTGGCCAAGCAGAAGGAACTACGCAAGGGAGAGACGCTTGATCTGGAGTGCCTGGCTGGGAGCAGCAACCCTATGGCGAATATCAGCTGGAGCCTTGGCCCTGTCAAGTACCGAAACTCTCATTTAGATGAATACAAACATGCAGAAATGCACACGCAGGCCCGACTAATTCGGTTTTACTTAGTCTAAAGAGTTCCCGAAGGGATTTAGCCTGCCTGTATTGAACGAGAAAATGCAGCATATCTGATTGATCTAAATCAATAGACTCCAGAGCGTTGCCCCCATTCAACACAACAAAATCTGTTTTACACCGCATTCAACATCATTGATGTGCATTTCGCATGAATGTTACTTTAAAAAACACAGATGGCGTGTGATACTGAAGCGTTGAGTTAAAATGGATTACTGCTGATGCACATCTGTCCATCTCTGCTTATTTCCCTGACTTTTCCAGTGCCAAAAGAGCAAAAACGAGTCTTGGTGTGAGCAGTAAGGCTCGATAACGGCTTTTACTCGTATGGTGAGAATGTGAAGTGGTTGCTAAAGCAAATAGGCAGTTTGACAATCCGTCCTGAGACGTTTTCTTGCCTCTGTATTAAGCTTCGACAGACTGCCCGTGATCACAAAGTCATTACCCTGTTAGAGTCGATCTCAGGTGCTGTCAATATGTGGCTGGATGAAGAAATTCCACTTTGCGGCAGTTGTGAGCAGATAAGGAGTGGTGTTATAGCAGCCAGGATAAGCTTTATGGCTTAGCTTTATTTTCAAAGTAATTTAACAGTGATTGTAGTGTTTGTGAATAGAGGTGGGATTCACTTAGAAGAGAACGGATTGGTTTAGAAGAGGAACAATTTGATTAGAAGAGGAGAGATTCATTTAGAAACAAAGGGATTCATTTAGAAGAGAGGATCAATTTTTTTAGAAGAGTAGAGATTCATTTACAGGAAGAGAGATTCGTTTTGGTAAAAAATATAAAATGAGGACTTTATTGTAGAGGTAGATTTGTTTTGAAGAATAGAGATTCATTCAGGAGGGATTCGTTTAAAGAGGGAACAATTTGTTTAGAAGAATGGAGATTAATTCAGAAAACGAGATATTAATTTCAAAGAGTAATGATTTAGAAGAGCAGAGATTAATTTATGAGCCGAGGGATTCATTTTTAAATGTGATGATTCATTTAGAAGAACAGATATTTGTTTAGAAGAAGATTGATTAGTTAGATAAAGATAATTTAAAAGAGGAAGGATTCATTGAGAAGAGAATCAGTTTGTATAGAAGAGAAGAGATTCATTCAGAAATAGAGGGATTCGTTTAGAAGAATAACGATTTAGAAGATCAGAGATTAGTTTATAAGAGAAGTGATTCATTTGGAAATGTGATGATTCACTTAGAAGAGCAGATATTTGTTTAGAAGAAGAGGGATCAGTTAGATAAAAATAATTTAAAAAGGAAAGATTCATTTAGAAGAGAATCAGTTTGTATAGAAGAGTAGAGCTTCATTCAGAAATGGAGGGATTTGTTTAGAAGGGCAAAGATTTGTTTAGAAGAAGAGAGATTCATTTAAAGAGGAAGAATAATAATTCGGAAAAGCAGAGATTTATTTATAAGAGGAGGGATTGATTTAGAAATGTGATGATTCATTTAGAAGAGGTAGATTTGTTTAGAATTGCAGAGATTTGTTTAAAAGAAGAGGGATTTGTTTAGGGGGTCTGTTTAGTGGAGCAAGGGTTCATTTAGAAAGAGAAGTGATTTGTTTAGAAGAGCAAGGATTCGTTTAGAATAGGAGGGATTTGTTTAAAATTTGTTTAGTAAGAGGAGTGATTTTTTTAGAAGAGCAAGGATTCAATTGGGAGAGGAGGGATTTGTTTAAGATTTGTTTAGTAAGAGGAGTGATTTGTTTAGAAGAGCAGGGATTTGTTTAGAAGAGCAAGGGTTCATTTAGAAAGAGAAGTGATTTGTTTAGAAGAGCAAGGATTCGTTTAGAATAGGAGGGATTTGTTTAAAATTTGTTTAGTAAGAGGAGTGATTTGTTTAGAAGAGCAAGGATTCAATTGTAAGAGGAGGGATTTGTTTAAGATTTGTTTAGTAAGAGGAGTGATTTGTTTAGAAGAGCAAGGATTTGTTTAGAAGAGGAGTGATTTTGTTTAGAAGAGCAAGGATTCGTTTAGAAGAGGAGGGATTTGTTTAAGATTTGTTTAGTAAGAGGAGTGATTTGTTTAGAAGAGCAGGGATTTGTTTAGAAGAGCAAGGATTTGTTCAGAAGAAGAAGATTTGTTTAGTAAGAGGAGTGATTTTTTTAGAAGAGCAAATATTCATTCAGAAGAGCGTTTAGTAAGAGTGATTTGTTTAAAAGAGCAACGATTAATTTAGAAGAGGAGAGATTTGTTTAGGATTTGTTTAGTAAGAGTGATTTGTTTAGAAGAGAGATGATTTGTTTAGAAGAGGATGGATTTTTTAGGATTCGTTTAGTAAGAGTGATTTGTTTAGAAAAGAGATGATTTGTTTAGAAGAGGAGGGATTTGTTTAGAAGCGCAAGGATTCATTTAGAAGTCGGATTGTTTAGGATTCGTTTAGTAAGAGGACTGATTTGTTTAGAAGAGCAAGGACCCATTAAGAAGAGGAGGGATTTGTTTAGGCTTCGTTTAGGATTCGTTTAGAAGAGGGATTCGTTTAAAATTTGTTTAGTAAGAGGAGTGATCTGTTTAGAAGAGCAAGGATTCAATTAGAAGAGGAGGGATTTGTTTAGGATTCGTTTACTAAAAGAAATGATTTGTTTAGAAGAGAAAAGACCCATTAAGAAGAGGAGGGATTTGTTTAGGCTTTGTTTAGTAAGAGTGATTTGTTTAGAAAAGAGATGATTTGTTTAGAAGAGGAAGGATTTGTTTAGAAGCGCAAGCATTCCTTTAGAAGTCGGATTGTTTAGGATTCGTTTAGTAAGAGGACTGATTTGTTTAGAAGAGCAAAGATTCGTTTAGAAGAGAATGGATTCGTTTAGGATTCGTTTAGTAAGAGGAGTGATTTGTTTAGAAAAGGAGGGATTTGTTTAGAAGAGCAAGGATTCGTTTAGAAGAGCAATGATTTGTTTAGATGAGCAAGGGTTTGTTTAGGATATGTTTAGTAAGAGGTGTGAATTGTTCAGAAGAGCAAAGATTCGTTTAGAAGAGAAGGGATTTGTTTAGGATTTGTTTAGTAAGAGGAGTGATTTGTTTAGAAGAGCAAATATTTGTTTAGAAGAGCAATGATTTGTTTAGAAGAGCAAAGATTCGTTTTAAAAGAGAAGGGATTTGTTTAGGTTTCGTTTAGTAAGAGGAGTGATTTGTTTAGAAGAGCAAGGGTTCATTTAGAAACAGAGGGATTTCTTTTAGAGTTTTAGAGATATTTAGTTTTTTAAGATGTCCCCAGTGGGCCCAAACTCACTTCAGACAAACACAAATTCACAACAAATAATGCTTTTACTGCATAGAGGTACATCAAATATTCATAGTCTATTATGATTCTGTACTGAAGGAATGTTTTGTAATACTTTTCATATCTTTTGTATTAACTCTCCATAAAAAGTGTAAAGTGTCCTTATGAAACCTAATAGACTCCTCTATCTATCAGACTTCAAGGAGTTGATCAGGCTCCTAAAAAGGCAGAGTATGGTGGGATGTCCAGGACCAGCAAGCTGTCTCTTGTTCTCGACTCCAGTCACAACGCGAAACGGATCACCTGTCAGGCTTTCAGTAACGTGCTTTCCGAAGGTGTCAACAACTTCTATACTCTAGATGTCCTCTGTAAGTTGTTTCAAGTTTAAGCATGTTTTACAGTGATTATGTATCGAATTTAAACTTGGAAATAGATTCTGTGTGTCAAATTAATTGTTTATGATTTTACAGATCAATTACCAAGCAATAGTGTGCCATTGACCATGTTAACTCTTTTCTGTTCATTTTAACTCTCGTCATGCTGGGCTGGATCGTCAAAAGAGAAGTTGATAATAACATAATCAAATTATTGTAATAAATGTGGTAAATTCAAAGCATTTACCTTAATAGACTGAAACATCTATAAGTCACTTTCTATATTTTTACTGTATGGTGTTTTTCTTGTTGGCATGAAGATATACTTTTATTTTATTAAGATTGGCAGGCTTTCTTAGATAGATGTACGTGTGCATGTACTTTATGGTATATTTGAATGAGCTTTTCGCTATGCCTGTTAATGAGTTTATGTGTGTGTTTGTCTGTGCCACATGCTTTGTGAACATAAAGAAAGGTCATCATCTATTTTAGATCCTCCATATCTCAACACCTTTCTATAACACACGTCTGTTGTTGTATTGTCTTTAGTTTATTTTTATCATCAGCTTTCTGTATGTGTGCAGCATGTGTGCCTGCCTATTGATGTGAGGAAATGGTTTGTTTAAATCTGCATTTGAATCCTGTGAACATTAATGAGACAAAGACACAGAAACCCTCTTGAGATCAACGGCACAATAAATCATGTGCCTTATTTACACGTTGCGCAGCAGACGAGAAAGAGGAAAAACACTGAATCTGTTAGTCTTATGGGGATTTTTGGGCATGCACCATTATGGTTTTCTTATAAATTGCATGGTACTATAATGTGCTATATCATTCAAGGAATAAAATCACAGACGGTTTTGGATATTCCAGGGAAGCCTGTGGTATGGAGGCTGTAAACGTAGCATAAAGCAACTTATTAGTGCTTATATTCTGTTTAAATATTGTTATAGTATGTAAATAGTGTATAAATATAAAAAAATGTTTCATATTTACATATTTACTATTTTTGGTTCAGTGAAATAAAATATACAATATTCACTTTAAGTACATTTAATTTTACTTTTATTTTTTTCATTGCTTAAAGGGATAGTTCACCCAAAAATGAAAATTCTTACTTTCATGTTGTTCTGATGAACACGAAGGAAGACATTTTGAGTAATGTTTGTAACCAAACCATCAAAGGCTCCATTAATTTCAATAGTAGGAAAAAAATAATACTATGCAAGTGAATGTGGGTTCTAATGGGTTTGGTTTCAAACATTACTCAAATAAATTATATACAGGTTTGTAACAATATGAAAGTAAGTAAAAAAGTCGTGACAGACTTTTCATGTTTGGGTGAACTATCCCTTTTAGTAGAACTAAAAATGTGAAATTGTTATTTACTTAAAATAATAACTTAATTGTTTTATAAAAACCAACAAAGCATGAAGTGCTAACACAAAGTCTGCACAATAGTAATAATAATACAAATGTATTAAAGGGCACCTATTTCATTGCTAAAAAACATTTAATTTGTGTATTTGGTATAATACAATGTCTTTGCGTGGTTTATGGCTATAAAAACACATTATTTTCTACATTTTTTACATTTTTGTATTTCCCTCTCTTCCTGAAACGCACAGATTTTATACATAACTCATCGATTTAAAAAGCGCTGTGTCCCTGATTGGCCAGCTAATCTGTACGTTGTGATTGGCCTGAATACCTCTAATGTCAGCCGGAAATGTGACGCTCCTTACCATGTTTGAAATCTTTGTACGGTATAATGTCCAGAAAGGTAATAAAAACATCATCAAAGTAATTCAGTGGGTCAGTTAGAATGTGTTGAAGCATTTACATTTTGGTCCAAAAATAACAAAAATTACGACTTTATTCAGCATTGTGTTCTCTTCTGCGTCTGTTGTAAAGCGCATGCGCGAGACTAAAGTCACGTTACTGCAGTGACGCGGATGACGTGTTATCCTCAGACATGTTTGCTAAGTTTTTTTTTTCAAACTTACAGCGTGCGTCTCCCTCAGACTGTAAACAAAGCCCGGGTACACAAAAAAAACAGCTGGGGCGCACCATATAACACGTCAGCCACATCACTGCAGTCACGTGACGAGAAGAAAATACTGAATAAAGTCGTAATTTTGGTTATTTTTAGACTAAAATGTATTTTCTATGCTTCAACACATTCTAACTGACCCACTGATGTCACATGAACTACTTTGATGATGTTTAATTTCCTTTCTGGACATGGACAGTATACCATACGTAGATTTTCAATGAAGGGTCAACAAGCTCTCGGACTAAATATTAAACCTTAAATCTTAAACTGTGTTCCGAAGATGACTAATAAAACATTATTTTACTAACACGCACTTAAACACCAAAGGAAAAGTAAAATCTTGAATCAGACCATAGGTGCCCTTTAATGATATAAATTTATATTTCAATAATAATAATAACAATAAAGAAATGTAGTTAATAATACAAAAACAAAGGATTTATCTCAAATTGAGGGGCATTTTACAAATGTTAATACTGTATGGGACAGTTTCCTAGACAGGGTCTAGATGTATCCAGGACTATAGGCATTAGTTATTTTAGGACATTTAAGTAGTTTTTATAAATATGAATGATATCCAATGGTACTGATATATGTTAAGATGATTTTAAATTAAGGCAGCTCAAACATGCATTTTATTCTGGGACTAGGATAAGCCCTGTCTGGGAAACCACCCCATATCAGTAAAAACTGTTACATGAGAGCTTTTTGCAGTCACATCATTTGCAGTAACACATGAACATTAGCGTAAATAAAATCATGGCTGTGTGTACAGGGATTGAAGTGTTAGTCTGGAATTAGACTTGCTAACGTGTTATGTGCTTATTTTTTGGACACGTTGCTTACATACCATTTGGTGACTGTCTAAAGTTCATGTCTCCCATGTTGTTAATCACATTTATAAATAAACTTGCTTGTACATTTTGTGCCTTCACATATATCTCTCTCTGTGTGTGTATCTTTACATTAAACTCAGTTCCTCCCGAGTTCTCTGATGAGCAGCCTGATCAGGTCCAGGTGATTGAAGATGAGACCGCCACACTTCCTGTCAAAGTCTCCGCCAATCCGGACGCAATCACCTGCGAGTGGATTTTCCAGGGAGAGAAGCTTGTGAAAGGTAACGGGCAACATTACGCGACTCAACAAGCCGTGCCACACGTCGCCATATGTGTTTTGAATAAAACATCGATGGGTTCTGGCACTACACCGTGACAGATGTGATCTTGTGCTAATGTATGCAGTCTAAATGAGGATCGCTGTCGTTCTGAATGCGACACAGCGTTTTCGGTCTTCGTTCTTGTGTTAAGAGCTCTTCAGAAGTCTTGAGTTGAAGTCCCTGTGGTATTCCCGCAAAAAAAAAGAGGTTTCCAGGGAGAAGGCTTTTAAGGATAAACCAGATGTTTTGGTGTACACCTTGGCCCCAGGTTTTTAGATACTTAAGCTACTCTTGACACAAAAATGTGTCACTGCCATTGCATTGCATTAGATAATATAAAGCCAAGCAGTATTTCTTAACAACAGCATGCTTTACAAGCAAAACATCGGACAAATGAGGTGTCATTATATAGTAAAAGAATACATACCATACAAAGGTACATAAGCTGTACCCTTTCAAAAAGTACAGGGTGCATATTAGTACCTCAAAGGTCCATATTGGTACCTCAAAGGCACATTTTGATAGATTTTAGGACCATTTTGCAAAGTGTAAATCTGTCATAGGACCACTGTATGTGTGTATGTAAATATTTAATTTTTCTGTGTGCGTTGGCAATTGTCATGGCTCTGTAATTTGACATGGATTATGTTTGTTGTTACTTTCGTATTTGTGACAGAAAGAGATCCCCGGTATCGCTTCGACGATTGGAGCCTGGAAATCGTGAACGTGTCTCGTCGAGACGGGGGCGATTACATCATCGAGTGTTCCAACTCTGAGGGGAAATACCGCACCAAACTCAAACTGGATGTGCAGTGTAAGAAGCCCTTTTAAATGTTAATTTTTTAATTAAAGTTAAAAATGAGAAACATTGTGAATTTATTTTCACAGCTTTCTTTTCTTTTTGAACACAACTATAAATAACAATTTTGCACTATTGTTAGATAATGAATGGCAGATTCACACATACTGGCACTGCAGTCATGTACAGTGTCAGGTCCCAGATGCGACACATTCTCCTAAATGAATGTGTGAATCAGGCTTAATCAAATGTTAGGGAATTTGTGACATTGAGTGTGTACGCCCGTTATAAAAAGGTCACATTTTCATCATTCCAATAATGCTTATTGGAACGGTCTCAAGCATGCTGGGATAGCATGTGGAGTCCGAGCCAACTCGGCTGCATGTCATCATTAATGTGAAAGAGAATTAATTATGGATAACATGCTGATTTTCAATTCAACTTTTCATTCAAATTGTATATTAGTCACATTAATGCATTTGGTATTTATCCAAAAATAACTACTGTAGAGTGCATTTAAGGTGTGCTTGTGCTCCTGTATAGCTCAGTGGTAGAGCATTGCCTTAGCAGTGCAATACGTTTTAAAGGGATAGTTCACTCTTATGTTGTTACAAACCTGTATAAATTCCTTTCTTCTGATGAACATAAAGGAAGATATTTTGAGAAATGTTTGTAACCAGACCCCATTCACTTCCGTAGTAGGAAAACATAATCCAGGGTCCAGGAATTGTTTGGTTACAAACATTTCTCTAAATATCTTCCTTTGTGTTCATTAGAACAAAGACATTTATACAGGTTTGTAACAACATGAGAGTAAGTAAATGCTGACAGAATTTTCATTTTTGGGTGAACTATCCCTTTAACCCAGGAACACACTGATGAAAAAGTATTCTATTTAATGCACCGTGAGTTGCTTTGGATAAAGGGTCTGCCAAATGCAGTAATGTGAACGTATATTCTATCTAGGGATTCAACCTTGCAATCTTGCCAATTGCCATCGCTAGTGCTACAGTATTTCAATTTTACATTATATAATTTTACTAATACAATGCACTTATATAAAAAAAACATGTATTACATTAAAGTGCATGATTTTTGACAAACACTTTGGAAAAGGGAGTCGGCCGAGTACCAAAACACACTTGTAGCCAATCAGCAGTAAGGGGCGTTTCTATTAACCGACATCGTTGCCTGGGTTGCATATGTGTGGGACGGGTCTATCAAAAGAAGGTCCAGATTCTATTGGGGTAGGTGCGTGTTTGTTTAGGTGATTTCAAATGTCAACATTGGCCATTAGAGATCATGCACCCCACCTTTAAGACCTCTGACTTTTGGGTCCCTATGTATTATACTGTGCTCATAATACATTGTTTTTAATACATCTTAAATATATATATATATATATATATATATATATATATATATATATATATATATATATATTTATTTATTTATTTATTTATTTATTTATTTGTCAGTATCTTTTTAAGAATACAACCTGAAAATACTGGACATTTGTATGCAGTATTAAAAACAACCTAAAGTGTTTTAGTCAAAGCATTTAGTGTGAGCTCATCTTAAACTTAATTATAAAATAGTTCAAAGGACCAAATTCAATTATCTGCTTATACCACGGTTACCACAAACATTGTTCTGGTTGTAATCTTAAGACATTTGACAGGTTAGGTGTGCGCTTTACCGAAAAATAAAAAACACCCAGGGTACATTTCTCAACCAATCACAATAAAGCATCCAACAGGCTCATGGTACAATCTAATTTAATGACTTGAGTCTACTCAAAAGAGTTCATGAAGTGCTTTGGGCCAAGAGAGGTCACACTAAATACTGACTTTGCCAGAAGCCTTGTTGTCCTTAAAATTGTGGTTTTTTTACATTGTGTGTAATATTTTCTGTATTTTCTGTGTCCATCTTAAAGAGACCCTCCACTTTTTTTGAAAATAGCTCCCCTAGAGTGAAAAATGTTATTCAGCTGATCTCCGGGTCTGGCGGTAGCACTTTTAGCATAGCTTAGCACAATCCATTGAATCTGATTGGACCATTAGCATCACGCTAAAAAATAACCAAAGAGTTTTGATATTTTTCCTATTTGAAACTTGACTCTTCTGTAGTTACATCGTGTAGTAAGAACGACGTTAAATCAAAAGTTGCGATTTTCTAGGCCGATATGAACTATACTCTCATTCTGGCGTAATAATCAAGGAATTTGCTGCTGTAACATGGCTGCAGGAGGCGCAATGATATTACGCAGTGCTCAAAAATAGTCCCCTGCTATTGAAAGTAACCAAGGGGACTATTTTCAGGTGCTGCGTTCACTGTAGCGGACCTTAAAAATGAGCCTATTTTCAAAAAAGTGCAGTGTCCCTTTAATAAACTGCTTGCGGCCTTATACTGTATATGATGTTAAAATAAAGCATCTGTATAGTGCGATTTGAGACAAATGACATTTCACTGTGAGTGTGATACCCACTATGATTTGAAGAAAATATACACAAAGCGTTTGACAAATGTGTTGTCACGCGATGCTGTTGACAGTCACAGCTGGTTAGGAGACAAACGCAGATTACAAACAAGGTGTCAACATCTTTACTAATAACCAAGCCCGTTTGACATCTGTGAAGGAAGAACTTGCGAATTTCAGCAGGGCTCAAGCACCCGAGATAATTTCTTGTCTAGGATTTATATAAATATCACAAAATATTATTTTTTTTCCGAAATAGTGTTTGAATCCCATCTGGGCTTGCTTAAAGTCTCTAATGCTACATATACTGTAAATATGTACTTTATATATTTTACTTTTATGTATCCTCCTTATCAAATTATTCAAACTAAATGTATTTGTTGTTTTATCTTCATTTGTAGTCAGTCAAAACAAGTATACGTTTCTAGTGTATTTTTTCCTAAATGTAAATTACCACAAAAGTTGCACGGCAAAGCAAATCTGCTCTGCTTTCAAAATTTGTACACATTTATTTGCCAATTCAAACCCACACACACGCTTGAAAGTGAAATGTAGAGAAAGTGAGCGAGACATGCAAAGAGGGAGAAAAGAGAACTCCCACTTCCTTAATGATTTAATAATAGCGCTCCTTCAAATGTAGGCCTGCATGTTCCTGCAAATCCTTCTGCACTAATGGATCTCCGCGTCCTCGTACAATAGCAGCTGACAGTGGTACATATTCATTATGTATGGGCCATTTGAATAGCTTTTACCAATGGTGCCGTTTTCCGTGTGTAGCCCCCCACTTTCTGTCTGTTAGGAACAATGTATTGAGTATTGTGCATGCCAACATGCTCAAGATTATTCTGGTAGTAATGGCCTACATGGTTAAGGATATGATCCAGGACGCAGACAAATGGTTTGCCGTATGTATTCGAGATTGCACTTTTCTAGGGCACGTCACCATTCCTGCAAGTAAAGAACGTCAACGCAGCAATGTTGCATATTGATGCATTTGTCAGATTTGTTGACTAACAGTGCATTACATACAGTGAAGCCTATATATAATGTCAGTGTGAGTGTGTGGGATTCGAACTCATGCCATTTTGTGCAGTGAATTCTTTTTATTTTTATTATTATTTTTAGATTTGTTGAGACGTCTGCCTACGGTTATTGTGAAAATGTTTTGTCATAATATTGTTTGCCTGATGCAAATGTGACTTGTAATTAATAAACATGTGATAGTGAATTAAAAGATAAATGATGGAGTTAATTAATCTAAATTAAAGCAAGACAATAAGCCGTTGGTGTTACAGCAGCATCTTGAGTTAATTAAACATGAAAACAATCAAATGTTCAGCATACGTAGAGAAAACACTGTCAAGACCATTCATGCGATTTACGGACTAGAAATAAACTGTATTCTCATTATGACAGTATAAGTATTTACAAGGTTACAATGAGTCAAATGAGCTTCGCCTTAAAGTATACATTTACTTGTCAGGTATTTATACTTATCTATATTTAAAGGGGTCATATTATGAGATTAAAAAAAAAAGTAAAATAAGCCTGTAAAATATTATAGCATGTTAAAATTCCTATTTTGTAGGTCCTTTAAAGGTGTCCTTTAAAATGCAAATGAGCTGATGAAATGCAAAACGGTGGTTGCCGTTATGTTTAGCGCACAATGCATTTTAGCTCGATGACGTGTACACTGCAAAAAATTATTTTCAAGAAAAAAAATCGTAGTATTTTGCATTAAAAATAATGCAAATGGTGGTTTGTTGCAATTGAAACTCAGTCAATTATTTTTCTCTCTTTTTTTCTAATTTCTCTAAATGGAAGTGCCGTGGTTGGATAGTGCAGATTAAGGGGCGGGATTATTGTAATTGGCCTTACCTCAAAAAAACTGGCAAATTCGGAACGACCTAATTTTTCACATTCTTGCAAAGGTTTTCAGTAAAAAGATCTAAAAAATGTAGACCAAAAATATCAAATTTAAATGATTTTGTGCATAAAACAAGCAAAAAAATCTGCCAATGGGGTAAGCAAAAAACCCTGAACATTTTTCTTAAACACTAAATTCAAGAAAAATGTAAGAAAAATGTGCTTACGTCATTGGCAGTTTTTTTGTGTGCTTTTTTTAAGTGTTGTAGTCAAGACCACCTAAACCGAGACCAAGTCATGACCAAGACCGAGACAAGACCAAGACTTTAAAGGGTCGAGGCCGAGTCAAGACCAAGACCAAGACAGGCTGAGACCAAGTCAAGACCAAGACCAGTGCAAATCACTGCATTAAAACACTTATGATAAAATGTGGAATATGCATATGATTAGTCACTTCTTGTCTGTGTGTGTGCGTGTGTGCGCGTGCGAATGCGTGCGTGTGTGTGTGTGTGTGTGTGTGTGTGTGTGTGTGTGTGTGTGTGTGTGTGTGCCATCAGAGAAGTTTAATAAAATTTGAAAAATTATCATTGGGAGAAACTTAAAGGTGCAGTGTGTAAATTTTAGTGGCATCTAGTGGTAAGGTTGCGAATTGCAACCAATGGCTCAGTCCACTGCTCACCTCTTGCTTTTGAAACACATAGAGAAGCTACGGTAGCCACCACCGGACAAACATGTCATCGATGGAGACAACTTAGTAAAAAAGTTTGTCTGTTGAGGGCTTCTGTATGCATGGCTGCACAAAATGGCGGCTTCCATGTAAGGGGACCCTCTGTGTATGTAGATAAAACGTCTCATTCTAAGGCAATAAACACATAACGGTTCATTATGAAAGGTCTTTATACACCCCTGATAATTTAGTTTTATATATTATTTAGCATTTCTGTCAAGAGATCCTTCTAAAAGTTACACACTGCACCTTTAAACAATGCTTAAACAATATGCCAAACTTATGCCATATGCCAAACCTGAATAAACTGCATAAAATGAATGGTAAAAAATAAAGTTGTGATGTGCACTGCAAAAAATTATTTTCAAGTATTTTTGTCTTGTTTTCTGTAAAAATATCTAAAAATTCTTAAATTAAGATGCCTTTTCTTGATGAGCAAAACTACCTAAGAAAATAAGTCTAGTTTTATACCAAAAATATCAAATTTATGTGATTTTGTGAATAAAACAAGCAAAAAAATCTTGGGTCGTTTTGTTCATCCAAGTCGATTCCAAGACAAGACCAAGACCTTTAAAAAGTGGTCTTGAGACCGGTCTCGAGAACTACAAGACTACTTGTTTTATGCACAAAATCACTTAAATTCTATATTTTTGGTCTAAAAACTAGACTTATTTTCTTGGATCATTTTGTTCATCAAGAAAAAGCATCTTAATTTAAGATTTTGTAGATATTTTTACTGAAAACAAGACAAAAATACAAATAATTTTTTTTCTTGAAAATCATTTTTTGCAGTGTACACGTCATCGACCTAAAATGCATTGTGTGCGAAACATAATAGCGACCTCCATAGGTTAAACTAAGTATTAAATGTTGGGATTTTTTGAAGTAACGGACATATTTTCTATCTATTAGTTTCTATCGATGGATTTTACTAGTAGAAGGTAAATATAAAATATTAAAGCATACAGTCTTCATAGTTGAGGTACCTGAGGTGTTTGGGGTTTACTAGCATAAATGTTGTTACTGACATTTTTATTACGTATCTCTATTGTTGTATAATCACAGGTCTATTACACGCCCAAGTAATGTCGCTAGCTGATGTTATGCGCATTTTGAAGTATAGCATTAGATAAGAGTGATGGAAACTAATCAAATTTCGTTAATTTGCAAAAAAGTTTTAACGCTCACTTGAGGTGGTTTTTGACTTATGCAGAAAAGAGTGAATGCGAATAATGGGAGATGAAAACATATTTGCAGAGGAAATTCTGACATAGCGAACATTAAACTCATGAGACTGACCGTCTAGCCGTTTCCGCTGTCCTCGTCTTGACCATATATGGGGCTCGACGTTGTCGCAAGCTGCACTGCTAGTAAATGTATAACTTGCCCAATCGTAACTAAATGCAGTCCTGTTGGTTACCAATACCACCGTCATTCGCTCGAACGACTTGATGGAAACGCACCTAATTCGCATTTGTTTTTCAAATTTTGGAAAGATTTGCTTCATGTTTGGATGGAACCCCCACTACTGTCTCAACTATATAATAAAACTTCTAAACTACATGCTTGAATGTAATCATCTACTACCTGTTGTCTGTAATTTAGTGCAGCTTTCTGCACTTCATTATTGTTCTCTGATCCCTTTTAATAATAGAGTAATCCTGACAGAGTGTGACAGATACCTTTTGAGGGGGCGTTAATTCTGTACTCTTGTTAATTTGCTTCAGTAAGCATTAGTTTTGTTCTAACATGTTTGTCCTGTAGTGTAGTGACAGGGACTCAAAGCCTGTTTGCAGCCAGCCGTAGAGGATTTAAAATAACAATGTTTCTGCACTGCACGTAATGGGGACGACATCACAATAGATTGCAAAGGCTTTTTTTATTTCACGCCCTGTAAATAATTGAAAAGGAAAGTGCAGAATACTGCTGAACGCTGTATCTTGACTTTAATAAAGAGAACTCGGGAATCAACACATCCAGAATTAGAAATCTAATGCTACAGCTCACTGTAAGCCAATATCTGTGTGCACTGTCCTAGAAATTTGCAAAGATGAAGACCTTCCCTTCTTCTTGCTCTTCTACTCCTCTCACTTTATCTCCTCACCTTTTTGCCACCATTCACATCTTTTCTCTTTCTGTCTCCTCTCGCTTTATTTCCTTGCTTCTCCTTTTCCCTTCTATTTTCTTCTGTCCTCTCTTTTTCTCAACCTTGTTTCCTTGCTTTTCGTTTTTCTCCTCTGGTCCTTGTTCTTCTCTCATTTTTCATCCCAACCTTTTTCCCTCCATTCCCATCTCTTCTCATGTTCTCTCTTCTTTTTTCTTCCTCTTATTTTATTTCCTTGCTTCTTCGCTTCCCTTCTCCTGCATTTAAATATCCTCCTTTCTACTGTACTGTCTTCTCCTTTCACTGTATCTCTTCTCTCTTGTCCTCTTCTCGTTCTCTCCTTCTCTCTTCTCTGCTCTTTGTTCTTCACTCCTTTTCCTTCCCCTCTTTTTCCACCATTCTTTGCTTTCTGTCTCCTCTCATGTTATTTCATTGCTTCTCCGTTTTTCTTCTCCTGCCTTAACTCTCCTATTTTCTCTCTTTTCCTCGACCTTGTTTCCTTGCTTCTAGTTTTCTCATCTGCTCGCTTCTCTCCTTTCATCTTTCTTTTCTTTATTTTTGTTCTCCTCTTCTTTGTTCTCCCTAGTCATTCTCCATTTTTTCCACATCTATTCCCTTGTTTTTTCTTGTTTTCGCCACTATTTACTAGTCTATCTTTTTTCTCTTGTCCTCTACTCCTCTCTTCTTCTCTGCTTTTGTTCTTCTCTCCTTTTTCACCCCCTCCTTTTTTCCTCCATTCTCCTCTTCTCTTTTTTTCTCTTCTTTCTCCCCCTTTCAATTATTTCCTTGCTTTTACTCTTTCCTTCTTCTGCATTTCCTTCTTCTCCTCCTACACTTCTTCTCCTTTTCTCCTCTGCTAGCTTTTCTCTTTTTCTCTTTCTACTCTTTATTTTTTGCTCTTCTCTCCTCTTTTTTTCTCCCCTTTTTTCACTTCTATTCTCTTGTTTTCGTCACTATTCACCTCTCTTTTCCTTTCACTTTATCTCTTCTCTCTTGTCCTCTTCTCGTTCTCTCCTCCTCTCTTCTACTTCTCTGCTCCATGTTCTTCACTCATTTTTTCTCCTCCCCTTTTCCACCACTACCCTTTTCTCTTTCTGTCTCCTCTCGTGTTATTTCATTGCTTCTCCTTTTCCCTTCTCCTGCCTTTAACTATTTTATTTTCTCTCTTTTCCTCATCCTTGTTTCTTTGCTTCTCCCTTTCTCCTCTAGTCGCTTCTCTCCTTTCATCTTTCTTTTCTTTATTTTTGCTCTTCTCTTCTTTGCTCTCCATATTCCTTTTCCACTTTTTTCACATCTATTCACTTGTTTTCTCTATTATTTACAAATCGTCTCCTTTCACTCTAACTATTCTTTCTTGTCCTATTTTCCTCCTCTCTTCTCCTTTGCTTCTCTGCTCCTCTCCTTTTTCATCCCCTCCTTTTTTTCCCATTCTCATCTCTTCTCATCTTCTCTCCTCTTTTCTCTTCTTTTTTCCTCCTCTCACTTTATTTCCTTGCTTCTCTTCCCTTCTTCTGCATTTAAATCTCCTCCTTTCTACTGTCATGTCATCTTCTCCTCCTCCACCTTATTTCCTTTCTTCTCTTTTTCTCCTCCTCTTTTTCTGCTCACTTCTGTCTTTTTCTCTTTCTATTCGTTATTTTTGACCTTCTCTTCTTTATTTTTGCTCTTCTGTTCTCTCCTCTTCTTTTTTCTCCTATTCCTTTTCTTTTTTCACATATTTTCTCTAGTTTTCTCCACAATTCGCCTCTCATCTCCTTTCACTTTATCTCTTCTGTCCTCTTCTCATTCTCTCCTCCTCCCTTCTACTTCTCTGCTCCTTGTTCTTCTCTTCCTTTTTTCTCTCTTTTCCTCAACCTTGTTTCTTTGCTTGTCCTGCTCGCTTCTCTTCTTTCATCTTTCTTTTCTTTATTTTTGCTCTCCATTTCTTTGCTCTCCCTGTTCCTTCTCCCCCTTTTCCCCCACATCCCTTTCTCTTGTTTTCTCCTGTTTTCTTCACTAATTACCTCTCTTCTTCTTTTACTCTATCTTTTCTCTCTTGTCCTATTCTTCTCCTCTCTTCTTGTCTCCTCTGCTTCTCTGCTCGTTGTTCTTTTCTCCCTTTTCATCCCTTGCTTTTTTCCCCCATTCTCATCACTTCTCATCTACTCTCCTCTTTTCTCTTATTCCTTGTCCTGTTCTTTTCCTCCTCTCTTCTCCTCTGCTTCTCTGCTCCTTGTGCTTTTCTCCTTTTTCATCCCCTAATTTTTTCCTCTATTCTCATCTTCTCTCCTCTTTTTTCTTCTTTTTTCCTCCTCCACCTTATTTCCTTTTTTCTCCTTTACTCATCTGCTCTTCTCTCCTCTTTTTTATTATCCTCATTCCTTCTCCCCTTTTTCACATCTATTCTCTTGTTTTCTCCACTAATCAACTCTCTTCTCCTTTCACTTTATCCCTTCTCTCCTCCTCTCTTCCACTTCTCTGTTCCTTGTTCTTCTCTTCTTTTTAACCCCCTCATTTTTCCACCATTCTCCTCTCTTCTCATCTGCTCTCCTCTTTTCTCTTCCTCTTTCATCCTCTTGCTTTATCTCCTTGCTTCTCTTTTTCTTCTTTGCTCGCTTCTCTCCTTTCCTCTTTCTTTTAAAGGTGCCCTTCCTCTGTCGTTTTTATTGTTTTATACTGTTGTCTGAGGTCTACTCATGACTTTGCATGGTTTTTACATCCAAAAACATCAAAAGCAATAAGTAATAGGCCATTTTGTACCCTGATTTTGAGGCTGGTTAGAGAAATGATCCGTTTTAATGGGCGGGCTGCATTGACGACTTGGAAGTAAACGCCCACTGCTATGATTGGATAACAGTTTTTCGTTCAAACTAATGCTGCGTTCCAGGCAACCTGTAACCCGTAACTCACGACTTCAAAACCACGACTCACGACTTTGAACTGGGAGTACATCGATCTAGTACGAGTTCACGGGTGGGAAGTCACGGGTTTGACTGCCGTTCCAGAGCACTTTCACCGGTAGAAGGTTGTAAAAACACGAGTTACAGGCTGCCTGGAACGCATAGGGTCGTGAGTCGTGGTTTTGAAGTCGTAACTCACGGGTTTAAAAACCTGCCTGGAACGCACCATCACTTTCAATTTAATCTCATGTGTAATCAGTTTAATGTTAAGTGAGTCTCTTAAGACACAGTGACTTTCTTACACACGCATATTTTATCATAAACCCTTTTGACACACACATGTGTGTCTTTTATCGTAATCCCACGCACAAAAACACACACACAAACACACACACACACACACGTCTTTTACATAAACCCTTCGATGCGCGTGTTACGAACGCACAAACACACACACACACACACACACACACACACACACACACACACGTGTCTTTTATCACATTTGATGCGTGTGCATCATGAATTCGCGTGAATCGCGTCCCTCTGAAGATCCCGGCCGCAACTGATAGTGACACATAGTACTAAAGTGTTTTACTCACACAAACACGCGTGTCTTTTATCATAAACCCTTTCAACGTGTGTGCAGCATGAATTTGCGTCCCTCGGAAGAGAAAACACCGTCCGCCACAGTGACACATAGTACTAAAGTGTTTTACTCACATAAGCTGCGCCATTCTGTCTGGATCCAATATTGATAGAGGAGCATTGCTTTTTAATCGCAGTCTCTCTTCAAATCCAGCGTTCTTCTGAACATCCAAACATGTAGCAACTGTTATGATTCCCTCGTTTAATAGGAATGATGTCTCTCAACAAAAACAATGGGCCGAATACGGTACGGTTGACGTTTAGCCATCCTTGCTGTAACTTGTTATGAAAACTAACTCAAATACATGTAATATGTGGGCGCGGTCTCAAGTTGAAGAGCTCATGAATAGTAATGACCTCGATCAGTTCCACGTCTCACTGATAAGCTTTTCAAACTGACCTGATTTCTCCGCTTATTTCTTTTCAGTGGCTAGAGCTGACAGAGGAGGTGGAAGTTAATTTTCACATTCACGACACAACACAAACACATATGGACCTAACACATATCAAAAAATACAAGTAAAAACGGTTTTATGTGGAAGGGCCTCTTTAATTTTTTTATTTTTGGCTATTCTCTTTATTTATTTTCCCATGTTTTTTTCACATCTATTTTCTCCTGTTTTCTACACTATTCACTTCTCTTCCCTTTTCACTCCATCTCCTCTCTCGTCCTCTTCTCATTCTCTCATCTTCTCCTCTGTGGCTCTGCTCTTTGTTCTCCCCTCCATTTTTCCACTATTTTTCTCTCTTATCATCTTCTCTTTCCTCATCACTTTATCTTCTTGATTCTTCTTTTCCCTTTTTCCTACCTGTAACTCTCCTCTTTTCTCCTGTCTTCTCTACTGCTCCTCAAACACCTTATATCCTTGCTTTTCATTTTCTCCTTTGCTCGCTTCTCTCTTAAAATCGCCATGAAACGGAAGTAGCGATTGCCTTATTTTCCCCGTGGTGACGTATATCCGACGTATATTTGCATTTTTGATTAAAGATTATGAGCACACACAAATTTTTTTAAAATAATGAATCTCACAGATAAGTCATTTGTTAATAATACCACAATATAAAAAAATATATAGTTTTTCATTTCAATTTCATTGCAACTTTAACCTCTTTCTTTTCTTTCCTCTCCTTCTCTCCTCCGTTCCTTGTTCTCCTCTCCTTTTATCCCCTAATTTTTTTTCTTCTCTCATCTCCTTTCTTCACTTCTCCTCTTTTCTCTTATCCTCTCTTGTCCTCTCTCTCGCCCTCTGTCCTTGCTTCTCCTCTCTACTCTTTTTAACTCATATTTTTCTCTTTTCCTTTCTTCTCTACTTGCTTCTACTCTTTTCGTTTCTTTTCTCTTAAAATTTTACTGAACTTGTTTCTCATTTGGCCGGCCTTCAGATGCTCCGACAGTTCATATGAAGACTGATCCAGTATCCGTAAACTTGGGAGAAACTGCTGACTTGCTCTGTGTCGCCGATGCCAATCCCATAACCTCGAATATGTTTTCATGGAAGTGGATGGTGAGTGAGCTCTTTGTCATTTCTGTTTGTCTTTAGCTGACTCTCTTTTGCTTATTCCCACACTTTTTAGCTTACATTCGCCTTTGTTAGTCTTGCTCGCTCCCTCTCTCTCCTTTTATCGCCCCTTTATTTATCTCTCTCTGTCTCTAACTCTGTCTCTGACTTCTCTCTCACCATGTGTCATAGCCATTCTGTAAGTGAGACGCTATATTTCACCCTTATAACCGTGACAGTGTTTCACCTTTATTCTTAATACTTCTGGTCTAAATGGAGAAAAATTGGTTTCATTAAAGCAGCCCTTCCAAAGGCCACATTTCTCAGCGTTAGATGCAGTTGGGACCATTTTCGACCATTTGTACATCTATTGTACCCCGCATGCTTAGTCAGTGTCTTTGATATCAAGCTGCCTATCCTTTCTGTCTTTTCTGTGTGTGTGTGTGTGTGTGCGTGCGTGTGTGTGCGTGCTTGTCTTGATTGATGTGGATGCAAAGTTTGAACAATCACACTTTAACAGCTGTTACCTTCTTTTAGCTAGCAGGTGCTAATACTCATTGCCAATTTTTTATGAAGGTTTGGCTTTTTGATCATGCAATGTATATCTGAAGGTTATATTTTCATATGTTCTTTACATTACGTACCATGATTTTATGTAGAAAATAGTAAATCACAAATAACTTTAGCTGGGTTTTTAGAGACAGGGTCACGTATAAAATCCAACTGTTCCTGTAGTTAGATGATTTATTGTATGTGTAGGGTGAAGAGGAAATTGAAGATTTAGGAGAGCAGAACGAAGACGAAGGAACTGGCGTGTTAACCATATACGAGGTGACCCGTGAGAGGGCAGGATTTTACAGGTGTACAGCAGACAATGGCATAGCGCCCCCTGGCAGCGTGGAGGGACAACTCGTCGTGCGCTGTGAGTTCTACCACCCAAACTTACATCCATAGCATACCTGTTTGTAATTTTATTAATCTCATGTTAAGATCTAATATGATGCTTTATTGTACCCACCAGAGACATTTAGTTTGTTGGTTTAGAAAATACTAAAATTACATGCATTTAGATCTTGCACCAATTTCGTTTGGGATTTTGGGAAATGATTGTATCCACAGTAATTACAGCATCAGCGGCACCCCTGAGACTCATATGGAATATAAAAGACTAAATAAAGTGAATTGATTAAGCCTCTTGCGTGGGCATGGGGTCCGTGCGGTCGAGTACAGTTGTATCAAAATAGTTGCTGTCTATTTGCGCAGTTTCCCCAGAGCTCCAGAAGGGGCCGCAGTGGAGAAAAGTGGCCAGCAGGGGGGACGGCAGCAACGATGCGAATGTGGTGTGCCAGGCGGAGGGCGTTCCTCGTGTACACTTCACATGGGCAAAAAACGGATTCCTTTTGGACCTTGGTAACCCCAGGTGCATGTCTCTCAGCATTGAATGGTTTATCATGTTTGCATTAAAAGTGACAATCCTGGTTTGTTGTAGGTAAAACTGAAGAAGCAGTAAATAGTTAAAAGCTTTTGAATTGGTCATTTGAAATGAGCTTAATGGCGGGTGCATGATTTTTGAAAAAACACTTTGGAAAAGGAAGTCGGGTTGAGTACCAAAACACACTTGTAGCCAATCAGCAGTAAGGGGCGTGTCTTCTAACCAACATCATTGCTTGGGTTGTGTACTGTATGTGTGGGGCGGGTCTATCAAAAGAAGATCCAGATTCTATTGGGGTAGGGGTGTGTTTGTTTAGGTAGTTTCACATATCAACATTGGCTTCCGGCAGTCATGCACCCCACCTTTAAGCAGTTTCTATTTAGATAAACACATTTTTTTTTGATTTGACCCAAAAATGAGTTAAAGCAAGATAGCATTTTGGGTCAAAACAACCCCGCATAGGTTCAATTACAACCCAGTGGATTGGGTTTTTTGAGTTTAGAGAATGTAATGCTGTTTGAACGTGTGCCAGCACTGAATGTCTAACAATTGTGACCTAAAACAGATACGAGGAGAAGACAGCAAAGGAAGGTGCCATCCACACCAGCGTTCTGACCATTGTAAATGTAAGCGCAGCACTGGACTACGCTGTCTTCACCTGCACTGCCATCAACAGCATGGGACAAGACTCTCTGGACATCCAGCTTCTGAGCACAAGTACGTACAAACAAACACGAAACATGTGGTTTAACATCATGCTGAATTTTTCATCTTTACCTGAGTGGTTTGGTCAACTTCTTTTGACCCCCATTTGTGATGTCCATTATTTTTCTCTCTCTCCACTAAATGGCAGCCGTGGTTAAATAATGCAGATTAGGGGCGGTATTATTATAATAAGATCCCCTTCTGACATCACAAGGGGAGCCAAATTTCAATGACCCATTTTTTTCACATGCTTGCAGGGAATGGTTTACTAAAACTAAGTTACTGGGTTGTTCTTTTTCACTATTTCTAGGTTGATGGAAGCACTGGGGACCCAATTATAGCACTTAAAGGAATATTCCATTTTCTTAAAAGAAAAATCCAGATAATTTACTCACCACAATGTCATCCAAAATGTTGATGTCTTTCTTTGTTCAGTCGAGATGAAATTATGTTTTTTGAGGAAAACATTGCAGGATTTTTCTCATTTTAATGGACTTTAATAGACACCAACAATTAACACTTAACTCAACACTTAACAGTTTTTTTCAACGGAGTTTCAAAGGACTCTAAACGATCCCAAACGAGGCATAAGGGTCTTATCTAGCAAAACGATTGTCATTTTTGACAAGAAAAATAACAAATATACACTTTTAAAGCACAACCTTTCGTTTAGGTCCGGTCCAACGCGACCTAACGTAAATGCGTAGTGACGTAGGGAGGTCAAGTGTTACATATATAAAACGCACATTTGCGGACCATTGTAAACAATAAACTGACACAAAGACATTAATTAGTATCAGTTGACATACAACAACGTAGGAACGGTCCTCTTTCAACACACTTGTAAACACTGGGGCGGAGTTTCGCGTTCGTCCTCTGTGACCTCTTGACGTGATGACGTATTGCGTCGGGTCACGCTAGCGCATGACGACCGGATCTAAACGAGAAGTTGTGCTTTAAAAGTGGATATTTGTTATTTTTATTGTCAAAAATGACAATCGTTTTGCTAGATAAGACCCTTATGCCTCGTTTGGGATTGTTTATAGTCCTTTGAAACGCCGTTGAAAAAACTGTTAAGTGTTGAGGTAAGTGTTAAATGTTGGGCTCTATTAAAGTCCATTAAAATGAGAAAAATCCTGCAATGTTTTCCTCAAAAAACATAATTTCTTCTCGACTGATCAAAGAAAGACATCAACATTTTGGATGACATGGTGGTGAGTAAATTATCTGGATTTTTCTTTTAAGAAAATGGACTATTCCTTTAAATATGGTAGATATTAGATATTCCCCTTTAAACTTGCTCCTAATCACTTAAGTACAGTAGACAGATTGTGACACTTTAGTCTGGATTTCACAGGCTTTCAAATATTTATAAATTAGGGCTGTGACTATACATTGCGTTCCCCATTAAAATTACCTGTCTGAAATCGATTCTGAATCGCAAGGCTCTGATTTTGTGTTTTACGCCTAGATTGTAACGTTGCTACGGCTCTGTGATCAGTAGATCACATGAAAATATCTGAAACAATTCGAAAAACTGCAATATAAATATACTAGACCAGTGGTCTCCAACATGGTGCCTGCACATAGTCTGGGATGGGTGCAAGCACATTCTGTTAATAGCCTTTAATAGCCTCAATTTTATATTTATTTATTTATATTTATTTATATTACTTGCTTCTTTTAAAGGATAATTCCGGTATTTAACACTTTGAGTCTCATTTCTGGTTTGTTTTGGATGAACTACAGTGGTGGACACTGAAATGTTGACACTGGGTCGTCTCTTGACTTTTTGACTCGTTTAGAAGCGTCTCTTGACTGCTTTAGAATGGAAGTCAATGGCCATGCACAAACATGTCATTAAAACAACACTTAACGTTCATTTTCAAAACTGTGCTACTCACCGAGTGGTTCGTGGTGTTCGTTGGTGATTAAAAACAAATATATTGGTGCAATGTATGATTTCAATCCGTATTATTTGTTATAGTGGAACAATTTTTTCAGATACCTCACAACCGCGTATATACTTCCGCTCTATATTTGAGTCTGAAGCGTTAGCACACTCCCGACCACTTGATGGCGACAACCACTTTGCCATACAAGTACGCTCGGTGTCTAGCGTATAGACAGTCACAATAGAGCTCAACTTCAAACCTAAAGCTGGTCACTGAGCCATCAAATATGGGAAAAATTTCTTCTGAGAGAAATCGAGCGAAAAAACTACAACCACATGTAAACAGACCCTTTTCTTTTTCCCCGACGGCGGAGTGATATATCAGCGAGCAATGAGTCTTCCAAGAGAAGTCAATGGAATTTTACAAAATGCCAAATAAAACACGACAGAAACTGTATTTCGCTACACAACTTGTTTTTATCATCAACTAACACCACGCAACACTCGGTGAGTAGCACAGTTGTGAAAATGAACGTTAAATGTTGTTTTAATGACATGTTTGTGCATGGTCATTGACTTCCATTCTGAAGCAGTCAAGAGACGCTTCTAAACGAGTCAAAAACTCAAGACACGACCCACTGTCAAAATTTTAGTGTCCATCACTGTAGTTCATCCAAAACAAACCAGAAATGAGACTCAAAGTGTTAAATACCGGAATTATCCTTTAAGTATGTTTACATTTTAAACAATGATAAAACATATCATTGTAAAAGTAAAATGGAATAAAATCAAGTAAAACAAAAAGTTTTAAGTATACTACATCAAAAAAGTAGCTCTGCAGATTGTTTTATTCATTGTGGTAGCCCTTGCTCACAAAAAGGTTGGAGGTCCTGGTCTAGACATTACCTGGAATAGCCTTTGTAATGGTACTTATTCTGTGGCACAAGTGACGTTTCTGCACGAGAGCGCCTTCTGGCTTTTGGATGTGGCGGCATTTCACTGTAATTCATTCAAATTCATTCATTGAGAGAATGCGCATTTGCACGATTAATCGTCACAGCCCTTTTATAAATGAGTAAAGCGTAATAAATGAAAACAAACAGACACCGATATCCGAATCTCAACTTCTAAATAGTAAATACCAACACATATCACGCAAAGAGATTATATGGCTTTAAAAAAGCTTTGTGCTCTTAACTCTTTCACCGCCAGCGTTTAAAAAAAAAAGTTGCCAGCCAGCGCCAGCGTTTTTCATGATTTTCACCAAAGTTTAATGCCTTCCAGAAAATGTTCTTCTTTAAATATATAAACATACAATATACCAAATGAAAGAACAGACCCTCTGCTTTCAAACAAAAAAAAAAAAACGTTTCATCCTACCTTTAGTGGTTCTTTTGCAATCAGCTTTTGAATATGGGTAGGTTTTTGCAAAAACACCATATTTTGAGCAAAAAGCAGAGATAATTCCATTTTTGTGATGGACTTTTCATAGAGATCCCATTCAGAGCGATCTTTAAAACAGACACGGACATGCAGCAGCTTGCCATAGGGCAATACTTCCGGGTTTAAAAAGTTGCGGAAGGGCGGTATTGCGGAAAGACGGAAAATCTCGTCATTGGCGGGGAAGCGTTTTCTCTTAATTGACGAGATATCTCGTCAATGGCGGGGAAAAAGTTAAATGAGATTTGAACTTTTCTTTACCTGAAGACCAATTATGATATAAATTATTCAATTGCCGTAATGAGAAGTCTTCCCCTTAATTTATAGAGCAATAGCATTAATAGATTTGCCTCTCGCTCGCTCTCTCTCGCTCCCTCTATGCAGGTTTTACAGGTCATACATTTTTTTTAAGGAATATTCTGGCTTTAAATCAAGTTTAGCTTGTCTGTGACTCTTGATTGCCACAAAAACCAATAAATGTAACTCATTTCTCATCATGTTAATAAAAAAAAGACCAAATTACATTTACAGTAACACACTTAAAATGGAACTACTGTAGATGAGCATGGAGATAAACATCAGATTAAAAAGCATCTCTATCCATCTTGTTTTAGCTACTAATAGTTAACCCCAAAGTAATATTTTTACTTTTTTATCTGCTAATGTTGTTTATTTTAAACCGTATGCTGCTATTTTGCAAGAAAAAAAAAGGAAAGATTCTTCACTCAGTTCTTCTATACAACGTTTCATAGTGAGTAATCTGTCACATTTCAGATTAACCTTCAAAGCGCCAAAATTGGTTACTCTATTCCTTGTATTATAATAAACTCAAGCTCTCATCTCATTATTCACTGAAAATGAAAAATTCCAACCACGCCACGTAAGGTGCTATAAGGTGCCATTTTTTAATTGATCGCATGCCGTCAAAACAGTGTGTATTTGAATTTTTTTCCGTTTTAAACCCTCTAGACCTATAGATCCACGTCCCTGTAGATGTCATTTTTCTTTTGTAATAAAGCTTAATTTGATGCTGAAATATATCTTTAGTTCTCTCTTTGTAGTAGTAAACTTGAATGCTTTTCCACTTTCTCTCTTTCTATCTGTCCCCTCCGGCGAGGCTCGTGGAATCGGCAGACACGTTTAATGTTTATCATAAAACCGTGAAATACAATCCAATATCTGCCTTTTTTTTTGGTCCACCCCACCTTCCCTGTTTTTACTGCTGTGAATATTCATAATTTATCTGACACGGTGATCATAAATTTTATGCGCTTCTTATCATCAGACTACCGGGAATGAAAAAGATTTTTGCTCTCCGCCTGACGAATTTGGCTTGACCCCATCACCCCTGTCTCTCAACAGAGTCTCCCAAGAGAGACAAAATGAAGATTGAATAGTGAATAGAGTTTCATAGTGACGTGCATTGACACACATATTTCTCTTTTATACCGTTTAATTTTCTACAGTTGTCAATTACATGCTTGTATGTTGTTTCAGACCACTATGACTAGCTCTTAAAAGCTTTAAAGTTACAATATATAAACTATAAAACTATACCAACTATAAAATTATCTTACAAATATTAAAGGGCCCATGGCATGAAATCTGACTTTTTCCATATTTAAGTGCTATGATTGGGTCCCCAGTGCTTCTATCAACCTAGAAAATGTGAAAAAGATCAACCCAGTAACTTAGTTTTGGTAAACCATTCTCTACAAGCACATGAAAAAATAGGTAATTGAAATTTGGCTCTCCTTATGATGTCAGAAGGAGCTCTTATTATAATAATACCGCCCCTTAAACTGCACTATCCAACCACAACACTGCCATTTAGTGCAGAGAGAGAAAGAGAGAGAGAGAAAAAATAATTCACAGCACGATTGAGTTTCAATTTTAACAAACCACCATCATTGTGATCAGTGTTTGCACTTCATCCGCTCATTTGCATTTTAAAGGACACACCCAAAACAGCCCATTTTAACATGCTATAATAAATTATATATGGTATTTTGAGCTAAAACTTCACATATGTGCTCTGGGGACACCAGGGATTTATTTGACATCTTAAAAAAGTCTTTTGACATGGCCCCTTTAAGACATGTAACAGGTCAGGTGTGCGTTTATCTACGAATAATGCACACCCGTGAAACATTTCTCAACTAATCAGAATAAAGCATTTGAAAGCCCTGTGCTATATAATGTTTGCTGACAAAGCACCACAAATCTGAATGACTGAATGACCTGAAATATGAGGTCTTTGGATTTCTTATAGACATATTGGCTATAAGCTATTTGAACAGAAAATAAAGTTTTGTGTTCCAGTAAAGAAAGTCATAATGATGACAGAATTGGATTTTTGGGAGAGTTGTCTTTCAGTATTCTCTCAGCAGGCCAATAAAGTTTAAGTGGGAATTGTTTATTGTATTGAGCGTATGTTTTCTCTCTTTCTCAGACCACCCCGATCCTCCATCAGATCTGAAGCTTCTGCGTGTCAACCACGACTCTGTAACTCTGGAATGGATGCCCGGGTTTGACGGAGGCTTGACGCAGAACTTTCGTGTCAGGTGTGGTTGTCATATATTCTCCTGTGAGGTGTCAATTTAAACATGTGGTATGCGTCAAGGATTAGTTTTAACTGCCAAAATTGAGCTGGTTTCAGTGAACCGTCGTATATGTGACTACGCTTATCTACAGTCTACGTGCCATCACTGTGACTCTCTGATAAACATTTGCATCTGTGTTTTTGACAGGTACCAGTGGGCGGGATCTGTAAGCTACATGTATGTGGATGTTTATCCCCCGACAGCGACTGTTTATACAGTCACGGGCCTGAAACCTTCGACGGTGTACAACTTTTCGGTCAATGCACTCAACACTATGGGGGAAAGTAGCTATGCAGACAACAACAAGATATTGACGGTCACTACCACTGGTAAAGACACTTTAACCTTTTATTTTATAAAGCAGAAGGATCACAACCCTATTTTTTTGCATATTGTTGGATTGTTGCAGATAACTCTACATTTCAATTTGGTTTGCATACAGGTATGCGCAATAAACATTTTTTGGGACCATTGCATTGAATTTCATGCGTCCCGAAACGAAACCAATTATGAACCTGATGTGAATCAGGCACATTCACTGAATTATAAATCCTTCAGGTTTCCTTTTCCGTGTAGGTTTAGATTCAGCCTTTACTTCACACTGATTTGATGAGCCATTCATCAATCCGGCAAATCACATCTCATTTGTGAAGCCAAGATCTAGGCCTCATGCAAATAAGCTGAACTGCTGAACGTCTACACCAATCAGAGAACCAGTGTGTCTTCTGGAGGAAAATCTCAGTCTTTATTATGCGGGGCATGTGAGAAGAAAACAAAATGGTGTGATTTATGATAAATGAAGATAAGCTGTATTCCCTCTGCAAATATAATGAATTCTGCAATTGTAATGTCATAGCATTTCATTTGCAAAACAAATTACTCAGGAGAGAAGCAGCTGACGGAAATGCGAAAGAAAAGTAGCCCTGACAGAGTTAAATATCGCCAGCGATGAAGATGATGAAGAGCTAGTAGAAGACGTGACTTTATGGAGTTATGAATGAGAATTATGTAAATCGATGAGTCCCAGATTTCATTAAATGTTCCCAATACAGATAACCCTAACAGATTTTTATCCAGGCTGTAAGGTAAACCAGTGTTGTAGTCGAGACCAAGACTAGACCAAGACCAAAGAGTGTCGAGACCAATACTTTGAGGGGCCGAGAACCAAGACAAGACCGAGACCAAAGAGAGTTGAGACGGAGACCAAGACCTTTAAAAAATGTCTGGAATTACATCTTGGATATTATGGGGCTTTGTATTTATTTATTGACAGATTTATTTTTGGATATTTGTGGTCTTGACTAGTCTTGAATTAAATTTCACAGACCACTAACATTGAGACCAAAGACAGTCGAGATCGACATAAGACCAAGACTGGTCTCAAGTACTATAACACAGAGATAAACTTAATGCTATTGGCTTTTTTTAAAGGGAGAGGAGACACTCAATATGTAGAGTTTGGTTCCAAAACGCAATAAATCCATTTAGACTAATTTTGGTAAAAATGTGTTTTCTATACCAAAGAAAGTGACAAGATGAAAACCACTATTTTCTGTTACAAACGTTCACATAGCATCTTAAGGTTATCTTAACATTAAAAATACTAATTTGACCAAAGGAGAAACAGCAATGACAATAGGGTTTTCATGTCCCGTCTTCATAGCGACCATCGGATCTAGCTGATAAATGAAACTTTGTTGTAAACAAATTCAACACACGCGCTCTTTGGTGACGTGGTTGATTACTGTTGATCATCTGTCCATCTGTCCATCATTGTATACAACCCGCCCTGACAATTTGATTGGTTCGACAGCTTTGGGTCTAGCATAGTAGCTCCTCAACAGAGAAACCCCAGACCGATCTTACTGTCCTCAAAATGTTGTGGGCAGGGCTAAGATCGGCTGGCACCCAGGCTAGTAAATCTAGTGAATCGATATATAAGTGTGCATTCATCTTTGCCATGTTATATTCATATAGTTGACTAGTGGTATATACTGGTTAAAAAATAAACATTAATGGCATTTATCAAAACACTTACTTTGTCATATTAAGAACACTGTCATCCTTGGGATGTCGTTGCTGAACTTTTTTGACAGCGATCAGATGTAAAATCTTTTGGTCCTGCGTGATTTTTGTTGACTTCAAGTAAAATAATGCAACGTTTTTCGGCCGGCATTTTTCCTTCGCAGAGTGCCCGAGTGGCTTACATTTCTTCCCCGCCAGAGAAAAACCACCACAGGTTTATCAATGCCATCAAAAGTATTTTTTATTTATGTTTGTTTGTTGATCACAAAGTACAAAGTGGATGAGGAAAACTAGGATTCTGTGAGCGCCACCATTGTTGTTTACTATGCGTGGAATGGTGCGCTGTGATTTGTTGAGCGGATTTATTGCATTCTGCAGACAGGAGCACTGACGTTTGTCTCAGTTTGGGATAAAAGGGAGAAAAGATGACAGTTTTGTTTAAAATTAAGAATTTAGTTTTTAATACTGACCAAATACAAAACTGATTTTGGTAGTAAAAATTTTTTTAATGGCGTTTATTGCGTTTTGGAACCAAACCCTTCATATGTCCCATATGTCACTGAGATTTGAAAAATTTTTAACTTTGGGAAAAAACGTACAACGACAATCGTACAATGACTGATAAACAAAACAGAAGTATGAAGAAACGCCAACAGTCAGTGTTTTAGCCAATGTTTAAACACTTTAATGGACAAAGGGATTGTATAAAAAACACATTTGTTGCCCAAACTTTCAGTGCACTTGAAGGGTTTATAAATAAATTAATTAATTAGAAAATGAGCAAACACTTTACTTGAAGGGGTGTTCATAAGACCGACATGACACCTTCATAATCATGACATGATACGTGCTATGAACATGAAGGAGATTTTATGACAACAGTCATTAAGTGTCATTTGTTCAATTTGGTCATTTTTAATGCAAATATGAGATTTTTTTTAGATGTTTTAGTTTTGACAACTTGACATAAACCTATACATCGAACTTTGTTATAACAAAGACATCTCAAACAATGTCATCCTTACATTAAAAATGACGTAATTTAACAAATAACACTTAACGATGAATTCAAAATGTAATACATATTGTCAAAAAGGAATTTGCTAATATGACACATGCTACTGGCAGGGACACGGCATTTAATTCAACGCCTTTGACACTCCTATCCCCAAATTTCCATTGAACAAAAAGTGTTTTTATGACTAAACAACTGGCAAACAGGTTTGTTACGACACATTTGACCATCTGTACTTCTACGCCTCACAGCTTCATTTTTGTTCCCAGTAAATGAAATGCAACATCTACTCTAACTAGAGTCTTTATTTTGTTTTAAACATCGGTACCTTCATGGCTCCAATGAAATTCACCCTGCTGTCCACACTAATGGACTCTGCTATATAGTGTACTAGCTATACATACTGCGAGTGTTATGTGGTGCTAAATAATTCAAAGCATTGTTATTTTTAAAACACATGGCGACGAAGAGAAATATATCAGTTTACTTTTTAGGGAACTTTTGATTACAGGCTCCTGGTCAGAACACCCTGACACAATATAGGGCTTACTCTTAAAATCTCAGCATTAAGTCTCTCTCTCTCTCTCTCTCTCTCTCTCTCTCTCTCTCTCTCTCTCTCTCTCTCTCTCTCTCTCTCTCTCTCTCTCTCTCTCTCTCTCTCTCTCTCTCACACACAGAGGTGGAGTTTGCTGATGGTGTCTCGCCAGCAGACGGGGACTCGACTCCTGCAGGTGCAGCATTTCTCCATTTCCTCCTCCGTCGTACTGCGGCTGCTATTTATCAAATGTAGAAAAGGCCTGACACCCCAGATTTTAGATCAATTTCTCCACTCATACTTTAGTTGCCGTGGCCTTTAACGGTCGGTTTCGTGTAGTTTCGTTGAGCCTTGGGGCGCAGTGTTTGCCTGCTGCGGTTTGGTGCGGTTATGCTCGAGCTATAATCCTGAATGCATCTGCGCTATTTAATAGGACACAGTGGCAGTTATTGACCCTCGATTGGATAAACAGAACAAACTGAAATTAGCTTGCGCCAAATATGAGGTCCACCGGACGCTGCTTTGCATTTTGATTGGTTGTGTATAAAAACATCGGTTAGCTACATCTGATGTGAGCGGTTTGATGCACTGTCAGGAGATTTATTATGTATAGTCTCACATGGTGAGGCGTGACTAAAGCTTGTCAGATCTCGGCCAATCACACGCTCGCTTCTACACGACAGTGACATATAGTATTACAAATTTAACAGGACACTGGCTCAGAGTTGTCTCAAGATGTCTTTCTTTCAGCATTATGATCATACGCATGAATGTATTTCAGCCTATCTGTCTAGTGCATTCAGTGCCTTAAAAAAGTATTTGACAATTAAGCAAGCTTAAAAATGTTTCAGCATGTGATTATACAAAATATCAAAGTGACAGCTGCAAACAAAATAATGCCAGACTTTTCCTCCAAAGTCGTTTTTTGCGATTTTTGCCAGCTGGTGCCAAAAAAAGATCATTTGTAGCAGATGTATTAAATCATTTACCCCCAAAGTTTACACAGGTGTCTGATCTGAATCACCAGATGTATTTTATCATATTAACCAAAGGCAAGTTCAACTAAGTTTGACAACCAGAAAGTGTCCAAATGTCTTTATATTTTAATTAGTGGTGCATACTATAGCAGCTATAAGTGTTACTATTTAAAGCATACTGCAACTATAAAGACTTGTATGCTTTAATACTTTATATTTGCCTTCTACTACAGTACTAAAATCCATTGATAGAAACATGTTAAATATTTAAATATTTTCATTATAATACTCATTTTAACCTATGGAGGCCGCCATTGTTTCACGCAAAGTGCATTCTGGGTGGATGACATAAAAAATATTACTAGAGTTACTATATTAAATACTATGGCATATAGTATAATTTTCATGGGATAATGTTTTACTCCCCACTTCCACCTTCTTACTTCTCAGATCGTCCCATTTTGATCATCATTCTTCGCTGCAAAAATGACTTTCTCACTTAGTATTTATGTCTTGTTTTTAGTAAAAATATCGAAAAATTCTTAAATTAAGATGTATTTCTTGATGTGCAAAGTTACCTAGGAAAATAACTCTAGTTTTTAGACAAAAAATATAAACTTTTAAGTAAAATAATGCTTTAAATAAGCAAAAAATAATAATAATTATTTCAATGAAATAAGAAAAATTTTCTTGAAATAAGTTTTCTTTTTTCATAAACACTTAATTCAAGAAATGTTTTCTTATTCCATTGGCAGATTTATTTGCTTGTTTCTAGCACAAGTTTGCTTAAATTTTATAATTTTTGTCTAAAAACTAGACTTATTTTCCTAGGATAATTTTGCTTATCAAGAATTTTACTGAAAACAAGAAAAAAATACCAAGTAAGAAAGTAAATTTTTGCGGTGTTTACATTGCAAAAAATTATTTTCAAGAAAACATTTTTCTTAGTATTTTTTTCGTGTTTTGGTTCACAGGGACTTTAAAGGCATAATGTGTTGGGTGTTTATTCATAAAATGTTTTTTTTCAACAGGTCCCAGTCTGCCTACATATGTTGTGGTCATACTGGTAGTGGGCGTTGTCCTGTTCTTGCTAAATGCTTTGGGCTGCTTCCTATTCGCCAGATGGAAAAGAGGGCGGAGCCTGACAGGTAACCGACAGCGAGACTCCACAGTGTCACCGTTTCCTCTGTGAGCTGTTAGACAGCTTGTCCTCGACCGGTCTACTCACAGCGACAGCGCTTGCCGTGAAAGGGATGAACTGTCTGAATCCTAATTTGACTTCACACTTTTAAATCCGTCTGCCTCTTTCTCTCTTCCTCCTCAACCATCTGCATCACCCCTCCATCTCTTCTTTTCCCGGCAGCTGTCACTTCTTTCTCTCATCTTTAGGCTTACTTCGTCTGTCACTATCTGTCTCGCTCACCCCATGGTTTTCGGCTCGCCCCTTCCCTTAAACTGTCAGGTGTCTTGTCTTATGGCTTTCTCTTTCTCTCTCTGTCTTTATTTTTTCCGTCTATTCATGAACCTGTCTTCTTCTCTCCTTCGATTTCAACGCCTCCTTTTTATCAGTTTATTAAAGCTGCTGTCACAACACAATTTGCAGGGATGAACCAATAATTGAAACGGGTGTGATGAACGTTCTGTACACAAACAAATCTCGTCTTCTGTCTGTCTGACATGATGTCATTCTTCATTGTCCTCATGCACTCCACCTGGTGACCTACGTCCTATAATACCCTACATTTTTTTGTATCCAGCAGACAGCAAGAGCATTTCACAGGACACTAAAAGCGAGGAGGAGAGGTGAGCTATATTAATACAAGTATTTTACATGTTATGAACACATGAGTCGTGCTCACTTGTGCAAAACTTTCTGCTGTGATGCGGATAATTGTCATAGCATTGCTGTATGGATGTTGGGAGTAGTTTTAGCATGTTGCTATGTGGTTGCTATGATGTTGCTTGGTGGAAATTACTAGGTGGCAAAAGTCAAAAGACCCATCCTTAGGTTTTCAGGATATTCTGGTCCATAGATGTACGATCAGAAGCTATATTACTATATTAATGTGGCATATGGGTTACAGATTGAAATCACTATGGTTACTAATCAGATAAGAGTTAGGATGTTTCTGTAATACAGCACAAGGTCATATTTTTTGGAATTTACATTTATGCATTTGACAGACTTTTTAATCTAAAGCAACTTAAAGTGTCACAAAAATATTGGATATATAACAAGTAAGGAATAATGTATAGGCTGTATAATGTATCCACTTCACGTCGGGTCCTGATCACACTGTCGGGACTTATTTCTGTGATAACAACAAGCTGCCTGTAGATTATCCCACTTATAACACGGCTATTTACCTCATAAGTACATTAAAATTGATTTTAAAAATATTTGTTTTGCTCATTTTTAACTCTTTCACGGCCAGCGTTTTAAAAAAAAGTTGCCAGCCAGCGCCAGCGTTTTTCATGATTTTCACCAAAGTTTAATATCTTCCAGAAAATGTTTTCCTTTAAATATATAAACATACAATATACCAAATGAAAGAACAGACCCTCTGCTTCCAAACAAAAGAAAACGTTTCATCCTACCTTCAGTGGTTCTTTTGTAATCAGCTTTTGAAAATGGGTAGGTTTCTGCAAAAGCACCACATTTTGAGCAAAAAGCAGAGATAATTCCATTTTTGTGACGGACTTTTCATAGAGATCCCATTCAGAGCGATCTTTAGAACAGACACGGACATGCACCCGCTTGCCATAGGGCAATACTTCCGGGTTTAAAAAGTTGCAGAAGGGCGCCACCTGGTGGATAATAGCGGTATTGCGGAAAAACGGAAAATCTCGTCATTGTGGAAGCGTTTTCTCTTAATTGACGAGATATCTCGTCAATGGCGGTGAAAGAGTTAACTAATGCAGATCTTCCGTGATTTTTTTCAAATCGATTTTTCTCCGCCAGCAATGCAGAGATTTGTGACGATACATCAAATGCTTCTTCAATGCGTTTACAATTTGATCAGATTCGATAAATTTATCGATATTTTTATATTACACGCCTAGTTAAGCATTTACATTTTTATTTACAAATACAATCAAAATATATAACAAAAACATTAGCCTAATTAATTAATTTGAAAATGGCACAATCTGTGTCCCAATTGGAACATTTACAACAACTAACTAACAAAAATACACTTTTTTAAATATAGAAAAATTAATAATGGTGGCAAAATGTCACATAAAATAAATCTTATGATGGCAACAGTCAAAGTCTTTCAGTATTTTGTCTCAAAATGTGCAATAGTGCAATCACTGAGGTAGTTTTAGAAAAAAAATTATTGAAGGTGCAGTATGTAAATTTAGTGGTGAGGTTGCGAATTGCAACCAATGGCTCAGTCTACTGCTCTTCCCTCGCTTTTGAAATGCATAGAGAAGCTACGGTAGTCGCCACCGGAAAAACATGTCATCGACGGAGATAAATTAGTAAAAAAGTTTGTCCATTAAGGGCTTATGGCAGCACAAAATGGCGACTTCCATGTAAGGGGACCCTCAGTGTATGTAGATAAAAACGTCTCCTGCTAAGGTAATAAAAACATAATGGTTCATTATTAAAAGGTCTTTATACACCTCTGAAAATATAATTGTGTATATTATTTAGCATTTCTGTCAAGAGATCCTTTTTAAAAATTACACACTGCACCTTTAAATTGAAACATAAATCGCAACTGCTAGCATGCCATTAACATGAAGAGCTTTCATTTCTTATCACATTATGTTATGTAAGTGTTAGGGTTAGTAAGGGGTTAAATTCAAAAAGCTGAGTATATGAGCAAAAGTTATAGTCATACCTTCACTACCAACACGATCAGCATACTGTGTCTCAAAGCGAACTGATAAATGACCAGAACAACTGTCGATCTGAATGACGCTTTCAGATTTAAGTGGCTAATAATGCAGAGCTTGTCTCTATAAAGCAGTACATTATTTCTTTAACCAGACCACAGGTGACAGAACCATGAGCTACACTTTCAAAAAAGGTACAAAAGCTGTTACCGGGGATGTATCCTTTTAAAAGAGGTGCATACTAGGACCTCAAAGGTACACCTGTGCCTAAATTGTAGATATTAGGACTTTCTGTGCAATGAAAGGTCAAACTTTTACCTTTCTCTTATTTGAAGAAACACCATCGTGCACAATTTGAAACTTTTTTGAAAGCAAATACGGTCAATTGTGAATTCATGTCGACTTGAACGCTTCTAAAATTCAACATACCTGTACATTTTTAAAATGTATTATTTATCAATTTCTCGGAGGGAAATCCTCTCTAGTTGAAGTTTTTCTCTTTTTTAACTCTCGGCTGCGATGTGGAGGGAATAATAATTCTCTGCTTCCGCAGGTCCACTGCGAGCGGCTCAACCCGCTACGCGAGCAGAGAGCTTATCAACGCCGCGGCACGGCAAACACTCCTGATCGACAGCGGCTCAGAGCCTGACAGCAGCGTCTACGAGAGCTTTGGACGGGTATATCACTGATGCACGCTCAGCCTGTTCATGCTTCAAATGAGTTTTTACATGGGCTCGCAGGAAGGAGCCGGTCTAGCAAAACATTCAGAGAGAAATAAATACAAGGATGTTAAATCGAGAAGAGACTCTTTACCCTATTGTGATACACAGATCAACAGACAATCTGTATTACTGCTAAAGATTCCTTTGTTTCTTTTTTGCCTTTACAATATCTTAATAGCAGGATGGCTCACATTATTACTACCCGACCGATGCATACAGCCCCGTCCTTTACTCTCACGCTGAAGGCCCTGAGTATCAAGGTGAGAGTTTACATGACTAAACGTCATCTTGATTATATTCTGGTTTGCTAACTATGGCACAGTTAAACCGAGGCTTGTGTCAAGCAAAAATGGGCATGCCAGATGAAGCCTCGATTCGATGTGCGGTTAAAGGGATAGTTCACCCAAAATTGCTGCTTTGCAATAATGCTAAATTATAAAATGTGTTAAAAAAAATCTAATTGAATTCAACCGAGTTGAACTTCATCGCCCAAGTTTTATACTTTTAATAACCCTTTGAAGAGTTTCTGGTAATACTTTACATTTAAAATAAGGTTATTTGTCAACATTAGTAAATGCATTAGATAACACGAACAAACAATAAACAATACTGCTAAAGCATTTATTAATCTTAGTTCATGTTAATATCAGCATTTAGAAATACAATGAAAGTGTTTATGCTGTCTGTATCCTTCCCTCCAGATGGCAGACACAACACAAGTCCTCTCTTTCATGAGTATGAGGAGGTGAGAGGTTGGGGTGTGTATGAGGAGCTGCAGGGCCACTCGCTGCTGCCCCCCGCTGGCCGCAGTGATTATCGCGCAACTCCCTCCATCTACCACGGGGTAGGTGTGAACCAACAGTTTTACTGCACCACTTAATGTCAAATCGTGTGATTGCCAAATTGATCTGTAAATTGAGCCATAAATTTGAATCGAAATCAAAGCCTTAATTCAAGGGACACATGATATACAGAAACTCATTATAAGAGAGGCACAATAGATGGGTATTGCAGAAGAGCGGTGCAATAGTTCAGTGTAATAGATTCTGTCATTTTTCCATTCCCTTTGTTTAATGTTGATGCTTTTGTTCCGCTTTTTCCTCAAACAGGGACGGGCGTACGGTAAACCGGATCTGGATGTAACAGCCGGAGTTTATGATTCAATGGCGTATAGACGCAAAAGAGACTCGGACTTACCGTTTGAACTCAGGGGTGAGCTTGTTTAATTTAAGTGAAGCTGATAGACGCTCCGGGTTCGGTCAATACTGACCTGATTCTGTTCGTGACTCGATTATAAAAAAAGCTTTTGTTTCCATGCATGAGTTGTCTAAGAGGCGTACACTGTTTTCAATTTGTCCATGAATGTTTAATTCAAATTGTGTTCAATTTCAATAAATGCCATTCGTTTTTAATTTGTTCTGAATCTGAAGTTTCTTTAGACACTTGTCTGTATTCAAATGCCGTCGCGAATTGAAGCGGCAATTGCAGCACTTGAGAGTGACACACGCATTCATTAAAATCACTTACTGTACAATTAACCTGTCTACAGACTAGTGAAGTTTCCTGGCGTTTGAGGTCTATTTTAGCATGTCCTGTTTTACAAGATGCTTTAGTACAAAACAAATCTGATATGAATTTTATATAATGAAGCATTTAGCAGACTAGGTATTTTACATGATGTAACTCATCCTGAACTTAATGGTTTTCCCTGATGGAATGCGCGACTCTTCCTCCTGGGATTCTTGGAAAGCGCGACGCTTTGTCCCAAAAGGAAGTCTTAAATGTGGGAACTATAGAAGTCTCGAATCCTTGCATCAACAACAACAATAACAGCCTTTGAAGACTCACATGTGTTTTAATGCGTGTCTTTACAATGAGTTACGAAATGGGTATGCAGGAAAACTGCAGTAGGTGGAGGCTAAAGCTTTCACAGGCTTCAGACAAGCTTGAAATAAAATGTCAATAAACATTTTACCAAAAATGAACAGCCGTCCTTGTGTGCTCACCCTCCTGTTCAAATTCGCATTATTATCTCTCCTGAGGATCACAAAAGGAAATGTTTGGCTCTAATTAGTCACTGGGGCTTTCATGTTTATTTTTGTCACTTTTTAACGCCATTTTAGTATGAGAAAATCTCATTTGATGTTGGAAAAGAGCACGGTGAACATTCTTCTAAACATCTTTTGTGTTTCTCAGAAGAAAGTCAGTCATTTAGGTTTGTAATAACCTAAAGGGCTCATTATAGTTTTGCGTAGGTCCTACGGCGTAGCCGTGACGCGTCGGTTTTTATATATACTTCTGACTGTGGATTCACACCGATTTGCGCAAGTAGATAACATATAAAGTCAATGCAAAGACACGATCAGACGTGTCCTCGCGATGCAAATGACACGATATGGGTGGCGTGTTTGCCGCGAAAACACGCGCTATTCGTCCTCAAACGCGTCTTCCACCAAGTTGAAAATATTCATCTCCAGCAAAAAATTTGCATGACACGAAGTTAAATCCCACGAGTAAAGTAGAGCGATTAACTCGATGCCCCGCATTTGGTGTGTACGTAGCATTAGTCTTCGTCCGCGTCGCCGTGCATTTACACACCCAGACCGCTAGTAGGCAGTGTAACCCACAGTAGCAGTGCAACAGCCAAAGAAGAAGCAGCTTGGCCAGTAAACCCACAAACCAAGATGAAGAAGCAGCTGTGTGTGTATGTTTTGAGAAGACCAGCAGTGATATGGTTAAATAGATGGCAACTTTTGTTGCAGTTTGAGTTTTTACTCCTCAACTTGGCCTATCTTTGTTTTTACCGGCGCAAGCGGAAATGCCTATGAAGAAATTACCTGACGAAGGGGTTCTAGTGGACCAATCACAGCGCTTGCGGTCTGCGAAGAACCGATGCGTTGTTACATTTTTAAATAAAGATGTGCATCAGGATATGCATAGCCTATGGCATAGCTATGGTGTAGACCCTATGCATGACTACAAATTACACTTAAAGGGTTTCCCAAACTGGGGGTTGCGAACCCCTGGTGTTTCACAGGGGAATTGGAGAGGGGTCGTGAGTTGAAGTTTGATTAAAGGCGCTCTAAGCGAATTGACGCGTTTTAGACCATAAAACATTTTTTGTTACATACCGAAAAAATCTCCTCACTATCTGCTTGCTGCCTGTCCGCTGATCAAACTGTAAAAAAAACGCGATCTCTGTAGACAGCCCAGGCTTCACAAACGGCAATATCAACATAGTGGCCAAACCTAGCACCACAAAACAAAACAAAGTGTTCCAGCCAATAAACGACAAAAAGGATTTGGGGGCGGGGGTTGGGCGCGTTCATGAAAGCACGGAAGGGAGGGGGAGGAGTTAGCTACGCTCCGTCTGTTTGAAAACAGTTCAAACGTCAACAAAAACTAACGTCTCGCAGATTCGCTTAGAACGCCTTTAAATCATACAATGTCAAAATAAACCTATTTAAAATTAAAGAGACACTGCACTTTTAAAATATTCTTATTTTCCAGCTCCCCTAGCATTAAACAGTATTCCTGAAACTAAGCTGGTTTATTAAGGATGCATTTTAATATAACACATTGGTATAGATGCCAAGACTGTGTTTTAAACAGCTTGTTTAATTGTAAATCAAATATGGTCTGTAGCAGCTCTAATTTTCCTCAGATTTTATTACTGTCGTTTGGCACAAGAACAAACGCTGCATCTCCCTCTCTCTTCTTCCAACGCTCCTCGGTGCTGAGATTGGCCTTCGTGCCCGCTCAGCCCCGGCCTCGTGACTTTGAGCAGACCTCCACCACTGCTAATGTGAAAGCAACTGTTCAGACACCTGGCTTGAGGTGGGGCCATCTCATCTCTTCTTGTCTTTGTACCCACAATCCACTTGGCCTTTTGACCAAATCACCAGCCGTGAGGAGCTGCTAAGTCTTTATAAGGTGAAGTTGTTCAGTGTTGCCATAGTTACCGTCCTCCTTTCCACCCTGGCTTGCAGGTGCCTTATGGTGGAGGAAACATCTGACAGGAGGTCTGCGGTCTTAGCGTTCCAGTCGACTGTTTTGTGATATTTCGGCGCAGAGGGAAATCTCTGAGTCCAGGCAGAAATCTGAGCACTTAAATCTGTTTTCTTTAAAGATTGTGGTTTAGATCATTTGGAAAGAAACCAGCAGTGATTAGCTTTGAGTTCCAGGAGATGTGATTTCACCTGGGGAATGTTTTATTTTATAGTTTTCTTCTCATTTTACTCTGTTAATCAAGAAGGTCTTTTGGCATTGAAAAATGCCAAAGTTACACTCCAAAAGAATAATGCTGGATTGGGTAAAATATGGACAATCCATAGCCGTTGAGTTTAAATTACATTTCTGCATTTGGCAGATGATTTTATCCAAAGCAATTTACAAATGCTGCTGGGTAATCTTCAACCCAGTGTTGGCTCAAACGCACTCAGCCTGCTGGGTTGTATTTTAACTATGCTGGGTTGTTTCAACCCAAAATGCTGGGCTGTTTTAACCCATTGTTGGGTCAAATATACGTAAACATCTTCTGGGTTAATTTCACACTTAAAGAGACACTCCACTTTTTTGAAAATATGCTCATTTTCCAGCTCCCTTAGAGTTAAACATTTGCTTTTTACCGTTCTGGAATCCATTCAGCTGATTTCCGGGTCTGGCGCTACCACTTTTGGCATTGCTTAGCACAATCCATTGAATCTGATTAGACCATTAGCATCGCGCTCAAAAATAACCAAAGAGTTTCAATATTTTGACTCTTCTGTAGTTACATTGTGTACTAAGACCGACGGAAAATTTAAAGTTGTGATTTTCTAGGCGGATATGGCTAGGAACTATACTCTCATTCTGGTGTAATAATCAAGGACTTTGCTGCCGTAGCATGGGTGCAGGAGCTGCAATGATATTACGCAGCAGCCGAAAATAGTCCCCTTAAGGGGGTCGCACACCGGATGCGCAGCTCAGCGCCACGCAGCACCGCACCGTTCTAAAAAAAAATCAAGCTTATTGTTTTCTTTGAGTATACATACCGTGGTGCCCAGCTATGACTCAGGAAGTTGCTCAAATCCCTTTCGCACCACAGAGCGCCACTCACATAGTTTAACATTAAAATCATATCTGTCCCAAATCATTAACAATTAACATTGGCTGCTAAAGTATATTTTGCATTTTGAAGTAGACACTATCTGACTAAGCTCGGAATATTTAATGTGCACTTCTGGTGTACAATACCTCCGAGTTGTCCTAGATGTGGTGCTGAGCTGCGCGCCCGCTGTGTAACCCCATTTAGTATTTTTCAATAGCAGGGGACTATTTTTGGGCACTACATAATTGCATTGCAACAAATCGATCAAATCGCAACTTGTAATTTTCTGTCAGTCTTAGTACAGGATGTAACTACAGAAGAGTCAAGTTTTAAAACGGAAAAATATCGAAACTCTTTGGTTATTTTTTAGTGCGATGCTAATGGTCTAATCAGATTCAATGGATTATGCTAAGCTATGCTAAAAGTGTTAGCGCCAGACCAGACCCAGCTGAATGGATTCCAAAACCGTAAACATTAAAAGTTTGACTCTAGGGGAGCTGGAAAACGAGTGTCCCTTTAAGAGATCCTAGGGACATTTAGATTTTTATTTTCAAACCATTTTGACTGTGTTGAATGAATATTGCCCAAATTTGCCGGAGGTAAATCATTTTTGATAAATGTTAGATTTTTTTTGTTTCAATTTCTCAAATTAGCCTAAAATGGCTTAGCTACGCAAAAACCGACACATTTGATCCTAGGGTCAAAAAATGCCCTATTGAAAACCAGTATAACGACCCTTTTTGACGCCCCCCCCCCCCCCCCCATTTAACTTAACATGAACTAATGCATACTTTCATGTCAAGATATCATTTTGGATTGCTAGCCTTAAAGTTTTCATTTTTATACTTGTTCATTCAGTGATTTTACCACCACGAAAATAACTAGCTTCCGGTAACGCTGCCATCTTAGACGCCTCTGCATTCAGTAGAAAGTATCAGCGTAGTGTACACAATTTTCTTAGTGACGTACTCTATGTCAAATTCAGAGGCATAGAGCAACAGCAAATAATCTTTTTTTCGCAAAGAAAGTACGTACACCCTCATCTGAATCTCATTCTAAGATGGCGACATTAAATACGAAAAGAACTTCCAGTAAAGTTTTTTATATGGATATTTCTACGACAAAACGGCCTTTATTTATCCCCTGGAGCCTTTTGGATTTCTTTTGTGTAGGATGGATGCACAATTGTTGGTCTTGAAGGAGGTGGAACCCATATTCATACATTATGAAAATTAGAAGAGCTAGGATATTTTTCTAAAAAAAAAAAAACTAAAAATGTGATTGCTTAAAAAAAGATGGACATATGCATCACGGGTGGCGAAGAAATCGTGGGTTTATTATCATTTTTGGCTGAACTATCTCTTTAACTTATATTTTTTATCTCAACAATTATGTTAATTTGACACAAATGTTGCATTTTTTACAGTTCATGACAAAGAGACCAGATAAGTCACATGCAGATATATAATGTTACTAAATAACAGCGAGATTTTGTTACATCCTAATGTGTTTTTGTTATCATTGAGGAGTTCCAGCTTTAAATAAGAAGTGACGAGTAACCAAGCAGGTTCTTTCGAGAAACATTGCTCCTATACGAGTCACAATGCTTTCAAAGTAAACAATAGCACAGTAACAGATAAGAACATGGCCATAGATGAGATGATATCAATGTTCTGACACAAAAACAACCATGGTTCCTCCCTGATCTGTTCACCATCTACTTTTGAGTTGAGTACATGACAGAAATGAGAAGTTGACGCACACAAGTTATACACACACACCTCTCATTTGAGCTTCTGTTTTGTAATCTGTCACTTGATAATGGGTCTTTGTACTGAAACACACAACCCCCACACACATTCACTCGCACAAACAAACACAATCAACACATGTATTCACACGCAAGTGGAAAAATACAACATTTGAACTCGGATAATCATCTGGTTAGCGTGGTAAAACGTTGGTTTTGCTGTAGGGTAAAGTCTATCAAATTTAGCCTGAATGTCCCTATGGTCGATCCAGGGTTGTCTAAGTGCTAAAGCTATGTTTTAGATTAAAGTGCAGATGCACTTTATTATATCATACCATTATTCCTTCTTCAATTGAATTAGTGTTGAATTGTAAATTTTAAAGTACATCAGTGTGTTAGAGATCAGGCTGTGTGCATCAAGAAAGAAAAACTCCTCCCTGATGTTTTCCAATAAAATACAGTATACTGTGCAAAAGTCTTAGGCCACCACCACCAGGCTTGTTGTTTTAGAAGTTTTAATGCCCATCCATATTTATTTTTTTAATGTATTTTATTAAGATACAAACAGAAAATACAGGAAATATGTAAAAAAAATAAAAATAAAAAATTTCAGGACTAAATGTCTTCTTTGGGCATCGTCTGTGTTTAGTGTGACCTCTTTTGGCACTAAACACATCTTGAGCATTTTTGAGCAAAATGAAGTAAAAAGACTTTAAAATTTATTTCAAATTAGGAATAAGGATTTAATTTTATTTAGGTTTGAGAGATGCTGCAGTTCCCTTTCAGTCGGTCACTACGACGTCACGTCGTGACCGACGAATTGGGAACTCGCTTAGAGAGACCAATCTGCTTCGTATACTACTAAAACGCCAATGAACTTGGCATTGAGATATTTGCATAATGCTGGCGCCGCCCCGCCAGGTGCCTTTATAAGCAGCAGGTGCAAATAGGGAAATTAGCTTTTTCGCTTCGAAAGCCGGCTTTATCTGCTACTGAGAAGCTACTTTACTCTGTTGGGATTTGATTGCTGAAGTTGGTTGAACTAGCAGTATCACAGCGGACGCTTCGCTTATTCCACGGCTCTACATCTGTTTATTGTTTTGAGTTTAGTGTGTGCGTTGCCTTCCTGTGCGCTCATCAACTAAGCATCTGAGTGAATTTCCCTAAAAGAGTGATACGAGAGAGCTTTGTGCCTTGTTAAAGGCAGCCACTCTCTCGTATATGCGGAGATCAGCGTCCTTTTCAGGATAGCTTTTCGCCCGTGCGATCTTGGATGCGAGAAGTATAAGGGTTCCAGTGACGGTCACGAGCGCTGTCTTCGTGCTCAGGCATCGAGCACTCCGGGGCTGCGTTCGTGGAGAGTTTCTGTTCTCTCTGTGAGAGCATAACCCTCTTGGATTGCGGAGACGACTGTCGTTTCTACGGGAACGCTGTCCGCGCCTTTGCAGTGCTGACGCCGCCATGGTGCGGCTGTCAAGCGCTCGCAGGGCGCCCTTCGCGTCACTACGCTGAGTAGGACGGAGGATGCGTCCTCCACCTACCGGCCTTCTCATCCTCAGCCGGTTGAGGCTCCGGTGGAGACTGCAGAGTCGTGTTCTACGATGTCTGCCGAATCCATTGGACCTCCTTCTGGTCCCGTCACTTCTGCAGCATCAGAGGGGTGTCCATTTTTCCTCCGAGGCAGAGTCGTTCCGGAGATGGCGGCCGTGCCCGCTCGAGCGGCGGAGACAGTAGAGTTGGAAAGGTTAACCCCTCTCCGCCCGAACCGTCCCGCCCACAGGATTGGTACTTCGGAGCTGCTCGGGCCTCTCGGTCCTCTCCTCCTGTGCCTTTCTTTCCCGACGGCACGAAGAGCTGACGTGATTTGCGGCCATCCGGCCGTTCAGCTTTCACCCCTCACCTCCCTCACCAGCGGAGCCGCTAAAGGCGGGGACCCCTTCAGTGGAGCGGGATATGTTCCTGGAGGGACCACCCAACCCTTCCCTCCCGTGTTTGTAGACAGTCGTCCGGTTACGGACGCTGCCCATCAGGCATGCCGGAGAGGCGGCTTCGGCCCTGCACGCAATAACGTTGCTGCAGGCTCACCAAGGATTTACGAGGGAGGCCGCGACCTTCAGTCGTGCGATGTCCACCACAGTGGTTCAAGATTGCCACCTTTGGCTGTGTCTGGCTGACATGACGGACGCAGACGAGAACAACTTGAATGCTCCTGTCTCACGGCCTCTTCGGCGAGCCAGGGGAGTCGTACAGCTCCGCTGCGCAGACTGAGGCGATCTCCTAGGTCATGCCCCGGCGGAAAAGAGCTGCCCTTGGTCCACCACGCCGGCTCCTCAGTCTGCCTCTCGCCGTCGGCGTCCTGCGGCGACCACCTCCGTTCCCCTCCTCGGACCCCATCTCGGCAGCGCAGGGGAACCGGTCGTCAGCAGCTCGCCACGCCCGCTTAGCCGCTTCCCGTGAAATTCGGGAGTTTAAGTGGCCAGTGAAGGGCGACCCGGATTGGCAGAGGATCACTCTTCAGGAGATGGAGCTCCTTCCCCCGATAGAGGGTCGGGTGGAAAATCCTTGGTTTGCATATGTTCCACCGGCTGTTCGGCCGGTACCCACTTAACCACACATAAGAGTGCATTCCTCTTCCCTCTCTAGGTCTCCGGAGGATCGAGAGAGCCGTGAGCGGGTTCACACCAGCTCCCCTACCTCTCCTCTATCGCCAGCGGGTGACCTGAGGAGTCCGAGCTCTCCGCTGAGGAGACCGGACCACCAGCACCCTCATCGGAGTCTGCGCTCTCCGTAGAGGAGACCAGACGACCGTTACCCTCAGCGGGCTCAGGTCAGTGTCACACACACATACTGTAGATGTTTATGCTGTCACAGCAGACGCACCGGCAGTCCCACCTGTCTCGCTTCGCTGCCCCACCGCGGGTACTTCGATAGTGTCGTTATTTCTCCTCGTACGGTGCCTGGGTGCTTGGCTTCAGTTCCCAGCCCGTTTCGTTGGGTTTTACGCACGATCCGCCTCGGTTACGAATCCGGCACACCCCAAAATTCGGGCTTTCGTTTCACTGTAGTGAAAGCGTCCGATGCACATGTACTGCGTGCAAAAGTCGATATCCTGTTGGCGAAGGATGTTCGAGCCGGTCCCTCTTACCGAGATGATGATGATAGGGTTTTTCCAGCCTTTATCTCACAGTACCCAAAATACGCGGCGGGTTACGATCGATTTGATTTACGCACCGGCTCTACGAAGGTGTTCCTTTTGGATGATAACGCCGAGGCTCGTATTTCAATATTCAGATCGGTTTGCAGCCTTAGACCTGTAAGACATGTACTTATGTGTCCATCTCCCCTCGCTTTAGACCGTTTTTTCGCTCTGCGTCGTGGGGTGGGCATATTAATACTAAGTACACCATTCGAGCTGTCTCTCTCTCTCTCCGTGTCTCCATGTGTAGTCACGGCATTAAAATGTCAGAGAGAGAGCGTTGTTCGCATTCTGCTTTTTTCTACGTCGACTTATAATAGCCCGTTCTTGGCAGACGTGCGCGAACACAGAGAGTTAATGCTTCGGCATCTCGCTCGTTTAAGTCTTCAGGTCGACTGGGAAAGAGCAACTTTGCCCCGTGCAGAGGATCCTTTTTCTCAGTATGGAAATAAGACTCGATCGACTAATTGGCGTGTTTAACAAGAGCGCGCAACCAGTCAATTCTGACTTGCCTCGGTTTAATTCGAGGGAAGTACGCGGTCCCTCTGAAACAATTTCAGAAGCTCCTGGACATATGACAGCATGCTGCGGCTGTGACGCCGCCCGAGCTGCTTCATATGAGACCGCTTCAGCATTGGCTTACGATCGAGTCTCGAGGAGAGCGTGGCACACCGACATACACCGTGTAAACATTGCACCTGCGTGTCATTTAAATTTTTCCTTGTGGTAGACCCGGCATTTCCGATAGAAGAGATGCCCGTGAGGGGTCTCCTGGCATTCTGTATATTGCAATGCCCTCAGCACGGGATGATCAGCCACGTATGACGGGCTTGCAGTCTCAGGGGTGTGCATAGCACCCCAACTGCCGCGAGCGGTGCGCTGTATATCTGGGACTTGTACGCTCCGCTATGGAGATGCGAGGGAAGGATGTATTAGCCGACACCAATAACTTTGCGACTGTTGCGTTATTTACCGTTAAGGCGGTTTTGCGCTCTCGTCACCTGTCGCATCTCGCTCGTCATCTCCTCCTTTGGAGTCAGAAGCATCTGAGGTCCCTTCGTGCCATTTACATTCCGGGTTCGCTCAGTACAGCGGCAGACGCGCTTCCCGAGCTGCGCCCCCGGCGAATGGCGACTCCACCTCCAGACGGTCCAGCTAATTTGGAAGAAGTTCGGTTGTGCGTAGATAGATCCGTTTGCGTCGCCGGACGATACCCACTGTCGCCTATTTTATTCACTAACCGAGGGCAGCCTCGGCGTGGATGCGTTGGCACACAGCTGGCCGCGGGGGGTGCGTAAATACGCATTCCTTCCAGTGAGCTTTATTGCGCAGACACTGTGCAAAGTCAGGCAGGACGAGGAGAGCCTTTTATTAGTCGCCCCGTACTGGATTGGTTTTCAGAGTTAATGCTCCTCGCGACAGCCCCTCCCTGACGATTTCCCCTGAGGAAAGACTTTCTTTCTCAAGGAAGGGGCACATTATGGCACCCGCGCCCCGACCTGTGGGATTTCCATGTATGGTCGTTGAGCGCGCGCAAGGTTTAGGTGATTTATCGCAAGCGGTATCTAACACCATCGACGCGGTTCGAGCACCGTCCACAAGACGGGCTTGCGCGCTTAAAGAAACCTTTTTCGTCACCCGGTGCTCTTCGCAACGCGAGGACCCCAGAGAATGCCCATTAACATTGTGCTTTTATATCTTTAACATAGGTTAGATGGTAGACTGTCCCTCCGCCATTAAAGTTGATATCGCCGCTATTTCTGCTCATCACTCTCTTATCAACGGCAGATCAGTTGGCCAGCATGATTTAATTATTTCATTTTAAGAGGCGCTCGCAGGCTAAACCCCTCGCGCCCTCCCTCTTTCCTCCTGAGACCTGTCCATGGTGCTGAAGCCTTCAGGTCTCCCTTTTGAGCCTTTGCAGTCTACGAGTCTGATGTTTTTATCAATGAAAACTCTGACCCTGATACCATTGGCCTCCATGAAGAGAGTATGGGGATTTACATACATTCTCTGTTGACGATTCGTGCTTTTAGTTTGGTCCTGCTGTCTCACTGAGACCCAGACCAGGCTACGTGCCCAAAGTTCCCACCACTCCCTTCAGAGATAAGGTGGTGAGCTTGCAAGCGCTGCCCCCGGAGGACGCAGACCCAACCATGGCTTTGTTGTGCCCCGTACGCGCACTGCGACTCTACGTGGATCGCACGCAAAGCCTCAGGACCTCAGACCAGCTCTTTGTTTGTTATGGTGGCCAGCAGAAAGGGAAAGCTGTCACTAAGCAGAGGATGTCTCATTGGATAGTTGATACTATCGCCCTGGCTTATAATCTTCAGGGTATTCCTTGCCCCTTTAATTTGAGAGCGCACTCCACACAGAGTGTTGCCTCATCTTGGGCTTTAGCTCGTGGTTCCTCGCTAACAGACATCTGTAGAGCTGCTGGTTGGGCGACACCTAATACGTTCACTAGATTTTACAGTGTTCGTATCGAGCCTGTCTCCTCTCGTGTTCTTTCCTCACCAGGGGGAGCACGGAGAGCAGTCTCGCAGGTCGGCTTGCAGCCTCCAACTGATGCTTCATAACTGTGTCAGTATGGAAGGCCTTCAGAACAAAAATGCGTAATGGTTTGAATTGTTCTTCCTCCGCTGCCTTGGCAGCCTTTGTTGCGGAGCATTGGCTGTCAGCCTTTCACTAGCTGTATCCTCGCGAACCTACGTGTCTGGCTCGGGCTCCACATTGTGTCCCACCGGGTTCCTTTGTGAGTATTTTCCCGTGGGGTTAATCCTACCAGCCCACGTTTTCCCTTAGCAGAGCACTGCTTTGCTTACACAGCCACGGCTGTCTTTATTCCTCAACTACGGTTGACTTCGCCCACCATTAGCCCTTAAGACGGGCGGTGGCTTCCGCAGCGTTCCTATCCCGCTCAGGTAGGGCGCTTCCCAGTCGCTGGCACTTCTGTGGGGTTAAAGGAACATCTAGTGCCCGGCCTTCTGCCTTAAAACCTATCTCCTCCTCCTTAAGTGGAACCGGAGGGCTTTACGCAGACACTGGAAGAGGTCAGCCCCTAGTGGCGTTTTGGTAGGGATTCCCAATTCGTCGGTCACGACGTGACGTCGTAGTGACCGACTGAAAGGGAACGTCTCGGTTACGGATGTAACCCTCGTTCCCTGAAGGAGGGAACGGAGACGTCACGTCCCGTCGCCACAGGTGCTGCCACCTGCTGTTTATCGGCTGGTCTCATTTTCCCGGCTTTCTCAGCGAAAAGAAGCTAATTTCCCTATTTGCACCTGCTGCTTATAAAGGCACCTGGCGGGGCGGCGCCAGCATTATGCAAATATCTCAATGCCAAGTTCATTGGCGTTTTAGTAGTATACGAAGCAGATTGGTCTCTCTAAGCGAGTTCCCAATTCGTCGGTCACGACGTGACGTCTCCGTTCCCTCCTTCAGGGAACGAGGGTTACATCCGTAACCGAGACGTTTCCTGCTATTGCTCAAGTGAAAGGGGAGTTTAACCTAAAAACTTGACACATCAGGTTACATTTTTATACAGTTTTTAATACCATATACACATTTCCTGTATTTTCTGGAAGTAATCTAATAAAGACATGAACTAACAATTATTAATCTTTGTTAGTGTTTGTTATGTCAGTACAATTGTTCATGTTAGTTCATGTGCATTTACTAATGTTAACTGTTACAACTTAAAAAAATTTAAATGTATTAGCAAATGCTGAGATTAACATAACCCTAACTAATAAATGCTGTACACTTGAGTACGAGATGGTACAAAAGTTGTCACTTTTTAAAAAAGTACACTTTTGTACCTAAAATGTGCATAGTGGTACCTTAATGTTACAAATCTGTACCAAAATGGTACATAGACCTTTTTAAAAGGTACCGTCCCAGTGACAACTTTTGTACCTTTTTTCTAAGAGTGTAAAAGTAGTTTGTTGTTATTTCATGTTAAAGGTCCCATTTTTCAAAGTTTAGTTAATGTGTAATGTTGCTGTTAGGGGTGTAACGATTAACCGTGCAAATGCGCGTTTTCTCAATGAATGAATTTGAATGAATTACGGTGAAATCCCGGCACATCCGAACGCCAGGGGGCGCTTTCATGCAGAAACTCCCTTTGTGCCACAGAAGTAGCAGCATTGCAAACGCTATCCCAGGAAATATCTACAGGAATATTTATATTGCTGTTCTTTAAATTGTTTCAGGTATTTTCATGATAATAAACCATATTTTGAATGATTTTTATTTAACGAGTGTTGCTTTTTTTAAATGCACGTTATAAACGACTCCGACTCATAATGATTTTAGATTGATAAGGACTTCCTACTGACCAAATGCCGTACACGCACAAGCTGTGCATGAAACAAAGAATCGAAGCCTTGCGATTCAACATCGAATTCCGACAGGCATTTTAATGGGACACATGGTTTAACCATTTCATCCCTAGTTGCTGTTAGAGCATAAATAGTACCTGCAAAATGATAAAGCTCAAAGTTCACTGCCAGGCGATATATTTTCTTTAACAGAAGTCCCCTTTCAAGGCCCTGTCCCAAATGGTACACTCCGGACTTATGGACTTCCTCAGAGTCCACACTTTGATGACATCATGTAGTGCAGACCTTAGGGACCCTTGACGCGAGTCCACGTTAGAGCACCGGAGTCGTATTTTGGGACAGACCCGAGCGTCACGCCGAAAATAGGAAGAGAAGTTTTCCATCAGTGTGAACTTCTACCTTTTGTCATCTGATTGGACTGATTGCTCTTTCGCAAAGACATCTGGAAAGCTTGCTGCAGTGCTGCTTCGCCGAAGACCACATTAAGGGTGCGAAGGAAGCGCTGGTGAGCACACTTCGGAGTGTTAAAATGACAGATGGGACACCCTACGGACTCGTAGACTATGCGAGCATGCGCAATTTAAGGCCACGAGACTAGATGTCCACATGAAGTGTGCCATTTGAGACAGGGCCAAAGCCTACAGCAAACTGACAATTTGTACTACAACCCTCTACTTCCCGATTGAATGACGTCAAAATAAGAGTTTCTGACTAAACCCTGCCCACATGAATACGTCAGTTGCCAGTTTTGGCTCAAACGGCTTTGCTAAGCTAAGCTGCTGTCGAATCACAACACACTAAACAAACTACACAATCAGAACTCCATACGTATTTTTGAAGGAGGGACTTCATAGGACACGGAAGACATCAGCCCGTTTTTAAAAACATCGCTATACAGATAATTAAATTGTATGAAAAATACAGCTTTTTTACACACGAAACATGAACACATGTTATATTGCGCACTGTAAAAACAATCAAAGCTTCAAAAACACAGGAAGAACGGGACATTTAACTAATGGTAACAAATACACTTACCTAAAGGATTATTAGGAACACCATACTAATACTGTATTTGACCCCCTTTCGCCTTCAGAACTGCTTTCATTCAACGTGGAGATAAGTGGTATCCCGTGGGGTCTTCTGCTGTTGTTGCCCATCCGCCTCAAGGTTGTGGGTGTTGTGGCTTCACAAATGCTTTGCTGCATACCTCGGTTGTAACGAGTGGTTATTTCAGTCAAAGTTGCTCTTCTATCAGCTTGAATCAGTCGGCTTATTCTCCTCTGACCTCTAGCATCAACAAGGCATTTTTGCCCACATGACTGCAGCATACTGGATGTTTTCCCCTTTTCACCCAATTCTTTAATAACCCGAGAAATGGTTGTGCGTGAAAATCGCAGTAACTGAGCAGATTGTGAAATACTCAGACCGGCCCGTCTGGCACCAACAACCATGCCACACTCAAAATTGCTTAAATCACCTTTCTTTCCTATTCTAAAATTCAGTTTGGAGTTCAGGAGATTGTCTTGACCAGGACCACACCTCTAAATGCATTGAAGCAACTGCAATGTGATTGGTTGATTAGATAATTACATTAATGAGAAATTGAACAGGTGTTCCTAATAATCCTTTAGGTGAGTGTACAACCTTATTGTAAAGTGTTACCAAATTTTCTCCAAATTGAGTTCAACAGGACAAAAAAATGTGCAGCATGGATGGAACTCCCTTAACTCCCCGAAAAGAGAGCTACTGTATTAAAGAAGGTAACGTATGAGTTTTTGATTATTTTTTTAATGCATATTTGTATGGTCTCAGAGTTTTGATGACTTCACTGTTTCCACATAGTGTTGGTAAAGTATATGTTTCCAAACTCTTGACTGGTGGTGTAATTCTGGGTGGAGCATGGTAATAAACTTCAGTTAAGTTTACTGTAGCTGCAGCTGTGTCCGCATAGATTAAGTCACCACAGTAAAAGGCAGACAGAACGGTTGACTCAGCAATTCATTTTCAAAGTGAAAAATGACTTTTGTCTATAGAGGATATATTAATCTATTTTTTAATGTGTATACACAAGATGAATTGTCTTTAATCAAAGTCTCAGTTTATCACCGGGAATCTATTAAATACATGATCTTTCCTCTGAGCTTTTAGGATGATATATATTCTTCTGTCCACAAGTGTATATCGCTTTGATATTCTTCACATCAGATCGGTCTCCAGTGTAGGAGTTTAGTTGCGTGTCCGACTCAGTTACGATGTTCACAACTCAAATCCGTAACATCCCATAATTCACAGAAACTGGGTTGCTCGGGAAACAACCTTCTACTGTTTGCCAGCAGCTCACGAGTGCTTTACCGCAGTGCAAAATGGCAACGTTTTATAATATAATTTGCATGCTGAACTTCGTCTATCAAAATTGCTTTTTCACACCGCAGATTTCAAAATTACACGAATAATAAGGCAACATGAAGTAAGGTAATAAGATTTTTGATTGAATTTGGCTTGCAGTCTATCTCCCATTACATGACAGCTGCAGTGTGTTTTGGGTCCTGGGTTTTGCTCATTTATTGCTTGAAAACGACACACAATGCAGTGCATTAGCAATCAGACCATTGTGGAGTCGGCTCTATACAGTGAGCAAACACAATTTATTCCTTAATTACTAAAGATAAAAGTCTGCAAATGTGGTTATTCTGAGACATTACCCATAATCCTCTTCTTCACACTTGGACAGTGTGAGCATACAGTATGATGCAGAATATATAGCAATGACTAAATTTAGCATGTTAGCTTTTTTATTTTACACAATGTGTTTCATTAAAAAAATACATGTTGTTCTGGCTGGTTGCGATGTCCTGGGTGGCTGTTAAAATGCATAAGACCCCTCCACTGGATCTCTGTACATGCATTTATTATTTTGATAAATGTTTGTTATGTTTTGTTTCCTTTCATACCACACAAAAATTACAATAAACCTTTGGTTTTATGATTTTCTGATTCATAGTTTAGTTAAGTGGATTTTTTTGCTTTCTTATCGCTGGGAAAGCCACCAAGTCACCTATTGAGTCATCAATCATACACTGTAAAAAAATTCCGTAGAAATTTCAATGTTATTGCAGCTGGGTTGCCGGTAATTTACAGTAGATTTAAATTTATGTTATTTACTGGCAAGAGTTTGTTCAAAGTTAAATAAATTTTAAATATTAACAAGTCTTTATCTTTACAGAATAAAACTATACAATAACAGCCTCATGCAAAGCATTCTGGGAACCAGAAATCATCATCAACCTTTTTCTGTTTTTTGCTTTAGATTTTGTTTCCCAGAATGTTTTGCTTGATGCTGTTTTTTTAGTTTTACTCTGTAAAGACAAAGACTTGCTAATGTTTAATGTTCATTTAACTTTGAACAAAATGTTGCCAGTAAATAACATAAATTTAAATCTACGGTAAATTACCGGCAACCCAGCTGCAATTTCTACGGATTTTTTTTACAGTGTATCCATAGCATAAATAGTGCGGGACACATTTTATTCTTATGTGATTATTTTATTTAACCACCGCTTTATATCTCTCTCACACTTTTAGGTGATTTTTAAACCAGTGGGACCTCAGAAGACTTTAATCTGGTAATTATCAGGAAAAAAACAATAACCCAAACACATTTATTCAAATTGGTGTAATGAAAGTCTTGTCTGGAAAGGATGTTTTTCCTCTCCACTTTTTCATCAAGAGCATTCTGATTTAAGCATGAACTTATTAGTGGTTTATTTCACTAATTATGATATTTGTGTGAAAAGTTATGTTAAGGACTACCCTGACAGCAATTTAATACTTCTGTCCCACTGGTACACAAACCAAATCCCAGGAGTGAAAAAGCTGTCAGGCGGCCTCAAAGACCCTGTGAATTTACTTGACAAGTGCAGTTTTTGTTTTAAATTTCTAATGAAATAGTTACTTTTTGTGGAGTGTATTTTATGGCCCGTCATTTATCTTTAACTATTACAGACTCGTTGGAATGCTTGTTTCTGATTTGCCAGGCAGCTTCCCAGATAACAACCGTTCAAAACTAATAACACACCTTAACGCGGATGCTTCAAATCATTATGACAGGTACAGTTTAATATTAAACATAAATTAAATATAAATATGTATTTTAATAACATGTATGACATTTTATTTACGAATAATTAAACAAAATTTTCCTTTAGAAAGGTCTGCATATGTTACAAATGAGCAAATAAAATGTCATATCAATATTAAATGTTCCTTACCTTAATTAGCCGTGTAAATACATTAAAGGAGACATATCATATAAATCTCTTTTTTTTCACGTTTAAGTGCTATAATTGGGTCTATCAACCTTAAAATGTAAAAAAAGATCAATCCAGTAACTTAGTTTTGGTAAACCATTCTCTGCAAGCATGTAAAAAAAAGGGACATTGAAATTTGGCTCCCATTGTGATGTCAAAAGGGCACAATACCGACCCTTAATCTGGACTGTCCAACCACGGCACCGCCATTAGTACAGAGATTAGCTCATTTGCATTTAAAACACCCAAGAGGGCACATTTTTGCTCACACCTACAAAGTGGCAATTTTAACATGCTATAATAAATTATTTATATGGTATTTCTAACTAGAACTAAAGTATAATGCCTTCCAAAAAATTTCTTAAAATATATATACATACAATATATCAAATGAAAGAACAGATCCTCTGCTTAAAAAAACAGTTTCATCCTACTTTCATTATTTCTCTTTATATCACCTCCCAAATATGGGTAGGTTTCTTCAAAAACACAAAATGTTGAGCAAAAAGCTGAGATTATTCACTTTTTGTGCAGGAGTTTTGATAGAAATCAGATTCAGAGCGATCCTCAAAACTTACACGGACATACAGCTGTTTGCCCTAGGGCGATACTTCCGGGTTTTATAAGTTGTGGAAGTTGGTGGATAATAGCGGTATTGTGGAAAGCCAGATGGTGTTTGGCGGTATTACTGGGATGTGCAGATGGTTTTCCCATTTGATTTCTTATTTTGATTGGTCAAAAATTTGTAGTGCATGAGTCATCAATATTTTGGTACATATTTACGCTAAGACTAAACCTTATGGGGTGGTTTCCCGGACAGGGATTAGCTTAAGCCAGGACTAGGCCTTAGTTTAATTTTAACTAGTTTTAATAAACATGCCCTACTAAAAACAATACTGGCATGCATTTTGAGGCAAAACAAAGAGCACTGATGTATTTTAAGATATTACAGTGGAGGTCGTTTTCAGATTGTACAGCTCTTACATTTATTTTAGTCTAGGACTAGTCTAATCCCTGTCCGGGAAACTGCCCCTATATAGTTTATAACTACTTTATGGTCTATGAGCAACTAAAAGCTAAAAATCATTTAACACAATCTTATTGCAGTTTGTAACTCTTTTACACTATGGCCAAATCCAGTCTTACCTCACAAGAATTTGTATGTACACTCACCTAAAGGATTATTAGGAACACCTTTTTAATTTCTCATTGCAATTATCTAATCAACCAATCACATGGCAGTTGCTTTAATGCATATAGGGGTGTGGTCCTGGTCAAGACAATCTCCTGAACTCCAAACTGAATGTCAAAATGGGAAAGAAAAGTGATTTAAGCAATTTTGAGCGTGACATGGTTGTTGGTGCCAGACGGGCCGGTCTGAGTATTTCACAATCTGCTCAGTTATTGGGATTTTCACACACAACCATTTCTAGGGTTTACAAAGAATGGTGTGAAAAGGGAAAAACATCCAGTATGCAGCAGTCCTGTGGGCGAAAATGCCTTGTTGATGCTAGAGGTTAGAGGAGAATGGGTGGACTGATTCAAGCTGATAAAAGAGCAACTTTGACTGAAATAACCACTCAATACAACCGAGGTATGCAGCAAAGCATTTGTGAAGCCACAACACGCACATCCTTGAGGCGGATGGGCTACAACAGCAGAAGACCCCACCGGGTACCACTCATCTCCACTACAAATAAGAAAAAGAGGCTTCAATTTGCATGAGCTCACAAAAAATTGGACAGTTGAAGACTGGAAAAATGTTGCCTGATCTGATGAGTCTCGATTTCTGTTGAGACATTCAGATGGTAGAGTCAGAATTTGGCGTAAACAGAATAAGAACATGGATCCATCATGCCTTGTTACCACTGTGCAGGCTGCTGGTGGTGGTGTAATGGTGTGGGGGATGTTTTCTTGGCACACTTTAGGCCCCTTAGTGCCAACTGGGCATCGTTTAAATGCCACGGCCTACCTGAACATTATTTCTGACCATATCCATCCCTTTATGACCACCATGAACCCATCCTCTGATGGCTACTTCCAGCAGGATAATGCACCAACAAAGCTTGAATCATTTGAAATTTGTTTCTTGAACATAACAATGAGTTCACTTTACTAAAATGGCCCCCATAGTCACCAGATCTCAACCTGATAGAGCATCTTTGGGATGTGGTGGAATAGGAGTTCCGTGCCCTGGATGTGCTTCCCACAAATCTTCATCAACTGCAAGATGTTGTCCTATCAATATGGGTCAACATTTCTAAAGAATGCTTTCAGCACCTTATTGAAACACTGCCATGTAGAAATAAGGCAGTTCTGAAGGCGAAAGGGGGTTAAACACAGTATTAGTCTGGTGTTCCTAATAATCCTTTAGTTGAGTGTATTTTACGCATTGGCTAATTTGTATGAATTCTGTATGAAGTGAATCGCACAAAAACATATAATAATTAGAAAAAAACAAACAAGAAACTCCTGCCCTAACTCAAACGTCACAGGGGCGAAAGCAAATCTTACAAAAATGTATGAAACTGGTCGTACAAATTAATTAGAATAAGCCACTTTGTAAAATGCATCCAAATTGCCACAAGATTGTGTTGGCAAACTCTTATAAATTCGTACAATCTCATTTTATGTTTTTTATGTTTTAGTATGATCTGCTTTCTTCCCATTGACACTGGGTTTAGGGGTGGGACTTCATTCTTGATTTTTTCTAATTTTGTGTGTTTTTGTGTGCTTTACAATGTACAAAATTACATAAAAAAGACTTGAGAGGGCATTACAAATGATATGTTCGAAACCACAACATTATGCCCTGCTAATTAAATGCTCTACCACCGAGCTACAGGAACATACTCTATGCATTATTTTAATTGTCTTGCATTTGTTGTTTAACAGCTAGTTATTGTTATTTTTTATTTTTATAATGACAGATCCATCCTGTACTATGAAGGCAACAGACAAATCTACTAAAGCGGTTATGTCAGCCTTTAACTGGCACTTTTTTTCAGTCAACTGCAGGGACAGGCTCTCAAGGGTAAGTGGTGCTCCATGAAGGGCCTTGTTAAAACTCTGTTCCCCTCATTATTGTAGAGAGCGCTGGACTGAAAGGGTTGGTCTAGATGAAAGACTTATGGGGAATAACACTTTTTTTTTTGAATGTGTCTGTATTAGGGTTAGTGGACGAGTGTAATAAAACCAAAGAGTGAGCTTTTTTAAAACGCTCATACTTGGTAAAGGTTAAAGGACCACAAAGTGATAAGTACAATTGTAAGTATTTAATGTCTGATTCACCCAGCACAGTTTGTTTTTGAGACTTTTAAACTTTTTTGAGATTGTTGAAACAATAACATGTTAAAGAGGGGTATCCTAATACTTTATTGGGACGCTCCACTTTTTTAAAAAAATATGCTTATTTTCCAGCTCCCCTAGAGTTAAACAACTGTTTTTACCTTTTTGAAATTCATTCAGCTGATCTCTGGGTCTAGCAGTACCACTTTTAGCATAGCTTAGCATAATCCATTGAATCTGATTAGACCATTAGCATAGCGCTCAAAAATGGCCGAAAATAGTCCCCTTAGTAACTTTCAATAGCATGGGACTATTTTCGGACACTGCGTAATATTATTGCGCCTGCTGCATCCATGTTACAGGAGCTAAGTCCTCGATTATTACGCCAGAATAAGAGTATAGTTCCTAGCCATATCGGCCTAGAAAATCATTACTTTTAAATTTCCATCGGTCTTGGTACACGATGTAACTGCAGAAGAATCAAGTTTTAAATAGGACAATTTGGTAATATTTAAGCGCAATGCTAATGGTCTAATCCGATTCAATGGATTATGCTAAACTATGCTAAAAGTGGTACCGCCAGACCCCGGAGATCGGCTGAATGGATTCCAAAATGGTAAAAATCAAATGTTTAACTCTGGACAATTATCCTATATTAAAAAAAGTGGAGTGTCCCTTTAAGTCACCTGAATTACAATATCACATAGGCTTAAATCGAAAGAAGGACTTAAGCCTATATAAGGACCAGAATATCCTACTCTAAAAAATGCTGGGTTATTTTTAACCCAGCATTGGGACGAACCCAACTGGTGAGTTGTACATGTACATTTTATGGGTTCATTTAACCCAACGGTGGAATTTGTCAATTTTTGACCCAACACTGGGTTGAAAATAAAGGCAAATGCATAGCAGTTTGTCAACAACACACAATATCATAGCAGTGTGATGGCAAATTTTGTACATGTGAGCACCCCTCACAAAAGAACTTAAATAGATCTGAGAGACAAACAATATGTGCCGAGCATTGTGTGGTGGGCCCTTGGAATTACACGGGTCAACACAACAACGTGACAGGAACGGGGTGGTCAAACAAACCCACCAAGCCATTTCCATTATAATGTATGAGGTCTATTGTGTCTTTGTTGATTTCTGGAAAACTTCTATTGTTTATTGTAGCAGAATGTAGGTGTTCAATCACATGTAGGTGTTCAGATGGGTTAAGTTGACTGTGCTCAACCTCTTCATTCTCGGTAGCATTGAGAAAGAAGGACAGCTGATAAATGCAAAGTTAAATTTCTTTATTTGAAAAACGATTGAGTGTGTAGGAGGGCTTTCAGAGGGACAGATATTCATTATTTTTCTTTTGAAGATGCTGGAATAAAGATAAAGTTTCAGCTTTGTAATTGCTATATATGTGAAGACTGAAACCTAACTGTAGGCTTGGGAGGGTTGTGCTGTCATGACAACATCAGCACAGCGTGTTCTCATTTGGTTACCACATTTATGTGGTTAAGAGATTTCCTTTCTTTGGTTTTTCAAGGAAGTGAAATGTGTGTCATTCTCATTTAGTCTTAACGTTAACAAGAACAGCGGAACCTCTTAACTTAAGTTTGAGCAAAACTAATACACCTTATTCTGATATTGGCTTTACAAATAATTTTAATTCTTAAATGTTTTTGAAATATTTAGACTCATCACAATACGTTTAGCAATTTTAACCTCAGTCCACAGTGCTCCTGTGGTAGAGCATTGCATCAAAGATATTGGATATAACAAGATTGAGCAATCCTATGACTATGAATAGTAAGCAATGCAATGATCAAAATACCAACTATGGCATTGGAAGTCTCGTCTTCAGGTTAAACGAACCAATCATTAAAGGTGGGGTGCATGATCTCTGTAAGCCAATGTTGACATTTGAAATCACCTAAACAAAAACAAGCCCCTACCCCAATAAAATCTGGACCTTCTTTTGATAGACCCACCCCACACATACACAACCCAGGTAATGATGTCTGTTAGTAGACACACCCCTTACTGCTGATTGGCTACAAGGATGTTTTGGTACTTGGCCCGAATCCCTTTTCCAAAGTGTTTTTTTTTTTTTTCAAAAATCATGCACCCCGCCTTTAATCAATTAAAACTGACAATTATCTGGGTAGTATGGTGATGCATAATGAGCTGAAGGCATTAAAAGCCAGAGATTTCCACGTAAATTCAAACATTGTTTAATCTTAAACATCTTAAGAGTCAGACCTGGTGTGTCCACATACAGTACGTGGACATCAAATTTTTTGTTGTTTGCACCATAATACGTAATTCTGTCTAACTGGAACCTGTTTTACACAAACGTGGACAATTACACTGCTCCTTGTTCAAAGAAAAATATTTGGTTATTATATTTATTGTTTTTTCCTTAAAGGGATAGTTCGGCCAAAAATGATATTAAACCCATGATTTACTTACCCCCAAGCTGTCCGAGTTGCATATGTCCATCGTTTTTCAGACAAACACATTTTCGGATATTTTAGAAAATGTTTTAGAGCTTTCATTTGATTAAATGTAATGTTACGGGGTCCACGACCTTCAAGTCCAAAAAAAGTGCGTCCATCCTTCACAAAATAAATCCAAACGGCTCCAGGATGATAAACAAAGGTCTTCTGAGGGTAATCCGCACGGTGTTGTTGTAGAAATATCCATATTTAAAAACTTTATAAACGAAAATAAATACCTTCCAGTAGTGCCGCCATCTTAGTCGCGTCCGCATTCAGGATGAGAGCTTACGCAGTGTACAGAGATTTCTCTGCTGCTGCTCTGTGCCCCCGCCCTTCGAATTTGTCATACGTCACTAAGAAAAGTGCGTACACTACGCTAATACTCTCTCCTGAATACAGAGGAGTCTAAGATGGCGGCGCTACCGGAAGGTATTTATTTTCGTTGATAAAGTTTTAAATATGGATATTTCTACAACAACACCGTGCGGATTACCCTCAGAAGACTTTGTTTATCATCCTGGAGCCGTTTGGATTTATTTTGTGAAGGATGGACGCACTTTTTATGGACTTGAAGGTCGTGGACATCGTAACATTACATTTAATAAACTGAAAGATCTAAAACATTTTCTAAAATATCCTGAAAACCGATGGACATATGCAACTCGGACAGCTTGGGGGTAAGTAAATCATGGGTTTAATATCATTTTTGGCCGAACTATCCCTTTAACCCCAAATAGCTGGAAGAAATCTAAAATGCAAGCCAAACCAAAGCTCGGGTCTTAGGAGGTTAAAGACTAAATTATTGAGACATCAGTTTTATACCTCTATATTTGTTAAACACATGTCAGCTGTCTTATTTGTGTCTAAACTTTCTAAATGGATGTGGTTGCAATGCAAAGTCCATGGGTTCGATCCCATGGAGCGCACATACTGATAAAAAATGTATACTGTAGCATGCATGCACTGTAAATTGCTTGGGATTAAAGGGATAGTTCACCCAAAAATGAAAATTCGGTCATCATCATTTACTGACTCTAATGTTGTTACAAACCTGTATACATTTCTTTGTTCTGTTAAACAACGAATAAAGATATTTGGAGAAATGTTTGTAATCAAACTGTTAATACTGTAAGCCCCATTACCTTCCATAGTATTCTTTTATCCTACTATAGAAGTGAATGGTGCTCACCTTCAGTTTGGTTACAAACATTTCTCAAAATATCTTCCTTCGTGTTCCTCAGAACAAAGAAATTTATACAGGTTTGTAACAACATGAGGGTCAGAAAATCCCTTTAAGGTGTCTGCCAAAAGCATACATTTAAATGTGATTGAGAGCTTCATTAAATCTCTTTTTTAAAACTTTCTTTAGCGACACATAAAAATTGACCAACACACAATTTTTCAAGCCGACACTTCACCACTGAAGTTGTTTATTAACAAAAGACCTCTTTATGACCCTTTGAATGGACAGACACAAAAAAGTTTTCAGACAATGATCTGCAGTGTTGATACAAACACACAGCGTAGTAAAGAGGGTGGCATTAACACGTCTGAACTGTAGACAAAAGCTGATGAGATGGGCACGGAAGAGGATTGGCAGATAAGCAGAGTTTAGGGCCTGTACACCAGCAGAGAGAGAGAGAGAGATAGAGAGAGAGAGAGAGAGAGAGAGAGAGAGAGAGAGAGAGAGAGAGAGAGAAGGGGAAGCTATGAATGATGATGGAGGAAGTTAAAAAGGGCGGGGTCAACTGTCCGCCCATCATCTTCCATTTTCTCTTTCCGTTACTTGTTTCCACAGATGCTGTGTTCGACTTTGGGTGTGATATAAGTTTAAAATGAACAGCAAGGTAAGTAAAATTAAACTATATGTGTTTAAAGTAGACGTGTGAGGATGTTTTTATGCCTGTTGAGTATTGCAGTACAGATACAGATGTTGTAAAGTAGACCATCAGAAAGTAAAATGTAGTGAATGATATGGACACGTGCTTGAAGCATGTGAGGTCACAGTAGACCGGGCTTTACGTTTATCTGATCTATAGATCATCTAACACCCAGAGGAGGGTCTGTCTGTAGACACAGGTAAACACACTCAATCATCTGCTAAAAAATTAAACACATACAAATAAAGTTCAATACATGCTTGCCCTCACTTAGATCAAAGCTGGTTGTTGTAATGGAAAAGGTCTTTTTAATACATGAATGTGTAATTGAGTTTTTTTTTTATTGCTATTAACACTTAAAAAGATGTGTACACGTGTGAAGGTCAGTAAAAAAAGATGCATGAAGAGAAAAAAAATTAATAAGCCATTTATTCAATTTTTAGCAATTGAATGAAGATATGTGCTTTATTGTCATATACAGTAGTGTAAGGTTATTAAGTTATACTGATGTTTACATAGTTTTAATAGTTAGCAGGCAACACACGTTCTAGTTAGATGAGTATTGCTTTAGAAAGGAATTTATAATGGCTTTTCATATTCGAGGCTTTGAAATACATTTATGCGCACCTTTCACTCCAGTATGCTGGGTTTCTTAATGGCTCAGCATCATAGTCACATTTAAAGGTCCTCTGTTATTGTTCCAAATAGGAATGTTAATGTAACCTTTCAACTCTAAATGTCTTTAGATGAATTGGATGTTAACATGTGGCAGCACTTTGCACATTACAGAAAGCAATGTCAAACTAATTAAACATATCACATTTTAAAAGTGCATTGAAATTCTTGATCTTGTTGACAGGATAATCAAGCGTACTTGTAGTGCTTTTGTTTCTGAATGTTTCACCTAAATCTGTACAATTCCTCTTAAAAGGACACAATATGCTCATTTTCCAGCTCCCCTAGAGTTTTTTACCATTTTGGAATCCATTCAGCTGATCTTTGGGTCTGGCTGGGACCATATTTAGCATATCTTAGCATAATCCATTGAATCTGATTAGACCATTAGCATCGCGCTACGAAATAACCAAAGAGTTTTGATATTTTTCCTTGACTTTTCTGTAGTTACATCGTGTAGTAAGACCGACGGAAAATTAAAAGTTGCGATTGATATGGCTCTCATTCTGGCGTAATAATCAAGGACTTTGTTGCCGTAACATGGCTTCAGCAGACGCAATGATATTACACAGAGCCTGAAAGTAGTCCCCTGCTATTGAAAGTAACCAAGGGGACTATTTTCGGGCAGTGCGTAAAATCACTACGCCTGCTCCAGCCATGTTACAGCAATAAAGTCCTTGATTATTACACCAAAATGAGAGTATAGTTTCTAGCCATATCGGTTTTATCTACATACACCGTCGAAGTCGCTGTAATATTTCTACAGTAGCCCTAAACAAACAAACTGTTCTGCAAAGCGCGTTTCATCCCTACGTTGTCTTAGATGACGACATGTTTGTCCTGTGGCGGCCACTACATGCGTTTTGAAATTGAGGGGTGAGCTGTTGGTTGCAATTCGTAATCTCACCACTAGATGTCGCTAAAATGTACACACACCACCTTTACGTAAGGAATAATTGACGACGGGCCATTGAATTATAAGAAAATAATGCACACCCAAAGTGCAATGCGCGGAGTGCCGTTACACCACGGGTGTGCATTATTTTCAAATAATTCAAAGGACCAGAGTCAATTATTCCTCTTATACCACGGTTACCACAAAAATTGCTCTGGTGCCTATTTTTAAGACATTTGACAAGTTAGGTGTGCGGTTATCAGAAACTAATGCATACCCACGGAACATTTCTCAGTCAATCAGAATACAGCATTCAACAGACCCGTGGTATAAGTCAGACTAAACTATATCAACATAAATAAGTGTCGACATTACATTCATTATACCTCATCTGTATAGTTTTAAAGGAGTAACTTTATGTGATACTGTAACTAATGTGTTCAACACAATCTCATGGTAATTCCAACACTAATTCGTATTATTTTGTACGACGATTTGCATTTGCTCTTGTGATGTTGGGGTTAGGTGTGGGGTTTCATTATTATTTTTATTTATGACAATCATATGTTTTTGTGTGATTAACTACTTTCGAATTCGTACGAATAAGCCAACTAGTAAAATTTGTATGAGATCAGGCTGGTAATTAATATGTATTTTACGAGGTGACTATAATTTCTATGAATTTGTACGACCACATTTGTGTGTTTTTGAATTAGGGCTGTAACGATTAATCATGATGCGTAATGCGCGTTTTCTCAATGAATGAATTTTAATGAATTACGGTGAAATCCCAGCACATCTCAAAGCCAGGGGGCGCTCTTGTGCAGAAAATCTATAAGTAGTAGTATTACGAACGCTATTCCAGGAAATGTTTACAGGGATATTTATATCGCTGTTCTTCAGATAGTTTCAGGTATTTTCATGATAATAAAGAATATTTTAAATGATTTTGTTTAACGAGTGTTGCTTTTTTAACTCTTTCCCCGCCATTGACGAGATATCTCGTCAATTAAGAGAAAACGCTTCCCCGCCAATGACGAGATTTTCCGTCTTTCCGCAATACCGCTATTATCCACCAGGTGGTGCCCTTCCGCAACTTTTTAAAACCGGAAGTATTGCCCTATGGCAAGCTGCTGCATGTCCGTGTCTGTTTTAAAGATCGCTCTGAATGTGATCTCTATGAAAAGTCCGTCATAAAAATAGAATTATCTCTGCTTTTTGCTCAAAATATGGTGTTTTTGCAAAAACCTACCCATATTCAAAAGCTGATTGCAAAAGAACCACTAAAGGTAGGATGAAAGTTTTTTTTTTGTTTGAAAGCAGAGGGTCTGTTCTTTAATTTGGTATATTGTATGTTTATATATTTAAAGAAGAACATTTTCTGGAAGGCATTAAACTTTGCTGAAAATCATGAAAAACGCTGGCGCTGGCTGGCAACTTTTTTTAAAAATGCTGGCGGTGAAAGAGTTAAATGCACGTTATAATCGACTCCGACTCATAATGATTTTAGATCGATAATGACTTCCTACTGACCAAATGCCATGGTACACGCACAAGCTGTGCATAAAACACAGAATCGCAGCCTTGCGATTCAGAATCGAATCGATTTCAGACAGGCATATTAATGGGACACACGATTAATCGTTACAGCCCTATTTTGAATGATTGTGACATTGAGGTTAGGGGTTGGGTTTCACTGTTGTTGTTTTTTAATAATATTGGTGTGTTAAATCAAAACCTGTATGTATGATATAAAAAGTAAAGGATTGAATTGTGAGTGTACAGATGTGCTATAAATGTCTGTAGGAAGTACATGTGACCTCAGTAGGTTACTCCCAGATCCCACAACCACCAGCTGGTTCTCTATTTCTGACCTTTAGCTCCAGTGTCAGTTTTTTAAGTCAGAAAGCAAAATGTTGAACCACAGCAGCAGTTTTTGATAGATGATGTTTTGCCTGTGCTGTTCGCCCTTTGACTCTGATATGATAGGTTTATAGAAAAGCTCTGAGCGATGGCCAAGGCTACTGTATTCTGTTCTCCACACCTATAGAATTGTGAGGATTTAGTTGTTTGGTTATACTAAAAAAAGAGACTGGTGACTAATGTTAACCTGTCAGATGATGTGTTATAATCTACAGTATTTGTGTTATGTGCTGGTTCTGTTGCTAAGCTCTCCCCCTCCCATCCCACACAAGCATTGACAGCCTTCTATTGTTTGGCTTTTATGGATCAAAAGGCACACGTTTTCAAGAACCACATATTTGAATTGATTGGTTAATGATTACCTTGAAAAATGTCAGGACCTTTATCTTAAACCCTCTCAAAGTACATTCAAAATTACCCTTAGAACAAAACTAAGACATGTACGGTCTAAATGTGCATAACATTGGACAATTAAGCAATAGCTGTCTTTTCATCAGCTAGGTTAACGATATAGTCCGGCTATGAGTAATCAAGTTTTAACAAAAATAAACTTGAATTAGGGTTACATTTAGGCCAATGTATCTCGTGAGATATAGAAGGTACACTATTACTGGCAGCTGTTTGCCAGTAACTTACTCTAGATTTAAATGTATGTATTAAAGGCGGGGTGCACGATCTCTGAAAGCCAATGTTGACATTTGAAATCACCTAAACAAACACGCCCCTAACCCAAATAGGTCTCACCCCTGTTTTTATAGCTCCGCCACACACAAGTATAATCATGCAAAAGACGGCATATATTAGTTCTGCAAAACCAACGTTACTCACCTATCGAGCCTCTGTCTGATCGCAGGCCTTCCTGCTCCTTCAGTTCTCCTATATCCTATATTCACACAGGTCCTGCTTTTTGCCTTATCGTAAGCCTTTTTGCCTTCAGCAGATGGCTTACTCTTTTCGTTTATATCCGCTATTTCAATCTTTAAATCACTTTTGGCTAATGTCAGACATACGCACTGAATAATCTCTCAGCTGCATAAAGACAAGACATGCTGCTTTCTGCTAATTGGCTACAAGTTTGTTTAGTTTTTCAGCCTGACTCAGTTTTCTAAAGCATTTTTGAAAAATCGTGCACCCAGCCTTTAACTGGCCACAGTTTGTTCAAAGTTAAATGAACATAAAACATTAAGAAATCTTTATCTTTACAGAATAAAATGGAGTAACAGTCTCATGCAAAGCATTCTGGGAACCAAAATCTGAATGAAAAAATGAAAAGGTTGATGAATATTTCTGGCTGTTATTTTATAATTTTATTTTGTTAAAATAAAGATTTTTTAATGTTTAAAGGGGTCATATTGTGAGATTTTTTTAAAGATGTAAAATAAGTTTTTGGTATCCCTAAAATACGTATGTGAAGTTTTAGCTTTCATTATAGCATGTTAAAACTACCACTTTGTAGGCCTGAGCAAAAATGTGCCGTTTTTCGGTGTGTCCTTTAAAATGCAAATGAGGGGATGATATGCAAACACTGATCGCAGTGATGATGATTTGTTGCAATTGAGACTCAATTGTGATTTTAATTATTCTTTCTAGTGATGCACCGATGTATCGGCCGCCGATATTTATCGGCCGATTTTTGATGAATTTGAAACCATCGGCATATCGGCAATAGCACGAGAAAGGCCGATACCGATTGTTTATTAATTAACTGCATTAAGAAATCCATTATATGTAAAAAAATGACTTAATGTTGTATATTAAATAAATGCTGAATAGCAAAAACCACCTTTGAAAGTTGTCATGCTGTCTTATTATATTTGTTTTAGCTTAATTTGTGCCTCTCTTATTATGTTGGTCAGTTGAATGTTAATTAGATCCAATCCAGGTTCAGTAAAAATAATTTGATGCAGAAATAAACTAGCTAATAGACCAACTGTATAGCATTGTATACAAGTGTTTAATATTGGTATCGGCATCGGTATCGGCCAGAAGTTGTCTGTTTAAATCGGTCTAAATCACTAAATGGCAGTGCCGTGGTTGGAAAGTGCAGATTAAGGGTCGGTATTATTGTTATTTGCTACCTACCTCACCAAACAGGCAAATCTGAACAACCTATTTTTTCACACGCTTGCAAAGAATGGCTTACCAAAACAAAGTTATTGGGTTGATCTGTTTCACGTCTTCTAGGTTGATAGAAGCACTGGGGACCCAATTATAGCACTTAAACAGGGAAAAAGTCCGATTTTAACACTATAACTCTTTTAATGTTAATTTAACTTTGTACAAACTGTTTCCAATAAATAACATAAATTAAAATTTACAGTAAGTTACTGGAAAACAGCTACATAACTACAGCACATTTTTACAGTGATACAAGTTTTTTGGATGTATTTACTTAATTAATTAATTTAATTTAATTTTTGGCAATGGTTAAATTTTGTTGTTTTAGCTTAGACGTCTCTGCTTTGTTTTGACGACTATTTGATGTCTTTCTATGCAAAATTGCTTACTGGTATCACACTGACCTAAAAATATAGTGTGAAAAAAAATGTTGACACCTCATTGGTAGAGTGTTGTATTAGCAATACAAAACTCATTGGTTTAAGGACACTTGCTGCAATACATATGTAAGACACTTTGAGCAAAAGCACCTGCTAAATGTTTAAATGTATATACAGTACTGTGCAAAACTCTTAGGCCACCATGCTACCATTAGATTTGTTGTTTTTACAATTGTATAGTGATAATATGGCCTGGCTAACACCAGACCAGTCTCATAGAGAATGAGACGTTGTCTGGGAACCCTATGCTAATTTTCTCATATTTGAGGCGTGGTTTATGAATGCCCAGAGCAGTTTATTGGGCGCTACGAATGTCAATCAAATGTGTCTGTACGTAGCTCATAGCCAATCGTTTCAATTATACAAGATGACGTATGTAGAGCAACATAAATTGAAATGTACAGTAAACAACTTTTATTGGTATGTGTGCACACAGCTGAAATCTAAGCAAATAAACCAGTAGCTGTATATTGATACTGAAAAGCAACACATTTTAGTGGCACTGTGACAACCATAGTACAGGCATAATGACAATATGATATTAATATATACCACTTACCATTTATAAGTTAATTGTACTTTATCTACGACGATGCCTAGCAGGTTGATCCTATTAAACTCTGTGGCTATCATGTCTTGCCATAACCAAACATCCTTCTTGGAAATGAAATTGTTTAACGCCAAAAGTTGCTCCTTTTTTTAAATAAAGTTGCGTTCAAAACGACTTAGAACAGCATTGAAAAGTAACTTCACGTCTGCTGCCATGTTGGATAAACAAAACTGCTTCGGTGTGTTGCATAGACGTCGTCAACGTCTTGCTGCCCTCTCCCCGTTCTGTGGTTGGTTCCCTATTTCAGGAGCAAAAAAGCTCCATAGTTTCCATGCTAGACTTGCAGCGTGAATACATTTGCGCGCAAGGCAGCATGGGGAAACTCAGGCTATAGTGATCATATGTAATTATTTCTCAGTCTCTTTATTAGAATACATCCAGAAAATACAGTTTTTAGGGTAAACTTCCCTTCCACTTGAGCAATAAAACTGCAGGATCTCTTAAACCTAAATAAAATTAAATCCTAATTTCTAATTTTAAAGAAATTATTCTGTTTACTTCATTCGCTCAAGATGTGTTTAGTGCCAAGAGAGAGTCCTGAAAATTATTATTTTTTATTTTTTTTGTACATATTTCCTGTATTTTCTGTTTGTATCTTAATAAAATAGATTTAAAAATAAATATGGATGGACATTGAAACTTCTAAAACAACAAGTCTGGTGGTGGTGGCTTAAGACTTTTTCACAGCACTAATTTGACCCCGATTAAGTAAAATATAGGAAAAAATACATATTAAAGATTACTTATCTTGCAAGCAAGCAAATTTGAGTTCACTTTTCATACCAAGTCAGATTTCTTTGCATCCATTGCATCACATAAAATGCTCTTTAAAACCTTCTCATATCACGCTGGGATAACGTCAGGTTTAGAGGCGCATGCTGCCATTAAAACAGAACTGATGTTAGGAGTCATTTCTGAACTCAAAAAGCAGAAATTGGAAGCTGCAGTTATTGAGAAAATCCACACTCCAAATATAATAGATTGTGAAAATAACAGCAGAGGGTATTGAGAAAATATCATTAATTTGGTATAAAACTTGTTTTCCTGACAAATTTTGGCACTCGTTTCCGGCCGTAAGCCAACCTTGCAGGTTTATTATGCAAAATATTGGAGCTCAGATGCAAAAGCAGCTAAAAAAATGAGATAATGATATTAACCAAACACTCCTAGGACGTATTATAAATCTATCAAATACTTGCACTTTGAATTCGCTTAATCCTGGCCTCGGGCCATTCAAAAATACCGGTTTGTTGGCAGAATCCATTAAGAGTCTGAACGAAAACATGTCAGACACAATTAAAGAGTTTTGCATCTGATCTTTTCATATATATATATACATACATACATACATACATATACAGTCATGTTCTCCAAGAAGAACCTGTTTGTGTTATTTTTTAAATAGTGGCTGTCTTCTCTTTTTTTCAGGTTTTGTTACGAGAGGTGGCATTTTTACTGTTGCTTTGCCTGAGAGGTGAGTTATTAAACTTCCCTTCCTCTTTCTCTCTTTCACACCGGCCTTTATTATGCTGCACATATACACATAGTAACATTTGTCAGTATAATCTGATATACCCTATTTTTGTTAAAATCCTACATTACCCCAAGCCACCAATGACCAGCGGGTGCAATATGTGGAAGTTTTCAGATGAATACTTCCAATAAAAGATTGATTGCGGGCGTTCTGCAATAATCACAGTGTTTGCCAGCAGAATTATTTAATCCCATGCGGCCATTCATCTTGCGAAGAGATTCATTGGGAAGCCGCGTCTAGCCAGAAAATGCAACCGAAATGCTGCGACCCATCTCTGCTAGACCACAATTAGCCCTTGTTCTCTGGCATAGTGTATGAGGGCCGTGCCTTTATTACAAACCACTGCACTGTTATTATGCCAGAGTCAGAATACATTTGCATTCATTTGATGGGCACTTGTAAGCGTGTATTCTTGTGTTGCACTTGAGCCAAGCTTAAACAATGTGTTGAATGTGTACTTGAAACACTCATAAGTCATAACTGTGTCAATAAAGAGAGGGTGCGTGATTGAAAAACGTAAAGCACTTTTTTTAAGATATCAGAGCCAGCGTGATTTGCTTTTTGGGTGAAATTATCGTACTCATTACATTCCCACTCAGCAGTTTTGTATGCATTTTTATGACTTGCGCATTAGAATAATTATAACTTCAAACTATCATTGCTGATTTATGTTACACTACGGTAGCATGTTTTTCATTACACCAGTTCAAAAAATTAATTACTGCACCTTTAAAGGGATCGCAAACTAAGAATACAAATGTTCTTGATCTTTTGACAGTTAAAGGAAAACACCACCACTTTTCAATATTTTACTATGTTCTTACCTCAACTTAGACAAATTAATACATACCTATCTTTTTTCAATGCATGCACTTAATCCTTGTACAGGGCGTCATGAATGTGTTAGCATTTAGCCTAGCCCCATTCATTCCTTAACAGGGATGAATTTAGAAACCACCAAACACTTCCATGTTTTCTATATTTAAAGACTCTTACATGAGTAGAGTAAAAAAAATTAGTAAAAAAATGTTAACTATATTGTATGGCGGAAGAGCACTTAGTTTGCAGTACTTCGACCTCAGCGCGCAGTAATATCATCACTCCTGACTACTCTTCCTCTCGCTCAAACTCAATATTACTGCGCCCGAGGACGAAGTGCTGCAAACAAAGTGTTCTTTAAGAGGTTGTTATATTATAAAAATACCCTATACATTTTAAAACTCAACACTACTTTGTTATTTCAAAAACAGCCAAGGTCAGAATACGACTCGATTTGAATTGTGACTTAATAGTCATAGTAAGTACAGTAGTAAGTAGTAAGTACAATGTGCAATTCCACACATGTATAGTATAGGGAGAAATACAGATTTCAGTGTGGCACTTCCTTCTTTCAATGATGTAAAAAATCATCATTTTGCATCATTGAAAGAAGGTAGTGCAATATCTTTGTTGAGGGGGTGAGACTACAAACAGCCCTTTTCTCGGTCAAATAGGCACCAAATTCTAAATGTATGTTACATTTCCACTACAAATATGACACACTTTCAATAAAGATTAATGTTTCTACGGGTGAAATGCTCCTTTAACAACCGGATAAGTGGACCACAAAGGCTGGGTAGCTATTGGACAAGAACACACATTGGGTTATAAATAAAGTTACGCAACCCAAAAATAGCTAGTTCATGTCCCCTTTAAATCCAACCATTGGATTAAAGGCGGGGTGCATGATCTCTGAAAGCCAATGTGGACATTTGAAATCACCTAAACAAACACGCCCCTACCCAAATAAAATCTTGACCTTCTTTTGATAGACCCGCCCCACACATACGCAACTGCTGATTGGCTACAAGTGTGCTTTGGTACTCGTCACGACTCCCTTTTCCAAAGTGTTTTTCAAAATTCATGCATCCCACCTTTAAATCGACCTACAAAATGTTAATTTTTGACCCAACCATGGGTTGAAACAACAGCATAGGGTAATTTAAAGGGGCCATGACATGAAAATCTGACTTTTTCCGTGTTTAAGTGCTATGATTGGGTCCCTAGTGCTGCTATCATCCTAGAAAATTTGAAAAAGATCAACCCAGTAACTTAGTTTTGGTAAACCATTCTCTACAAGCACATGAAAAAATAGGTCGTTGAAATTTGGCTCTCCTTATGATGTCATAAGGAGCTCTTATTATAATAATACAACCCCTTAATCCAACCACAGCACTGCAATTTATTGCAGAGAGAAAAGAATTCACAGAACAATTGAGTTTCAATTTCAACAAACAACCATCGTTGTGATCAATGTTTGCACTTCATCTGCTCATGTGCATTTTAAAGGACACACCCAAAACGGCACATTTTTGCACACACCAACAAAGTGTCAATTTTAACATGCTATAATAAATTATTTATATGGTATTTTGAGCTAAAACTTCACATATGTGCTCTGGGGACACCAAAGATTAATTTGACATCTTTAAAAAGTCCTGTGACATGGGCCCTTTAAACCCAGTGGTTGGCTTTGTCCATATTTTTACCAGCCATGGGTAAAAGCATTTTTTACATTGTACATTAAAGGAGAATATAAACACTGAAAAAGTGACATGATAAACCTATGCGTAATGTGTTTGTTCTGTCTATCAAGGTTATGCAGCTGAAACCACTGAACCTTTTTACAGCACCACTGAACCCATGGAGAGTGGTAGGAGATTTTGATTTAAATACGTTATTCCCATCATAGTAGCTTCCTTTTGATATCTTAATCGCATTCTCTGTTTTTTCAATTGCATTCATATTTGATGGTGTAAGAATATGGCTTGTGTATTAATTAACATTTGTGACCCAATCTGTGAACACCAAGCTAAAGTCATTTTTGTGATTTACATAAAATCATCTTACATAATGTAAAGATAATTCTGTGAAAGTATAACCTTGCTATCTTTAATATTGACTGAGGGAGGTCTTTTCAAATATTGATATGAAAGCAAAATCAGTGATTGAAATCAAATTTTCATGCATATAATCTCAAAATTAGATTGAGACTTTAGCTTGGATTTCACAGACAGGCTCACATTTTATAACTCAAATACAACATATTTTTCACTTCCTCTAGCTAACGTAATTTCCACAGAGATGACAACGGATCCAGTAACCACTGAACACCACAACGACGCCACATCTCCAGCACCTGAAAATATCTCCACCAATATCTCCACCAATATCTCCACCAATGTCTCCACCAATATCTCCACCAATCTCTCCACCAATATCTTGACCAATGTCTCCACCAATATCTCCACCGTTACCCATGTGACTCCAATCGAGACGTCCACAGTCAATGCAACACAAAGTAAGTTTTGGTTCCCACTTACTGATCACCCAAAGGAACTGGATTGTGGGATTGGGAAGAGCAGAGTATTGCCTGAATAGCTAAGAGGCTTCCACTTAACGCATGCAATTCATATCAAGGGCGCACATAACTTGGAAACTAATTAGCAGGTAATTAGAAAATGTTCAACGCTTTTTCCACGCCGAGAGGCTTGCAGATAACGCAGCGTTTCTGTGGGACCGAGCAGCACTGTCGTGGTGAGCCGATACGCTTTATGACGAACCAACCAACCATATATCCTGAGAGAGCCGTGCCATTGAAATATGCAAAAGTTGAATTTGAAAGACAGTCCTGGATAGTAAATGGGAGCTGGTGGAATTTAATTAGAAGCAATTACGGACGAATCCATAGGATTGCGATAAGAGGCTGTGCTTGCTTTTCAAGCTCAGAGTCCAACGTCACCCTGCATTATGGACACGGAGGAAAACCATTTCCAATTCAAAAGCTCACGCTTATTCACAATGCTATGAGTTTGAGAAAAGAATGTAGGTGTTAGATTGTCCTGTTTTCATTTTTTTCAACAGTAGCAGTGACCGTGAAGACCGTCAGCTCCAAAGCTTCGGGGGCGAAACACAATTCTACTACAGTAAAATTGGGTAAAAATGTTTTTATCTTTATCCTTTATCTTTATAACTCTAGAATAATGCTGGGTTATGCATGGTTGGGAAAAGTTATCCATTGGGTTTGAATTAATTTATGGTTGGGAAAAAATATGCTATAAAATATCTGTGATTTTATTATTATTTGGACATTTTGAGAATTTTAGCATCAGTTAAGATTATCTTGTGTCATATATTTACACTGGCAGTATCTTAAATCCATGCTTTTATAACAATGCTTTCATAACACACACACAGCGTCTCTCTGCCTTCACCCTGATCAGATCATGAGAAAATTAGTGTTGACAGTCATCTAAAGCAGACGTGGGTCAAAGGAGAGGAGACTGCTTTCTTATTGTCATCCCATTAGATCCATTAAATGTAGCAAAACCCAACAGGCTCATGGCTCGATCGTAATGACCATGAATATGCCAACACACACCCACTCATATACTTGTAGCTTACTTTGCATATTATGAAAATGATAGAGTGCATTATGTTTTATAGGCTCGTAGAATTGTTTTCTAGTCTTATTATGTCAAAACCTCACTAAACTGTGCAATTTTCTCCACAGAGAAAAGACTGGATGAGGATAAACAATTTAAATACGGTAAGTATCTGTTTAATCATTTAGTAATTAGCTCTGCTTGTAAACGCAAGCTATTGCTATATTATTGTTAAAGCTTGGGGTTGGGGTTTGTTGTTTTGATTAATAAAACGGTTAGTTGCCAAATCCTTGATTCTGATTGGGCAAGAATATTTGTGTTTTATCGTAAATAAAACACAGCTATTATTAACCAATCAGAATAGTGTTAATTCCCGCATCTCCTTCTTCTTCTTTGTTGTATAATTCCTCTCCCGATAGCTCACTGGATATTAAATTAACACTTTGGGATCTTTGGAACAATACTCACCTCGTCTACTCCTTTTCGCCTATTATATAGTAGGGTTGCCACGGTGACGTAATTTTCCCACCGGTTAATCAGCGCGTCACAAACCCAGTTATCCCGGTATCACCGGGTGGGAGGGGCTTATAAATGCGTATGCAGACGTGCACATTTTACTTTTGAATAACGCAACTGTTTAAATGCAGTGCTTGCGTACGCTGCGTTAAATTGCGTAGGAATTTACGTGCAATGCGAGTGCAACAGCTGGTAATTAAGTGCTTGAGTCAATGTGCGCAGGTAATTCTCAAAGAACCCGCCAGTCCCAAGCAGAGTCACCGGCTACTTCTCCATAAAGCGCTGCTTGAATGATGGGTTTATTATTTTTCTTAATGAAAAACACAACAACAAAACAATCTCGCTAATATATCATATCATATATCATCATATATGTATATTATAACAAAAACGAGTAAGCACGCGGCTTCTGCTATCGTCTGGTCAGTCAGCTCATCTCTCACACTCTGACAGGAATAAATTAAATCTGACACCTGCTGCTCTGTGACGTGACGCGCCTTCAGCTCCGCTGAATTCACGTTCAGTTGTTAGTGTGTTTGCTCTATCTAACGAAACTTAATGATTTAATTACACGAAAATATCAAAACGACGGGAAGCCTATTATATAGTATGGAAGTTGGTGGTCGATCAGGGACTATTTTTTTCCAGCTGAAGGAAAGCTTTTAAAGATTTTACTTCAGGAACGTTTGGTTTGTTGTATATATTTTTTGCTATAATATGTGTATTATGTGTTAACCGTTTTTTAATTGCAATAAGGTACTCAAGGCTACTGCTGTATCATGATTAAATTTGTAAGGGTTGCACTGACTGCACTTTGTGTCCTGTCTAACAACGCCCTCATCCGTTACTTATTCATGATACAACCTCTCACACTGTACCTTAAAGGAACACGCCCACATTTTGGGAATTTAGCTTATTCACTGTATCCCCCAGAGCTAGATAAGTCCATACATACCTTTCTCATCTCCGTGCATGCTGTAACTCTGTCTGACGCAGCCCCCGCTAGCTTAGCTTAGCCCAAAGACTGGAAGTGAATGGCTTCAGCTAGCATACTGCTCCTAATAAGTGACAAAATAACTCAAAAATGTATGTGTTGTGATTTGTATAGTCACACCGTGTACAAATAACAAGGTGATATGAGACACAGCCATCTTTTAACAGTATACATACTGGGAACTATATTCTCAGAAGGCGAAGCACTGCTACTTGGGTGGATTGATTTGCTCGCAGCACCCGAGAAGCCTCCTGGTAAGGAGCAGAGAGTTCGGTCAGAGTCGTGCAAATCACTCCGCCCAAGTAGCAGTGCTTCGCCTTCTGAGAATATAGTTCCCAGTATGTATACTGTTAAAAGATGGCTGTGTCTCATATGACTTTGTTATTTGTACACGGTGTGACTTTACAAATCACAACACATACATAGGAAAATGTTCGTGTTATTTTGTCACTTATTGGGAGCAGAATGCTAGCTGGAGCCATTCACTTCCAGTCTTTGTGCTAAGCTAAGCTAGCATGGGCTGTGTCAGACAGAGTTACGGGACGCATGGAGATGAAAATGGTATGTATGGACTTATAACTCTGGGGGATACGGTGAATAAGCTAAATTCCCAAAATGTGGGTGTGTTCCTTTAATGCTTACTTGCGCCAATAAGGCAGTGATGCCCTAGTACCCTGAACACCTTGGCAAAACCATAGCAACACTCTCGCATCATGGAGGCAAGTTTTTCACAGGCACTCATATTTCAAAAATGGAGAAATCTAGTAAGTTAGGACACTTTTAAAAGTAAAGGTTCCTAGGTTCTTTGTCAGGCTATATGGTTTCCCACCTTCTGGCAGGTGCAGGACAAAAAAAACTACTAAAGTAATATCTGTGACACTCCTTTTAACTCCCATATTTAATAAAAAGCAACATTTCGACCTTACTGGGTCTTCGTCAGGCCCACACATTACATTTTTCACTCCTCAAAGATGGTTCTTTAAATGTTTTTTAATGGGTTTTTTTTAATAAACTTTCTTTCTGAAATAAAAAAGTTTCATTGGACGTTAAAGGTTCTTTATGGGACCATACAGCCGAAAATGGTGCTTCTATGACATCATGACACACCTTTATTTTTACCTTTCTGTTTCATTAAATCTTCTTTGTAGTGGAGAAAGGTGAAAGAAGAGTACCTTTTGTAACCAAAAACTGTACTTTTATGTCATCGCTGCGAATAACCTTAAATTTTTAAGAATGTACTTCTGCATTTACATATTACATTCATCAATTTGAAATTGTAAACCCAAAACTCAACATGAAATCACAGTCGTTTCACAGTCACAAATCTGTTTGGAGTAGACTGAGCAACGGGGTTTTGTCATTGTTATGAACCTGTTAACAAGTAATCAACAAATGTCACGCTTTGGTTTGTTTTGAAGAACTTGTATCACGTGGCATTCAGGTGTTAATTTTCCAAAGATTTTTAGTACACGAGCCTACAGTATACGTCGACACACACAGAGACTGGAGAAATACAATCCTCGGTGTCAGTGGAAAGTATTGTGTTGATAAGAAACACAGAAGTGCTGAGAATGGGAGCACTGTGTTCTCGAGTGGTGCAGTTAAAGACGTATGACCTGGTGACAGATGCTGTTTCAATCACTTCCTATTGTTTGGGTAGCTACAGGGCATCTGATGCTCAGGATAAAACCTCATTAGATTTGACCTGTAGATGCCTTCGTTCTGAATTCCTCGGGATTGGACAGTTATAAGTGCCTGAAATGCACTGGTTTGTGCAGGATGTTCTTTGTTACTTGAAATCTCTCTCTTGTGTGTGTGCTTGATACTGTAATTCCTATGGTGTGCGGACTAAATTTCCCCACAAAGGTAGTAATACTAGTAACCTTGTGGTGACATTTTTGGTCCACATGAGGAAAATGTCATGAATTTTCCTGGGTTGGGGGGTGCGGTATGCACTTTCCGGAAGGGGGTATGCAAGGCAAAAGTTAGAGAACAACTTGGTTAGGGAATAGAATATTTAATTTGTACATAAAAAAAACTATGTTTTGGAAAGTCCCTGTGAAAATGGAAACCTGTGTGCTTGTGTGTGCCATAGACTGTAAAGAAATTTAGACGTAGTGTCCGTGACGTCACCCATTGGTTTGTGACGATCGTTTTTGAAGCATAAAGTAGGCGTTGCCTGCCGTCGCCATCTTGGCCGTGCCTCACTGCAAATCACTCGCGGAGAACTGAAAATGGGTAAAGAGGCGGGTGAAGCTGAGGTGGCTGGTTGCTGAAACCACGCCCGCCTAGCTCGATTCTAGTAACAGCAGTGGCTGTTCAATCGTCACTCAAGTGGCCACGCCCTTAATTATGCAAAACTTTAAGGCTTAATATAATTTAAACAGATGAGTTACAAAAAAATTCACCCCCCTCACAGTTGTCATGAAGGGCAAAATTCATTATATAGACCAAAAACACTTTTTGTACCAGGCTGTAAAATTATTATTTTCTACTGTAAAGTATGGCCATTTTTAACATGGGAGTCTATGGGAATTGAGTCCCTTTTGGAGCCAGCCTCAAGTGGCCAGTCGATGAATTGCAGTTTAAGTCACTTCCGTTTTGGCTTCATCAGAGATATCGGAAGGTTGCCCCTCGGTGTGTGCGCGTGTGTTTGGTTTGTGGTCAAGTTTTGCCAGTTGTGGATACAAAATGTCGTACAAGAATAGTTAAACCTGAAACCTACATTAGAATCACCACAGAGAATAATAACAAGAATTATTTTTTTTTAATGTAAAACACATCATGCCTAGTTGTCCTTGGTATTGTATTTCCAACCCAGTATCACGAAATTACAATTGTTTTGTCCTAATTTCTTACCATTTCTTGTCGCTTCGGTTTAGATTTACATAAAATGACATCCTTACCCAAACCCAACTCTAACCCACCGGGCGACAATAATTTAAAAATTAGAAAATAAAAAAATACATCAGAAAAAATAGTTTAAACCAATACTAAAAGTGACATCCTAACGCAAACACCAAATCTAACCCTAAACTGAAGCGACAATTGTTTGAAAATAGGAAAAAGCAGTTGAGTAACCAATGCGTGACAGGGACACGTAAAACAGAAATGCGTGATACGGTCACATATAAATGCGGAAAAACGTGACAGTGTCACGGAAAGAATAAAAAATGTACATGACTATTACTGTAGGTACATAATTTTGTGATACAAGGTTGTTTATTTCAGACTTTTGTGATTTTTTTTGTAGGATTTTTTTGTTTTAATTTTTTTTTTCTTTACACCAGCTTTGAGATACAGTGACATTTTCACCCAACCATAAAACTTTAAATGAATGAGACTTACAGTACATGTGTTTGACAAGATTCTGTTTATTTGACTTGCATTGTGATTAGTGTTAATATATGATTTGTATGTTTTCAGATGATGAGTCGCTGCGCCGAGGAGGGTTGTGCATTGCTGCCATTCTCTTTGTGATGGGGATCCTGGTTCTTGTGTGTAAGTTATCTAAACTTCATCTTTGAATGCCTTTCAGTCCTGACATCCTTTTATTAACAATTATGTTTCTAAACCACAAACATCTCTCCTTCTTTATTTCTATTCTTCTTCAATTCAAAAGGTGGTAAAGTGAAACGAATACCACGCTGTCGGGTTAACAAAGGAAGGTAAGTGTGTCCATGAGTGTGTGTTTATGTGAAGCTCAAGGTTTTAATTTCAAATCATGGTCTGTGAATACCATGCCAGAACTATATCCAGTAAAACATACAGTAAGGATGACATTTAAAGAGATAGTTCACAAAAAAATTAATTCTGTCGTTTCATAAAGTTGTTTCAAACCTGTGCAAATTTTTGTTCTGCTGAAAGCAAATGAAGACATTTTGAGCAATGTTTGTAACTATTGAAGTCAATGGTGCTTCTGCTTACTTCTTGATAACAAATATCTTCCTTTGTGTTCAGCTGAACAAAGAAATTTAAACTGGTTTAGAAAAAAATTAGGGTGAGCAAATAATGACAATATTTTAGTTTTTGTGTGAACTATTCCTTTAACATAATAGTATGTGACAAGTAAATAAATTAAACATGCTTGTAATGAGGTGACAACATTGTATTTTAGCTACAGTTGAAATCGTTTAGAGTGGTTTGTTGCATGTTTCACAAATTATGTAAAGAATAATTGACGACGGGCCGTTGAATTATAAAAAACAACAACTAATGCACACCCAAGGTGGTAATGCAGCACGATGCGAAGCCAAATAATTCAAAGGACTGAAATCAATTAGCAAAGACATTGCTAATGGTGGTTATTTTAAGACATTCGACAGGTGAAGTGTGCGTTTTACCGAAAAATAATCAACACCCATAGAACATTTCTCAACCTTGTGGTATAATTTTAAATAAAAGACAATATACAGTATATATACTGTATGCAGTAAGCAATACGTTAGTATCTCATTCTGTGCATTGTGCACTGCTTACAATCCCTGTAACTGCTTTTGATCCATTTTAAAATGTCCTGATGCATCTTTATAATAATTACAGAGTTCATTATGTTTAGACATCATTAGGGTTTCACAAGACTTTCCAATATGCGCAATGTTCAATCTTGCTACATGTAATTACAGCCAAGAGTTTATATGTACTATGTGCTTATTATACACCTCTCTGGATGGAATTTTTACAATAAAAATGCAGAGCTTTTCCACGGACAGAATGTCAGCCGAGCTGATTTGTGCAAGCGGGACAAAACAGTATGTAATTTTAGTAATATAAGTGAAGAATAATAACACGCTTATCTATGAAAAGAGCTTTTTCAAATGGTCTCAGCTGTTAAGGGGAAAAGGCATAATTTTCTTTCTCTGCGCAACAGTAACAAGCGGTTTTAGGGCTTTACCAGGTAAGAATAAAGTTGTTGACACGGCCCGAGCTCTCACCGTGCTTTTGTGAAAACCCTGCTAAAGGGTTTAACGGTCGATTTATGACTTATACAGTTGCAATTGCCCTATGAAGTTGGATGATATAAATATGAAGGTGCAAGCTAACTGTTAAATTTAGTAAGTAGTCTTAGTATTATTAAAGTTAATTATGGGCCATTAACTCATACAGTGATTTTATCGCTGAAGGTTTCAGAGTGCCTGTATTGTTGATGGGCTGCACTGAAGTCCCACTAGGTGGCCATGTCTGCGACACCTCCAGGCAGTAATTTCAATCATACCATACTAATGGTGCTTTTCCATTACATAGTACTTCACCGTTTGGTTTGGGTCAGGTCGGGTCAGCACACCCCTCACTTTGGCTTGGTTAGCTTTTCCATCGAGTTTAGCAATACTTCGCAGTGGGAGGGGAGGGATTATAGGTGTGTCGTTATATTTGCGCTGCCTACTGCTGTGACATCATACAAGTGAGAGCGTTGTTGTATATTCCCATACATTCATTTATTTCTCAGTCCCTCACAACATTAAAATTGACCACCACAAATAGATGTTTGCACATCACGTTTATTACTATACCTCTGTCTCACGCAGTTTCTGTATAAACACTGGTGGCATCATTCAACGTGCTCCGCTGAACCTTATTTAAGTTGCATTTAAGCATATGGGGAGATGCGCGTCGCGAATGTGCCGCCACAAACTGAAAGTCTGGAAAAAAGCTGTTATGTGTTCCTTTTAGTTTGGGAACTTATAGCAGAGCACAGATGACAACAGGTTTACTCGAGACTGTGCTAGCTAGCATGAAGGTAAAGCTAATCTTTACATTATAGTGATGACGCTGGTAGTGACGATTCTTTCAGACCAATCAGTGATCTACGGTGTTTTCACATCACGTTTTGGTATCAGCTCAGTTCGCTTGGAACCCCAACCAAAGTGGTACTAAAAAAGTATTGGGTTCTTCGTACTGCACCCAGTGGAAAAGCGCCCAAAAGTAAGCTGACCCAAACCGTTGGGGTACTATGCAATGGAAAAGCGCCATAAAGTCCTATCTACTTGAATGGCCAAAGGCAGATTTGTCTAAAATCGTGTGCTAAAATCACAATTGAATTAAATACTTTGACCCACAATTAAAATTGACATGAACTGTACCATTACTTTTGTTTCTTCAGCTCAAATTGTGCTCAAAGCATATTTATCGAGGTCGCTTCAGCTACTGCGCACAGGTTGGCAAGCACCTAACATGTATAAATCCCCTCCCAAGAGAATCATCAGTCTTTATTGATTGACAATTGGTTCTTTAGAGAACAGCCGTGTAGAGTGCCACAGGGATGACGTATTTTTATAGACTAACCCGGAAATTGATGGGATACTGGTTTCCTTTCAAAAAGTCCATACATTTTTTTTCTATAGATTGTTTAATTATCGCAAAAAAACAAGATCTGTGTTCAACAACCGTTTAGGACACTTGAGCCAAAGGTATGCTAGGGCCATCCGCGTACGCACACCATCCACATGATGTCATTTTCATCATCAGAAGGGTCCACATGCAACAGCGCATGCGCACGTAAAGAAATTTTAAACAGGACAGTCCACTACGTGGCAATACACACAGTACAGTAGGATTATAGAATACAATCGATTCAAATAAGCTGGTGAAGAAAGAATCGAAAACACAATGGCTGTTTCTCAATATGCGTTCTTCAGCGATCTTGCGTCCTTGTGTCCTCGCTCTACGTCATCATTAACAGTCGAAGTTCAATTCCAATTGAAAATACCCGGATGAGTTCTTGATATCGAGGATACATCGAGAGCAGACTTGCACGTTGAAATCTGGGGAGGTCACGTGACCAGCAGGAAGATCGCACACATTTCAATTCTCACGGATGCGTTCTGTGTTCTCGCGACCTTCTGGGTTCGTTCTTCCAAGGTCGCCTAGCAAGACCAGTCTCCATGAGAACGCATGCATTTGCGTTCTTAGAATTGAAAAACAGCCAATGTATTGCAAGTTTGATCCACATTCCAAAATATCCCAAAATATTTGTATAACTCTTGTTAAACGGATACAAACACATATTCTTGGAAAGAAATAAGCTAAAGATTTAATGGTCGCACACACCATTACATGTTCCTCTTTCTTTTCTTTTCCTCTTCTTCCAAAAAAATTGTTTGCAATGCACTAGCACCTTTTCTTCATCTTCTATACTGATTTTGTGCATGTCCTGTACATGGCCCGACTCTGGGCTGCCCTCCGACGGTCAGGAGGGGTATAACCAAACATTTGTACTGTGCATGTGCCAAACTGCAAAGCATTGCATTCCTCGCACTAGATTACTGGAGGGATTTAAATTCGTGTCATGTGAATTTTTCACATGAATATTTTCAACTTGTGCAAAAACGAGTTTAAGGCGCATAGTGCAAGTTTTTGCGGCAATCGTGCCGCCCTATTCGCTTCATTCACATTGCCCGTGCAAATCACGTCTAATAAACGTTTTGTCCAACAAGATAATCTTCACAGATAAACACACCTTTTATGAAGTCAAAATTTTGGCTTTTTGTTTTCTAGTAAACGCATTTTCACAATTTCATAAATTTTGATGCGATAATACAAAAGTCTATGGCAAAAATAAATGGGCTTTTTTGCAAAAGGAACCAGTGTCCCACTTACTTACGAGTTGGCCTACAAAAATACTGGCCCTTATTCGTAGAAATAGAAGTGCTCAGTCGTGTTATATCCAATATCTTTGGCTGTACACCTGGCCTTAGTTTTTGAAAATCTGATCACATATAGTCCATGCGCATACAAAAATAACAATATTACAGACATTCTAATAGATTTCATGGTTATAGTTGTATTAATTTTAATATAAACTACAATGGTCATGGATGGGAACCTAAAGAACTATTTTTTCCAATTTGTAAACCACTTGTTTACAGTGAAATAAGGCCCAAAATACAACACAACAAAGGAATTTTGTAATGGGTTTTAATGGTCAACAACCGATGCTTCAAAATCGTTTTGTAATTAAAACGATTGGAATTCATCCGCATATTGTCTGTAGAAATAAGATGCCATAACCATTTATTTTATTTTTTTTTTTTTTTCAAAATAAAACTATGGAATAGAAAAAGTTTGTAAATAAACTGGAATGTAGTATGCCTCATATATCATAGACATGAAAAATCTGTCAACACATGAATCGCTCAACTTGCTCAAAATGCAGACAATGTCTGCCGTTGCCATGCATCATTTTTCTAATGATATATCAGCATGTGGGCAGAACCAAATCATGACAGTCAAACCACTTTATCATCTTGCCCACAGTCATAGCTGATATGCATTGCTGCTCATTTGTATAAAAGTTCGACTTCTCATCTTATTTGAGTCATGGATATGAAGTGATATAACTAACCAGTGTCCTTTTCTGTTTTTCATTGCATAGTTCATACGAGGTGACCAAAAGTTAGCGCTCGACCCAGCATCGATCACAGGCTCATCAATAAAGTGAAACGCAGCAGAGGAAACACGGAGGAGCCGGACGGACCCGTTCTGACAGTAGTTACACACTTATTTCCCCATGTGACAAAAAAACAACAACAAGGGCAAGATGGAGAGATTGTGTGCGTTGAGTGTGTTCATTATTTTAAACTGATATGTGGGTTTGTCACACAAAGGCATTGGGGAATAAAGAGTGTGCTGTCGTGCGGCACTAAAAATGCCAGCGGAAACCCAACGGCTGGATCCCAGCGTAATCACACATTTCAGACACAAAATCCCTTCATTCCCCCAGCACCAAACCGCTCTGAGCGTCAAACTTTGTTCAACACAGACCTGTACTTGTGTTTTTATTATTTTTCAATATTCTGCATCTTCAGATGTGTCAATCATTTTGTATAAGAGGGAAAAGAGTTATGTAGCTCACAAGCACCCTCGTGAGGCCATATGGGATATTTACTGTAAACCACAACAAAACAGAATAAAAGTATAATGTGTACTATTTAGTGTTCACTGAGTCATATCTCAATTTGCATGCACACTTTTGGAAAACCAAAACAGGGTTATCAGTGTATCTGATCTGAGCTATAAATACACAAGTGAATGTGGTTTCATAAGGCATATCTTCTGTGAAATCTAAGGCTGACAACAATGGAAAATTTATATTTGCTGATGTCACAGGAAAAATATCAAGATTATCGCTGCTGTGAGATTTTCCACTGGCAAAGGTATATATTTAAATACACAAATATTTTATATAATTCTACATAAGCATGCTTAGTGAGTAACGATACATATTTATTTAAAAAATAAGGTTCATACAAATATATACAGCAATGGGAATTTATGTTAAAACATCAGTAGAAATCACACAAGGTTTGTTAAATGACTATTATAATGAGAAGTAATGGCTACTTTTAAGAAGTATATATATATATATATATTTATATGTTTAAAGTTTACATTTTATAGTCATATACCTCAAACATTACCTTTAAACACACACGCGCACACACACACACACACATGAACAATTGAAGCTGATTTCTGAGCTGATCAGCAAAGGAATGCAATAAAATCTGTAATGATCCCCCTTTGAAAATATATAAGTACACATCCTATACATCCATCTATCTGGCCATCACTTTATCCCTTGAAAGACATTTGCCAATGTCAGTTTACAGATCGCAAAAACTAATAACACAAGTAACAAAAATTGATGTAAATCTGAAAATAACATTACATTTTTTATTCATTTCTTGAGTGTTTTTAAATGGAAAATACCAAACGCATATTTTTACATAAGCATTACATCCCTTCACATAGCATTAAACAACTTTTTCATCCACCTGCCCCCAAAAGCCCAGAGGAAATTAATCTCGGGAATTAATCAAGCTCAATGTTTTTTTAATACACAAACTCTATTAAAAATAATGAGAACATAAAATAATGTAAAACTGGCTAAAGATATTTTATATTAATTATACAATTTTTCTTTTTTTTATATGTTCCAGTTCTGAAATGCTATCATCTAAGGACACTTTTTGAACGGTTATATTGCAGATCATGATTAATAGTAGTACACACTAATGCTTTTATATACAGTACACCCGAATGCGTCGAAGTAACAAACTCTGATGCAAACACGATTGGATTTCACTTGGATTTAAATAAAAACCGGCAAGCAGGAGAAGCTTGACTAATCAAGACACCGCAAATTTAGCCGGTGAAAGGTGGAAAAGACAGGTTGTATAAAGAACACAGAGAAGAGATACTTAAAGGCCGGGCCGTTGGCCAAATCGGCCTGACTGCTACTATATACGAGGCTATAATATCAGCATGGCACATCACTCACCCAAAGTGGGTGTAAAATTTCAATTTTATTGTTTAATTAGTACTCAGATTAATTCACACAAAATTTTGGAATGTATCGAATCACATTTTTTTATAAACCTGTAGAAATGTTTAGGATATATGCAAATACTGTCATTACTACTGTAAGTGGTGCACCAGATTTTAGGCTATTTGATAAATGATATGAGGCCGGACTAACTGTGATCGCTGCATATTTTAAAACCTAATGAAAACTTGATGGGGTCATTTTGTTCAATAACCCCTGGTGATGTATGAAAAAAGGCAAAGTAAGGAAAGGCATCTCGATCGGCATTAAAAGTGCTTGTGTATATTCGTGATAAAGAGCCAAGGCGGCCTGGGCCTGCGAATCAAAGTGGTTTGATTGATTTCCGTTTTAATCTAAAAACAAGATGATGGCGGGGGAAAGTGAGAGCGGGATAAATACAGTAAAGAGTCTGCTATAGTGTCTTTTGGATATTTCCTTTCTTCTTATGACACATGGGTGTCCTGGGTCTGTCCGTATCTCTCCCAATCCGACCGCCCATTGGATTTTATCCATTCCTATTTAAGCCAGCAATATATATAAAACATTAATCTGCTACCCAGCATCCCAGAGCTATTTACAATCTCCGGTACTGTAGAGGGTTGGGCGCTCGGTTAAAGGAGGAAAAAGAAAACAACATCATTATTCAAAGAGGTCGATTAATTCGGGGCTGTTCAGAGGCGTTTTTCTACTTGTTTTGACTCTTTCTTTCCTTTGTCAAACAATCAGACACACAAACCAACTTTACCTTTTAAACGCCTTGAATTTGCACAGAGAAAGTGAAAATAAGAAGAGGGTTTTCTTAAAGGTGCAGTGTATGAATGTGATGAACAGGTTTTCCGAGCGCTTTCCCCGCCTGCTATTGGTCGAACAAACCGAAAGTCCCTCCCCAAACTCACGCCGTTGGTTGAGCCAATGACGTTGCGTCAAACAAATGCTGCACTGTTTTGATCTGTTGTTTGCTTACAGAGATGAATCTGAACCTGAAGTGAAAGGTCCACTGATTTGAAAAAAAAAAAATAGGTAAGGTTTAACAATGGCCTGCACTTGATCCAGTTACAGAAAAACATAAAGTAGGTCTGGTTGAAAAAAGTGGGTCCAACGAGAGTCCATGTCCATTTCAGAAACGTTTTGAGTTCGAGTGCAACACGTTGCATTTGTGTACATCTTGCATATGAAAATGGTTTATAGAAAATTGATGACGGTCGGCAAACATAATCGGTTGCTGGTTTAGACTCTGCTACAGATATACACATTTTTGAATGAGAAAACACATGCTTGCTGTATTTCCTTGAAAAATCCAGTGTGGTGAGGATATATAAAGGCACTGATGGTTAAACAGCAGCTTTCTGTACTTGGTCAACCGGCATGGTGTAAACCCTAGAGAGAGAGAGAGAGAGAGAAGAGAGATGAGTACGGTCAACAGCTCACTGTGGTGACTTTATTTTAGCTGAAGCTGTTTTTGCATTTCCCTTAAAAAGTGCACATATTTTCTTCATGAATAAAAAATAAGCAAATAAAGAAAAAGAAAATACTGAGCACACCTTTTTTTGGTTGAAAGATTTTCGGTAAAACTTTACAACAAGAATCCGTCTATTAGCATTAGTTCAATTCAATTTGATTTAAATGTATTTATCAAAGTATCTATTTACACTACGTGCAAGTAGTGTCCCTTGTTGGCAAATGCTATTTAAACTAGCTCCGCCCACTAGTGCTCTGTTGAAGAAACGTGCAAAACTACTGTTGTGTCAGCAGTAGTGATAAGGCTTGTAGAACACGATGTCCCTGGTTTGACTCCGCTCTCGTTCTTCTACATTTTCCTATCTACGCTAAAAAAAAACGATTATGTGCCTTAGTAAATTTAAATTTAAAAAAGTAAATTCTATAAAAAAATAAAAAAGTGTAAAAAGTAAAAATAACACAAAAATGTAAGTAATTCTAAATTAAGACATTATTGAGTAAATTTAACTTAATTTTATCATGTAAAATGTATCACCCAAATTTGTGAGAAGGAAATTAACTTTTTTAATTTTGTGTTGAAACTACTTGAATTATTTAATTAAATATAACAACTAGGCAGTGGACTTGTACTTCCCAGTATGCTTTGCATGGGACTGCGTTTGAAGAGTAAAATTTGAAACGCTATTTTATGTGCTTTTAACAAAAAAGAAAGACGTTTTAGTGTTTAATGTTTAATTATCTTTCAGATTTAGAAGAGCTTCTGTTTCTATTATGAGTTTTGTGGTTACCATCATTAAGAAGAGTGGTGCTTGTGTTTAGACAATATTTGCTGTCTTCCAGATATTCAGGTTCATTTGTTTTTGTTACGAATGTTGTGTTAAATTACTGGCACTTTTGTTTGGGAGGACAAAAATCTCTTAATAAAGTAAGAGTTGAAAAGATTGCGTTTGCTTTATTTGTCTGAATATTAATGAAAGTTAAAATAGAATAAGAGATTAAAAACCTATTGGATTAAACTTAATTTTAGTATGTAACGAGTGTTTATTATTTTAAGTATTTCCTAGGGGTCAGTGTGATGCAGGGTTCACACCCGACACGGTAGAGGCAGCAAGCGCGAGTGTTTTACATGTGAAGTCAATGCAAAGACACGATTAGGCATCCTGCACGTTCCGCGCAAATTGAGCGTTGCCGCGAGAAACGCTCGGGTTGAAAAATCTGAACTTTTGCGGATTTCCGCACTCGTTAACCAATCAGGACCCTGCTGTTAAGCGTTGCCACGAGAAATGCGCGAGTTGAAAAATCTGAACTTCGGCAGGATTTCCGCGCTCATTAACCAATCAGGAACTTGCTGTAGTAGTCGCAGAAGCCCCTCCCATGACACGAATTTCCGTGTAAATGTCTCAAATGACTAGAATTTTTTACGCTTTCACGCAAATGAAGCGAGTAAACTCAAATGTTCCAGCGTCCAACTACATGCAAATAGAGCGTTTTTGCCGCCTCTAACGCGGCTGGTGTGAATGCAGCATAAGGGAGGGCTTTTATTGTCCCAATAATGCAGCATCCATTTTATAGTTTAAATAAATATAATCATGTACACACTGTGTTTTTATTGCATCATGTTAATGTACAAAAATACTGAAGGGCAAATATTATATGCCACTATAAAGTATAGATAGTTTCTAATTAAAAATTTCACTCAGAATGCTACTATTATTACTTAAGCCCGAAGTATAGTCAGTTTTTATGTGCACGCAAATGTACGCGAGTGTACATGAATGATCGAAAGCAAAGCCTTGCCAAGTTTAGTTTAGTGCATGTACAGCAGTGGTTCACAACCTTTTTCACTTCAAGCCCCCCTAGTCGCCCACAACAATATTTGAAGGCCCCCCACTCACTCAATTTTCTCCATATAAAATTAAATAAAGCTTGGAATGACTAGACAGATGTATATTCGCAACTAAAAGTGCCAAAAAAAATAAGAAACATCTTGATTCTGCTTGTTTTCGCATATTTTTAAGCTTGTTTTGTCCCCCCGGCCCCCTGGTTGGGAAACAACGCATATCCTTCTGATGACAAAAATTTTGTTACACCAAAGGCCAAAGTATAGTCAATTTTTTACAGGTACGCGAGGGTCCGTGTACAGTGTGTATTTACTGTAGATATTAATTAATTTGTGTAAATAGACACTGCCTTTATTTATATTGCACATTTTACAACTTTGTTACAAAGCAGCTTTTTGGAACAAAGAAAAAAAGAAAAAAGAAAATATAAAATGTATTAGTAAGCAAAGAAATTACGTTGAAATATGGTTAAAATGCTGTAGTAAAATTAATCGTGGTTCAATGATATTATCGGATGCAAGTTAGTTACGTTATCAAAAGGGACCTAAAGTGTTGCCATTTTGTTTGTTTGTGTATATAAGATGCAAGTCTGCAGTCAAATCTAGTACAGTGTTTTACTTCAAGGATTTCTAAACGAGACATTTTTGCAGCTTACTTAAAAACAATTAATAAATTCTTATCTTAGCGCTCAAAGTCATTTACATTTCTCATGAAGTGACCCAGGTCAAACACACCAAGCCAAACATCTACGCGGGCCTATTGCGACAGCAGCAACAATACCGGTGCATATTTACAAAGCCATGCTGATTTCAGTACAGAATAGGGTCAGCTACGGGTCATAATGTACACAAGTCGATAAATCTGCATCTATTTTAAAGGAGCTTAACTTTGACTTTCATTCTGAATAGAGGGACATTCAGCTCACAAGTTCAGAAGGGACGTGAATGGAGCTCTTTGTGGCAGGAGATGACATAGTCAAGCTGTTTAAACACACGTGTGCGCTCGCTCTCTTCAGGTTGATTTGCCTCTGTGATGAATTCGTTCACAGTTTGCATGTCTTGTGAACTCCGGGGCAGGAGTTTTGCCTGTTTAAAGTCATTTCAGAGGCTTTTATTGGTTTTATCGAAAGTGTTTTCATTGAACATGTTCAGAAAGGTTCTCTGTTGATCCACAGGTCTCCTGGTTGCTGTGTGATTAAGCCCCCATTCAACCCACCTATCACTCAACAGTGGGAAAAAAAATGCTTTGGCTCAGGTAACTGCATTCCCTTGAGGTTATCTGTAATCCCGCAGAAGAATTTAACCTTAATAAAGAACGAGACGAAAAATAGGGGATCTTTAAGCTTACTGTACGAAGGCAGGTGTCAGACAAGCCTCTCTTCCTGTTCTCACATAACGCCAAGCTCAGCAACTTGGTAAAACTGATTACTTTGCGAAACAGGTACGGATAAAAGCCAAATTCAGTTACACAACCTATCAGGGCCTCAGAGATGAGCCACAACGTGGGACCTGACAGGAAGCAATGCTTCTAGTTTTATCTTGAAATTCACAGTAAACTACACCGTCAGAAAAAATGGTCCCATGCTGTCACTGGGGCGGTGCCCTGTCGAAAAGGTCCTAATCATAGACTGTAAAAAAAACATGGATGACGCGACGTCGCTTCCTTCCATTGTAATGAATTCTAGTTTTATCTTAAAGATTCACAGTAAAGTACACTGTCAGAAAAAATGGTCCCAAGCTGTTACTGGGGCGGGCTCTTTCGAAACGGTCCTAATCATAGACTGTAAAAATGGACGACGCAACGTCGCTTCCTTCCATTGTAATGTATAAATATGTATCAGCGTGATAACAACTACCTTAAAGGACCAAAGCCATCTTTCGAAAAATTTTATTGGAAGTGTAAATATTTTTTTTTATTTAGAGCCGCGTCCCGTTCGTTTGCATGGACAGGGTTTATGACCCGCTCCTAATATATACTATTTAGGCACAGATTTGTGTACATTTGGTACCAAATTGTGGTACTAATATGAAGTCTATAGGTGCAAAGATGTACTTTTTGAAAAGGTACTGCGGCCCCAGTGACAGAAAGGGCCCAATTTTTTTCTAGTTTTATCTTAAAAATTCACAGTAAACTACACTGTCAGAAAAAATTGTCCCAAGCTGTCACTGGGGCGGTGCCCTTTCGAAAAGGTCCTAATCATAGACTCTAAAAAAGATGGACAACGCGACGTCGCTTCAATCCATTGTAAAAAATTTAAGGAAAAATTGTCCGACCATGGGCGCTGCCATGATACGTAAAAACGTCAGTTTGGAGCCAGGGCATGCGCAGAAGGAATCATCTGTGGAGCCACGGTATCAAACCTCTGCCCAAATGCTTGTGCGCCCAAATCAGCCATGCCCCTTAAAAGTCTCATTTGACCGGCTTGATAAAATATGCTAATGTTAAAGGAAAACACCTCCGTTTTTCAATATTTTACAATGTTCTTACCTCAACTTATTATATGACGAATTAATACATACCTATCTTTTTTTAAATGTGTGCACTTAATCTTTGTACCGCACCTCTTGAATGTGTTAGCATTTAGCCTAGCCCCATTCATTCCTTAGGATCCAAACGGATAAATTTAGAAGCCGCAAAACACTTCCATGTTTTTCCTATTTAAATACTGTTACATGAGTAGTTACACGAGTAAGTATGGTGGCACAAAATAAAAGTTTTGTTCGGAGCCATAGGAATGAATGGGGCTAGGCTAAATGCTAACAAATTCAAGAAGCGCTGTACAAAGATTAAAAGTGCACGCATTGAAAAAGGAACACAGGAACATAGTAAAATATTGAAAACGGTGGTGTTTTCCTTTAAATACAACTTGTTTTGTTGAAAATTAATAGTTAGTTTTATCTTCAATCTTCCCTCGAAGCTCAGAGTGTCCGCTCAGAGAAGCTGTCAATCAGAAATGTCAATCATAACGACACGCCCTGTTTCTATAGTATCAAATTAGTAGCTAAAATACAACTTATCAAAAAAATGAACAACTTATATTAAAAAAAAAAATAATAAAAAAAAATAAATAAATAAATAAAAAAAAAAATAATAATAAAAAAAAAAAAAATGAACAACTGAACATATCAGCGTGATAACAACCAATTTTATTGGAAGTGTAAATATTTTTTTTATTTGGACCCCGAGTCCCGTTCGTTTGCATGTAGAGGGCGGGGTTTATGACTTGTACTACAGCCAGCCACCAGGGGGCGAACAAAGAGCCAACGGCTTCACTTTTCAAGATGTATGAGGCACACCCGGTCCTAATATGTACTATTTAGGCACAGATATATGTACATTTGGTACCAAATTGTAGCACTGATATGTCGAAAGTCTTTAGATGCAAAGATGTACTTTTTGAAAGGGTACTGCCCCAGTGACAGGAAGGGCCCAATTTTTTCTAGTTTTATCTTAAAAATTCACATTAAAGTACAATGTCAGAAAAAATGGTCCCAAGCTGTCACTGGGGCAGTACCCTTTCCAAAAGTACCTTTCGAAAAGCTCCTAATCATAGACTGTAAAAAAAGATGGACGACGCAAAGTCGCTTCCTTCCATTGTAATATAGAAATATAAATCAGCGATAACAACTACCTTAATTAAAGGACCAAAACATGTCACTGGGTCCATTTTTTCTGACCGTGTACTGTTTAACTAAATATTTTTTTTACATTTTAAAAGACTGAGTGTTTGTTTAATGCTGCAGTGCATTGTTTATGTTTCACAAATTAGAATACAAAAATGAAAAGGTGAAGGTTATGAAAAGGTTTTCCGTTTAACACTGCTTCCATTGTCTTCCGTTGGTCCGAAAACAAATTGGCTGATGGCAATGTTGCTGTGTTAGGATACTTAAACAAATGGAGGGATTTTTATAGCGCACAGTATGTAGTCTGTTTAGGGAAACACACGCAGTCATGCAAGAATAAGAAAAAATAATAAACACCAGAAAAAGTTGCACCGCAGCTTTAACCAAGGCTTACATTTCCTGAACCTAAAGCTTGTGGTGTTTGGACTAACCGACTGTTGGGTTTAAATAAACCAAAGTCAAAAATGTGGGTTTGTCTATATTTTACCCAAACATGGTTCAAACAACCAAGCATTTTTAAAGCATCATGACACTTTCTGTGGTGTAATACACAGATTCGGGTACAGACAGACACGTGAATGGTTGTTTGTCACAAGCGCCAATTGTGACTAACATGCAACAAATTGCAACACATGTTTTCTACCTTTTTTACTTCTCCCAAACAAAAACACAAACAGGTTTGGGCAGTTTTCTGTCAGACTGTTTTTGTCCTGCAGCATTGAGAAAAACTCTTGGAAAAGTCGACCGAATTTGTTATTTTTTATGCAATTTCCACTCTCTCAACTTTCTCGGCTACATCAACGGGTTAAATCTCGTTTGCATTAGACTTGTTTTCCGTGTTTTTTTCTCCTCTTTGTGTTTCATACACAGCTCAGGAGGTGAGGGACGTTTGACAGATATCTGGAAGGTGGAGTTATCAACACACATGTACGAACCTGCAGCTAATGGTGGCCTAACCCTTCAGCATGGCTGCCCTCCATTGTCTCACTTCTGCTGAGTCGTCTCATGTTAAATAGGTTACCAGGGATTCGGAGAACTGTTACCCACCCGACTGGTCGGACCACCGCAAAAGGCGATGGGTGGGGCGCAAAAACCGCCTTGTAAAAACTAAGTACTGCTGTGTCAATCAACATTTCAGACATAGCAGTACGCCGACGACCGCAACAGTTTTCCAGTAAGCGCTGCTAAATCTCTCTTGAGCAGAAGACACACAAAATTTTCATGGATTGCATACACGATTTAGTCGAATACGGCATGAACATTTTTGCATGCATTGATTGTTTTAACAACATTTAACAACACAAGTAAAATTTGATTTAGTCTTACCCCTGTTCCTGGCTCCGTAAATAGCGTCTGAAGAAGACAATAGCTGTAAAAAAAGAAAAATTAAATAAAGCATGACTTTTATTTTATTTATTCAGGATGCACACAGTTACTGGGGTGGGCATTGTGACATTCATTTTAGATCCCAGATCGCCAATGAAACTTGTTTATTGTGTGCTTTTTATATTGAATAAATCTGGGCATCACACAGCCTTCAATTGTCTGGCTGCCAAGAGTTTAGCTCACAGGTGTGTTGTCACGGCACACCTGAGAGAGATGCTGCCAGTTTTAGCTCTTATAAAATAGGCATCAATATTAAACTGACATTTGACAATAACACAAACCTTAAAGATATTCAATAACAACTTACATCACAGAACCCAGGTGACTATTTGAAAGTCACTTGCTGCGTTTCTATTGCAGATTTTCGCAAAACTTTGGCGTTATTTATTTTCTAAATGTCGACAAAAGACTATTGTGAAATGACAGCGTTTTCATTAAACAATGATATGCGACTGAAACATAGTTTATCCTCTCGCAAAAAGTCATTCCAAACATCACGTCGACTGATGTTTGTAGGTTTACTAATATCACATCCACAACACTAGGCTTTATTTTTAACCAAAAGAGATTTAAGGGTATTATCCAAACATTAATAACAAGGAAAGCTCATTATACTTAGGAGCGGCAACGTATAAGTGTTTTTTTTGGAGGTAATAGAACTTTTTTAAATCAAAAGAGATTTAGGAGTGTAATCCAAACATTATTAGTTAGGAAAGCCTCTTATAGTTGGGAGTAGACGCGTATTGAGGTGTTTCTGGGAGATTTTAGTACATACCGTACATACTGGGACTTAATTGCATCAGGTGATCTAAAAATGCGAATAAACTGTTTCCATTGCAGTTTTGCGAAATGCACCTTTTCCAAATTGCCTGAAAAACCACTTCAAAACCACCTTCCAACATATGGAAGTTTTTGCGAAATTGACGTGTTTCCATTCACCGTAGTTTCAATTACCAACGTCAATTTGCGCAATATAAAGGGTAATGGAAATGCACCTACCATATTTTCCGGACTAGAAGGGGCTGTTTACAATTGGTATTAAGATGTGTTTTCATCAATCGGATCACAAGTGGACGAGAGAGACACATTACGTACACCTGGTATTTAAATCCGTCTCTTTTGTCCGCTTCTGTCCTGAATACTGTGAGGGGGTTGTCTGTGAGACGGTGGGCGAGTCTCTCTGCTGTCATTCAAACGCGAGCGGGAGTAATTATGAGTTTATATGGACGCAAACTAATATTATATCAGAGTCCGCTGCTTGTTTAGCAAGTATACATGCTGCACAGTGTTTTGTACGTTTATATGTTAGAGCTTTATCTAAATTTTCAGCGCAATTGATGAAATAGGATCGCGCAAGAACACCCGCAGTAGTTTTATCAATGAAAGGCTAAAAATAGCACTGTTCACCGTATGTTCACGCCAGAAGTAAAAAAAAGACGTAAAACTTGTGTTTAATACCTCAGATTAGATAAATGGGCGTAGAGAAGGCGGTCGCGTGTGGCTGTTCGAACACATTCAACCACATATGCGTTCCGCAACTCCAAAGCAATCTGATCAAAAGTGGTTTCAACTACCTCTGGATGTGGTTGAAAGTGGTCGAAAGTGGACGAGCTCAAAATTTTTGAACACCGTTTACACCTGGCATTAACGTCGTCCACTTGTGATCCGATCGACGAAAACGCATGTTAATGCCAAGTGTAAACAGCCTCTAAGTCACAATTTTTTTCATAGTTTGGCTGCGACTTTTAGTCAGGTGCAACTTGTAAGTCAGTATGATTTAATTTTGACATAAATGTACCAAGAGACACCATTACCGTCTACAGGTGCGAGAGTCCGCTATACTGTATGTTGCTCCTGTATTTATGTAATTCTATAAATTTAGTGATGTGGAATGACGAGCCTGCGAACTTGATGCACGTTGGCTTTTTGTGTTCATTTAGCCTATCCAGCCTTCCAGGTATGTTCAGTATGCTATTGTGTATCGTGTAAATAACTGTTTGTATTACGTTAACGTACGGACACCTATTCAGCCTGCTGTTCTGTGTGCTATTGTTTAGTTGATTAACTTGCCTTTCCAGATTAAATGTCTGTTCTTCGGCTTGGATTTTGTGAAATGATTTTCAATAAATTAAAGCGTGAGCTCTCTTTTGTTGTTAAATGTCATATTAGCAGAAACTTTAAAAAGAGGACACTTGCTCTGAGCTTGATCGAGGTTGAGAGGTGCACAAACACGCAGGAGACTGAGCAAGCGCAGACTGCGGTTGTTCCAACCAAGCAACTGTAAACTTCTGTCACCATAAAAATGGCCGTCTTCGCTCGTTCAATTGGACAATTGAAAAACGTGAATGACGTCGGTTGCTTTTTTCGCTCAGAGTACTCCTGTAAAACGCATGGCGCGGGAGACGGCAAAAACGTGAGGTGTGGATAAACAAGCATGCATAATTGCCCATAGAAAGCCATTGCCATAGTCGCGTTCTGTGTGGTCGGCCCCTAACTGTGTAACATATAAAGGATGTGAGTGTTTTAACACAGTAAGCATTACACACATAGTAAGTAAGACCAGAGTAACAAAAACTTACCAATAACCGCAACTATGGCCAAAGCTACAACACTGACAGCAGCTATGACGATGATCAGTGTTCCTTTTTCATCTAAATAAATGAAGAAAACAGAGAGCCCCATGAAATAAATTTGTACACGGCATGTCACAAAAAATATCAAATATCAACATTTCTTACCTGCTTTACTTTCGTCCATTTCTCCTTTGGACCTTTGATCTAATCCAGGATTATCATTCATGGGTAGGCGCCTTGATATCGCTAAACACAAGAATGATATACAGATATTCAGTAAATATATGGCACAGAAACTCCTGTGTAAATGCCCAACATATGTAAACATTAACAGGAACCCTGATACATTATACTCAAAGCAATTATTTTTTTTTATTATTGAAGGTGTTTTTTGCTATTTTATCTAAGCAGCTATACGTGATTTTAGCGACACAAACTGGAATTATGCCTGAAAAAAGTCCTGAAAAAATTAATGCCATGATACAGACTGGAAAAGGGTTTCCACCACATTTTAAGATGTTAGACTTTTTCCCAGATTAATTCTTTCCCCGCCATTGACGAGTTAACTCGTCAGTTAAGAGAAAACGCTTTTTCTTTTTTTTTGCAATCCATGTTTCTGCTATTATCCACCAGTTGGCGCTCTTACCCAACTTATAAAACCTGGAAGCATAAATAAACTAAACTAAACTAAAATATAGCTGCAAGCAGCAATGCCGGGGTCAAGCCAAAAAGGGCACATAAGAAAGTAAAGTTGAATTCGGATGAGCAGTTTAAAGAACCTGGGAAAATCTCTTGATTTCAGACTAAATAATATAACAGTTATCAGCAAAAAAGCTGTGTTTTCATTCAGTGTCATCTCTCCCTCTCTTTTCGAGGAGCATTGACAACTAGAACACTGAAGAAAATGTGAGTGGTGCTTGCAGTGGCAATTCTCAGCTCACAAAATGTTACAGTGGTGTTAATGAGTCAAAAGAGACCACCCCCATGTCTCTACGATGTTCTCATGCAGAGATATAGCTCTTGTAAAAAGGATTGATAAGGTATCCTAATTGGTTGCTAAGGAGTTAATTGGCATGCATCAATGATCTCCAAGCCATGAAAGGAATAATACATGATGACCCAAGATTTTAGATGTACTGTTGGAGTAGTTTTAGGCAAAAATGCCATATTCTATCTCAAAACCAGTAGGTGGCGCAATGACAAAATTCGTGCATGCAACCTCAGGTCATAACTGTGTTACATCTAGCTAGTTTTATGACTATACACTTTAGTTTAGTGAAGAAACAGTTGTATGACCATAGGGTGGCTTGATTTCAAAGGTTTTGTTCAATTATAAGGCCAACTAGTGGTGCAACCACACAATTTTTTTTGTGTAGCCTCAGACTGTGGTCGTACATCAGCGTATCAAATATGGTGAAAAAATCTCTTTGCGTTACGAAGTTATAAGCATTTATGTGTAAAAACAGAAAATTTAAAGGTAATTTTTCGTTTTTTGCAATTTTCGGCCATTTCTGATGAAAATTTTAATACAACGCCAATAGAACTTTTTGTTCAGAAGGTAATGCAATATTCTTCCTATGATGTTTTCGAGTCGATCAGAATTACGCTCGCGGAGATATTCGCGCATGTTTTTTAAGTGCTGTTTTGCTGCGCAGGGCTAACCGTAAGGCGAAATCTGGCATGTTTGGTATCATTGGACTCGGCGACTATTCAGGACTCCTAAAAATCAAGTCCCGTCAAAATACGTTGATCACAGCCAAAGTTATAGGTGTAAAAAACATCTGTCTGGCCACTAGGTGGCGCTGCGACGAAACTGTGCATGCACACTCAGTTCCTGACTGGCATCACAAGTACCGAGTGTCGTGTCAATAGGCCTAAGTTTGACGAAGATACAGCCTAAAATCTGTTTTTTTGCGCTCTACGAAAATTTTGTTGACGCGCTATACGACAACGGATTGGTTTATCGAAATTCTTTTGATAACTTTTTGCCGTGAGGGTCTCTAGATGCTACATACCAATTTTCGTGGAAATCGGGTAAAAGCTCTAGGACGAGTTCGCAAAAGTAGGTTTTACGAATAATTCAAAATGGCGGAAAAAATTTCATGACGGAAAATGACGTCATAGGGTCTATTCGAATCGTCTTGAGCCAAGGAATCAGACGAAACAAGAATTTCGTTTCTAGGACCTACGGATCAGAAGTTATAAGCAAAAACATAAGTGCAACTTTGGACTGTTGGTGGCGCTAGAGGGTTAGAGATAGAGACTCCAAATTTGCTGTGGGGACACATTGGACTGTCCTTTATCAGTGTGCCAAATTTCATAACTTTCCTACGTACGGTTCTATGGGCTGCCATTGACTTTCGGCGGAAGAACGAGGAAGAAAAATAATAATAATAATAATAATAATAATAATAAGAAAACTAACAATAACAATAGGGTTCTACGCCCCTTCGGGGCTTGACCCCTAACTAAACTAAATAAATTATGTATTTATTTTATTTAAAGAAACTTAAAAATATACATTTTAACTAGCCTAAATTAAAAAACGAATACGTTTTGGTGCAGATTGCTGCCACATGGATTGTTATTAACTTTATGGTAATGAGCTATGACGGGGTTCTGCGGCAACCAATCGGAAGGCGAAAACGTTCAGCGGCAACCAATCGGAAGGCGTAAACCTCCGCATGAGAGAATGCATTTGAGCGTCAGAACGCAGGGCAGCCAGAGCGTTTTTTGACACTATTGCCGGCACCCTTAATCTTCACACCCACTAGAACACTTGGGCCAAATACAGGAAAAAGTCATGTAAGTAGTCAAGTGGTCAAGTGCAAAGACAGCAAGTGTGGTTATTTAGACGCAGCCAAAGTTTCCCCCTAAGCTAAAAACCCGTTCGAAAGGGATAAGATCGGCAATAAGATCTTCTTTTTGGTACTAAAACAACGTCAAGGTTCTTTTGAGGGGGTCGAATCGAGATCACAATCTTTTAGCGATTAATTGTGCAGCTTTACCTAGGGCTGTAATGAACTTGTGCACTAAATGGGAATATACATAATATGAGAGTTTCTTGCCCATTTTGTTCCCGATTTTGCTGCATCAACTTACAAAAATAAAATTTTATATATTTACGGTAGGAAATGTACCAAAAAATCTTCATGTAACATAATTTTAATTATTATCCCAATGATTTTTGGCATAAAAGAAAAATCGATAGTTTTGACCGATGCAATGTACTTTTTGCTTTTTCTACAAATACCATGCCACTTACGACTGGTTTTGTGGTCCAGGGTCACAAAATGAATGGCAAATGAATCGTAATTCAAATCATGTTCATACTAGAGAGCTTTACTTTCCTCTAGCCCACCACCCACTCCTCCTATAACAGCCTCTGGCCTAAGCTGGTGAGCATGGCTTGCTTTAACAGCTGAGTAATTCTATCAGAGAGCAATCATTCCTGTGATGAAGATAGACAGATCCTCACAGGGGAGGACTGAATGAGAATGCCAGTGTCCATTAAGTGGACGGACAGGGGAGCCCAGGTTATCAGCGGTGCTCTGCGGGGACAAGCTAATTGATTGCTTTCAGGAATTAATGTGGCAGATGAACCGGCCAGGTCTTACAGTAACAACGTGTCTGAATACCCACCTGTTTCATCGCACTCATCGTCACTGTTCTCATCGCCACCTGGGTTTGTGGGAATATGGAAATAGAAGTGTAAGATAGATAAGGGCAATCAAATAAATGCAAACTGTTAGAATCTATTTAAAGTGAACACAAACAGATGATGAATTAATCACAAACAAAATCATAGTAATGACGTGCTAGTTATAAACCCAGTGGATGCCTGGCCAGGTCATATCTCACCCCAAAATCAGTTTTAACTCATAAAAATTATGATAACTGCAAAAAGTGTTCTTATAAACAATTAGGTGAAATATAACCTAAATATGTTCTTGAAAGAAACGTATTTTCATAAAAAATACACCCATGTGTTTTTCAAGTTATCAGAAAACATACATACATTTTCCAGAAGATTCTATGTCTTCTGATGCAACAGCTGTTGATTTGAATAAAAAAGATAAAAGAGGTTATGGCATGGTTGAACATTATCACCTACAACGAAGTCATTTCATTCCCAAAGAGTAAAGTGAAGCCAATTGTGGAGTGGTTCTTTTAACTTATATATATATATATGAAGAGTTCAGATGCAAAAGCTGCTAATCGCCACCTCCGTCAAAAATGAGATGATGATATTAACCAAATGCTTTCGCCACGTATTATACTGTACGTTAAATACTTTCACTTCAAATCCACTTAATTCCGGTCTCAGGCCACTCAGAAATAGTGGTTTGTTGGCAGAATCCATTAAACGCCACGTCAGTTTTTAGCAAAGTGCACAGAAGAATTGGATATAAACTTTTTTTACCGGTTTAAAAGATGTTTACCAAATATATTAGGATAATGAATGCATTTTTGAGTATTTACCTTTATTCAAAAAGGACAGAGAAGAGTAATTTGAGTAACTTTTCTTCTGAGGGACGCGGATTCAAAATATGTGTTCGGAGTGTCATGTGTGTTGCTCGTCGTGTCAAAACATGTGTTCGTTGCGTCATGTGAACCATGCGTGTTGTCAAAATACGTGTCTGCTGCACACGTGTCTAAAGGGTTTATGATGAAAGAGATGCTCACGTACATGAAATATTCGCAAGACACTCACTTAACACTAAACTCAGATTATACATGAGATTAAGCGAGAATCTGGCAACGCGAGCATCTCTTTTATTATAAAACACTCTGAAGTGTCCGCAGCAGGATCGTATTTTAACAAGTCGCATGACAAACCAGGTTCACATGACGCACCCAAGCGTGCCGCACAAGCCATGAAAAGTGAAGCCAAAACGTCTCGATCGCCCCCCAGTGACTGGTCCCAGTATAGGTCATAAACCACGCCTCCCAATGTTATTCAATGGGATTTGAGACCAACTAAAAAATTTAATTACACCTCAATTATCTTTTTTCCGAAACTGGTTTCTGTCATTTACTGTCGTTTTTATCACGCTAATGTAAATTCAAATGTTTGTTTTTAAAATAAGTTTGTTTTTAGTTAGTTATTCAATGATATTAAAACTGTGGTGTCACGTCATGATTGACAGCTGTGATATCGTGTGATATGCGCATTCTGCGAGAGCGAGGGCGCGGTCTTGATTTCGCGGCTCTACTTCCTGCTCACTACTGCGCAGGACTGGTCCTAAAAATCGCTACTGCGCAGACTCAAGACCCAAGATGTCAGCGCCGTATCGGGACACTGGCGGCTTCACTTTTCACCAATGGAAGAGAGCAAACAGGCATCGTCCATCTTTTTTACAGTCTATGGACGCAACGAACACATATTTTGACATGACGATCAACACACGACACTCTGAACACATATTCTGAATTTGTATTTTGACAAGTCGCATAATAAACAAGGTGCATCAAGGTTATATCGATATGACGAAACACACACATGACGGGCTAAAACAAGTTGTGACGAGCTTCGCATGTGCGCCCTTAAAAAAGAAGTCAGCGGCCTCCAGTGTTTTGTAGTGAAAAATGTGTTTAATACCAATGAAATGACTAAAGTGACATTTGTGAAAATAAGGCTTTTCTAACTGATTAATAATGCATTTATTGTCATTAAACTGACATGACTGAACCTAAACATAAGAGACGGAGAACGAAATGCTAATTTACAAAAAAAAAACGTGACGCACTTAAAAGGTTTTGCATCGAAAGCTCTTCACACATAATTTCAAGCAAGTGTAAAACAAAGAATTGATGGTGTTTGATTAAAATCTACAAAAAAGGCAATTTGAATGAAAACTGCACGCAAACAAATACAAGCAGACAGAGGTGTGAAGAGATCATGTGAAGATATACCGTAGATGGAGTAAAAAAAGACAGGACAAAAACCTTAAGATCAAAGCACAGCAGAATATATTATAAATGTAGATTAAATTAAACCTACCTGCACATCGAAGAATCAAAAACACAAAGAGTAATCGCAGCATCTTCTTATTCTAGAAAAAGAAAGAATAAAACAAACTTTAATCTACATGTAAGAAAACGTTCGTTTCAAAAGCTTTTTACAGCTATCAAATATGCAGTATTGAATGATAACTGATCTGGTGGTGAACCCAAATACACTCACATATATGCTTCATATTATTAATATTATTGGTAGTATAATAAACATAGCATTTGAAATATTTTTTAGATAATAAAAACAGCTTTATAATTATTCATTAAAGCATGCCATATATGGAAATACACACCAACGTTCAGAAACGGCTACAAATAGTATCTGTCCGGTATGAAAGCGTACTGGTTGACCAAACTACATAATGCAAATGAATCCGGTTAGGCTTTCAGTTTCATCTTATCATGAATTCACTAAGGGCTGATTCAAGCTATCATGGTTCAAATTTTGTCAACCTGTCTACGCTTATAAATGCAGCTTTTTATTTGCCAAAAGCACACTCAATAGGAAACTAACGCTGCACGCCATAAGGTTTCCTGTGGCTCGTGTGGTCCAGTCCTGCCTCTGCATTTTCTTACAGTGTGCAAACACCCAAAGTCTCGCCTTGATTTCTGCACACAGCAGGTATTTGTTCAATTTGCCCCCCTCAAAATTTTGTGCCGCTTAGACCATGCCTGTGTCAACAGTGTTGACTTTTCCAACACAGGAAAAAAACATGTTTGTCAAACCATTTTATGACGTCTTTAACTTATGACTAACGTTTTATAAGAACGCTCTTATAAATAGAGGCGCAAATGGCTTCTTCATCTTTATATTTGAAGTAATCTTTTCTTCGCATGATAAAGGCGCTTTTAAAAGGATCTCTTGACAGAAATGCAATATAATTTCATAACGAACGGTTACGTTTTTATTAGCTTAAGATGAGTTGTTTTTATATGCATACACCGTGGGTTCCCTTACATAGCATGTTTCTAAACGCCATGTTTCTACAACAGCCGTTAAAGGCGGGGTGTATGATTTCTAAAAGCCAATGTTGACATTTGAATATTCTAAACAAACACGCCCCTGCCCCAATAAAATCTAGACCTTCTTTTGATAAACACATACGCAACCAAGACAATGATGTCGGTTAGTAGACAACCCCCTTACTGCTGATTGGGTACAAGTGTGTTTTGGTACTCGGCCCGACTCCCTTTTCCAAAATGTTTTTTTTTTAAATCATGCACCCCACAAACTTTCTTTACTAAGTTGTCTCCGACGATGACATGTTCGTCCTGTGGCGACTACCGTAGCTTCTCTATGCGTTTCGGTGAACGGTAGACTGAGCCATTGGTTGCTATTCACAACCTCACCATTAGATGCCGCTAAAATGTACACACTGCACCTTTAAAGGTTCTTTGTAGAAGATTTGATCGGCGGCACGTGCGGTGCCGTGGTACGCGTCTGGTCCGAACGTTACTTCCAGTTTCAGTTTTTTTAATGGTTTGACTAGTTGCTAAACTGAACTCTTGAGCAAATACCTCGCTGAAAATAACAAATGTTTTGGTTTCCTATGTAATCTATGTGTTGTTTATTTTGCTTGTTATATAAATAAACTACGTTTGAATTTCTTTGTCGTTATTTATTCGTAGCCAAGTTGACCGGAAGTTACGTGTTGACCACGAAAGCCGCTTGTTTATGTTGTTACTGCTGAAATGGTCTGTAGATCCATACATGAATCTTCTATGCCATCATGGGCGACGTTTGCATATGGCAGTGTGCATATTGCATACATTATTCCAGAAGTAATATGATTTGTTCTCTGTGAATAAATAAACATGTTCTGTTTCACTGGGAACTTGTAGCGCAGTCGAAGTGAATTGTATTAATTATTTGCGTGCATTTTCTAATTAAAAAAACTTGTGAAATAAAAACTGCACGACGACAAAGGTAAGACTTGTTTTTGCATTAAGCCCCATTTTACTAAGAGTTTTATTTAGTGTTTTAGTCTTCGCTGGTTAACTCGTGTGGTCTATCACATCATTTAAAAGTCTTTATTTTGTGTTTATAAGTGTTTATTGGTGGTTGTCATGACAAGATGTGTGAAGGGAGGTCACAGTATGTTTTGTTTTGATATTATCTTGCTTTAGTTTATCTGTTCCTGGAGTTGCATTTAGTTTAGAATTACGTTATTAAACAACCATGATTTTCAGTTTCTATTTTTGTTTTTCATTTGTATTGCTTCCGTATTATTGTGTGCAAGTGTACATCCGTGCAATCTTAGTATGATTTTGTGCAGGTTGGTGGAGTATGTACACACATAATGTGGTTTCATAGATTCCTTATTTCAGAATGGCTTCTTGTACGATGAAATTTACCCATAACCCTGGGTTTTCGTGAAACGCCGTCACTGTATGCCATAGTAAAGCACCATTAAAATTATTCAGCTCGTTTTGCTTGGAAACAAGCTGTCAGAGAATCAAGTGATTCATTTCAAACGATTTTAACTGTTATGTATGCACCCCACACCTTAATGATTCAACACCTTTTCTAGACAAAACACATGACACATCACTCAACTCCTGCCTCTTCCATGAATCAGTAAAGACGAACACGCATGCAAAAGTGAAGAAACCTCCTTAACCCATACCGTTTCTCCTCGCAAGAGGTCAGATTTGACTTCCTATTGTTATCGTTCCCAGAAAAGTCTGGTGGTCATAATACAGTCAGATCTGTCACACACCTGGACCTCCACTTAACAATAATCGTTCACTTCAGAATAATGCCTATTTGTTTTCGTTTCCACTTCGGACAAGGAGAAAGGAAGTATTCCCGGGAATTACCTTTTCCTGAGTTCCAGCTAAATGGTCAAATATAGCACACGTTGCTATTCAAATGAACAGTAGCTGCGCCGCCCGAGCCCCACACTCCCCATCCAGATATTGTTATTATTGCCCATTGTGTTGGACCTCCACTTCCTCCTAATTTGTGTTATGATGTCACAAACAGTGGGAACATTGCCCTTTGCAGGACGGTTACACACCTGCTTTTTCCATCCACATTACCTAAATGAATGAGCATTTAAACAAATTTTCAATTTGTAGGCCTGACGTGAACTCAGCTTTGTTTGTAGGTGGCGTCTCAGGGTGTGTATTGTTATTGGTGTGAGAAACGGGTATAAGGTGTGAGAAAGAGAGCATACGGTTGACTGAATGAGTAATGTAAACAGTTGTGGCTCGTGACTGCTCATTTGGGAGGTGCAAATTCAAAATATGTGTTCGGATTGTCGTGTGTTGCTTGTGTTTTCAAAATATGTATTTGTTGCGTCATGTGCATCACGTGTTTTGTCAAAATAAGTGCCTGCTGCACACTGTTTATGATAAAAGAGACGCTCACGTTCACAAAATACACACAAGACACTCCCTTAACAGTAAACTCTGATTACGCATGAGATTATGTGAGTATCTGGCAACCGCGAGCGTCTCTTTTACCATAAATCCTTTAGACGTGTCTGCAGCAGGCACTTATTTTGACAAGACATGTGATGCACATATAATCCCTTGATGTGAAGAACACATATTTTGAAATTACAAACCACACACATGACGAGCTACATACATGTTGTGACGAACTTCGCATCATGCGCCCTCGAAAAATAAGTCACCGGCCGCCACTGAATGCAAAGGTTCCTCTACCTTATTTGTTGAGCTAATTATCATATTATTATATTAGGCAACACAGAACAACCGCAATTGTATTAAAGAAATGCAGCGGAAAATTGAATAAATGAAATGAAAAGAGCATCACGGCCGGGTTGAGATCAGTAAGTCTCTCCTAAATGATGGCCTGTCTGCAGTAGCTCAAATAAATCAATCGCAGTGGTGGGACAGAAAGGTGGTTTCTAAAATGACAGAGATTGGCGTAGCTTAACTCGCCTCCTGATTTGGAATTTCCATGCTCAATCCGAGTCGTCACGCCAAGAGAGATTCCCTCAATTAAGCCGTTAATCACAAGATACGGCCTCGGTTTTAAGAGAGAGCACAGTCGAAGCTTGTAAAAAACGTGACAGCAAATCTCTCATGAACAGTCACCTACAGCCGCCTCCCTAAATTCCAATTTGGTGGCTGCCTGGAAGAAATAATAAGCTGAACCAATTTGAAAATATTTATCAGCCCAGTCCAAAGCCCGCGAGTTGACAGTTCTCCTAAAGCTCGTGTTGCCGTACAATTGCCTAATATATTCTCGTGTATTTGAATTCAAATTGAATTTGGTCTATTCTTCGGATTCTGCGCTTGTTTTGCTGCCATCTTATTTGTGCACGATCATTAATACACGCAAGCCTGCAAAAGAGACCCGACGGTGCCCTGCAGCGGGCCGCCGATGAAAGACCAGTTTTATAACTCATAAATCATAACTCAACAGCACAGTACAAGACAAAAGCTGTTGTAAAACATCTGTTTTCTGCATCATCATCCTATTCATCATGTAAACAATAACAGCAATACTTAGATAGCTAATATGCACTAATGAATGTACAGTAAATATATTTTCATCTAAAGTGGATCTATGCTCTTGTAAATGTAGTATTACGCGTGCATTACACTTTGAAACAATTGGCTGCATGGTAGAGAGCAGATAAACTGGTGACTAAGGAACCGCCTTGCTCCATTTACAAGGAAATTAATCCTGTCTGATTGTTTACTTAGTCACAAACTGTCGTCCATGTCTCTAGGCCAAGTTCACCAACAACTCCCAGTTGAATCAGTAGGTCTGGCCATAAAGTCAGCACACATTTAACATTTGGCACCAAAGTGTATTTTTTTTCCTCTTAAAGGGATAGTTCACCCAAAAATGAAAAATCTATCATTATTTACTCACTCTCATGTTGTAACAAACCTGTATAATTTTTTGTCCTGATGAAATTTTTAAGGGAATGTTCGTAATGAAACCATTCGTGAGCTTCATTCACTTCCATAGTATTCTTCCTTCTTATTATGGAAGTGAAGGTTATAAACATTCCTCACAATATCTTCCTTTTATCCGAACAAAAAAAATGTGTATATAGGTTTGTAACAACATGAGAATGAGTAAATGATGAGAAAATTTTCATTTTTGGGTGAACTATCCCTTTAAACTTTAGTGTAAGATGACATACTGTACAGCAGTCAGTGTTATTTTTTTTAACAGCACATATTGTTGCTCCTCGTGGTGTCACTTTGCGAAGTGTGAAAGATTTTGCTGCATTGCTTTTTCTTTATTACACACTTTCACAGCTGCTTAGTGTCAAATGTGTATGACAATATTGTAATACAGCTATACTAAAAATAACTTAAGAGCACGGTATCATGACCTACAGGTACACTGCAGTTTCACCTTGGGTGAACCACCAACCTCAACTTCACATGCCTTTGCGATTGGAGTCGATTACGGTGATGGTGGTAAATTTGCCATGCAAGGAAGACTAAAGAGTGAAAGGGCAATCAGTAGGCTATGAAACAAACAAACAGTTTACGCAGATGTGATTGCTTATAAGGGAAAGGTTAAGAAACAAGGAAGCAGGAAGCCGAAATCCTGTTTTGGTTGTACTTCCTTTAAGTAGTATCACATGAGCAAGATACTATGTTTATGTTTATGTCTTTTGCAGATGCTTTCACCCACAATGCACTGCAGTGCATTAAGGTTTTATATTGTATGGGTAAATGCATTCATTACATTTATCCAAAGAGTGCATTTAATGTACATTTTATCACTTCTCCCACAACCTTCGGCTAATGCAATGCTCTATCAATTCAGCTACAAATTCGATACCCTTTTAAGTTTTTTTGATCAGATAGGTAAAATTCCAGTACACATTGTGTAGCAACAGTCCAGCAATGGCATGACAGGAATGATGGTAGACCTTCAATAGTGTAGACATCAAACATTCATCAAAGGGCTACGGGATAAAGAAGCATCCATAGAAAAGCACATAACCTCGGACGCACGCTTAACCACAGCAAACAGCCACATGAAGCTTATATAATAAGGATACGGTTATGATCACACAAGGTTTGTGTCATACGGTATTTGCAGATGGAGATCTGAATAAAAACTGATTGACAATACACACTTATGTACTGTAAAAAAAAAAAACTCAAAAGGATCAGAGCATGAGACAGAAACCTGTTTAAAAAGGGGAAACTCGGCAGACAGTGACATCAGTAGTGGTTTGACATTTTCTGCGAGTGTGACGTTATTTGGGTCTGGTAGTCGAAACCAGTTAAACAGAACTGAAAAAGTTTACCATGTTTGCAAACAGACGGAAGTGAATGTTCTTTCGATATTTAAAAGTAACTTTGATTTCAAACAGTGGGTCTATTTTAAAGAAGTCTTTGAAACCAATTCTCCAAACCAGAGACAATGAAGGTGCTAAAGGTTCCCCAAAGAAAGGTTCATTACTAACTTTATATATGCTAAACCTTTAAATCACCTCAAAAAACATGAAAGGTTCTGTAGATATGCTAAAAAAATCTTTATGGGACCATAAAGCCCAACAAATAAAGACCATTTTAGGAACATGTATTTAAGGGCAGTGCCCAACTACTGTAGACCACATGTCCACACATATGCCTCTACAAAAATAACCAAGCACCGTTTGAGGATGACTTATTCAGAAATTCCTTGTTAGTCTGAAAACTGCAATATTACTCTTACACACATGCAGTAAAAATACAGTAAAGCATATTAAAACTATGATAAAACTAACATCGTGACCCAACTTCACTTACCACCACTTCCTTGCAGACCTCGCTGCAGTAAACGGGACAGGAAGCAGAGCTGACAGTTCTGCACATTCATTCGGGGAAATAAAAAATACCCTCACGTGTCATCTCTACTCTTCACGAGAAAAACGGCAACGCCATTATTATAAACGCAAGGTACTCTGCGCGCGATGCCTCGTTGCGTTGCGTCACTGCACCGTGCGTTGCTCAGCGCGAGACAACTTGTTGCAAGTATCCTGCCTAAGGTGGTTGGCTAGTTTAAGCTGGTCTACCAGACTGGTTTTAGTGTGGTTCTGACAGCTTGACCAGCTATCTGTATCTTAAACAAGCTAAGACCAGCCCAGCAGCTTAGGACTGGGTGTTGTTATCAGGAGGTTTGTGCAGTTAATATTATCATTTTATAACCACCACCCGTTACAGCCTTTCTGAGGGTTTCTATGTCGTGTCTACCTCGCTTTTGTAACATTACACAAAACGCGCATGGTTGTTATCTAACCTCGGTTTCACTTTTACGCGCATCACCTGCCGCACGCAGCTGCAATGTGAATCTCGTGTGGGGAAGGAAAGTCGAAGAGAAATTGTTTGGTGTGTCTTTAAAATTAAAACAGAGTAGGTTTACATTTTATCACGGATTCAAACCTGAGCATAAGAGTTTGCTGTTAGATTAATCCGACATCAGCATGCGCTATTCTCTTTACCCTTTCTAAAATTATCCACCTGTAAAGCGACTTTTTTATATATATATATATATATATATATATATATAATTTATTTATATTTTTATTTTAATATGATCATTTAATATTTATTAAAGATTTAGTAATGATTTAATAATTAATTAAATAATAATTGATTAATTATTATACATTTTAGCCCTTTGTTTGCGGATCCCATTGCAACGTGTTAACCGCGTCTGCTCGCGCATTAGCTGACAGTGCGTTTATAGAAGTGTTAAATGTCTCAAGTGTGCTACAAGTTGGCTACTTACAACCTAGTCAACCATACAGCCTGCAGTTACATCAGACTCAGTATATTTCGGGGATAAAAATAGTTAATGTAAATGTAAAAATACGCAGTTGGGAAATTAAACTGTAGTAAGGTTACAGTAATTACAGTTCCTGCTTTACAATAAAAGTTCAACTCAGAGTAAAAGAAGGCAGCATAAACAACTACATAAACTGGCACGTGAGAGACTAGCTGATAAAAACTATCTGATGCCGATCTGCAGGTTAAAAACATTTTTGCTGGACTTTAAACGTGCAGGGACAAGATCTGTTTACAGTTACAGAGGCAATTTGCTGACTGTCTGCAAAGTGACGTCTGTGTAATTTCAGCTTTGAGCTGTAAACAGTTTCTTTTTGATGCATATGACCTTATTACTCTTTTATCTATGACCTAGTATATGAAACATCACGTAAGCCATTTAAGTGTTGCAAAGCACGCAAATGAATTCGCAGTGCAAACATGTTGTTGAGAAAAACACATTTGCTTGCTTGTGATGTCAACAAACATTTCTACTTTATTTACTCTGTATCAGCAGAAGCCTACTGTAGATGTACAAATTGCTTTCACTCAAAAGATATGAAATAGCTGTTTATCATATCCCTAAAGTGACCGAAATGTATTATTTCAAAGAAATGGAAAAAAAATGACTTACTTTCAAAACGCCCATACTTCTGGTGCTTTAGTAAAGCAATGAAGGAAAAAAACTCTCGATAAAGTTTGGCCCCCTGCTAGTGGTGTGGTTGACATACGCTTATGACTCTCTCTGTCTGTACATGAGCTCCTTTGTCAGCCTTCCTAGCAGAATGGGAACTTCCTGACTGTCTTAACCCATGTGCACTTTTGACAGGGCAGTGATGTGGCTGTCTTATTGGCTGACGTTCGTATGAAACTCGACACCTGCACAAGTTTTACCTACAATGTGCTGACTGTAAGGTGTGGATGTGTACAGAGTGTGTTACTGAAATATATGCGGGGCCTTTTCTGTATCACATACAGCCCATTTAGCATTTTCACCTGAATGATTTATTTGTAGTAAAGTTGTAAATGCAGTCAGGAAAGAATCCATGAATCTGAAATAATGTTTGGGGAATCTTGTACTTTTGTATGAATTAGATGTTTGACAGAGATAAGGACCTGACCGGCCCCTCAGGTGCTGAGTATCATCTTGAAACTTATGATGAAGTACTTATCATATCTGTATATATTTCATCCTCTGCACATAATTTCAGAGGAACCAAGCTCAGTGTGGTTTTTGATTTTCTTTCACATCCTCACACGGGGTTCTCACGACTTTAAAATTAGCCTGTACATTTCTGATAAGTGTCTTCTTTAGAAAAGAAAATTAAATTGACTGCAGTGCAGTTCAATAGAGATACTCGCTTAAAGGCACAATATGTAATTTTTCCAGCTACAGGTTGCTACAAAAACGCTGTTGTAAAAGAGCGTGGAATGATGCATGGGAGTTGTAGTCTTTACCTTTACTGTCGATAGGAATCAATCAGACAGGACTCACAAATCATGTTAAAATTGGTGAAATAATGAAATAAAATTTACATTAGAAAGTTAGCCCACAGTGTGGCTCGATAAAAGCAAAAACAGAATGGCGTGCTAGTTTCTGGCGTACCACTTCTGCATACAGCTCTACACAGATCGGCTAGTATAAGACATCAAATACCACAAGATTTTAAATCGCTTTCATGTCACATGTCGATTGGTCTGTGCCACAGGAAATCAAACACAGAGTTTATATGGCAGCAAAAGATAAAACCGAGGATAAGTCGGACATAACGCCACTAACACGCAACCATGTGTACATGGGTTGAGCGCTGAATAAAACTGCAAATTGTCTGAATTCAACATTGCTGAAAACATTTGAGATAATGTGTGTGAATACAGCATTGAGGTGTGTGGTGGGCGTTCTGGCGCAATATGGCTGCCGTCGCATCATCCAGGTGGATGCTGCACATTGGTGGTGGTTGAGGAGATTCCCCCGTTCATATGTAAAGCGCTTTGAGTACTTAGAAAAGCGCTATATAAATGTAAGGAATTATTATTATTATTATTAATGTAAGTAGGGCTGTCAAAAGATTAATCATGATTAATCGCATACAAAAGAAATGTTTGTTTTTGAATAATATATGTGTGTGCACTGTGTGAAATAATTTTGTATATATGAATACACACACATGCATGTATGTATTTAAAAACATTTACATTTACTGATTATTTTTTCCGTAAATGTTTTTTTTTTCAAAATGCTATAAATCTATATGAATGTGCATTCATCTTTGCCATGTTATATTCATTTATGACTATACACTGATAAAAAAATAAACATTAATGGCATTAATCAAACACTTATTTTGTCATATTAAGAAAACTGTCGTTGCTGCTGTCTTCCTTGGGACGCCATTATTGTTTACAATGCGTGTAATGGTGCCCAGTGATTGGTTGAGCGGATTTATTGGATTCTGCAGATAAGGATTTATTGGAAAAAAGTGAGAAAAGATGACAGAATAACACAGCGGATATAGGATTTTGCGTAAAATGAAGAATTTACTTTTTAATACTGACTTGATATAATACTGATTTTGGCTGTAACAATTTTTTTTAAATGGCGTTTATGTAAACACAAACTTTTATTTTGTATGTGAATAATCGTGATTAATCTTTTGACAGCCCTAGTAAGTACACATGTGAACAAAATATATAGCACTGCGCTATTTAGTGATTTTTTTTTTTATTAAAAAATCTTACATACGGTGCCTTTAAGTAGCCTATTAGTTTTAATCAGAACAGATCTTGTTTCTGCGAACAAACATCCAATATCTCAAACATGTATCTTTCCAAACAATATGATTGAAGCGCTGCTATCCAGTTTCATAGCCCTGTACTCTTACTGCATGTCAACATTTATCTCATTTGTATATCTAGTTCTGTTTCTTCCTAGGAATTCTAAAAAAAATATCTGACATCCAAGAAATTCTGAGGAATACAATTCCATGTTACAGTGTACAGGAAGTACCTCACCGAATGTATTCACCTTTCAAAATGATCCTAAACGTTATTTTAAAACCTTATTGTGGGGCATTGCATTCACACTGTGTGCAGAAGCATCTGTCCTGTACATAATGTTATACTTGTGCCTCTTTCTATGTCCACGTAATTGCATTTTTACTGATCTAGCAAGGCTATTTGTTACCCAATTCAAGATAACTTTGTACAAGTGACCTGCGCTTGGTCTGCAGGGACTTTCATTAAGCAGTAACTTGCAGACCTAATTTAAAGCACAAAGCTGCATTATCTTTGCAGAAGTTTCTTTTCTGCTGAAAGTTTGGGTTTTGAGAGGGTATGGAAAGACATGGGCGTTAATATTAAAGGGATATCACCCAATATGAAAATGAAAATGCTGACATAATTTACTCACCCTCACTAAAACTGTATGAGTTTCTTTGTTCTGTTAAACACAAAATAAGATATTTTGATAAATGATGGTAAGCACACAGTTAATGGTACCCATTTACTTCCGTAATATTAGCTTTTCTGTATATCGAAGTCAATGGGTGCCATTAACTTTGTGCTTACCATAATTAATAAAATAAAATATCTTATTTTGTGTTCAACATAATAAAGAAACTCATACAGGGTTAAAACAAAACAAGGGTGAGTAAATGATGACAAAATTTAAATTTTGGGGGTGAACTATCCCTTTAAGAGAGGGAGTTTTACTGTATATGTCTGTATTTTGGCTGAACTCTTCCTTAATCACAAAAACCAATTTTACTAGCACTGACTGTGTTGTAAATTTTCATCATCTATTATATGAAAGCATCATACCCAAGAAGCACAACATGTTCTCGTAAACCTATTACGTCTTGTGTGATTCACATCATGACTTTTGGCTATTAACAAACAAGGTATGGATGAATCAATCACTGATAATCCACCTAAAGTAAAGGAACAATCCTCTTGTCCTTCAAATCTGTAATCAAGACTCAACTTGCCCAGCCAACTCCCATAAGAACGTATGCACGGACACAATGGCTTGAACAAATAGTTTGGCAGAATCAGATCATCTGAGCTTTTACCAATGGTATGAAGTTGCTGCTGTATTTACAAAGGTCTCTGTCTTAAAGGAACAGTTCACCCCAAAATGAAAATTAGCCTCACCCTCAAGCCTACCAATAGTGTGTTGTATATGATATTTTTTCTTTCAGCCAAACAAAGGAGTCATATTAAACAATACTGCCTCTTTTTAGATTTACAAAACACAGACTAATTTTCGATTTTCATTGGGGTAAACTATTGCTTTAAAACTTTTAAAGGTCGTATGCGTAACTACGCCCCGGTGTTTACAAGTGTGGAGAAAGAGGACCGTTCCGACATTGTTGTATGTCGAATGATACTAATGAATGTCTTTGTGTCAGTTTATTGTTTAAAATGGTGCGCAAATGTGCGTTTCATATATGTAACATGTGACCTTTCGACGTCACTACGCAATAACGTGAGGTCGCACTGGCACGTCATACAGCCGGAGGAAGAAGAGAAGTTGTGGATTAAAAGTGCATATTTTTATTTTTATTGTAAAAATGACAATCGTATCGCTAGATAAGACCCTTGTTTGAGATCTTTTATAGTGCTTTGAAAATCCGTTGAAAAAACTGTTAAGTGTTGAGTTAAGTGTTAAGTGTGGTCCATCAAAGTCCATTAAAATGTGAAAAAGCCTGGAATGTTTTCCTCAAAAAAACATAATTTCTTCACGACTGAACAAAGAAGGACATCAACATTTTGGATGACGTGGTGAGTAAATTATTTGGATTTTTTTTTAAGAAAATTGACTAATCCTTTAAGTAAAAAATGTGGTGAAATAAAAAAATACTTTCATTGGTATCACCTATATAAACATTTTCAACTTAAACTTTAAAAAGTAGGGCTGGCATAAGTGTGGATATATATATATGGCTGTTGAAAGATAAAGCGATTAATCGCATACAAAGAAAAACTGTGTGTTATTATTTTGTATATATAAATACACACACCTGCATGTGTGTATTTAAGAAAGAATACATGTATATATATATTTATTTAGATTTTTATATATATAAAAGATTAATCGTCATTAATTGTATTAAAAATAAAATGCATAATATATTTGCGTGTGTATTTTGTGTAAGTATTATGTATATATAAATACACACATACATTTAAGAAATTTAAGAAACATGTTATTTATGTATATATTTTTACATTTATATATAAAATAAAATATATAAAATCGAAATAAATATATATATATATATATATATATATATATATATATATATATATATATATATATAATGAATATTAAATACATAAATGCATGTGTTTGCATTTATATTCAACATAATTACACACATTGCCCACACATATATTTTGCAAAAACTAATTTTTATTTTGTAAGCGATTAATCGCTTTATCTTTTGACACACCGCTAAGAATAAATAACAACAAAGTACTTTAAACTTAGTTTTTTATATAATAAGCAAGATAAACAACACATAGGAAACCAAAACATTTGTTATTTTCGACAACGCATTTGTTCAAGAGTTCAGTTTGGCAACTAATCTGACCATTAAAAAAACGAAATCGCTATTAATCTTTTGACAGCCATATAAAAAAATTGAAAAAGCTTCAAATTAGGCGTTACAAAGTAAAGTATTTTTTTAAAAGTTGATCCAACTTTGACTTTTTCTTAATGTTGATCTATATGCAGCGGTCATATGCATGCAAATGCGTCAGACCAGAAACGCAAGCTTGTGTGTACATTTTGAATTTTCAAATGTTAAGTTTGGTGATCTTTGACCTTACTTGAAGGCGTGTGACCAATAGATGATTGATACATCAAAGCGTGACCTTTCAAGGAGGAAAAGCTGAAAATGGGTGCTGGAGTCAAAATATGTCAATCTCCACATGAGTAAAAAAGCTCTGTTTACTACATCTGTGCAATATTTTAGGCACTCTTTGAAGCTGAAAATTGTAGTCTTTGTGAAAGCCACCACTGGCTATAAATATATATGATCTTTGCAGATGTCGTGATATGCGTTTGTTGCAAGTATCGGTCATGCATCTGACTCACTGTTTCTCTACCCCCTAGTTGAGCAAGGAGCCTCATTGAAGACCTGCAGGCAAAGGTGTTACTCCACAGCTACTGAAAGTCTACCCTGCCAAAATAACGCTCACCCCGAGGGCTTCACCGAGGCCCTTTCTAACGGATCGTTCAGCTGAAGTCAGCAAACGTACAGTACTGGTTCTGCTGGCATTCACACAGCTGTTGAAATTCGAGGTTATGTTAGGCCTGCACACGTTTTGCAAGGTGGGTTTATAAAATGCATTGTTATTATTCACACTCCAATACGTGACTTAATCCTCGGTGTGTCACGGGTGATCTGATAAACAGTTAGTACTGGTACGGTCTGACAAGTCTAATAAAGGCAAACAAAGGCTCTACCGAAGGCATAAACAGTCAGGAATGTATTATAGAGTATATTTCCTTTTCTTGTGAGTTTAACACGTTTGGCAAGAGCGATCAAGTGGCTTGTTTTGTCAGCAAAAATAAAACTCGTCTTTTCAAAAGTCTACTACCATTTTAGGTGCTGACACTTAAACCACATGAAAGGGCTTGACGTCTGTCCTTTTCAACCATATGACATATTTCCTCTTAAAACAGGACGTTACATGTATGCTATATTTAAGTGCTTACTTTAATAACCTTTAGTTTCATTTACACTATTAACCGTGATTTGACAAATGTATTAGGCGAAGGGACGTTCTCACTGCATTTTATTACATTGTTATATGGATATGCCACTGAATGCATGAATATTTTGCTTTGTTTTCCAAGAAAATAATAAACTGTGATGATACAAATATCATTAAGCTCACTTCTCTAAAGTTTTAATGGACCGGAATGAAGGCAAGGGTACGGCAGAGCTGTTCTGAGAACTGTGTTTTCCTAGTAATGACAACTATTTACAATCAATCACCAGATCACCATAGCATGATTCAATGCAGGCAAATGGGAGTTGTCTAGATATACAGTATCTTCGCTCCTCTGGCACAAACAAAAACGAGCTCTTTTGTGCAGGTGTGTGAAGGGGACGTGGGCAATTTGTTTCAAAATGCAAGGTTTGCATCAGCTAACACGTTCCACAACAAATAAACTCGGGACATCTTGTACGTTCAAGCACAAAGATTGCGCGGTCAGTATCTTTGCAATCTCTTGAGTTGAAAAGCAGGTCACATATTTCCATGATGCTAAACAAACCCTTAGGTGACTTGCTCAGGTAGATGCATTGACATTCAGAAATTAAAACACTTCATTACCCAATTAGTTCACAGTTAGAGACATATATGCACAACAGCTCGAGGGGGTTTCAGTGGCGGTTTGGGAAACAAAAACAGGTATTTTTTATAAAAGAAAATGAGTCAAAAGTACTATTTATTTATTTTGCATACGCCTCGATGTTCTTCACAATTGTATAGGCAGTTATCATTTGTATAGGAAAATCAGCAGGCTGGTTTGTGCATATACATGTGAATAGCCAGAGGAGTGCTCCATGACTCCTAAACCTGTATGATGTAACTAACAGCACAATGTCAAAGTTTCCATCAAAACTATTACGTAATATGAATTCCTTTGAGTTGTGTAAAACCGCAGGACAATGCTGGTTGGCCGACTGTGTTACAAGAATGTGCACAGTCTTGAGTTTGCTATAACGTTTTGCTGCAGGCTAGGGATGCCAAAGGCAACAAACAGGAAAATCAAATGTCCATGTCACAGGAGCTCTCCAAACATCACTCATCGGTGAAATAGCTATTTTAATGTAACGAAATATTGTCTGATTAACATTTTGCTTGCAAATTTTCCCCATCATGCTTTTGCGTACGGTGTAATATTAGGATCTTCTCTGTTTACTTTTCTGTTCTCCGGTCGTGATCCCACAGAGTAATGCGGTTTTGGGGATAGTTATGGTAACACTTTATATGCAATGCAGTGACTGACTCTTCATTGCAATGATGTGTCAGGTGCTGCACATTCAGCTGTCAGGCTGCATGTATAAATCCCAGACAAAACCTTTTGTGATAAGAGCTTTGTTCTTAATGTGAATATGTATGGCATGAATCAAAATGACCCACTTACTCATCTTTAAAACATGAATATCAATTATGAATTCCATCATCGCATTAAAATTTTATTTGCGTATATCTGCTTATTTTAATATTAGATTTGTGTGGGATGAGAGTGAAAGATCCTCTTTAGAGAATGTTTTACTGCAACCGGTGGCCTTTGTGGGAACTACAGTACGGTGTTGATGTATTGGACTGGCTCTTATGCAAATGTTGCTTGCAGTCTGAAACATTTATATATTAAAACTTCAAAGGCAACATTAGTTAATGCAGTAGGTGTCATGAATTACCAAATATAGGTCTATGCAAATTTTATGTAACAATTTACAATAAGGTTGTATTTCGTTTTTGCATTATAAACTAACAATGAACAATTCTACAGCATTGTTCATGTTAATTTCGACATTTACTAATACATTTATAAAATCAGGCATTGTAACTGTTAAAGGGGACATATTATGAAAATCTGACTTTTTTCATGTTTAAGTGGTATTATTGGGTCTCCAGTCGTTCTATCAACATAGAAAATGTAAAAAAAGATCAACCCAGTAACTTAGTTTTGGTAAAACATTCTCTGCAAGCATGTGAAAAAATAGGTCATTGAAATTTTGCTCCCCCTGTGATGTCAGAAGGGGATAATACCACCCCTTAATCTGCACTATCCAACCACGACACTGCCATTTAGTGCAGAGATCAGCTCATTTGCATTTTAAAGGACACACACATAAACGGCACATTTTTGTACCAGATAGTGACCATTGACTTCCATAGTAGGAAAAAAATATTTTGGAAGTATTGTGATAAATGATGAAGAAAATATTTTGATAAATGATGGTAAGCACACAGTTGACTGTACCCATTAAATTCCATTATATTTTTTATGCCTACTATGGAAGTCAAAATAAATTCATAAAAGGTTTAGAACAACATGAGGATGAGTAAATGATGACAGAATTTTTGTTTTAATGTGAACTATCCCTTTAATTAATGCCTATGAACTAACATGAATAATTATATTGACATCAACTAACATGAATAAAAATGATCACATGCTACAAACTGTATTGTTCATTGTTTGTTCAGTTAATGCATTTAGTAATGTTTACTAATACAAAGTTTTTCCAGATTTTTCAACAGCATTCGTCTTGGTTTATTGTAAAATCTCTTATAGCTCAACTGGTGTTATGTTCCTACTAGCTCAATAGATAATATTACAAAAACAGCAAAAAGGCCACAGGTTCGACTCCTACTGATAAATAAATGAGTGGACTGCACCGTAAGTCATTTTGGATACGAAGTGGTTTGCCAAATGCAAATGTAATTTATAAATAAATGATTAATTGTTAGCTCTTAATAGTTCACAAACTAAACTATATAAACAAAATTCAACTTCCAAATATTTAAAATGCATGTGTGTGTGTGTGCGCAAGAGTAATAATACGCATTGTTATTTATTATGCGTGAAATTGACATTGATTTGCCATCTGTTTATTAGAAAAAGCTCCACCTGAATGAGCAACAACAGGGTGTTGGCAACCATCTCTAAGTGTGTTTATTAGATTTTTTACATTAAAGTCTTTATAAGCAAAGAGACCTAAGGACGTATCAATGACTTGATTGATATTATATGGACCATAAGTGCTTGTACACTGCAGGTTTCAGTATGGAGGCGCGATCTCATTTGTCTTTATTTGGCCAGCTTTGCAGCAAGCCATTCTGCTGCATTAAGTGGCAGGACTTCTTTTCTCTTATTTATATTCACGCTCTGCTCAGCAAATTTGCAAATGCATTAATTGTGCCATATTGAGCTACTTACCTGGCACATTGCCCGACAAAACTGTAAGAGGAAGATAATATTAATGCCGCGGTGAAGAAGTTTGTAAGTTGTGAGTCTGGGCTATTTATATTCATATGTACGCTATTACAGGCTGGTGAAATGTATTCTTAATGCACAGCCATTATTGACTGACAAGTATTTAGGTTAGCACTTATATCCTGGCACTGCTTGCTTTTTTTGCACATAGCAGCACTTTATGGTCTTAATGGAGTGTGCGGTATCAACACTAGATGGCAGTATTGCACCACGTGTCTGGTAATATAACAACTACCTATGTGTGTTTGCATATCTGCACTCTAAAAACAAACGGTGCTAAATAGTGTTCATTAAAAGTGGTTCATTGGATCGTAACCATAGTGTGCTCTGTAGAACCATAAGTGTTGCTATATCACCCCGTATGGTTCTTCATATGTGCTATATAGCAATAAAAATGGTTCCTCTATTATTATGAGCTTTTAGTGAAATTGACATTGATTTGCCATCTGTTTATTAGAAAAAGCTCCACCTGAATGAGCCACAACAGCAACAATACATGCTTAACTTGTTTTAACGCTGAAGTGCAACTATCATTATAAAAATCTATTTCCGTGTGATCCGAGGTGAAACATGTTTTTGAATTTGTCACTGCTCTTATGCAAACTATTTATCTGATCATGAACAATCACTTTTTCAAGTGTATATTAGTTCACTGAATTCTAATTGCCGGGAGAAGGTCAACATGCCCGGTCTCCGCATTATTCACGAGGGCCAACAGACTGCAGGTCACGCCACGCTCTTGTTTTGGCACCACCTGTTGTTTAGATGAGGAGTGCCTGATGAATGGTTTTCTACCCCATCTGTGTAAAGAAGCCAGTAGGAACCTGTTGAGCAATGTGTGAACCTAACTACTATAGATTTGACAGTTGCTATTTGGACTTCATGGGCACATGCAGATTACAAAAAGTCTACCTGCTTTCGAAGTCTTGGCTAAAAATGAACACTGTGGCATCGCAAAAGTCCCTTTTGTATCGTGCAGTACTGTGAACACTTGTGGCATCGCCATCAGCGTTATGAGTTCAAAGCCTGGGAAAGTCATGGTAAACCTTATTGTCTTTATTACAAAGCTGTCAAATGTAGTAAATGGTAGTAGTAGTAATTAGAAAAGTACTTGCCTGGAAACACTGAAATTATTGTCTCATGTGAACTGTACTTGAATGTCATTGCATGTGCAATAATATGAATTTTGCAGATTGACCAGAATATGTGGAATCTTCCTGTTGTTGTTCTTAATGATAATGGAGTGTTAAGGACAATCTGGTCAATTCATCACCATCCACTTTTTTATTTTGGCCTGCGTGTGCAATATGACTGTATCCTGCACGGGTCCATTTTTGGAGACCCACCCTCGCCCGGAAGGGACATAATTTACTGTGACACTCAAGATGGCTACCAGGTAAGCAGGTTTTTTTTTCTCTCCAGATAAAAGTTTAAATTTTGTTTTTCATAGTACCTAGAAAACTTTTTATTTCTCATTACCGTAGTGATGGGAGAAACGAAGCTTTTCGAAGCTTCGAATCAATTGAACCAATTGCTTCGAAAATTGATTCAGTTTTTCGAAGCAGTTCGAAACCCACACACGCTGGCGACCCCTGCTGGTCAAAACAGTGTAAAAGCAGATCTGTCCACACATTTTACACTTTTTTTACAAAATAATAGCAAGATTTTTATTAAAATATGTTAAAAAAATTATTTAACTTAATTAAGACATAGTTAAAAGTGTATTATGTGTTTTTAGTTTTATTTAGGGCAAACAAATGAATAAAACTAACTACCCTTTTAATTATGCAAATTTTTGTCATTAAATCTGTCTATAAACAAAAAGTAGACAACATGGCAGTGTTATTAGTCAGAAGGATAAATGTTTTATGAACTTTCATAATAAAACTGACCCGAGTTCACCTAAACTTATTAGACACTGGTCATGTGATCAACTCCCCCTAGTGGTGAACCATCGGATTTTCGAAACGTTTCGAAACAGTTATGACGTAATGAAGCCTCCCAGCAAGCAATTTTGCGGCTAATAGACGTCTAGTAGCCGTCTAAACACCCCCCTGACGTCTAGGCTAAAACAAGGCTAATTTTGGGCTGTCAGTGAAAATCTAGTAGACGTCTATCATAGCCCAAGAAATAGACTAGTCATCAAATAGACGGCTATTAAACGACTACATGTGTGTGTCTAATAAAGAACAAAAGAATGGCTAAAGAATTCTTTTTAATCCATTAAAAAAGGTTCTCATAAACATGCAATCATGCAATTTATTACAAAAAATATTGTTAATACAATAGAAATTCAGATAAGACAAAATGAAGAAAAACTACTTTTAACAAAAAGAATAAAAACAGTAACAAAATAAAAGCATATATAACAAAATACAATTTTAAAATTGAAATAACATCTAAACATTAACAAACTATCTTCAGTTCACGTCAACTTATTAATTGTACTAATTTCTATACCCCCCCGTGTCCCCCGTGCTCCCTGGTGCCTGTTTGAAATGCCCCCATTGCATCATTCACTTCCAGTTCTGTTGCTGCTGGGAAGTTGTTCAACACAGCATCTGCCAAATAAGATATGAAAAGAATGCATGAGACAAGTATTTCTGCTTTATGTTAAATGTGATAGTCATTCTCTTTTGAAAAAGTCATATATAAATATTGACAGGTCAACAACAGTAATCATACCGTTCTCATTACTAACAGAAGTGCATGTTTCTCTGCGTGTGTTTAATGACATTTTTGGAACTAGCAAAAGAGGCTTAAAGGCAGGGTATCTGATTTTGATCCAGAATTTTTTTTTTTAGTTATGCTGGTTGAAAGTCTCCTCAAATATTGATACCTCTCACTATGTTAAGTTGTCTAAATGTGTATTTTTATATATTTGTGTCATCTATAAAAGGCGTTGGACCAAAAAAAGTTCAACAAATCATTGAACCCTGACCGAATGCAATAATTGGACGTGGGCATGGGCCAGTTACCGGTTTGAAGGTATACTGAGATTTTCAGAGTCAAGGTTTTAAAAAAACCACAAAAAATTTCTGTGATACCGTTTTCAATGTATGAACTGTGTTTACACAAAGTGAATTAAATCATGTAATTGAATTCATGTTTACATTTACAATTGAAAGAATATTATCATTTAAAGGCTTTATTTTTACCTGGCATAAATGTTGTTTGTTGCTTAAAAATAAAATGTATTGTGTCCAGTTTTAATATGCAGACATTTGAAAATAACACATTTTAGTGTCATAATGGCAATACCACAACACCGTGGTATTTTTGCTTACGGTTATCATACTGCCAGAATCTAATTCCGGCCCATGATTGGACGCATTAAATTTTTGCCCCTCTTCTGTGAACGTGTTTTGCATGCCACTTCACAACCTGTTCACACTCTGTAAAAATAGGGAGAATCAAATAAACCTTCCTGCTGAATTGACACAGGAGCTACAAAACGAAAGACATTTTGAAACAACAAAAAAAAAACATCTGGATGAGCAAAGAGGAAAACCCCAAATTAACATTGGTAAGTTCACTGCTTTTCTGCAAGATGGAAACAGCTACAGGTCTGAAAAGGTCATTGCAGTGTTTCTTTTGGAAAGGTAGGTATGCAGTGTGATTCTATTTTGATGGATTCAGATTGTATTTTAATGAAACGTGTAGCTTATGTAGTTTGTGTTCCTTTACGAATTAGTGTAATGATATTTATCTTTTCAAATTTCTAAACGTGCTGTATTTATTTCGGTTTAAAAACAGTTGTTTATGTTGGTTATTTTGGTAATGTTATTCACTTTGTCAGTCTTACTGGTTAATGAGATAGGAGTGTGCTTCTGGTTGGTGCGTGTAGGCTAAAGTTAGTATTTTTCAAAATCAAATACCCTGCCCTTTAAGATGCCAAGCATAAAATATTCACAATACAATCTTATTGACATAAAACCTGTCAAATGTCTAAAAATAAAACATCTAAACAATATTGTGTGGATGAGTAAACTGTTGTATGGGCAAAGAGTAATTTAATCTGGGGCTTTTAATATTTCGAAAATATTAAGGCAGTACCGGACTGTCGTCAATTACTTCTCATATAGCCTAATGTCATATTAAAAGTATTATTTTGTGAAACACCATTCAGCCTAAAACTACATACAAACACACTTACCTTTAATAACTGAGAACTGATGTTTTTTCAAATGCTTGCTTCTGCAGTGGACCACCACCATTCATGTTGAACTTTGAAATGAATGAATTTTAGTGAACTCTAAAATACAAAAGACAATGTCGTTAACAGTTGCAGACTGAAATATTTTCTGATTTTTTGTGACCACATGAAAGACTGTGTTGACACCACAATGTCTGATTAATATTGCATGTTTAGATAATTTACCTGTCCAGCATTCTTCCGGCACGGTCTCTCAAGTTTCTCCCTCCAGTTTCGCACAGCTTTGACACCTGAATAGCACATGCCTATGTCAGTAATTGTACAGTATTGTATGCTTCAGTGTACAAGTGTTTACCAACCTTAAAGGTTAATGCCCACTGACCTGCAAGTTTTCCCTCACTAACACAATAAAACTCTTTTTTCCAACAGACTGAAGGCCTGTAAGTTAAATCCATTATGGAAAAGCTTTCCCCCACAATCTATCTCTGCATGCATAATTGTAAAGCACAACACTGCCTACATTACTGTAAGCAACACAGTAATAACTTAGCTAAGTTACTGCTGTTACTAAAAAGCAGCCTACAAATCACTCATGTAAATCTTCAGTGTAACGTTACATAGACTCAATTACCTCCACTATTTTATTACATTGCAGGTTGTACTGTTTAGGTTTTATAAAACATGGGTTACTTTACTACGTTATACTGTTAAGTTACCCGCAAGAATGTCGCGATTCCAACAACAAATGAAGTAAATCAATTTTAAACACATGTAAAATAAAATAATTTAAAAAAAACTTACAAGACCAAACAAGTGTGGTACATGCTTTCCTCGTGGCTGCTCGCTGTTGTTGCTTTTCAAACAGCGGAAATATTTCTCGTGAGATTTGGCCCCGTGTTTGTGTACTGCTGCCATCTAGCGGTTCGGAGTTGTAACTGGATTTTGTTTATCTTTGAAATACGGTCCAATAATGAATGTTATGCGTGACAGCAGATATTCAGATAAGATAAATAAAACCAAACATCTTAATTTCACTGGTGTCTTTGCATGCCTGATAAAATATCATAATTCTTGCAAGTTATTTTGGCAAAAACAAAATTTTATTAAATTCAAGGTTATTTTGGGCTAAACATGGTTTGTTCGTAGTCGGTCTATTTATGAGCTAAATAGTGGCTATATGTACGACGGTGCATAAAACACTTTAAAGAAATTAAACAAACCTTGTAATCGCTGTTAACTTTGCTTACAATGACATACCATACATCTCACAAGTTATTTTGGCAAAAAACACATGTAATTAAATTAATGGTTATTTCTGGGCTAAACGTGGGTTATTCGTAGTCGGTCTATTTGTAAGCTAAATAGTGGCTAAGTACAGACGGTGCATAAAACACTTTAAAGAAATGAAACAAAATACCTTAATCGCTTTGAACTTTGTTTACATGATTAAATATCATACATCTCACAAATCATTTTGGCAAAACAACATGTAATTAAATTAATGGTTATTTCTGGTTTAAACGTGGGTTATTCGTAGTCGGTCTATTTGTAAGCTAAATAGTGGCTAAGTACAGACGGTGCATAAAACACTTTAAAGAAATGAAACAAAATACCTTAATTGCTTTGAACTTTGTTTACATGATTAAATATCATACATCTCACAAATAATTTTGGCAAAACAACATGTAATTAAATTCATGGTTATTTCTGGGCTAAACGTGGTTTATTCGTAGTCGGTCTATTTATGAGCTAAATTATGACTACGTACAGACGATGCATAAAACACTTTAAAGAAATGAAAAGAAATACCTTGTAATCGCTGTTAACTTTGCTTACATGATAAAATAGCATCCATCTCACAAAGTATTTTGTCAAAAACCACATGTAACCAAATTAAAGTTTAATTGGGCTAGAAGTGGGCTAGGCACAGCCCGGGCTGCGTTCAGCCCCGACAAAACGTTGCACAACGTTTATTAAACTGAAACGGTGATGCATTGAACACCCTGTTGTGATGACGCAAGAGTTGCAACTACGGTAGCTGAGAGGCCATTCTTTGTATTCTTTTTAAAATGTTTCTGAAGCCTGATGAAATCGTTATAAATGTGTGTTTAATACTGTAAAATATCGTTGATGTTACAGTCACTGACCTTTCCGTCCAGAATGAAAGACAAAATTCCAACTTGAACCCATTGAGAGAGCTGTCTCTTTACTATCGCGTGGTTTTATACATCTTGCCGCTGATTGGGCTGACATTTCTGACACACCCACCAAACAAGAGAAAACGCTTCTAAAACCTGTTGCATTCCGTTGCACACCGTTTCAAGGAAACATGTCGTTCAACCCGGAAACCGTAGCAAAACGTTGCGCACCGGTGTGAGATTGAACGTGCCCCCGGCTAAATCAAACTGAGATAAATATTGCAGAGGACGTGAATACATTTGGATTTAAACAGCGCCCCTACTGCAGATTTCTGGTTGATCCCAATGGACCGTTTGCATCCTGCCTTGCAGTGATAGACTCATCAGCTTATCTAAACAACTGTGTCTTTGATGCATGTGCATCTGATGGGAACAGAGAGGTGGTTTGTGAGACAATGACAATGTCAATGATTGGATAGAGGTTAAAACTCTTTGTAAAACCACCACCAGCTGCTACTCACTTGTGTAATCTAATTAGAGTTAAGTGTTTACAGAAATATTATGAATGCAAGCATCTCTTTATTATAAACCCTTTGGACCCATTTCTTGAAAGAAATGCAATATAATTTACAAAACTATATTATCAGTTATGTATAAAGACCTTACACAATGAACCGTTATGTTTTTATTACCTTAGAATTAGTTGTTATTAAAAATATTTTTTAAGCCCTCCATAACTACCACTGATGGTATGCTCACATAGTGGTGCACACTTGGTATTAAACATAAACAAGATAAGAAAATTCAAACATGCTGAATCAATTGATGCTTTGGATTGCAATAAGTGCATGCAGCTATTTAAAATGGTTATACATTGAATTGAATGCCTTTATTGTCATTCAGAAATTCGGAGCGCTCTCCACATGGTGTATGCAATAAATACAATAAATAATCAATAATCATTACAGTAAAAAAAATTATAATAAATAGAATAGAATGTAGCAAATGCAGCCTCATTTATGTAGCAAATAAAGGAGCTTGTCATTTGCATACCATGATCGATGGACATTTTTCAGCAAACTTAGGGACTTAAATTCAACAACAAGAATGGTTTTATGATTGATTATGATTAATGAATTAAAACACCAGTGATTAATGAATATACTCAGAAAAATTGAAGGCACTAAAGGCCATCAAACCAAAAAGCTAAAGTCACCCACCAAAAGTATGTGATTGTCAGGAGGTAATAAGGTGTCAGTCTGCCCCTCTGTGGATGAACGTTACCTTCACATGTGTTTTTAAAGCGTTTAAACATATTATTAGTGTGGCAATGATGTCATCACAATGACATTTGTATTATTTAGTTGAATGATAACAGGACTTATACAAGTCATTTAGATTCATCATACATAAATTTTCCCATGGCTTGATGCATGTGGTAGGGAGTTTTTTGTGGCAACAAACACTTGGTAGGTGTCAATGCAAAATGAATATATCGTTTCTATACTGTATATATATTCTGAAAAAGTATTTGTATCTGGTAATTATTTATTCATGTTGTTCCTTGCTTGTAACCTAAATAATTCTTCAGTTTATGAGTCTTTACAATATATTCACAGGTGAAGCTTCTGTATTTTGTCTCATAATATAGTATAATGTGACAGGAAAAACATTTTATAAAAATCACTTCAATAGCAACGTTCAGTTTTTGGGTAAACTATTTCTTTAACTTTAATCAAATAACTAGGAGATCTAAATCTTAAATTTTATGATATTTATAGGAGATTTTTTTGTGCCAATTTGTGTCAGTTGTTTATAGGGGAGAACCCCTTTTTTAAATGCAGTTTCTAATTGTAAAACATCTGTATTTGTTTTTATTTTACACATATAGGTGTTGAATTATATGTACTTGAATTATGTATTTATTATTGTTTTATTCTTTTATTTGTTTAATATTGATGTCACAGAATAAAAGACAAATATGTCATACATTTCTTATCTGTATTTTTCTTTGTCTTGTTCTACACACATGTATAAAAGTGGATTTTTATGGATTGAATCACAGTGATATTTATGCCAAATATAGGAGCACCTTCAAAAAAAAAAAAAAAAAAAAAAAAAAAATATATATATATATATATATATATATATATATTTTTTGTAATTAGTTTATTTATTTACTGCGTTGTAAATATTCATTAAATATTGAAGAGCAAATATTTTAGAAACACATGCCAATGTTTGAATGGTCATAATGGAGTATAGCCTAGAAATCTAGACGCACCCTAGCGGCCGCAAAATATATTTGCTGCCAGGGTTTAGTCTAGGCACTCACAATACACTTAACCGGTCCAAAAACCAAAATTTGGTCAGGCCAATCACATCGTGTGTAGCGTCTGTGGGGCGGGCTTAACATGATGACGACAGAGCTGCAACGGTTCCTACTTGAAAACAGAGAATGGCTGCTGCTGCTGGCGAACAGCTATCTTTTGAAGCGGCTTTGGCCGCGACTCTGGAGGACTTAGACTTATGTTTTTCTTTGAGAGAATAGCAAATAAACCCTACTGAAGTCCTTTTTAAGCAAGAAAGATGTATTTGGAGTTTTGCCGACTGGTTACGGTAACTACGTCACCTTCTTCGTTGCTCTGATCCGTCATAGCGCTATCCTATTGCGTGCAGAGGCATTTTGAGGGACAACCTTATATCCCGCCCCTTGCATTGAGCCGTTTGTGTGAAGAGTTGCCAGACCTTACATCTTGATGTAGGTCTGGCTAACCAGGCTAAATGGAGTAAGATGTTTGAGCAAAACAGAAATTTCTACTGGTTTAAAACAACATGCTCCTGTAGAGCTCAGTGGTAGAGCATTGCGTTATGCAAGGATCATGGGTTCAAAACCAGGGAACACACATACTGATAAAAAATATGTATGCCTTGTAATCCCATGTAAGTCGCTTAGATAAGTTAAATTAGTAAAAAAAAAAAATAAGTTAAAAAGTAAGTAAGCGAAATGCATACAAGTAAAGAGTGATAATGGTGTAGTTCAAGCATCTACCAGCAGATGCCATTATAACATCACATTGACCATAAATTATTGCATCAGATATTTTTACTTTCGTTTTAACTAGTCTTTGTTATAGGCTACTGGTAATGCTGGACAATTCATCCGTATATGTCTCTAAAAATACGTTATTACCTTCATTAAACTTTTGTTTTAACTACAACTTTAGCAGCTGATAAAGAACTGAAGATGGAGACTCTTGGATCGTGTGACTCAGGTGAGATCTTGTTTATGAAGTTTTCGGGGAGGGGGGCATGACTGAGATACTTCCGTTTTGTTGAGGAGCATAACGTGCTTTCTTTTTTGATGGGGGAGGTTCAATTCAAAACTAACAAAGTACATCAAACATAATACGTATGTTTACTGGTGTACTCTGTAAAGCACCTGGAAATACATTTGACGTCAAAATATAGCCTGAATCTTAAAAAACGACAGAAACCAACTTCCTCAACTTGTAACATCATCTGACGAAATAAATAATCCGACAAATACGTCAGTAAAGAAACTGTCTCTTCCTGACGTCGATTATGTTTGTTTTTATGATGTTGTCGAGTGCACGTAGGGTTTCTATCTTTCTCACTCTGAAATACAGTACAGAATATGGCCTACCCCAGGTATAGTGGATTTACGCCATTTGTCAAAATGATAGCTAATCTTCTAATTATTAATTTATACCTCTTATGCCCTGGCATACGGTAAGTGTATTTAGTTTGTCAATTTACTTTTATCAGAATCCTTTAATCGAATAAACCTTTAATTACCTTTATCTGTTTAAAACACTTGTGACACTGCTGCTGTTGCTGACTGTGGCGCCACAAAAACTGAGAGGTGGATGACATCGAAGTACCGCGAGAGCATTTCAATAGCAGTCTCCTCTGTATGGTTTCTCGAATGGCTCTCGCGGGATTTTGATGTTATCTGCCTCTTCGGTTCTTGTGGCGCCACATAAAGTCGACAAGCCTGTTAAATCCATAGATATGTATAAAGGCTAGATGTCTCGTCCGCGCTGCTGGCCAATTGAGTGGAACGTCCGCATTTTGGCGGCCATCTTACGACAGGGCACTCGCTCACTCGTAGCATTGAGTTTTAATGATGCAGGTACTTTTAAATGACCATAACTTGCTTAATGTTTTACCGATTTTCAAACGGTTTGGTTTGTTATAAACGTCAAAGATGTACCTATGACACTGCATACCTATACTAAAAATAAATAAAAAATTTATGAAACATGTTAAAGCATCCAGAATTATAGCCACGTTAATAACGTTTGTAAAAAACCAAACCGTTTGAAAATCGGTAGAAAATTTAGCAAGTTATGGTCATTTAAAAGTACCTGCACCATTAAACTCAATGCTACGAAAGGCGAGCGCCCTGTGGTAAGATGGCCGCCATGTGATGTCTATGGTTAAATCAGTCACTGGTAAGATCAGCTTAGCAGTCAAAAACGGGACGGGACAAATAAATTACAGGTATGCTCAAAATACGGGACGTCCCGGTTAATAAGTAAGAACGAGTCACGTAACGCGTTCAACTCGGACAATCAAAATAGTTGACAAAACTATACAGAATGTAACCACAACGTGCCACATTAATTAATTGATGTCACAAGTTTAAGCAACTATAAAGTGTTCTTTATATATGGGAGGTTTTTGTCTACATAAAATCATCCTACATAGCCTAATGTGAAGAACATTCAGTGAAAATATAATCGTAATATTACCTCAAAACGTGTCAGATCGTGTATCATCTAGAATCCTGTGTTTCCCACTTGTAAATATAACTTTATTGGATCGTTTCTAACTCAACATTAAGGCAGCATTAGTGTAGGTATGTGACAAAAAAAATTTATACTACAAAATTAATATATAATCATAACCATATGATAGATAATACAAATATTTTTAAATGATTAAAATCGGATAATTATTAAGAAAGTTATGGCATTTTTAAATTCGAAAATTAGGGGTAATTTTAGTACCCAATTAAAACCATAAAACTATGAAAAACTGACCTCTTCCGTTTGACCAAACACTTTAAAATATCATAACTTCCTTATTTTTATGGTCTATTAGCAAAATTAAAGGTAATTAAAAGCCCAACAAGATTAAACAGACTTTTTAAAAGGTATATATAAAATGGTATTATTTCTGATTAACCACTAATTAAACCGAGAGCATCAATCCACGCATATCTTTCCATATGAAATCAAAATCCTCTAAAAATAAAAGTTATATTTACATAAATACATGTTGCATGCATGTATTTATGTTTGACAAAATCATGCCAATAATGTAATCTAGAGATTCTAATCCTTCGTTCTTTATGATTACTTTGAAAAATACTGCACAGATTGATGAAAACTGAGAAGTTTTGGAAGCCAATATGATTGAATGGCCGATTCTGCTTTTGACAACAACATCACTTGCGGATCGTAAAAAACACGAATGTTACAATCAATCCCAAACTTCACCTAAATTTAAGTTAAATGTGTATTCTATCAAAAGTATTGGGTTTGAAACAAAAATACTCGCCTTCATAGCAGATTTTGATGCCAAACACGAGATAAATTTTCCTTCACTTATAACTTTCTTCTTACGTCAGCGATCTTGGAAATTGGAAGGTGAGGAAGTAATTTATGTCACCAGTATACGGGCTTTAGAGGTATTCACAAAGCAAAGATATGACCGATTTTCCTCAGTCACCAACGCGTCTGGTGCTGATTACCTGCTGGGAACACAGCCCTGATAACACATACCTAATAAGTGCTCATTTTTTCACTAAAGTTACCATCACCTGAGCAGCAAACAATGTCATACACTATAGATCTTAAATGCAAAGGGGTGTTTATGTTTTTAAAGAGACATGACAAGCCCCTTTAAAATAGTCACATTAATTATTTAGTATCCCCACCTAAGTCTACCTTTTATAATGGTCCCAAATGTCCCCTAGCCCCCTCTCTGTTCGCACTGACAATGACTTGATTGTTTTTAACAGATCACATAAGGATTGTACTTTTGGGTCCGAAGAATGCCGGGAAAAGTTCAGCAGCAAACACTATCCTGGGGAAAAAGGAGTTTGACTTAAAATCAACTTTACAAAGTGTGGAGAAATCTGCTCAGATATCGGACAGTAAACTCACAGTGGTCGATACGCCTGGCTGGTGGGGACCTTTATCTTATGATGAAAACACCGAACTGTACAAGCAAGAAATACTCTTGAGCTTTACTCGATGTGCACCCCATGTCTTGCTCCTGGTTTTAAATGTGGAAACACCATTTAAACAAAAAGAAAAAAATGTTCTTTGTGAAAATATGAAAAGTTTTGGTGAGGATGTATGGAGGCATACAATAGTGTTGTTCACTTGTATGGATGGACCTAGAGCTGAACAGTTTATAAAAAGTGAAAGTAAAACTATCCAGTGGCTCCTAAAGAAATGTGAGAGCAGGTATCATATTCTTAATATTAAAAACCGAGATGATGGATCTCAGATCACAGAACTGCTTAACAAAATACAGAACATAGTGAAAGAAAACAATGGAGGACATTATGAAATAGCCAAAGAGACTTTGCAATGTTTGGAAGAGAAGAGGAGAACACAGGAGAAAAAAGCAGAAGAAAGAAGAATAAGAAGTGTGAACAAACCAGTTGGTAAGTTGTGTGGTGTCTAATAAACATTTGGTAAGCGTTTTGTTTAAATATCATGTTTATGTATTCACCCCTATATAATATGTCATGTCACCACCAGAAAATAAACATCACCTGTCAGAGTTGAGGATTGTGCTCCTGGGGTACAATGGAGCAGGAAAGAGTTCAACCGGAAACACCATCCTGGGCAAATCTGCATTTGATTTAAAACGATCCATTACATCTGTCAAAAAAGATGGAGAAGTGTCAGGAAGACGCATCACTGTAGTCGATACTCCAGGAAGAAGGAGAAATTTCTGTTCAAAATACTCGCCCAGGCTCTATAAAGATGAAATCGTATTGAGTTCCTCACTTTGTCCTCCAGGACCTCATGTCTTTCTGCTGGTCATACGAGTGGATGTCGCATTCACCGAAGTGTACAGACAAGCAGTGGAAGAACATGCTGCTTGTCACGGTCACGAAATCTGGAAACACATGATCGTTCTCTTTACATTTGGTGACTGGCTGGGGGAAACAAGCATTGAGCAGTTTATTGAGAGTGAAGGAGAAGCTCTTCAGTGGATAATAGAGAAATGTGGGAACAGGTATCATGTCTTCAACAATCAGAATAAAGATGATGCCAATGGAGTGACCAAGCTTTTTGGGAAAATAGAAGAGATGATTGCAGGAGCCAAAGGAGAAATATATGAGATAAACAATCAAAACGTAGACAATGTGAAACAAAGAAGAAGAAAAGTAGAAGAAAAAGCAAAACAGATGAAGGACGAAATGCAAAAAAGAAATGCAGTCAGACATTTAATGTCAGGTGAGTAAACAGTAAAGGGGACCTGTTATGCAAAATCCACTTTTACACAGTGTTTGGACATAATTGTGCATTGGCAGTGTGTGAAGACAACAACCCTATAATAAAAAATCTAGCTTTTTTAATCCCCATTAAACTAAAGCAGTCTCATTAGACATGCTGTTTTGATTCTCTTGTCAATGTGATGTCACACTGATAAAGCCCCACCCACAGCCACTGACTAAATGTGCTTATTAGCATGTTGTAGCACTAATGAGGCTAAATATATTATTATCTCAGACTGTATTCACAGAAATCAGATCTATTATATCTAAGCCCTATTATATCTTGTGAAAATGGGCATCATATGTTCCCTTTAAAGGCGGGATGCCTGATCTCTTAAAGCCAATGTTGATATTAAAAAATTACCTAAACAAACACGCCCCTACCCCAATAGAATCTGAACCTTCTTTTGATAGGCCTGCCCCACACATACGCAACCCAGGCAACGATGTTGGTTAGTAAACATGCCCCTTACTGCTGATTGGCTACAAGTATGTTTTGGTACTCGGCCCGACTCCCCTTTTCAAAGTGTTTTAAAAAATCGTGCACCCCGCCTTTAATACGAAACTTATTAGTATTCAAATGGCAAATATTTAAGAATTGCCCCCTGTTTCTTTCTACGCAGATACAGAACATTTCGACATGGGAATGGTGTTGTTCGGGCCATACTGTTCTGGCAAGATTTCAACAGGCAACATCATTTTGGGTAGAGAGGCGTTTTTGAGATCAGGACGGAATGTGAAAGAAAACGGGGAAAATGCTGGAAGGAAACTCACCGTTGCTTATACACAAGGTTTTAAGAAAGATTCCCCTTTTTACAAGACAATTCAAGATACTAAACTCAACCTCTTGAGAAGTGTTATGGATTGCTCCATTACACACGCATTAATTTTAACCCTGTGTGTCGACTGTTCGTTTTCTGAGGAAGACAAGAGCGCCATAGAGAAAATCATGGAGCCTCTCGGTGAAAGAGTCTGGAGTTATACTCTGGTCCTCTTCACTGATAGAGATCAACTGGGAGACACTCCAATAGAGTTATTCATTGCAAGTGAAGGTGATGCTCTCCTGTGGCTCATTGAGAAATGTGGAAACAGGTATCATGTCCTTAACATCAAGAACAGGTGTGATGATGGGTCACAGGTCACCAAACTGCTGGAGAAGATAGAGGAGATGATGACAGTGAACGGAGGACGTCATTATGAAATAGACAAAGAGAGTTTAGAGAAGGAAGAAAGACAAATCTCTGTATCCATCAGAAAAACACAGAGTATGGATGATCTAATGGGATGTAAGAGCTTTGCATTATTTAAAAAACAGATAATACATTTGTGTTTTTTGGTTTTGAATTATGAATTTCTTTCTTTACAGTTTCCAAAGGATGCACTCCTACATCAGGAATAGGTTCGGAGATCAAAGCCTCTACTGCAGATTCACATGTTTCACAGAAATCAGGAACAAGCTCAGGATTGTATTCTCTTGGCTCTGTTCCTGAGTTAGATGAAATATTTGATATGGATCCTTAGCTTTACAGTATTTTGGGTTTGTAGAGCTTGGTAAATTAAGAAAAGCATTCAACTGTAACTATAACACAATCTTAGTACTTTCTTGAACACTACAATTTTATTAGAATAGTTTAAATTGGCATTTGTCTCGTAAATGTATTTGTTTTACCTGTCATATGTCTCATCACTGTCAAGAATGTTATGATGATCATAAGGTTTTTCAACCTGTACTGTTGCAGTTGTGTGCATGACTGAATGTCAGTAAAGGGGTTTGGTGTGATTTAATTTAATATTTTGTTAACCATTACAATTGTTCTATTACAAATATAAAATGGCTCTTTTAATTGCTTTAGTATTTGTGATTTAATTAAATAGTTTTAGCATGATGTTTTATGCCATATACAGTTTCAGTACAAGACATGGGCTGCATCTCAATCGGCTCCCTTGTTCAGTGTCAGAGCACTGATCAGGGGTACGTTTCCCGAAAGCAACTATGGTCGCAAGTTGGTAACAGCGACCATAGTTAGCTGACAATGCTTTTGGAAAACGTACACCAGGGAGTCGGACACTTTAAGGGCTATCTGAATTGCAAAATCCTTCCAGTGTACTGGACCATTTGTTCACTTAAAATTCCCACAATGCAACGCAAAAACCAGTGAGCACTAAATAGGTGTGTTTGAGATCATCCGGCGCTGCGCAGACCGATCGGCGAGGTTTGCCGTTTGCAGTCGAGGGAGGAACTGAAGACGGAGCCGTCAAGCCAGACACCTGCTGCTTGCCGTAGTGACGTGTGCGCCATGTTTCCTTGTTTTTAATTGCAAATGAAGTGAATTAGATGCTGAATTTGATAAAAACAAACCTTTTAATAAAAAGTTGCAACCAAACATTTTATATCTAATATTTTAATTGCTGCTTATACTGTATACCCGAAAATAACGGGAAACAAGTCTATATTATTAAAATACCAATAGAGTTTGGAATTTTCATTTTTATTTTATTACACGACACAATATAACATATTTAGGCATATTAAAGTGTTTTTCCTGTTTTAAAACATGAATTTATAATGTTTATTAGTGGAACTAAAGGTTGGATTAAACTTGAAACGCACGTGATCATTGTCATCAGTGAGGCAGCCAATCACGTAAAGCTGTTACGTCATCACAACTCCGTGCAGCCGCTCTTGAAAAGCTGCACCGGCTGAGCTAGCCGGCTACTCTCGAAACGCTCTCGCGGTACTTATGCTGAGTTTACACCAAATGCGGTTTGGGCGTCAAAATCGCGTCTACCGCGCCGCGGGACCTCCTGACGCGCGTCAACGCGTCTTCACATTGACTTAACATTGAAATCACTCGCGCTTCACGCCCTTACCGCGGTTGGTGTAAATGCAGCATTAAAAACCATATGACACAGTCACGTGCCTGCAGCGCCAGCTGAAGTCGGACAAACTTACTAACCGGAATGCACTGCTTCAAGTCAGCCGCCGATCGGTCTGCGCAGCGCCGCAAGAAGTCGAACACACCTGTTAGGTATTTGGTATTTTAATAATATAGACTTGTTTCCTGTTATTTTCGGGTATACAGTATAAGCAGCAATTAAAATATTCGATATAAAATGTTTTTTGGTTGCAACTTTTTATTAAAAGGTTTGTTTTTATCAAATTCAGCATCTAATTCACTTCATTTGCGATTAAAAACAAGGAAACACGGCGCACACGTCACTACGGCAAGCAGCAGGTGTCCGGCTTGATGGCTCCGTCTTCAGTTCCTCCCTTGACTGCAAGCGGCAAACCTCGCCGATCGGTCTGCGCAGCGCCGGATGATCTCGAACACACCTAATATGTTCCTTAACCTGAAGTCATGTGACTTTTACTAAAGCTCTCCAATTGAAATCACTCGAGCCAATTTAATAAACTTGAAATGTGCAGAACTTTTATAAAGACAAACTTTGTATTAGTTTTAACATAAACACACATTGCTAAAGAGAAGGGGACCACATACGTAATATTTAAATGTCATATTCCTCAAAATGTATGCACGGATATGTAGGAGAATAATGAAAGCATTTTCTATAATATACTTTAATGACTTTTATTTTGATAAATAACAGCTGTGAATGATCACAATGTGCTTAAAGGCAGGGTCCATGATCTCTGAAAGCCAATGTTGACATTTGAAATCACCTAAACAAACACGCCCCTACCCCAATAGAATCTGGACCTTCTTTTGATAGACCAACCCCCACACAAACGCAACCCAGGCAACGATGTCTGTAAGCCCCTTACTGCTGATTGGCCACAACTGTGTTTTTGTAGTCGGCCCGACTCTCTTTTCCAAAGCTTTTTCAGATATCATGCACTCCGCCTTTTAACAGTCAGAAGTAAATGAACACTGTCCCAATGTGAAGTGAGCTGCATTCCCAATATACCGATTCACAATCTAGGGAGCTGATTGAGGTACACACATGATCTTACATCTATTGTTCTTGTAACTATTATATAATGTGTAGTGCTTATTAAAATGATTTGACAGTATTGAATTTAAGCAGGTGTTTAGGCTATCTTTTATCAGTAGAACCTTTATCCTATAATGAATTTGTGTCAGGTAAATATGAAAATATTCTGCGGTCAAAGAAATCAATAAAATCATCAAGTTATCAAAACATTCTTTGTATGTCTGTGGTTTGTAAACATGTTTTTATTTTCTTTATTCCCTTTACTGGTTCCAACGGTGGGTGGGGCCTTACTTCTCCTTCATCAGCCTAAAAAACCAGACAAAAACTTTATGTTGTATTTTCAACAGTTACTAATAAGGTTAACCAGGGGACCAGCGTAGATGTTTCGAAACAGTGGCTGTTTCTCAATGTCAAGGATACTTCCTTGGTAGGATTTGTCTGTCCAAGTCACTTTCTTTAGAAGCTAGGCGAGGCTCCTCTTTAGAATTTGGAGAACACTTTTGCTGCGTCCGAAACCGCCTACTACATACTATATAGTACGCGAAAAGCAGTAGGCGAGAAGTACCCGGATGACCTACTACTTCCGGTTAGATTTTGCAGTGTGCATACGATGGACCATAGATATGTATAAAGGCTAGATGTCTTAGCGCTGAGTCCCTAATGGCATCACCTGGCGGCCATCTTACCACAGGGCGGTCGCTCACTCGTAGCATTGAGTTTAATGGTGCAGGTACTTTTAAATGACCATAACTTGCTCAATTTTCTACCGATTTTCAAACGGTTTGGTTTTTTACAAACGTTATTAACGTGGCTATAATTCTGGATGCTTTGACATGTTTCATGAATTTTTTTTATTTTTAGTATAGGTATGCAGTGTCATAGTTACATCTTTGACGTTTATAACAAACCAAACCGTTTGAAAATCGGTAAAAAATTAAGCAAGTTATGGTAATTTAAAAGTACATGCATCATTAAAACTCAATGCTACGAGTGAGCGAGCGCCCTGTGGTAAGATGGCCGCCAAAATGCGGACGTTCCACTCAATTGGCCAGCAGCGCGGGCGAGACATCTAGCCTTTATACATATCTATGCGATGGACGCTTCACTATCCCATGATGCCCCGGATGAGGAGTTATCCAACGAAGAAGAGGCATGCGGCTGTTTTCGCGCTGAAATGACATGACGTGATGACGACGTATGTCACGTGATGTAGCAACATGGCAGATGTAGTACGTCCGAATCTCATTCATACTACCCGGATTCATACTATACAGTACCTACTGTTTTAACGCCAAGTAAGTAGGTACTTCATCTAATTCAGTACCTACTATACAGTATGCGGTTTCGGACGCAGCCATAAATGGAACAGGCTAGCAAGTGCACATCATTGCGTCATTACGTCAGTAAAAAGGTGTGCTTTCAGCGCTGCGCGCATAGGATTGTGGGTGATTTGAGAGCGCGAAAGATACACATATGCATCCTTCCCTGTATATGGGATATATTTCGAACGAAGGACTCATGCTGCATTTCAGGCAGGTTTTTAAACCCGTGAGTTACGACTTCAAAACCACGACTCACGACCCTTTGCGTTCCAGGCAGCCTGTAACTTGTGTTTTTACAACCTTCTACCGGTGAAAGTGCACTGGAACGGCAGTCAAACCCGTGACTTCCCACCCATGAACTCGTACTAGATCGATGTACTCCCAGTTCAGAGTCGTGAGTCGTGGTTTTGAAGTCGTGAGTTACGGGTTACAGGTTGCCTGGAACGCAGCATCAGTCCTTGGTTGCAATTCCGAGGATCCTCTACATTGGAACAGTCCTTCGACGGATGTCGATGACGTAGCATCCTCGAAATTCTGGCTTCCGAGGATTCTTCCTTGACATTGAGAAAGTGGCTGTAAGATTATTGCAAAAAAATAAACTTTGTGTTTAACAACAGTTTATGAGACTTACACGTTTTGTCCCTTCACACCTTTTATGATTTTTGAAGTCTAAATGCGTTTACATGAAAAAAAATTGACAAAATTCATAAAGGTTGTGTTCATCTGCAAAGATTATCTTGTTGGACAAAACGTGTAAACGTCTGCGAGCTGTCTGTCTGGGAATTGGTAGTACTGTTTAGTAAAAATTATAGGTTTGATATCATATCCACCTGCACAAAGTCTGGCTCAGTAGCCTACTGAAGCGAAGTGAAAGTAAAACTTTCGAGCGCTTGTTTTTGATGGGGCGGGACTCTCACTTTCAGTCTATCAACAGTATTTAGACAGACTAACGACAAGAACTAACAGAAGAAACGATGGAAGAGATGTCCTCTAGATTGGATTTATTTACAATAAAGGAAGCTCAAAGTGAGTATAGCCTACATACAAAATTGTTCATTTTATTAACTTTTCAATGTAAAATGTTTTTTTTATGATTAGCAGCTTTAAATATCAAATGTTAGTGTCTTTCATTCTCTTGTGTAAATATTTACCATATGTTGTTTACTTAGACAAGCAGGAAGAAGAGTTGGTTTAACCAAGGCTATTAAAAATAAAACTAGTTGTAGGAGTAGGTGAATTTCTATTGAGTAAAGACATAAGGTTTTCTGTATTTGTGCTTTGCTCATGGTCACCACGGTGATTTTTAGCCATTGAGAGTATTGTCTTTCAAACTGTTAACCAGAACCAGTTAGGACACATACCATACAGGTATGTAAAAGTACTTTATGTATACAGTATGTAAAAAATGCAGGTTTAATTATTTAATTTGTTTCAGATCCAGTTAAGCAGGTATGGCTGATGAACATGATGTGGGAGATTGTTCCTCTGTTGAAGTCCAGTGGTAAGTGTTAAAAACAATGACTATTAATACAGGGCAGAGCTGCAATAAGTGACACTTTATGAACTCTTCACACTTGACCTTAATATATTGACTTCAAGCTTCACTTTACTTTCTGACAGATTAAGGCTTTTGGTTTAAACATAACATTGTGTAAAAACAGAAAGGGTGAATAAATGTTGTTGTGTTTGTTTTACTGTAGCTCAGGGCATTAGGAAAGATCATTTTCTCCAAGTTCCAGCCATGAGCCAATGGAAAGCAATCAGTAAATCAGCCATGGGTTTTGAAAGGGTCACGTTAAAATAAAAATAAAACCAAACCTTCAATTCTGTTTCAGTCAAAACTATTATTTAGTCTAGTAGTTCAGTGTTCTGTAGTTTTACATGGTGTCTTTGCACCTTCTTTAAGAGTTTGAGCTCATATTTTTACTGTATTTATACACATTACTGTAATAATACCATACAGTACTGCAGTATTTAACACATAAATTGCCACCCCAAATACTGACAGTTACTTTTAATATAGCTCCTCCCTTTTGTTCACGGTTTCATTATTCCATTTCTGTTTGTCACATGCTTGATATCCCGTGTAATTATTTTTTATTATCATTAAAATATTTACACATGTTTTACATTAATATTTAATGTTTTATGTTTTACCACAGCTTGCTAGTAGTTGTAACGGGGCAGCATTCGTCAAACTTTTATGACCCCCTCCCCCACCCGGTGACAGTTGCTGTCTGACAGGTCGTGTTTTATGACCCCTTGACAGATGGCGTTTTATGACCCCTTGACAGATGGCGTTTTATGACCCCATGACAGATGGTGTTTTGACAGGTTGTGTTTTATGACCCTTAACAGATGGTTTTATGACAGTTTGTGTTTTATGACTCCTTAACAGATGGTGTTTTGACAGTTTGTGTTTTATGACTTCTTTGACAGCTCGTGTTTGACAGGGGGCGGGACCATCAATCAAAATCTGTACAAGTTGTCAACTTTAGACAGAGAATGTTTTATCGTTTTATGACGGGTCATTTAGTGGTTTGTTTATTCCTGAGTGTGTTTTATGTCAAGCGTATGCTGTCATTAAACATGACGGCTCGTGTTTCGACATTTGCTGTTTATTGACATTTGATGTCAGATCTCAACCATCCTCCCTCCTTTGCTCGCCCCGTGCGCTTCTCAATACTGACTGTCACACCGCGGGTGTGTTGTTGAATCTAAAGTTTTGCAACAGCATAAGTTTATTTAAAGGCAATCACTAATCATATATATATATATATATATTAGATGTACCTGGCTACGCTTAAAGCCGATGTTTTCTATCGAGCTATAGTTTCTGATCAGACACAAAGTCTGAACTAAATAAAATTTTAAACGGTTCACGAAGTCCGGGAATCTTTTCATGACCTGGTCTACAGTTTCACGCGTATTAAAGATCCGGCGGTGTCTGACAAAGCGTCGGGTGATTGTTCATATCTGTCATTTAAAATAAAGTTAATAAATGTAATTCTGTCCACTATGGCAAAATAGGAATTTATTTTAGATTTAGGGGAATCTTTAACCATGTCTCTGATTAAAACTTTTGATTGTAACATCACAAGTTATTTAATTAAATATTCCCTATACGGGTATAGTTTAAGCAATGACCTGAGCCATTACCTTCGGAGCCGTCAATACTACAATCTTTAGACGATAGTCTAAACTAAATAAATTTTTAAACGGTTCAGGAATTCCGTGAATCTTTTCATAACCTGCACTATAGTTTCACGCGTATTAAAGATCCGGCGGTGCCTGACAAAGCGCCGGGTGAGCGTTCATATCTGCCATTTTAAAATAATGTTAATAAATGTAATTCTGTCCACTATGGCAAAATAGGATTTTATTTTAGATTTAGGGGAATCTTTAACCAAGTCTCTGATTAAGACATGTGTATACGTGCACAGATGGTGACAGAGAAACTTATATATGACGTTAATAAACTTTTAAATGTTTTTAAGACGTATTCACCCCATTTTGGGGTTTTATTTTTAATTAAAGGCTTCTTAAAACATGTGAATATGTGTATATTATACAATATTGTCTGCTCTGACAAAAATAAAGTATTTTTTTAGATTTAGGGGAATTGACTGCGTGTGTCTTATAAATACAACTTGATAATACGTTTGTTTTGTAAAGAGACTTCTTTAAAGTCACGCAAGAATAAAATATTTTAGTTGTAACTGGTTAAACTTAAATCTGTTATTATCTATTTAACTATAAGCTGTATTTTTCTGATAAGACACAAAGTTTTTGATGCTGAACTTATGACCGTGTGTGATAGATATTTCACAGCAGGGTCGGTTTGTAATCTAGGTAGAGTCTTTTAAAACTGTAGTGGTAAAATGTAATATGGTAACTCTGTCAAAAAAAGTAAAAGGTTTATTTTAGATCATAATCTATTTATGGCAAACATTACTGTATCTAAAAGTTTTTAACAACACAATTTATTTAATGAAATACGCAGTACGTGTATAGCAAGGAATTGTACCAAAACCCCCGTAGGTCGACATTTCTTTAGACTAAATCCTATTTATTTTAAACTATATAAAAGCTGATTCGCTTCACGAGATCTGTGAAGCATTTCAAGCAGGGGGTTCTGTTCAAGCCATTAAAGATCCGGCGGTGCCTGACAAAGCGCCGGGTGAGTGTTCATATATGCCGTTTTAAATCAACCTTAATATAATGTAATCCTGTCCACTATGGCAAAATAGGGGTTTTATTTTAGATTTAGGGGATTCTTTAACCAAGGCTCTGATTAAGACATATGTATACGTGCACCGATGGTGACAGAGAACTTATGTATGCCGTTAATAAACTTTTTAAAATGTTTTTAAGACGTCTTCAACTCATTTAGGGGTTTATTTTTAATTAAACGCTTCTTAAAACATGTGTGAATATGTGTATATTATACAAAGAGTCTTATATTGTCTGCTCTGACAAAAATAAATTATTATTTTAGATTTTAGGACAAATGACTGCGTCTATCTTATAAATACAACTTGATATATACGTTTGTTTTGTCAATAGACTTCTTTAAAGTCACGCAAGAATAAAATATTTTAGCTGTAACTGGTTAAACTTAAATGTACTATTATCTATTTAACTATAAGCTATATTTTTCTGATCAGATATTTTTCTGTTTCTGATGCTGGTCTTATAACAGTGTGTGTGAGATGATGATGGCTGTTCACAGCAGGTGGCGGGTTGTAAACTAGGGTCTTTTTAAAACTGTAGTGGTAAAAATGTAGCACACTGACAAAAATAAAGCATTTGGTTGTAACAAATTATTTAATGAAATATTCAGTATGTGTATAGCGATGAACGGTGTCAAAATCACATGGGTCCCAACAATACTATAGTCTTTAGACTAAAGGGTATTTATTTTAATATAAATAAAATCTTAATCTTTTCGTGCACAATATTCTGATCACGCCATTAGATTGTGTACCAGCTTTTACAATAGAGAACATACGCGGATGCGTGTTCATATACACCGTTAAGAAACTTTTTTTAAACGATTAAAGACATTTTTAAATCATCTTCTGGGGTTTGTTTTAAATTAATGACATCTTAAAACCAACTGGGAATATGTGTTTATTACACAATAAAATGTAATTCTGGCCGCTCTGCCAAAATAAGGGTTTAATTTTAGATTTAGGGAATTCTTTAATCAAGTCTCTGATTAAAACACATGAATGCGCGAACCACAGTTGCCAGAGAACGTACGCTGAGGCGCTCTTATGGCGTTAAGAACCTTTTTATTGTTTAAGACATTTTGACCCCATTTCCTGGTTTTGTGTCCGCTGTGGATCCCAACCTCTATGTGTTTATTATACAACAAATGCAATTCTGTCAGCATTTCTAGTTTAGAACGCCTCTGATATAAACATGCGGGTTTTAAAATGAAACGGCCATGTGACTTTTATGACAAAAGCTATTCGATCTTAATTTTTTGTTTTAACATCCAAAAGTTTTTATACACATTCCATAATTAAACAACTAGGTGTGTATGAGTAAGTTTATATCTAATGTCACACGAGCAGCACCAAATCGCGCTTGTGTCTGTGTGTGTGCATCCAGGCTGTTTATGTGTGGGCGTGTTTATGAGCCTGTGTCTTTGCAAGGTGTGTGTGCGCGTGTGTGTGTGTGTGTGTGTGTGTGTGTGTGTGTGTGTTTGCATGGGGGTCTATGATGTCTCTGTTTGTTACTAAAGTTTTGATATTAAGTCTGTGTCCTCATTGACAATAAGTAAGGGTTTTTAGATGTAGGCTTCATTACACAGATACTGATTAAATCATGTTATCCATTATTTGCGATTTAAAGAAACTTAAAAGGTTTAAGACATTTTATCTCACATTGTGATGTTGTTTTTTAATTAATGTAACCTTAAACCCCTCTGTTATCCATTTAGGGAACAATAAAATGTTAGCAAATATTATTTATCAAAGTTGACGATGTTATAAGCCAGGATGTCACTAACGTGACAACAAACATTTATTTAAAGACAAAACATTTTAACAAAATTGCCATGGCTTACAGAGACACACTAGACTTAATAATAAAAATAAAAATATACTATTCGAACATCCTAACCTGATATTAGGTTAGATTAGGTTTTAAGGTCAATCAGCGTCTTTAGCTTTACAACTTACAGCACAAAACCCCCCAATGACAGGATTTTTATGAAGTGGAGCAGACCCTTGGTATGCCTGTGGGGTTAGGTTCAACTAAGGTCAACATCTATCAGTGCATAATAAGCAAACATGAAATTATATTTTAACTATGGTTTGTTAATGATGTTGCTAGGTTCGCGTATTTTTTCTGAAACAAACTTTTCTTTTCAAACTTAGTTAGGATACACACATTTGTCGCCTCAAACACCTGATCAAAGTTTTTCTTCGCTAGCGACAACTAATGTCTGAGATTTTGTAAATTCATCAGATGGTTTTACGTGTGTATTTCTGAAACAAACATGTTGCTTTTCAATCTTAGGCAGAGTTCATACGTTTTGTTTTTTCATAAGTTGTTCATAGTTTTTCTTCGCTAGTGTCAACTTATGTCTGAGATTTTTTGTAAAATCATCAGATGTTTCTTACTTGTGTATTTTCTTAAACAAACTTTTCTTTTCAATCTTAGACAGTCTTCATACGTTTGTCTTTCGATAAGTTGTTCATAGTTTTTATGTGGTAGTGTCAACATATGTCTGAGATTTTGTAAATTCATCAGATGTTTCTTACGTGTATATTTTCTTAAACAAACATTTTTTTTTTCAAACTTAGTTAGGATACATACTTTTGTCGCCTCAAACACTTGATCAAAGTTTTTTCTTCGCTAGTGTCAACTAATGTCTGAGATTTTGTAAATTCATCAGATGTTTCTTACTTGTGTATTTTCTTAAACAAACTTTTCTTTTCAATCTTAGACAGTCTTCATACGTTTGTCTTTCGATAAGTTGTTCATAGTTTTCTTCGCTAGTGTCAACGCATGTCTGAGATTTGTAAATTTCATCAGATGTTCTTACATGTGTATTTTCTGAAACAAATTTATGCTTTTCAAACTTAGGTAGTCATCATACTTTTGTCTTTCGATAAGTTGTTCATAGTTTTTTATGTGGTAGTGTCAAATTATGTCTGAGATTTTGTAAATTCATCAGATGTTTCTTACGTGTATATTTTCTTAAACAAACATTTTTTGTTTTTCAAACTTAGTTAGGATACACACTTTTGTCGCCTCAAACACTTGATCAAAGTTTTTTCTTCGCTAGTGTCAACTAATGTCTGAGATTTTGTAAATTCATCAGATGTTTCATACTTGTGTATTTTCTTAAACAAACTTTTCTTTTCAATCTTAGACAGTCTTCATACGTTTGTCTTTCGATAAGTTGTTCATAGTTTTTCTTCGCTAGTGTCAACTCATGTCTGAGATTTGTAAATTTCATCAGATGTTCTTACATGTGTATTTTCTGAAACAAATTTATGCTTTTCAAACTTAGGTAGTCATCATACTTTTGGCTCTACATACATTTGTTCAAAGTTTCTTGTAGCTAGTGTCAACTGATGTCTGAGATTTTGTAAATTCAACAGATGGTCTTACGTGTGTATTTCTTAAACAAACATGTTGCTGTTCAAACTTAGGTAGAGTTCATACGTTTGTCTTTTCATAAGTTGTTCATAGTTTTTATTTGTTAGTGTCAACTAATGACAGAGATTTTGTAAACTCATCAGATTTCTTAGTTGTATATGCACAGGCAATATTATACTTATAACAGTCGTCTTGTTTTCTTTTGTACGTGACAACATATATCTGTGATTGTTTTATGAACACAGATGGTTTCGTTTCTGTAGTTTATGTAACACCTTGTCAAACTCTTAAAGGTAGTACTAACTGTTTAAAACAACAATGCAAAGTGTTTTAGATTTACTTGATAAATCTTTTACATCAAAACAAACTAGGATAGCAATATGTTTGAATCTGTAACAGGTGATACCACCAATAGCGTGTTGTACATAACAAAGTCTGCAAAATAATAAAGATTGATTAGGTTTTTATTTAGTAAACCTTTTAACATAAAGTGTAGAGTCTTTTGTATGTAACAACAAAGATGCGATGAAACAACGCAAAACAAGAGAGGATGCGTTTGTTAAAACACATATAAATTAAGATGCATACATCTACAAATGGGGCAATGTCTTTAATCTATTGGTCCCGAATTTAGAGGCTATACGGCCAAACTATTTCAAACATTGCCCCATTTGTAGATGTATGCATCTTAATTTATATGTGTTTTAACAAACGCATCCTCTCTTGTTTTGCGTTGTTTCATCGCATCTTTGTTGTTACATACAAAAGACTCTACACTTTATGTTAAAAGGTTTACTAAATAAAAACCTAATCAATCTTTATTATTTTGCAGACTTTGTTATGTACAACACGCTATTGGTGGTATCACCTGTTACAGATTCAAACATATTGCTATCCTAGTTTGTTTTGATGTAAAAGATTTATCAAGTAAATCTAAAACACTTTGCATTGTTGTTTTAAACAGTTAGTACTACCTTTAAGAGTTTGACAAGGTGTTACATAAACTACAGAAACGAAACCATCTGTGTTCATAAAACAATCACAGGTATATGTTGTCACGTACAAAAGAAAACAAGACGACTGTTATAAGTATAATATTGCCTGTGCATATACAACTAAGAAATCTGATGAGTTTACAAAATCTCTGTCATTAGTTGACACTAACAAATAAAAACTATGAACAACTTATGAAAAGACAAACGTATGAACTCTACCTAAGTTTGAACAGCAACATGTTTGTTTAAGAAATACACACGTAAGACCATCTGTTGAATTTACAAAATCTCAGACATCAGTTGACACTAGCTACAAGAAACTTTGAACAAATGTATGTAGAGCCAAAAGTATGATGACTACCTAAGTTTGAAAAGCATAAATTTGTTTCAGAAAATACACATGTAAGAACATCTGATGAAATTTACAAATCTCAGACATGAGTTGACACTAGCGAAGAAAAACTATGAACAACTTATCGAAAGACAAACGTATGAAGACTGTCTAAGATTGAAAAGAAAAGTTTGTTTAAGAAAATACACAAGTATGAAACATCTGATGAATTTACAAAATCTCAGACATTAGTTGACACTAGCGAAGAAAAAACTTTGATCAAGTGTTTGAGGCGACAAAAGTGTGTATCCTAACTAAGTTTGAAAAACAAAAAATGTTTGTTTAAGAAAATATACACGTAAGAAACATCTGATGAATTTACAAAATCTCAGACATAATTTGACACTACCACATAAAAAACTATGAACAACTTATCGAAAGACAAAAGTATGATGACTACCTAAGTTTGAAAAGCATAAATTTGTTTCAGAAAATACACATGTAAGAACATCTGATGAAATTTACAAATCTCAGACATGCGTTGACACTAGCGAAGAAAACTATGAACAACTTATCGAAAGACAAACGTATGAAGACTGTCTAAGATTGAAAAGAAAAGTTTGTTTAAGAAAATACACAAGTAAGAAACATCTGATGAATTTACAAAATCTCAGACATTAGTTGACACTAGCGAAGAAAAAACTTTGATCAAGTGTTTGAGGCGACAAAAGTGTGTATCCTAACTAAGTTTGAAAAACAAAAAATGTTTGTTTAAGAAAATATACACGTAAGAAACATCTGATGAATTTACAAAATCTCAGACATATGTTGACACTACCACATAAAAACTATGAACAACTTATCGAAAGACAAACGTATGAAGACTGTCTAAGATTGAAAAGAAAAGTTTGTTTAAGAAAATACACAAGTAAGAAACATCTGATGATTTTACAAAAAATCTCAGACATAAGTTGACACTAGCGAAGAAAAACTATGAACAACTTATGAAAAAACAAAACGTATGAACTCTGCCTAAGATTGAAAAGCAACATGTTTGTTTCAGAAATACACACGTAAAACCATCTGATGAATTTACAAAATCTCAGACATTAGTTGTCGCTAGCGAAGAAAAACTTTGATCAGGTGTTTGAGGCGACAAATGTGTGTATCCTAACTAAGTTTGAAAAGAAAAGTTTGTTTCAGAAAAAATACGCGAACCTAGCAACATCATTAACAAACCATAGTTAAAATATAATTTCATGTTTGCTTATTATGCACTGATAGATGTTGACCTTAGTTGAACCTAACCCCACAGGCATACCAAGGGTCTGCTCCACTTCATAAAAATCCTGTCATTGGGGGGTTTTGTGCTGTAAGTTGTAAAGCTAAAGACGCTGATTGACCTTAAAACCTAATCTAACCTAATATCAGGTTAGGATGTTCGAATAGTATATTTTTATTTTTATTATTAAGTCTAGTGTGTCTCTGTAAGCCATGGCAATTTTGTTAAAATGTTTTGTCTTTAAATAAATGTTTGTTGTCACGTTAGTGACATCCTGGCTTATAACATCGTCAACTTTGATAAATAATATTTGCTAACATTTTATTGTTCCCTAAATGGATAACAGAGGGGTTTAAGGTTACATTAATTAAAAAACAACATCACAATGTGAGATAAAATGTCTTAAACCTTTTAAGTTTCTTTAAATCGCAAATAATGGATAACATGATTTAATCAGTATCTGTGTAATGAAGCCTACATCTAAAAACCCTTACTTATTGTCAATGAGGACACAGACTTAATATCAAAACTTTAGTAACAAACAGAGACATCATAGACCCCCATGCAAACACACACACACACACACACACACACACACACACACACACGCGCACACACACCTTGCAAAGACACAGGCTCATAAACACGCCCACACATAAACAGCCTGGATGCACACACACAGACACACGCGCGATTTGGTGCTGCTCGTGTGACATTAGATATAAACTTACTCATACACACCTAGTTGTTTAATTATGGAATGTGTATAAAAACTTTTGGATGTTAAAACAAAAAATTAAGATCGAATAGCTTTTGTCATAAAAGTCACATGGCCGTTTCATTTTAAAACCCGCATGTTTATATCAGAGGCGTTCTAAACTAGAAATGCTGACAGAATTGCATTTGTTGTATAATAAACACATAGAGGTTGGGATCCACAGCGGACACAAAACCAGGAAATGGGGTCAAAATGTCTTAAACAATAAAAAGGTTCTTAACGCCATAAGAGCGCCTCAGCGTACGTTCTCTGGCAACTGTGGTTCGCGCATTCATGTGTTTTAATCAGAGACTTGATTAAAGAATTCCCTAAATCTAAAATTAAACCCTTATTTTGGCAGAGCGGCCAGAATTACATTTTATTGTGTAATAAACACATATTCCCAGTTGGTTTTAAGATGTCATTAATTTAAAACAAACCCCAGAAGATGATTTAAAAATGTCTTTAATCGTTTAAAAAAAGTTTCTTAACGGTGTATATGAACACGCATCCGCGTATGTTCTCTATTGTAAAAGCTGGTACACAATCTAATGGCGTGATCAGAATATTGTGCACGAAAAGATTAAGATTTTATTTATATTAAAATAAATAACCTTTAGTCTAAAGACTATAGTATTGTTGGGACCCCGGTGATTTTGACACCGTTCATCGCTATACACATACTGAATATTTCATTAAATAATTTGTTACAACCAAATGCTTTATTTTTGTCAGTGTGCTATTACATTTTTACCACTACAGTTTTAAAAAGACCCTAGTTTACAACCCGCCACCTGCTGTGAACAGCCATCATCATCTCACACACACTGTTATAAGACCAGCATCAGAAACAGAAAAATATCTGATCAGAAAAATATAGCTTATAGTTAAATAGATAATAGTACATTTAAGTTTAACCAGGTACAGCTAAAATATTTTATTCTTGCGTGACTTTAAAGAAGTCTATTGACAAAACAAACGTATATATCAAGTTGTATTTATAAGATAGACGCAGTCATTTGTCCTAAAATCTAAAATAATAATTTATTTTTGTCAGAGCAGACAATATAAGACTCTTTGTATAATATACACATATTCACACATGTTTTAAGAAGCGTTTAATTAAAAATAAACCCCTAAATGAGTTGAAGACGTCTTAAAAACATTTTAAAAAGTTTATTAACGGCATACATAAGTTCTCTGTCACCATCGGTGCACGTATACACATGTCTTAATCAGAGCCTTGGTTAAAGAATCCCCTAAATCTAAAATAAAACCCCTATTTTGCCATAGTGGACAGGATTACATTATATTAAGGTTGATTTAAAACGGCATATATGAACACACACCCGGCGCTTTGTCAGGCACCGCCGGATCTTTAATGGCTTGAACAGAACCCCCTGCTAGAAATGCTTCACAGATCTCGTGAAGCGAATCAGCTTTTATATAGTTTAAAATAAATAGGATTTAGTCTAAAGAAATGTCGACCTACGGGGGTTTTGGTACAATTCCTTGCTATACACGTACTGCGTATTTCATTAAATAAATTGTGTTGTTAAAAACTTTTAGATACAGTAATGTTTGCCATAAATAGATTATGATCTAAAATAAACCTTTTACTTTTTTTGACAGAGTTACCATATTACATTTTACCACTACAGTTTTAAAAGACTCTACCTAGATTACAAACCGACCCTGCTGTGAAATATCTATCACACACGGTCATAAGTTCAGCATCAAAAACTTTGTGTCTTATCAGAAAAATACAGCTTATAGTTAAATAGATAATAACAGATTTAAGTTTAACCAGTTACAACTAAAATATTTTATTCTTGCGTGACTTTAAAGAAGTCTCTTTACAAAACAAACGTATTATCAAGTTGTATTTATAAGACACACGCAGTCAATTCCCCTAAATCTAAAAAAATACTTTATTTTTGTCAGAGCAGACAATATTGTATAATATACACATATTCACATGTTTTAAGAAGCCTTTAATTAAAAATAAAACCCCAAAATGGGGTGAATACGTCTTAAAAACATTTAAAAGTTTATTAACGTCATATATAAGTTTCTCTGTCACCATCTGTGCACGTATACACATGTCTTAATCAGAGACTTGGTTAAAGATTCCCCTAAATCTAAAATAAAATCCTATTTTGCCATAGTGGACAGAATTACATTTATTAACATTATTTTAAAATGGCAGATATGAACGCTCACCCGGCGCTTTGTCAGGCACCGCCGGATCTTTAATACGCGTGAAACTATAGTGCAGGTTATGAAAAGATTCACGGAATTCCTGAACCGTTTAAAAATTTATTTAGTTTAGACTATCGTCTAAAGATTGTAGTATTGACGGCTCCGAAGGTAATGGCTCAGGTCATTGCTTAAACTATACCCGTATAGGGAATATTTAATTAAATAACTTGTGATGTTACAATCAAAAGTTTTAATCAGAGACATGGTTAAAGATTCCCCTAAATCTAAAATAAATTCCTATTTTGCCATAGTGGACAGAATTACATTTATTAACTTTATTTTAAATGACAGATATGAACAATCACCCGACGCTTTGTCAGACACCGCCGGATCTTTAATACGCGTGAAACTGTAGACCAGGTCATGAAAAGATTCCCGGACTTCGTGAACCGTTTAAAATTTTATTTAGTTCAGACTTTGTGTCTGATCAGAAACTATAGCTCGATAGAAAACATCGGCTTTAAGCGTAGCCAGGTACATCTAATATATATATATATATATATGATTAGTGATTGCCTTTAAATAAACTTATGCTGTTGCAAAACTTTAGATTCAACAACACACCCGCGGTGTGACAGTCAGTATTGAGAAGCGCACGGGGCGAGCAAAGGAGGGAGGATGGTTGAGATCTGACATCAAATGTCAATAAACAGCAAATGTCGAAACACGAGCCGTCATGTTTAATGACAGCATACGCTTGACATAAAACACACTCAGGAATAAACAAACCACTAAATGACCCGTCATAAAACGATAAAACATTCTCTGTCTAAAGTTGACAACTTGTACAGATTTTGATTGATGGTCCCGCCCCCTGTCAAACACGAGCTGTCAAAGAAGTCATAAAACACAAACTGTCAAAACACCATCTGTTAAGGAGTCATAAAACACAAACTGTCATAAAACCATCTGTTAAGGGTCATAAAACACAACCTGTCAAAACACCATCTGTCATGGGGTCATAAAACGCCATCTGTCAAGGGGTCATAAAACGCCATCTGTCAAGGGGTCATAAAACACGACCTGTCAGACAGCAACTGTCACCGGGTGGGGGAGGGGGTCATAAAAGTTTGACGAATGCTGCCCCGTTACAACTACTCTTGCTTCACCCTGTGAGATCAGACTCTCTAAACCCCAGTCATGAGCTCAGGAACAGCAATGAGTCTATAAATCGTATGATGAAATGTAAAGAGTCTAGGTAAAAAGATGAATAACAGTGTTTAAAAAATGACTGCTTAATTATTTGAATGGAACATATGCCTTACATTTTTACAGTATGTAAACGTTAACCAAGTTTATAAGAACATTATTATTCCCTTTTGTTTCACACACACTGTAAAACCTAAAAGTTAACTCAAACCATTTAAGTAAACCGGTTGCATTAGTTTTAAAACACATACATTTGAGTACTGTGAACTCAAACAAATTGAGTCATATGCAGTTGCACTTATATTAAAGTTAACACTACTTAAATATAAGTGCATAATTGCACATGACTCAAGTTCACAGTACTTAAATTAATGTGTTTTAAAACTTGGTCTAATGCAACCGGTTTACTTAAATGGTTTTAGTTAAGTTAACTGTTAGGTTTTACGATACATTTTGTTTTACAAAGTTCTCTGACCATGTTAAAATAGTTTGCATTTTGTTAGTCAATGGTTTTGCTTAAGATTAATCAGCTAGACATAAAATGTTAGTGTGTGTAATATATTGTGAATTATATAGATACTTTTTTTCTCTGCAGATTTTCATTCTCATTATTCTAGAAGTTTATGCACCTTCTTTAGTCAAATAGTTTTACTGTATTTATTTACTGCACTACATCTTTAATGTATTTTCTGTTATTGCTTATGTACAGTAGTATGCTTTGATGACCATATGTGAACTGAAAACTCTGCTCAATGAATGTTTAATGTTTTTGTTTTACTGCAGTTTACGTCAGTCTTTAATATCAAACTCTCTAAACCCCAGCCATGCACTCAGGAACAGCGAGGAGTCTATAAATCGTCTCATGAAATTTAAAAAGTCCAGGTAAAAAGAAGATTATTAGTCGCATTGGGTAACAGTATTTACTAAATGACTGCTTAATTAGTTGCATGCAACACAAATCACTAAAATAGATACAATGGCTCCTTACATTTTTACAGTAGTATGTAAAGATGAACTGAGTTTCCAGTTATGCAACTTCTTCAGTCAAAGGTTTAAGTTAATTATTTAAACACTGCACTGCATTTTTACTGTATACTGTTTGATGCTTATGTAGTAATTTGTGCCAATGACCATATGTGTGAACTCAGCTAATTTACAGATTTAAAGGACTGAAAACTTTACTGAATTAATGTTTTTTTACTGCAGCTTACTTCAGTCTGTGAGATCAAACTCTCTAAACCCCAGCCATGCACTCAGAAACAGCGAAGAGTCTATAAATCGTCTCATGAAATTTAAAAAGTCCAGGTAAAAGATGATTATTAGTCGCATTGGGTAACAGTATGACTGCTTAATTAGTTGCATGCAACACAAATCACTTAAAAGACATTACATTGTTACAGTAATATGTACAATTCAAACGAGTTTACAGTTATGCACCTTCTTCAGTCAAAAGTTAAAGTTTATTGTTTTACTGTATTTATTCACTGCACTGCATCTTTAATGTATTTACTGTAAGTGCTTATGTACAGTAGTATGATGATGACCATATGTTTGACCTTAAATCTCAAGTATGCTCAATGAATGTTTAATGTTTTTGTTTTACTGCAGCTTACGTCAGTCTTTAAGCTCAGACTCTCTAAACCCCAGCCATGCGCTCAGGAACAGCGAGGAGTCTATAAATCGTCTCATGAAATTTAATGATTCCAGGTAAAAGATGATTATTAGTCCTACTGGATAACAGTGTTTACTGAATTACTAAAATGCAACACAAATCACTTAACTTGACACAATGACACCTTACACTGAGAACTTCATCTTGCACAAGTGCTTTGATTTTATGTTTTTTATGTAATACGATAGTTAGAACAGTGCACATGTATACTTGGTATCACTTTATTGTAATCACAGAAAAGATTGTGAGAGATCTCCTCTCTCTTAAAGTCCAAACAATGTAGTATTGCAGAGCAGTGTAATAATGATATTACTGCTCCAACACTGCTCTGATATTACCCTGCTCTGCTCTGCTTTTTGATATGCGACATTTAATCATCTGACAAATGCACCTTTTGATCTTTAGTTTAAAATAATATCATAAAAACAGCAAGGGTGAATAAATGTTGTTATGTTTGTGTTTTACTGTAGCTCAGAGCAGCAGGAGAGTTCAGCTTCTCCAAGTCTCAGCCATGATGAGTCCATGAAGGGCAATCAGTCAATGAATCATCAATTGGATTCAAAAGGATCCAGGTAAATGTTGAACATAACCAAAACTTAATTTTTGTCACTTTACAGTTACTTTACATTCATGTTATGTCATGTAAAACAGCAGGGTTTAAGAAAGAGATACACATAACATTAATATATTCTGTACACATTCTGTACACTCACCTAAAGGATTATTAGGAGCACCTGTTCAATTTCTCACTAATGCAATTATCTAATCAACCAATCACATGGCAGTTGCTTCAATGCATTTAGGGGTGTGGTCCTGGTCAAGACAATCTCCTGAGCTCCAAACTGAAAGTCAGAATGGGAAAGAAAGGTGATTTAAGCAATTTTGAGCGTGGCATGGTTGTTGGTGCCAGACGGGCCAGTCTGACTATTTCACAATCTGCTCAGTTGCTGGGATTTTCCCATTTTCACATCCAATATGCGGCAGGCCTGTGGGCAAAAAATGCCTTGTTGATTCTAGAGGTCAGAGGAGAATGGGCCGACTGATTCAAGCTGATAGAAGAGCAACTTTGACTGGAATAACCACTCGTTACAACCGAGGTATGCAGCAAAGCATTTGTGAAGCCACAACACGCACAACCTTGAGGCGGATGGGCTACAACAGCAGAAGACCCCACCGGGTACCACTCATCTCCACTACAAATAGGAAAAAGAGAGTACAATTTGCACAAGCTCACAAAAATTGGACAGTTAAAGACTGGAAAAATGTTACCTGGTCTGATGAGTCTCGATTTCTGTTGAGACATTCAGATGGTAGAGTCAGAATTTGGCGTAAACAGAATGAGAACCTGGATCCATCATGCCTTATTACCGCTGTGCAGGCTGGTGGTGGTGGTGTAATGGTGTGGGGGATGTTTTCTTGGCACACTTTAGGCCCCTTAGTGCCAATTGGGCATCGTTTAAATGCCACAACCTACCTGAGCATTGTTTCTGACCATGTCCATCCCTTTATGACCACCATGTACCCATCCTCTGATGGCTACTTCCAGCAGGATAATACACCATGTCACAAAGCTCAAATCATTTCAAATTGGTTTCTTGAACATGACAATGAGTTCACTGTACAAAAATGGCCCCCACAGTCACCAGATCTCAACCCAATAGAGCATCTTTGGGATGTGGTGGAACAGGAGCTTTCGTGCCCTGGATGTGCATCCCACAAATCTCCATCAACTGCAAGATGCTATCCTATCAATATAGACCAACATTTCTAAAGAATGCTTTCAGCACCTTGTTGAATCAATGCCACGTAGAATTAAGGCAGTTCTGAAGGCGAAAGGGGGTCAAACACAGTATTAGTATGGTGTTCCTAATAATCCTTTTGGTGAGTGTAGCTTAATGACAGGAAAGAAATATATGTGTGATTGATGTATTTAAAAGATGTCAATTTTTGTTTGGATCTTTTAGCATTGCCTTGTCTATTAAAGAAGAACTAAGAAACAAATTTCAGTGTTTGCATGAAGGAAAATCAGAAAAGAGTGATCTAGTCCCTCTCAATGAGATCTACACTGAGCTCTACATAACAGAAGGTTGGAGTACCGAGATCAATCATGAGCATGAGGTGAGACAGATTGAAGCAGCATTGAGGAGAGCATCAACAAAAGACAGACAAATCAAATGCAATGACATCTTAAAGCCCTTACCTGGACAAGACAAACCAATCAGAACTGTGCTGACAAAAGGAGTCGCTGGCATTGGAAAAACAGTTTCTGTGCAGAAGTTCATTCTGGACTGGGCTGAAGGAAAAGCAAATCAAGATATTAATCTCATATTTCCACTGCCTTTCAGAGAGCTTAATCTGATGAAGGACCAAAAAGGCAGTCTTATAGATCTTCTAAAAATTTTCATGCATTTAGAACAGTTGGAAATATCTGAACATGAAAGTAAAATCCTTCTAATCTTGGATGGTTTGGATGAATGCCGTTTGTCTCTGGATTTTGATAACAGCGCAAGGTTGTGTGATGTAAATGAATCAGCGTCAGTGGATGTGCTGGTCACAAATCTGATCCAGGGAAATCTGCTTCCCTCCGCTCTCATCTGGATCACCTCCAGACCTTCAGCATCTGATCTCATCCCATCTGAGTGTTTTGATCGAGTCACAGAGGTACGAGGCTTCAGTGATCCACAGAAGGAGGAATACTTCAGGAAGAGAATCAGTGATGAGGGACTGGCCGACAAAATCATCTCACATCTGAAGTCCTCCAGGAGTCTCTACATCATGTGTCACATCCCAGTGTTCTGCTGGATTTCAGTCACTGTTCTAGAGAAAATGTTGAAAGAAGCAGAGATCCCAAAAACTCTCACTCAAATGTACACACACTTCCTCATCATTCAGATAAACATAAAAAATAAGAAAGACTATGAGAGGAAGGTTAGCGATGAGGTGATGATTCTCAAACTTGGGAAACTGGCTTTTCAGCAGCTTCAGAAAGGCAATCTGATCTTCTACGTGGAAGATCTTAGACAGTGTGACATTGATGTGCAAGAAGCAGCGGTGTACTCTGGATTATGCACTCAGATCTTTAGAGAAGAATTAGGATTGTTTCAAGGGAAGGCGTACTGCTTTGTCCATCTGAGTGTTCAAGAACATCTTGCGGCTCTGTATGTTTACCTCTCTTTTATGAATAAACATATAAATGTATTTGACCAGCCTAAGGTTTTACCCAACGTTTTGGCTTGCACACATTGTTCAAGCAATTCAATATTTGCTCTACATCAGACAGTATTGAGAAAAGCTCTACACAATGTCAGTGGACATTTGGACCTTTTTCTTCGCTTCTTTGTGGGCTTCTCACTGGAGTCCAATCAGATTCTCTTGCAAAACCTTTTCACGGAGCCAGAAAGACTCTCCTAGAGCAAAAAGAGAATAGCCAAGATGATCAAGATTAAGATTGACGAACACCCTTCTACTGAGAAATTGATCAATCTCTTCCACTGCCTGAATGAATTGAATGATCATTATCTAGTGGAGGATATCCAAAAGTATTTTAAATCAGGCTTAAAAATAAATAAAACACTCTCACCCTCACAGTGGTCGGCAGTGGTTTTCATATTGCTGACCTCAGGGCAAAATCTAGAATTGTTTGATTTCAACGAATATGTTGAGAAAAACATATCTGTAAAGAAAGTTCTTCAAAGACTGCAGCCTGTGATTGAAACATCGAGAACAGCAAGGTATGTCATGATCAGTGTTGGTCAAGTTACTTGGAAATAGTAATTAGTTACTGATTACTGATTACTTCCCTAAGAAAGTAATCCCGTTACTTTACTGATTACTTATTTTCAAAAGTAATTAGTTACTTTACTAGTTACTTTACTAATTACTTTTCAAAAACATGATGCACGACCTGAATATGCTACAGTATGCAACAGGGCCCAGTTGCATAAAGCACCTTAAGTGTAATTTTCCCTTAAATTCACTCTCATGTTTCATTTCAACTTGAGGGTGTTGCAAAAAAAACCTTAAGCTTTTTCTGTTGCATCTCCATGGCAACAATAGTATTTTATAAACCTGGGTCGCTGTCGTGAAACATTTAACGATTACCCTTACCTAAGAGAACCATTTAAGGGATTATACTGTATGCAACACCCTTAAATTATTCTCTTACTGTAGGTAAGGGGAATTTACCCCGTAAGTGTCATGCTTAAGGGAAAAACTTAAGGTGCTTTATGCAACTGGGCCAAGACCTTTCAGCCTAATTCTATTCTTTCTGCATATTCCATCATCTGAAATTGAATCAAATGAAACATTATCTGTTTTAACCTCTCGACGCGCACTAATTCGTGGGCGTGATGGCGTCGTTTTTTTCTAAGCCTGCAAACAATATCTATATAGCATACTGTCTACAAAGATTACTAATATTAATATCAACATTACTATACATCGTTTAAAAGGTTTACGGGTTTAGCATCATTGTATGGTGATTGTCTCTGTTTTGAGATACATGCTCTAGCATCAGAAATGTATTTTGTTACAGAAGTCCAGATGACTAGATGCAAAATATAAATGGGACTTCTTACCTTATAACGATCGCGAGTCGAATCCGGTCTGTTTCAGTTGTGTGAATAACCCATGAAATCAGTCTAATAAAATTCATCAAATGACAATTTTTGTCCACAAATGCGTATAATCCATGAAATATAGTAGTCTGTTGTTTACATCAGATTTCGCGTGAACGTGAGATGGAGCCGCAGCGGTCACGTCAGCTTGTCCAATAATCCATGAAATACAGATATATAGTCTGTTGTTTTACATCAGATTTCGCGTGAACGTGTATGAGATGGAGCCGCAGTGGTCATGTCAGCTGGGGGTTCAGGGATTTTTTCAGTAAGTTTCCCATTGCTGTGCCGGCTTGCTAGGTGTTTGCTTAGATCTGAGGTGGAATTTTTCGCTGTGGATAAAAGTTTTATTCCCACGCAGAGTGTACAGCGGACGCTGATGTTTTTGTCACCTTTAACTGGGTTAACTCAAAGTAATGTCGGTACTTCCAAGCATTAAACGCTGCATAGTCTTGTTCTCAGGGGTTAAATCGGGATTTGTTATGTGGGGGGGCTCTGCGGGGAGGGGTACTTCAAGGGGTAACATGTTTAATACTGATGATAGCAAAGCCACTGGTGTGTTTCAATGACATTCTGGACCTCTGATAGGATTTGATAAGTTTCAGCTTTAAAGCTGTGCCAGAGGTTGACCCAAAATATTTTAAAAAGAGCATCTGAATTTTAAATGATGCACATCTATGAGTTTGACACCCTATATCCATTTGTTGCACATGTCATTATGCACAACTGATCAAACTTTAAAGGAAGTTAAAAGAATAAACCTCCTTGAATAATTCTAGGCATAAGATAGGCTACCCCAAAAGACTAAATTAACAAGAAAAGGTACAACACACAGTACTGTATCATCAACATGTCTTATAAATTAGCCATAGAGATTCCCTATGCTGGTCAGCAGCTAAAACAATCATATTGTTAGGTTTGATTTGTGTAATCAAAATACATTATTTTATTAAACTATACAATAGTTATATCCAGTGTTATCCAGTTAACATAATGTATTTAGATGAGTGGCATACATACTTTAATCCTTTACACGTTTCTAGTCTTCTATGAAGTTTTCTCGACGTGGGCACCATTCTCTCTCTCTCTCTCTCTCTCTCTCTCTCTCTCTCTCTCTCTCTCTCTCTCTCTCTCTCTCTCTCTCTCTCTCGTCAAATGATCCTGCGTGAGAGCGCGTTCTTGAAGTTCTGAGTTTATTCGCTTGAGTTGCATAACTTGCGCGAAGACGCATTTAAAGGGAAAAGCGTGTGTTTTCGCGGCAATTGCGGCGCCCAATTCGCGTCATTTTCATCGCCCGGGCGAGGACGCGTCTGATTGTTGCAACCTGATTGCGTCTTTGCATTGACTTTGTATCTAATCTGCTCGCGCAAATCGTTGAACTTGCGTTGGTGAATATGCCCCATAATGAATGAAAACGCATTATTCCCTTCGCATCAGTGCACACACACCAGCGCAGCGAGTACACACACAAGCGCAGCGGATACACTGGCAAGAGCAGAGCGAGACCTTCAGCCTATGTGCCGGGGCTTAGCCCCGGACGGCCCCGGCCCAATTTAAACCCTGCTTGTTCTCTTCCGCGCTCCATGTTGTCTTCTCACGTTCAACAATACACTGACTGACGGCGCGGCGCTCACACGTCATTGTCACTCGACTCGCGTCACGACACGAGAGAGTCTCACGAAACAAAATCAAGTTTAAAAAATAACGCAGTAACGCAGTCTGCTAACGGGGAAATAACAGTAATCTAATTACTCGTTTTGCAATTGTAATCCCTTACTTTACTCGTTACTTGAAAAAAGTAATCGGATTACAGTAACGCGTTACTTCTAACGCGTTACTGCCCATCACTGGTCATGATAGCTGCAATTTTTAAAGTTGTTGCAGTTAATACAATACAGTATATTACAACTGTGGATGAAATAATTTGACATCAAGTATTTTGGTTATGAAAAGCCCTCAAATATAGATTAAGATGTTAAAAAAAATTATTTACATTATTTGCATCATGTGCATCCTGTCTGCTGCACACACGTCAAAAGGGTTTATGATAAAAGAGACGCTCACGTTCACAAAATACGCGCAAGATACTAACTTAACCCTAAACTCTGATTACATGAGATTAAGCGAGTATCTGGCAAATGCGAGCGTCTCTTTTACCATAAACCCTTAGTTGAAGCGTCTGCAGGCACGTATGACATGACGCATGATGCACATAGGTTCACATAATGTGCCAAACACATATTTTGACTAATTCAACCCTATTGTAAAGTTATTTTCAGAAATGTTGTGTTGTTTTTCCAATAAAGAAACATTTATTATGTGTTTATTATATGCAGGCTTTTTAAACAAAGCTTAACACAGAAAGACTGTGCCACTTTGGTTTCTATCCTCACCTCAAAGACTTCATGCGTGAGAGAGTTGATCTTAACAAACAGCAATGTGAAGGATGAAGGAGTGAAGCATCTCTGTGAGGGACTGGAGAATAATAAGTGTCAGCTGGAGACACTAATGTAAGATCTTTTTTGTTATATTCACACAGTTTTGGATCCCCACATCTAGTTTTGGAAACACTTTTTGTTGTTGCTTTATGTAAAGGAAAACCATGGTGAAAGTAACGCATTCTGAGAGTAACAAAGCAATGTTCTTAAAGTTCAGAGCCGAGATTAACGCATGACCTTTGACATGATTACATAATACGTAAGGTCACGCTGGCACATCACATGGCTAGTGCAAGATGAGAAGTTTTGGTTCATATTTTTATTCTTTTGTCAAATGACGATGGTTTCGCTATATAAGACCAGTATGCCATGGTTGGCATCGTTTAGAGCCCTTTGAAGCTGCATTGAAACCGCAAACTATTGAGGTCGACCAATATGTAAAAAATTTTATGTTTTCCTCAAAAAATTCATTTATTTTAGACTGAACAGAGAAAAACATAAACATCTTGGATGAAGTGGGTGGGAGTAAATTATCAGGATTAAATTTTTATGAAAGTGGAGTAATCTTTTAAGTTTAGGATGTTTTAAAGGGATAGTTCGGCCAAAAATGATATTAAACCCATAATTTACTCACCCCCAAGCTGTCCGAGTTGCATATGTCCATCGTTTTTCAGACAAACACATTTTCGGATATTTTATAAAATGTTTTAGATCTTTCAGTTGATTAAATGTAATGTTACGGGGTCCACCCATAGTCCACGACCTTCAAGTCCAAAAAAGTGACTCCATCCTTCACAAATTAAATCCAAACGGCTCCAGGATGATAAACAAAGGTCTTCTGAGGGTAATCCGCGCGGTGTTGTTGTAGAAATATCCATATTTAAAACTTGATTAACGAAAATAAATACCTTCCGGTAGCGCCGCCATCTTAGACTCCTCTGTATTCAGGAGAGAGTATTAGCGTAGTGTACGCACTTTTCTTAGTGACGTATGACAAATTCGGAGGGCGGGGGCACAGAGCAGCAGCAGAGTAACCTACGTAGGCTGCGTAAGCTCTCATCCTGAATGCGGACAGCTTGGGGGTGAGTAAATCATGGGTTTAATATCATTTTTGGCTGAACTATCCCTTTAAGGCCACTATATGACTCTGTACATTATGCAACAGTACTGTACACTGAAAAAAGTGCACAACGCATGTCATTACTCTAAAGAAGTTTTTATATTTGATCTAACTCAAAAAAATACATTTTCTGTCCAGCCATCAGTTTTATGTAAAAAATGTGTTTGATTTAAATTAAAAGTAAGTCCTGTTGGTGTAAAGTAAATAAATTTCTGTAAATTAAAGTAAAAATATTAGTTTCCATTGTCACGTGACTTACGTAACGTCATCCTGGTCGTGCGTGAGGACGTTCAGCTGAAGTTCAGCTTTCCGCCATCTTGTTATACACTGCACCGATGGATGAACTCCGCGTCGTACAATGGGATTCAAGAAAATTGGTAAGTAATTTTAAACATACGTTTTGGCGTATTATTAACATTATACATGTGTGATTGTACTGTTGTTTTACATACGGTTAGTATTACTTAGTGGTGTACCGGTCGGATCGCAGTTGATTGAGCATGACGGTTCGGCTCACATGCGATTCGCGGATTAATGCGCAAATTAAAATAGGAAACGTTTAATCATTTGCACGTGTTTTAAAGGCTTGCAGATGTTAATACCAAAGTGATTTTAAACAATTTCACAGCAAAAAGGCGCTAAAGTGGGCAGTTTATATACGCATGCGGATGAAAGTGTCTATATGCCCTTCAAAGATCAGAACTCTTGATGTGTAAACTTTAGCGACAGTTTTTCTACTTTGCCTCATACTGTAGTCGATTAAAATGCATTTGGCCAATAGAGCAATGCGACTGTTTATGCTGCATCTCCTTCCGGAAGCGCTGTTTGAAATTCGCGCTCCGTTTCTGTGTAATATTATGCACTCAAAACTGCACACGTGGAGAGACGAGCAAACATAAAATCTTTCGGTTCTTGACAGGGTCCATACAAACAAAATGATCTCCAAAGTATTCTTTTTTTTTAAATAAAAACTTTTGTTTATGTCACAAGATGTAGTGAACATGTAAATGTCTAGCAATTATCTATTATTTGTTCAGGCCAATCATATCCCATCCCTGGAGAGACATCAGCAAACATTATGACAAAGACGTTTGCCTTACGCAGACAAGAGATTGTGGAAAACCAACCTACTGTTCAAGAACTGCAAGAAAGATTGCCAGAGGAGGTAAAAGCATTTATTTTATTATAAAATGTTAAAATGTGACTTGTACTGAATTAACCATAGTTTTTACCATAGGATGTAGTGCTTTTGAAAATGTCTTAGATGCTCTAATTATATATTCATTCAATGTTTTGTGTGTATATCTATTTTACAACTAGTTCTAGAAATAATTTTTTCAGAAGTGTATTTTCTGTTTCTCTTACTTTCAGATTAATGCAGAATTGCGCATCACGATCTTACCTTGAAAATCAAGATTTATGGCCTCTTTGGACAGACAGAGCTCTCATGTTATTAGGAGCAACGGTGGAGTCCTCCATGAAAAACTAAGGACACTATTAAAGTTATGGATCAGGTATTGGTTGCATGCGAACAAAATTGCTTGTGGCAATTAATTTAGTAGTATTTTGGTCTAAAATAAACAATACATCTTGAACATTTTGTAGAGTCTGGACGTAGAAATCAGAAGAGAAAGCCTGCTGAAGTGCCTGATTCATGTACTATTCATGTGAAGATGCAAGCTGTCTGATCAAAGAATACCAGGTAATGTTGACAATGCAAACTACTGAAATTTTCTCCAACCATGTTTGCCTTAAAGGGATAGTTCACCTTAAGATAAAAAATCTGTCATCATTTACTCATCCTCATGTTGTTCTAAACCTGTATGAATGTCTTTTTTTTGATGAACACAAAAAAAATATTTTGAGAAATGATGGTAAACACACAGCAGATAGTGACCATTAACTTCCATAGTAGGAATAAAAAAATATGATGGAATTTAATGGGTACCGTCAACTGTGTGCTTACAGTCATTTATCAAAATATTTTCTTCATTTATCACAATACTTCCAAAATATTTTTCCTACTATAGAAGTCAATGAACACTATGCTGTGTGTTTACCATAATTTCTCAAAATATCTTCTTTTGTGTTCTTCAGAAAAAATACATTTATACAGGTTCAGAACAACATGAGGATGAGTAAATGATGACAGAATTTTCATTTTAAGGTGAACTATCCCTTTAAAGGAAAACACCACAGTTTTCCAATATTTTATGTTCTTACCTCAACTTAGACAAATTAATCCATCCCTATCTTTTTTCAATAAGTACACTTAATCTTTGTACAGTGTGTCGTAAATGTGTTAGCATTTAGCCAAGCCCTATTCATACCTTAGGTTCCAAACAGGGATACATTTTGAAGCCACCAAACACTTCCATGTTTTCCCTATTTAAAGACTGTTACATGAGTAGTAACTTGAGTAAGTATGGTGGCACAAAATAAAACGTGATTTTCTAAGCGGATAAAAAGTGAGAACTATATTGTATGGCGGAAGAGCACTTAGTTTGCAGCACTCTGACCTCGGTCGCAGTAACATCATCAGAACTCTCCCTCAAATTCTAAAAAAAGGGGGACTAGTCAGGTATGATGGTGTAACTGCATGCTGTTTGGATCCTAAGGAATGAATGGTGCTAAGCTAAATGCTTAACATATGCACGCTACAGCAATTAAAGTATTAGCCCACTTCTGAATTAAACATTCCTCATAATTTACTCACGTCCATGTCATCTAAGATGTTCATGACTTTCTTTCTTAACTAAATAAAAGAAATTAAGGTTTTTGATGAAAACATTCCAGGATTATTCTCCATATGGTGGACTTCAATTACACACAAATGGCTGAAGTATTCTTCAGAGAATTTACGCTGTATGTCCTACGCCTTCCCTATTCTACTTACGGAACAAACGCTCGCAGCACCAGTTCTGTTTTTTCTGTAAGTAGAATAGGGAAGGCATAGGACAGGGCTATTCAAATCTTACCCTGGAGGGCCAGAGCACTGCAGAGTTTAGCTCCAACCCTGATCAAACACACCTGAGCAAGCTAATCAAGGTCCTCATGATCACTAGACAATCACAGGTGGGTAAGTTTGATTAGGGTTGGACCTAAACTCTGTAGTGCTCCGGCCCTCCAGGGTAAGATTTGAATAGCCCTGGCGTAGGACATACAGCGTAAGCTCTTTGAAGAATACAGAAAGCTGAAGCAAGGCGATCATTTGTGTCTATAAACCAAATACAGTTGTATTTTTTTTAAAGGGCCGATCATTTCTTTGATAAGACACTTATTCCTCGTCTGGTATAGTTTAAAGCCCTTTAAGCTGCACTGAAACTAATTTTTGTCGCCTTGGGGTTCTGAGCATGCGTCAAAACCGCCGCCATCTTAGATCAGGGGCCTTGTCATAGGAAGTAGGTAAAGCAGCTATCTCCGCCTGTACTTCGAATTCATGAACGATGCCAGACTTTTGTGCTGCGCATGGATGAAAGGGCACTATGCATTACAGTTAGAAAAAGTACATTTTCATAAAATCAAAACTTATTTTTTCCTGTACTAAAAACATGTCTGACTGTTGAAACGAACCAAAAGAAAACCAAGAAAATCGCGTTCATGGCGATTTATGGTGATTTATGGTGATTTTATTTCTGTTACACCATTGCGTACAATGACGCCGATGCGGGATTCCCCTGTTTCAAGATGGCGGCTCTGTTTGACGCATTCGGTCCAATGAACTGCCGTAGCCAAGGCGACATCTAGTGTACATATATATGCACAGTCCCTAAATTGGTCTCTGTTCTTGTATGTTTTTAGGCTGACAAGAGGGAAGAAGCGGAGAGGGAATTCAAAAAGACCACCATGGAATTTTTTGTGATCCGTGAAAGTAATGCTCCTAATCCTGCACTGGACATTTTCATTGATGGTGTGGAGTAATAAATGAGTTGCCCTCTGTTGCATGTGCATGTTTGGACTCATTTGAACTGAACTTAAAATATCCTAATGGACTCAAATATACCTTTAAAGCCTTTCAAAAAAAAATGTCGTGGACGTAGACAGTAAGCAGATGAGCCGAAGGGTGCAGAACCCCTCTTCAAAACTGCAGGAGTAAATTTGTTTCCTTTGACCCAGCTACTGAAGGTACATTTTTGAGCCTTTTATACAACATTAACTGTAATACTGTTTACTAAACCTGATTTGTTTTATCTTGATTAAGTTTTATGGTTTATCTATCAACCATAACTGATTCTTATTTAGAATTTACATTTTATCCAGTGTGTCTACAAATACTAAAAACTGTTATACAGTATGTGTTTTTATAACAATACTATACATATTGTTGAAATGTTTTATGACAAATTGTCAAGATTATAATGTGTTGACACTGTTAGACAGTGTGTATTTGTACAAAAAATGTATATTATGACAAAATAAATTGTCAAAAGTTTGATGCTTGAAGTCATTCATCTTAGACAGATGGTAAAATTACACATTCTGAAAGTAAATAAATTTCTTTATATTAAATTAATATTTTAAATTGTATTTGGTTAGATGTAAAGTAAACATTTTGCGTCAACTTGTTACAACTAATTACTTTACTTTTTATCAACCTAAAATTTTTACTTTGAACAGAATGAACTATCCATTACTTAGCCAAAGCAAAAAGTATCTTTGAATCAAATACATTTAAGTTTAATGAAATGTCAAAATATACTTTGTCTTAATGCATTAACCTAATTATTTTACTTTACATCAAACCAAATATCCAACCAAATACAAAGTAAAATAATTACGTTAATGCATTAAGACAAAGTATATTTGACATTTCATTAAACTTAAAAAATGTATTTGATTCAAAGATACTTTTTGCTTTGGCTAAGTAATGGATAGTTCATTTTGTTCAAAGTAAAAATTTTAGGTTGATAAAAAGTAAAGTAATTAGTTGTAACAAGTTGACGCAAACTTTTTACTTTGATCCAATGAAACACTTTTTTCAGTGTATGTTCTAACACAGAGAAACATTTGTTTACGCAGACTGGAGTGTTGCGGTGTTTCTGATAAAGGTTGTGCTGCAGTGGCTTCCGCTCTGAGATCAAACCCCTCACACCTGAGAGAACTGAATCTGTCTGGAAATACATTGAAACGCTTTGGAGTAAAGCTGCTCTCAACTGAATTGGGGAATCCTCTTTGTAAACTTGAAAAATTAGTGTAAGATTACTTATTTAATCAATCACACATAATTTGAACTCACCAAGGCATTCTTTTCTCCTAATGTTAAGTTGAGAAATATTTATTTGTATAATGTATTTAAGAAACTCCCTTGTAGACCTCATAGTTTTTGCTAGGGGAAGCTATAGTGTAAAATGTATTTGTGATAAATATTTTGCTACCACAAAGAAAAGAAGTTAGCTGTGTCCTGCACACTATACAGACATGTTAATAACATGTCATTTTCTCTGCAGGCTGAAAAATTGTAGTATCAATCATGAAGGCTGTGCTGCTCTTGCTTCAGCTCTGAGATCAAACCCCTCACACCTGAGAGAACTGAATCTGTCACAGAATCAATTTGGAGATTTAGGAATGAAGCAGCTTTCTGATGCACTAAAGCCTGACCGTTGTAAACTGGAGACATTACTGTAAGATCATTTCGCAAAGTGTTAAGCCCGGTATACACTGTGCGATTTTAAAAAGTCCTTTAGGATTGTTGCTTGCCACACTGTGCGATCAAGATCGTAGTTAAGTCCATGTCACACTGTATGATCTCAGTTTCCATCAATGTCAGACTGTACGAGTTTAAAGACTTATAAAAATCGGACGCACGCAAACAAACGCGTCCGCAGTTTTACGTCATCGATCGACGACGGCTGGGCAAACACACGCTAAAGCGAAGGCTAGCAAACCGAAACAACATCTATCATTCATTTTAATCATGACTTGTCTCAAGCATAAAAAACGAAGAAGACGAGTACCTGGCATTTGTATTTATCTCCAGGTTGCTTTATTTTTATCCTATACAGTGGCGATGACACATTGTACAAACACTCTTTATGTTTCCATAACTCCACATGTTTCTCTTTCTGAAGTACAGTCTATCTGGCTCTTTTTGACATTTGTCTGCGTTGATTTGTTGTTGTCGCCGCACTAATTGCGTCATCTGGTTCTGTGCTTCTATTGGGTCTTGATTTGCCGGTTGTCGTAGGGAGATGTCACATAGCAGGATTGTCTCACAAAATTTTTGACACTGCCAGAAAAAATGCCAGATAATTTTGATCGCAACGGTCATTAATTGGCTGTCTGTGAACATGTCAAACTAGCGATCAAAGACGGCAGATTCCAGGATTCCAGAAATCTTTTAGAATTTCAAAATTTGTCCCATACAGCTAAATCGTGGCTAAAATCTCACAGTGTGCACCGGGCTTAAGAAATGTTTTGAGAGCAATTAATAATTGAAACTGACAATAAGCAAGTATTTATTTATAAATCTGCAGGCTGATGAATTGTAGTATCACACATGAAGGTTGTGCAGCTCTGGCTTCAGCTTTGAGATCAAACCCCTCACACCTGAGAAAACTGAATCTGTCACGGAATAAATTAGGAGATTCAGGAATTAATCAGCTATCTGATGCCCTGAATTCTCCTAACTGTAACCTGGAAATATTACTGTAAGATCATTTCATACAGAAAGTAAGAAATGAATTGAGAGGGTGATAAATAACTTAAACATGTCTATATTTTTCTGCAGGTTGTTGAATTGTAACATCACTCATGAAGCTTGTGCTGCTCTTGCTTCGACTCTGAGATCAAACCTCTCACATCTAACAGAACTGGATTTGTCTTCAAATCAACTTACAAACACAGGATTAAATAAGCTCTTTGATGATCTGGAGAATGCTGTTTGTAATCTTGAGATACTACGGTAAGATTGCCACATTGGTCAAATGAGAATTTGTTGTGTGTGTGTGTGTGCTTGAGACAGAAATGAGTGTGTTTTTCCTTGCAGGTTAGAGAATTGTGGCTTCACAGATGAGGGCTGTGCTGCTTTGGCTTCAGCTTTGAAATCAAACCCCCTAAACCTAAGAGAGCTAAGTTTATGTTGGAATAACATTGGTGACTCAGGAGTGCAGCCACTTTTTGGTGCATTGTTAAATCCTAACTGTAAATTGGAAGTTCTGCGGTAAGTTTATGTTAAAGCATGCCATAATCTGTGATGGAAGTACAATTAGACATTACTGTATATAAATTGAGAAGATGATCTTATTTTTAACTCCAGTAACACAGAGGGGACACATAGCATAATTAATCATTTTTATATGCAGGCTGAGAGATTGTAAAATTACAGATGAAGGTTATGTTACTCTTGCTTCAACTGTGAGATCAAACCCCTCACCCCTAAAAGAGTTGGATCTGTCTCAGAATAAACTGAGAAACCCAGGATTAAAACTGCTCTCTTCTGTACTGGAAAATCCTAACTGTGAACTGGAGATACTCCGGTAAGGCCATCAGTTTTATCCTTATCACCCATAAGAACATGTTGCTGACTGAATATGTCTCTGAAACACTGTTTCACTCTTTCTTTGCAGTCTAGAGTATTGTGGCATCACAGATGAAGGTTGTGCTGTTCTGGAAACAGCTCTAAGATCAGACTCCTCACACCTGAGAGAGCTGAATCTGTACATGAACAATATTGGATGTATAGGAGCGCAGCTGTTGTCTAATATAAAAGAAGATCCAAATAATAAGCTGGAAGAAATAAAGTATTAGCCACAAAGTCATAGATGCTAAGAATTTTAAGTAAGAATCTTCTTAGAAATATGCACATGACAAAAACTAAATCCAGAAGTGCCATCATGATTTAACTATTCATTCTTTGTACTATGTCTTTAAACGTTTTTTTATTATAATCTCATTATTTTGAGATTTTGACACTGTCGATGTAAATATGCAGATACTCTTGACTTTGTAGTTACTTGCTGTGTAGAACATTTTAAGGAGAAAAATAATAATACACATTTAAACCTAATATAATTATTATTAACCTAAGTCATTAGGATGCTATATGTAACAAATCTGTCAAAAACTTTATTGTTTTTTAAAGGTAACTGCACCCCAAAAAGTCAACACAAATACAGTACTGTAATTTGTTGGCTTAAGTCAGGCTTGCTGGAGATTTACAGTAGTTAGGTCATATGAGTACATTGTCTTTATTGAATGAGACAAAGTTTGTGACCTTTTAAACCGTGTACAGCAAATAAGTACTGAATAATAAGTAATGACTGAAGGTTGTCTATATTTCTTACAAATTTTGCAGATCTTTTTAACTTAAATTTTGTCTTTATCCATAGTCTGACAAATTTTATTTATTATTAAGACTGTCCTGTTTTTACTTTTATATAAATAATGGAAATATATAAAATGCAAAAAACACTAATAAAAACAGCCCTGGTAATAAAAAAAGACACAAATCTCTTTGGTGCAGTTTAATGTTTATTAAACCAAATTTGCATGTTCTTTTTGTTTGGACATAGTAGTAAAACTAAATACATACAAATGCACATGAAATAGGATAATTTGTTATACTGAAAACTTACTCGAAATATGATAGAAGTTTTGCAGCTTTTCACATTCTACAACAAAGTTAGAAAACCTACCTAGTAGTAGGTAAAGCAGTACAGTTATCAATTGGCTTAACTCAGTCAGACATGTTTATGATCACAGTGATCACAACTGTTACAGTTGAAAGAAAAATGCAATTGTAATTATTTTTTTGGAAAATACAAAAAGGATTTTTTATTATTTTCATACAAATATACAGTTACTACTATTAATCATTAACCCTCTATGGTGTTGCCCTCAGGCAACAAACTACCTTTTTGGACATCACACCGCCCTTTTAGATTTTTTTATTTAAAAAATGATATGTATAATATCACCTGACATGTCTTTCCAACGAAACAAGGGTATAAAGTGGTTGTGGCCTTTTGTTTGGGGATGGAGTAGAAAACAAAGCCACATTGGATCCACCAATTGGCAAGATAAATAACACTTTTTAGCATGTTTAAATTGTAATAATTTTAGAGAAAAAATATGTGCATCAGTATGTAAAGAAGTATTTTTGCCTTTTTTAGTTTCTATTTTCATACTAATAAGACAGTGTTTTTGTTTGTTGCCACAGTGCAACATTGTGACATAAAGGTACTAAAAAACCAAGGTTTTCTATATGATAAGTTGCATAAGCAAAGCAATATATGCATTAGAAAGTTTAGGAATACCAGTAAATGTACCAGTACTGTACATTTTGAGGTCCCTATGAGAAAAAAACAAGCTTATAAATCAAACAGAATGATGTCCTTTTAAGGCATATTTTTTCCTTGTATGCAATTTATTATATAAAAAACTTGGTGTTTTTGTACCCATATTTAGCATAACGTTGCACTGTGACAACAAACCAAAATCTGGGTCAGGGGTGGTGGGGGGATACATTTTATGATGGATATTTTATCAGTAATCGGTGAAATATTTTTTCACCACCAAAAATAAAAAGTCATGCCATGGCATAGATGGTTAATGTAATCACGAGAGTTAACAGCGCCACCTGCTGTCTGCGGAGTTATTTCCTGTTTTTTAAGCAGTAAATCCGAAAGTAAACGAGACAGATAAACGTTAAACATGAAGCGTGCTCTTTTGGTAAGCAGCATACAGCGTCAAGTTTGGGACATTCGACATCGTTTAGCCTACATTTAAATGTGCTCAATAATAGTAAGTACTGGCTAACGTTACGTGTTATTTTCATTAATCGTTTTTACTTTTTGTTTGTCTTTTGTCCACCGTGTTTTATTTAATGCTTTCCTGTAACTTTTCTAATAGACTTTCAAACATCATACGTTGTTATTGTATAGTTGTGTCCTTTGTGTGTTTTCTTCTGTGATTCTTAGAGCTCATGAGGTGTCCCTAAAATCTGACGTATATTTATTATTTTAAAGTCAAATCAAATGTATGAATTATTTCGAAATAATTGTGTTTTGAGTGTATGTAAATAGGGTATCAAGGATGTTTATGATTATCTTTTTGTCGAGATAATTTACATAAAGTGAAAGTCCGTGGTCGTGGTTTTCTTTCTCTGTGTATTTGTATCCTGACATACTGACCCCAGGGAACAGGGGAAAACACAGAGAATCGGTTGCATTTATGAATGAAAGCGATTATGTGTGGGTGTGTGTGGACAATTGGTCGTTTCTAGACATAGATATATACACTAGATGTCGCCTTGGGGTTCTAAGCATGCGTCAAAACCGCCGCCATCTTAAAACAGGGGTCTTGTCATAGGAAGTAGCTAGGTAAAGCTGCTATCTCCGCCTCTACTTCGAATTCATGGACGATGCCGGACTTTTGTGCTTCGTATGGATGTTAGGGCTACTAGCACTATGCATTATAGATAGAAAAAGTAGATTTTCAAAATTTTAAAACTTATTTTTTTTCTGGACTCAATGCTAAATACATGTGTGACTGTTGAAACGAACCAAAAGAAAACCAAGAAAATCGCGTTCATGACGATTTATGGGGATTTTATTTCTGTTACACACCATTGCCTACAATGACGCTGATGCAGAGTTCCCCTGTTTCAAGATGGCGGCTCTAGTTGAAGCATTCGGTCCAATGAACTGCCGTAGCCAAGGCGACATCTAGTGTGCATATCTATGGTTTCTAGACAACAAACGGTGTGATAGAGAAGTGTGTGTGCTGTGCTGTCACTGTCATGGGTTTATTGTTTAGGGAAGAAGGACTACGCGTTCTGTGCTAGATTTTGACTCATCTACTGTACTTCTGATTGGTCAATACACTGAGGTGGCAGCTGCCCGATTGGTCCCTATCTGTAAAGCCCGCCCCCACACCTTAACGTTACCTGGCTGCCAGGCAGTTTTTTTGGAAACACATGTCGTCATATCGAAATATTTATGTTGTTAGATAAGATTATGTAATCAAGTAGCAGCAGATATAGCAATATACTCCAGGTCAGGAGAGCACCGGAGCTGCCGACTTCGGAGTCTATGCTGTCTGGGGCAATCTTTACCAGTTGTCAAAATTTAGCACAACACCAACTAGAGAGAAGTTTGCAGTAGTCTACCTTAGATGCCTAAAATATCTGTCTACAATGTTTATGTACAGTGTATAAAAATGATGTAACTGTATAAAATATATAACCTTTTCAGTTACACAATTTAATGACTACCCGGTGACCCATGGGTGAAGCGGAAGAGATACAAGATGGAGATTTTGTTGCAAGCAGCAGGTATGCTACTAAATACAATACATTTAAAAACACACACAAATGTACACAGTTAAACTTACAAGGGATACAATTTAATACGTGTTTTATTTCAAATCAAGATCAGTGTCTCCAGTGCCCAGCTGCTTGTCTATGAAAAGCAGCAATGCTGTTGAGTATCCTCCATACATAGAAGATGGCAGTAATCCATGTGAACCCAGGTGAGACCTTCAAGCATCTTCAACTCAACCCAAAATTTTCATATCATACAGTACATATTAAATAATATTGACTGACTGCTGGAAAACTTCACCTGTAAGTCCGATATTTATGCATTTTCTCTTTATAGTAAGCAAGTAACATCTGAGTCACTTGTACACAGAACTGTGTCCACGAGTGATGTGTCGATCGAACAGCCTCCAAACATCAACTGCGAAATACAAGCTGAAGGAAAATCAGACAAAGTAACCAGCATGGGGTCCATCAGGAGTAACCGATCTAAATATAAAGCTGAGACAAGGAAAAAGTACAAATGTTCATCATGTTGCTTAAAGGAAAACACCACAATTTTTCAATATTTTATTATGTTCTTATCTCAACTTAGACAAATTAATACATACCTATCTGTTTCAGCACTTCGACATTGGGCGCAGTAATATTGACGGATGTTTAAGCGAGAAGGGGAGTAGTCAGAAGTGATTGTTACTGCGTGCCGAGGTCGAAGTGTTGCTAACTAAGGCTACGTTCACACTGCAGGCTGAAACGACCCAATTCCGACCTGTATCTGATATTTTCATGACAGTCTGAACGACACAGATCCGATCTTTGCAAATGTGACCCAGGCAGTGTTTGGGGTAACGCATTACAAGTAATAATATTACTTTTCTAAAGTAACGAGTAAAGTAACGCATTACTTTATAAATTTACACATTAATATTTGAGTTACTTTTAAAAAAAAGTAATGTGAGTTACTTTTCAGTTTAATTAATTAAATTTAAAAATAAAATAATGTACTGAATTAAACTGAACATATTATGTAGAATTACGCACTCTGTGTGCCTGAGCGGGGACAGTTTGAGTCAGAAACGGACATGGCATAAATAACACCTGCAAGGCCTGAAAGTAGAGGTCGACCGATATGGCTTTTTCTCTGGCCGATATTTAGAAATCAGGGCAGCCGATGGCCGATATGTTAGGCCGATTTTCTATTTGTACATAATAATCAAAATGTTCTCATCATTAGCAGATATTTTAAATGTAAAAATGTCACTATTTAAGTCAAAGTATTTAAAAAAATTATGACTGGTCTTTCTGAAGAGTTTTACAACCTCCTCTGCACCATGCATTTATCAGACACAGATATTACCTGACACTGATCATCTTTGATCAGTTTTTACCATGGCTTTTATTGCTTTGTAGGATAAAATCCTTATTTGGTAGACCTGATAAATTATTTATTTATAAAGTTAACATAGTAAATGTCCATGTTTTTTAGTTGAGACTGTTATTTAGGGCAAATCTTTCTAAACACATTTACATTCTCATTTCTGAGGCGCTATAAGTGACTGATTGTGCTGACAGTGACGTCTTGTGAGTTTAGTGTTGGGACAGATCTGTTGTTTCAACCGTTCATTCAAACGAATCCGTTCAAAGGAGTCAGTTCGCGAATCAGACGCGTTGTATGCTAAAGCCGAAAGTATACTCGGGACGTACCCGTCCGCGTGCAGCCCAAAATTTAAGACCGCGCGGACAGTCCGCAGCGAGTCCGCGTACAACAGCGCATGCGCGAGTTCGATTAGGAGGGTCCACTAGGTGGCAGTACACACAGTACAGTCCCATAGTCGAGGAAGAGTGCAGACGACCGATTCAAATAAGCACGTTGAAGAAGAAAGGAGGCATAAAAGCATTTCTTCTTCTATTATTCTACGTTCTTTGTTTGCGTTTGCTATATACTGTTTGTTGTTTGCAATGCGGTCGCCAGTCTTTTTCTATCCTGGTTTGATGCATGTCCTGTACAAGAAAGCGACTCTGTACTGCCCTCTGACGGCCAGGAAGAGTACGACGACACATTTGTACTGCGCATGTGCAAAATTCGGTCATCCGCACTCCAACCGCGTTGAGTATACTTTGAAAGCTACGCGGACGCGCGCGAGACGGACGCGGACGCGGAAAAAAGTATACCCGGCCCTTAACCCAGGCTGAGCAGCGCAAAACTGTAAACAAAGTGTTACTGTAACAACACGAAAAACATTTCCTCTGTGGATATGATTTGGTCTTCCGACCTTTCGCCATCAAGTCAGTTTTGTTTTGAGTAATAAAAGCAGGGAGACAGTTTAAAGACAGAAAGCATGCGCGTGCAGCTCTGCTCTCTCTGTCACGCAAACAAAACTCATCATCACTCATTAATCACATGAAATGAGCCTAATCTTTGCACGGACAGTGCACCGCGAGACATAAGCCCGTCGCGCTGTTGTACTGGCTGCTTAATTCCCGCGATCCCGCCATCGTTTACTAAAGCTGTTTGTGAACAAGGCACGGCTGCGGGAGCGATCTGCTTGCAGCGAGAGGCAGCGTCACGAGTTTTACAACAACGCTTAGGTGCCCGCAGATGTGCCTGCCTATTAATCGGCCTAATTTTGCAGCAAAATCGGCCAAAGCCGATTTTTTTAAAATATGCCAAAAATCGGCCAATAAATCAGTCGACCTCTACCTGAAAGAGATCAAGCCTCAGCCAAGTAAGAAAAAATAACACAAAAGTAACTTAAAAGTAACGTAAGCATTACTTTCCATGAAAAGTAACTAAGTAACGCAATTAGTTACTTTTTTGGGGGGTAAGTTAATATTGTAATGCATTACTTTTAAAAGTAACTTTCCCAAACACTGGACCCAGGCCACTTGGCTATGTGGTCCTGAATCCGATACGTATCCGATCTCATTTTTTATCCGCTTAAAAAATCGCCACGTTTTATTTTGTGTAGGGATGCACCGAATCCAGATTTTTTGGGTTCGGCCGAATACCGAATCCACTGTTTTTAAGATTTGGCCGAAACCGAATACCGAATCCTATTCGGATCCTTATTCCATTAATACAGTAAAACCAATTAATGAAGTAAACAACGTCCACAGCAGTGTATTTTTAATTTTAACTGTAAAAAAAAGGATAGGCAACATTATGCCAGGATGACAAGTGGGAAAAACTATTTTGACAATTACCACAAGCCTATGCATAATGAAAGCGATGCGGTGCGACACGCTCGCGTCCGCGAAATTTGAACCACCCATAAGGCTCACCGAAAGAAAAAGCTTTTCTCCACGTCAGCACCCGATGTGTGTGATCAACGGCCGCATGACTTCGACCAACGTAGTGCAAGCCTATGGTTTGGTTCGGTGGAAAAAAAATCTAAGATTCGGCCGAACCCGAACCCCGTCAAAAAGCCCATTATTCGGCCGAATCCGAATCGTGGATTCGGTGCATCCCTAATTTTGTGCCACCATACTTACTCATGTAACTACTCATGTAACAGTCTTTAAATAGGAAAAAACATGGAAGTGTTTGGTGGCTTCTAAATTCATCCCTGTTTGGATCCTAAGGAATGAATGGGGCTAGGCTAAACACATTAAAAAAAGATAGGATGTTTTAATTAGTCTAAGTTGAGGTAAGAACATAGTAAAATATTGAAAAACAGTAAAAAAGTTGTTGTCATCATATACTTACCCTAATGTTGTTCTTTCTTTGTTGAACACAAAGAGAAGATATTTTGATAAATTATGGTAAGTACACAGTTGACGGTACCACTACCCATTGACTTCCATAGTATTTGTTTTTTCTACTATGGAAGTCAGTGGGTAGTACTATCAACTTTGTGCTTATCATCATTTATGATTACACTTTCTTTTGTGTTTTCTCATAAGGGGTACGTGGGGGGTGCCAAAAAAGTTTGAGATCCACTCCTATAATCTAATACACAATAATGATTTTAATTCTAATGTCTCTCCAGCAGCTGGGAATCTGAACTTGCTGTCCTTAAGAAATTAAAATCAAACTTGAAAGTCAAGTGTCAATGTTTGCATGAAGGAATTGCCTGTCGGAGTAACCCAACACTCCTCAATGACATCTACACAAAGGTTTACATCACAGAGGATAGAGGCGGAGGGATCAATAATGAGCATGAGGTGAGACAGATTGAAGCAGCATCCAGAAGAACATCTACAGAGGACAGACCCATCGACTGCAATGACATCTTCAAACCATCACACGGGCAAGACAAACCCATCAGAACTGTGCTGACAAAAGGAGTCGCTGGCATTGGTAAAACAGTTTCTGTGCAGAAGTTCATTCTGGACTGGGCTGAAGGCAAAGCGAATCGAGATGTTCATCTCATATTTCCAATTCCTTTCAGAGAGCTTAATTTAATGAATAAACAAAAATTCAGTCTGTTGGAACTTCTCAGTATCTTTATCATGGAAACGAAACAATTAGAAATATCCAATGATAAATATAAAGTTTACTTTATCTTTGATGGTTTGGATGAGTGTCGCCTCCCACTGGATTTTGACAACAGCGTGAGGTTGTGTGATGTAAATGAATCGGCGTCAGTGGATGTGCTGGTGACAAATCTGATCCAGGGAAATCTGCTTCCCTCTGCTTTCATCTGGATCACCTCCAGACCAGCAGCATCTGATCTCATCCCATCTGAGTGTGTTGATCGTGTCACAGAAGTACGAGGCTTTAGTGATCCACAAAAGGAGGAATACTTCAGGAAAAGAATCAGTGATGAGGGACTGGCCGACAAAATCATCTCACACCTAAAGTCCTCCAGGAGTCTCTACATCATGTGTCACATCCCAGTGTTCTGCTGGATTTCAGTCACTGTTCTAGAGAAAATGTTGGGTGAAGCAGAGAGCGGAGAGATCCCCAAAACTCTTACTCAGATGTACACACACTTCCTCATCATTCAGACGAACATCAAACATCAAAAGGACTATGAGATGAAAGTGAAAGATGAGGAGATGATTCTCAAACTGGGCAAATTGGCTTTTGAGCAGCTTATGAAAGGCAATTTGATCTTCTACAAGGAAGACCTGACAGAGTGTGGCATTGATGTAGCAGAAGCATCAGTGTATTCAGGATTGTGTACTCAGATCTTCAGAGAAGAACATGGGCTGCACCACAGGAATGTCTACTGTTTTGTTCACATGACCATGCAGGAACATCTTGCAGCATTGTATGCGTACTTATCCTTTATCAACAATAAAATAAATGTGATCGATCAAAATACAACAACATGCTCGGACTTATCTGACATGCTTATGAACGCTGTTGATGAAGCACTAGCAAGTCAAACTGGACATCTGGATCTCTTCCTCCGTTTTCTTCTGGGTCTCTCCTTGGCATCCAATCAGGTTCTCTTACAACGCCTGTTGACCCACACAGGGTGCAGCGTCCAATGCACAGAGAAAACAGCCGAGCATATCAAGCACAAGATCATGGAGAATCCGTCTCCAGAGAAGTCGATCAACCTGTTCCACTGCCTGAATGAACTCGGTGACCATTCTCTTGTCAAGGAAGTTCAGTATTTTCTTACTTCAGGGACTATAAGAGGAACTAAACTTTCAGCCTCCCAGTGGTCAGCTGTCGCCTTCGTGCTGCTGACCTCAGAACAGCTGGATGTGTTACACATGAGCAAGTATGCCAGAATGTGCAGTGATATCGATGAAGTTCTTGAGAGGCTCCTGCCTGTGATCGAGGCATCTAGAACCGTTCAGTAAGTACTGAAATATTTATGTCACAAGTTGTTGTATTGTATGTAGCAAGATATTGTGAAAGAGTCACTATTTTTATCTTGTTTGTTTGTCACAGTCACGTACGTATGATGCACTTTTCACCCCCTTTTCGTAATAGTGAAACTAGAAAAGTTACAGTGGAACTTTGTAGAAAAGGGAAATTGTGTCAATGTTGAGATAAGGTTATTACCAGGGTTTCCCAAACTAGCGATATACAAATCTTTTTTATGATTTTTTTTGTTACATTAAAACATAAAATGTAAATATTTGTTTATTAAAACGCTAATGAAATATATATATATATTTCACTTTTTTAATCTGCATGTCATGTGACGATTTCAGAGCACTACAATGTTTTAGAAAACTAAGAACAGAATTGACATATACATTTCATGTAAGAATAAAAGAAAATTACCAGATGAAGGTCCAAAGACAGGTAATATAACAATAACTATGTAAGATGCATAATAATAAAATAAAAAAATAATAATAAAAACTTAAATGGATGAAAAATAAATGTTTTTTTTTATTAAATGTGCTATTAATTTATTGAAATATATTTACTTAAAATTTCAGGGGGTATTTCAAGTAAATAATTTAGGTCAATCGGGTTCGGCGGACATAAAGTTTGAACACCCCTGCTTTAAACAATGCAGTGATCAGTGGCGGCTCGTGGGGCACTAATTCAAAATAAGTGTTCGAAGTGTCGTGTGTGGTTCCTTTTTTCAAAATATGTGTCCTGTGCGTCAAAAGATCCTGTGTGCAACACGTGTTTTGTCAAAATAAGTGCCTGCTGCATACGCATCAAAACCATTTATGATAAAAGAAACACGTTCACAAAATACATGCAAAACACTACCTTAAAGGGATAGTTCACTTTAAAATGAAAATTTTTGGGAAGTATTGTGATACATGACTCAGAAAATATTTTGATAAATAATGGTAAGCACACAATTGAAGGTACCTATTAAATTCCATCATATTTTTTATTCCTAATATGGAAGTCTATGGTCACTTACTGCTGTGTGTTTATCATAATTTCTCAAAATATCTTCTTTAGTGTTCATCAGAAAAAAGAAATTCATACAGGTTTAGAACAACATAAGGATGAGTAAATGATGACAGAATTTTCATTTTAAAGTGAACTATCTGTTTAACAGTAAACTCTGTTTACGCATGAGATTATGCGAGTATCTGGCAAATGCGAGTGTCTCTTTTATCATAAACCCTTTAGACGCATCTGCAGCAGGCACTTACTTTGACAAGACAAGTGATGCACATAGGATCACTCGGCACGCAGAACAGATATTTTGAAATTATGAACCACACACATGACGGGCTACATATATGTTGAGACGAACTTCACATCGAGCACCCTCGAAAAAAGAAGTCACCGGCCGCCACTGGCAGTGATGTATTTGATTATAGATCATTCTACCAAACAGTTTGAGATGTTAGTTTAGTTGCATTTTGTTCACTGAAGTTAGATAAGTAAGGGATAATGTAGAGGCAGCTGGTAGTTATCGGGAAATAAGCCCCGACAGTGTGATCAGAACCCGACGCGAAGCGGAGGGTCTTGTATCACACTGAAGGGGCTTATTTCCCGATAACTACCGGCTGCCTCTACATTATCCCGCTTATTACACGGCTACTTGTCACATTAGAAAAAAAACGGACATGAATATGAATTTGAAACATTTTATTGGCATATTTGTTTTAAATTAACATTTTTATCCTTCCGCGAAACTTTGCACAGATGCATAAAATGATCGTAATACCTTATTAAGATCCTCTGCTTCATACTTGTCTGTCTCCATTTTTTCTCTTTTAGCCAGTCTTTGAGAAGTTTTAATGCCCATTCTGTATTTTTTTGTGTGTTGGCTTCGTAGCTGTCATGCTCTATTTTGTCAAGTTCAGTCTCAGTAAGCTGTCTGTGTCTTGTCGTGGTTGTCCAGTGTTTGTCACAAGATGGCGCCAAACAGACAGTAATCTTTATTGATCTTTATTGGCGCGGAGCGATTTTACTCGTACAAGTCGTACCGGCTATGCGTTATTACTTTGGAGCGGTTATTATTTGAAAAGAACGAACCTGCAAATGTCTCAACTGACCAATCAGAATCAAGCATTCCAGAGAGCCGTGTAATAATAGTGTATAATGATGTGTATATTTTGTCTACAGTCTTCATTATTGTATACTGTCAGCCAAATGCTGTCCAGCTCTGGCCTCGGCTCTAAGCTCAAAGATTTCATGTCTGAGAGAGCTGAACTTGAATGGAAATGGACTTCATGATGAAGGAGCAACCGAACTCTTTCACGGTCTGGAGAGTCCACATTGTAAATTGGAGATACTGAGGTAGGCCGAGCCATCTAAAGCTTAGTACAAGACTATCATATACAGTAGTAGCCTATATATGCAAACATATGCCTTAAATGTAAAAATACACTACTATTCAAAAGTTTAAAAACACTTAATTTTTTTATACATTGTAGAACAAATAAACTCATCAAAATTATGGAACAACCCAAAGGGAAATATGGGAATAACATAAATCAAATAAATCTAATCAGTTAATATAATCAAATAAATAAAGTGGTTGCATTTTATTATTTTGAGTGTAGTCACCCTTCGCTAGAATTTGCAAAATCATACTCTTGTCATTTTATCAAGCCGCTTTTGGGGTTGCTTTTTAAACAGTATTGAAGGAATTATGGGGTGCTTTGTTCATTATTTGGTTCATCATTTGCTCCTTAGGCCATTGCTGCTCCAGTTGAGCTACAGGAGCATGTTAAGTTTTAGGCACAATTATGTTTTCGTCTACAAAATATATAAAATACACTTTTAAACATTTAAACATACACCTTTAGATTAAACTTTTTTTTGTTGTTGTTGAAAATTTTAATCAAATATTTCCAATCTGAATGGTGCATTTCTCTCTCTAGATAGTTTTCATTATACAAATCTCAAGTATCTCATAGATCTTTTGAATTTAATTTAAGTTCCATATAGCATTTATAATAACATTTATTTAGCTCATCATGTGTGTGGCTCGTCATTTCAAAATGTGTTTGGCACGTCATTTGAACCCATGTGCATCATGTGTCAAAATACGTGCCTGCTGCAGGCACTTCGAAGGAGTTTATGATAAAGGAGTCGCTCACGTTTGCCAGATACTCACAATCTCATGCATAATCAGAGTTTAGTGTTAAGTGAGTGTCTTGCGAGTATTTTGTGAACAAGAGCGTCTCTTTTATCCTAAACCCTTTTGACGCGTGTGCAGCAGGCACTTATTTTGACATGGCGCATGATGCACAAGAGTTCACATGATGCACCGGACACATATTTTGACATGATGAGCCACACACATAACACTCAGAACACATATTTAAAATTCGTGCCCCTTGGATGAGAAGTAATCGGCGCGCCACTGCTCATATTCTGTAAAACTAATTATATAAGAACCTAATCTTCATTACACCATTTGTTTTCATACAGGCTTGCAAACTGTAAACTGGCAGACAAAAGCTGTTCTGCTCTGGCCACTGCTCTTAAATCAGAATCCTCCAGTTTGAAAGAGCTCAACCTGAACTGGAATAACCTGCAGGATGCTGGAGTGAATCTGCTCGCCACTGGACTGGAGAATCCACATTGCAAACTAGAGACACTGAAGTAAGATGAACTTCTTAAAAGGCTAGTTCACCCAAGAATAAAACGTCTGGGGAAATTCTGTAAAATTATACAAACCTGTATACAATTCTTTTTTCTGCTTTATACAAATGAAGATAATTTGAGCAATGTTTTTACACCAAACCGTTTTTAAGCACCATTGACTTCATAGTATTTTTTTCTCCTACTATGGAAGTCAACCGTGCTTCTGTTCCTGCATGATTACAAATCAGACTGATCTCACGGAAAGTCGTGTTATAGTCATGCAAAATTTGTTTAATTTATTCGTGTCCATGGCACGAAATTCAGCTTTTTTCTTGCCTTGAGCACAAATGTCTTTTTCGTGTCACTCTCACAAATTTCTATATAATAGTTTTTCGTGTGCATTGCACGACTTTCTTTTTCGTTTTATTTTATTTTTTGTTTTCTTATTGTTTTTTCCTATTTTCTTACCATCGTCGTTTGTGGTTAGAATCACTTTCTGTTAAAATTTTTGACATCCTAACCCAAACCACAACTCTAACCTCAGCTCCAGGCGAGAATAGTTTTAAAAGCGGAAGAAAAACATATAGAAACCAATACATAGAAGTCCATCCAAACCCCAAATCTAAACCCAACCCCAAGCGACAATGATTTAAAAATAGGAAAAAAACAATAAGAAAACCATACATAAAATGACATAAAAAAAGAAAGCCGTGCCATGGACACAAAAAACTTGATAGAAATTTGTGCGGGTGACACGAAAAAGACATTTTTGCTCAAGTTAAATTTCGTGCGATGGACACAAATAAACTAATTTTTCGTGACTATAACACGACTTTTTGTGTGATCATGTTGTTACAAATGTATTCCTTTGTGTTCAGCTAGACAAAAAAATGTATACAGGTTTTTAACATCTTGAGGGTAAGTAAATAATGATTAAATAATAATTGAATTTTTGGGGGGAAAACTACCCATTGAAGAACAATAAACAAAAAAAAAATGATTCAGTCCATGTATTGATAATTTTCTGTAAAAATAGTATAAAGGTTGTTAGAATGTGTTTGTGTGAGACACAATACCGCCATAGGGGCCAGTACATACTAATTTTAGACATTCAGTCAGTAAATCCTTTAACATTTGTCTGTTTTTTCTGCAGGTTACGGAAATGTGGCTTCACAGATTCAGGCTGTGTTGCTCTGGCCACAGCTTTGAACTTGAACCCTTGGCATTTGAAAGAACTCCATTTGAATAGAAATGATCTTGGCGATAGAGGCATGACACTGCTTTCTGGTGCATTGCAGAACCCTTGCTGTAAACTGGAGATATTAGGGTACAGTACAGTACACTAATTCCTCTGTAAGCCATGTGCATTTTGTTGTAGTTCACACTAGACTGAATTACCCTGCTAAAATTTTTTTGGTTTCTTAAAATATTCCCCTAACATTAGTTTTTAGTTTCCAGAACGTAATTTTTTAAGGTCTGTTTTTGGTTAGCCAGGAAAGTTAGGAGAACGTTTTACTAACCTAATAATAACATTCTTAAAACCCAAAACGTAGACTAATGTTTACTAATGTTTTCCAAACCAGAAACTCCTCTATATGCTTAACAGTTTGTTGACATTAAAGAAGTTCCTTTTAATTGAATCTAATCTTATGCATGGTGATCTTGAATCATCTTTGTTCTCTCTCCAGTGTGATTAGATGTGGTATCACAGATGAAAGTTGTGCAGCTCTGGCTTCAGCTCTGAGATCAAACCCCTCACACTTGAAACAGTTGGATCTGTCTGAGAATAAACTTGGAGATTCAGGATTAAAAAAGCTCACTGCTGGATGCATGAGTCCTTTCTGTAAACTAGAAACATTGAGGTAGGGTCATCATATACTGTAGGATCATCGCTAGTGACTGAGTCACCCGATAAAGAGGTGAGAGTGATTCTTTGTCGTTTGTCTCTCTGCAGACTGATGTATTGTGATATCACAGAACACGGTTGTGCCGCTCTGGCTTCAATTCTGAGATTAAACCCATCACACCTGACATACCTAAACCTGTCTGGAAATATACTTGGAGATTCAGGAGTGAAGCTGCTGTCTGCTGGACTGGAAAATCCAAACTGTAAACTTGAGAAATTTAAGTAAGATCATGATTTTGAAATATGCCCTCTCTAAGACATTAATTTAAAGCATACACTAAAAAAAAAATGCTTGGTTTTTTTCCAACCCAGCATTGGGTCAAAAAGAGACAAACCCAGTACCAGCCTGTTGGGTTGTAATTTAACTTTAAAATGCTGGGTTGCTTCAACCCATTGTTTGGTCAAATATAAAAAAAAATTGGGTAAATTTAACCCATCGACTGGGCTTGACCCCTGTTGACCCAACATTTTTTTGAGTGTAGTAATGCTGTTTTTAACTACACTACTGACACTTTTTTTGCAGATTGATGTATTGTGGGATCACTGATGGAGGTTGTGCTGCTTTGGCTTCATTTATGAAATCAAACTCATGTGATCTTAAGGAACTCTATCTGGATAAGAATGATCTGGGAGACTCTGGAGTAAAGCTGATCTCTGCTGCGATGGAAAATCCACACTGTAAACTGGAGTCACTGAAGTAAGATTAAAGGAATAGTCTATCCATTTTTCATATTAAACTATGTTATTACCTTAACTAAGAAGAGTTGATACATCCCTCTATCATCTTAGTGCGTGCACGTAAGCGCTAAAGCGCGCTGCGACACTTCGATAGCATTTAGCTTAGCCCCATTCATTCAATGGTACCAAACAGAGATAAAGTTAGAAGTGACCAAACACATCAACGTTTTTCCTATTTAAGACGAGTAGTTATACGAGCAAGTATGGTGGCACAAAATAAAACGTAGCGCTTTTCTAAGCGGATTTAAAAGAGGAACTATATTGTATGGCGGAATAGCACTTTTGGGAGTAATTATATATAATTGTTTAATTGTTCCAAAGCAGCTTTACATTAATAAAAACAAGAAAAAACATGGAAAAATCAGAGGACAACAAAAGTAGGATAGTACAGCGGCTAAGATTAAAATGTTCTAGTGAGTGGAGTAATTATGTAACGTATAGAAGAAAGTTGAAAGTTAAGCTGATGTCAGATTACTCCCAAGGGGTTGAAAAACTCCTAGGAGAAAAACCCTGTGGGAGACAAGTGCTAGGGAGAAAAACCTCTAGAGAGAGAGCCAGACATAGCTGATCCTTCTATACTATCAAATTTAATGAAAATGTAAAAAGAAATTAAAGGGAAGTGGTTGTGGTTGCTGGTCAGACATCGGCTGGGCAATACATTGAAGTAAGGCCAGTAGATCAGTGGTGTGATGAGCTTCATGGCAACAGGCAGTGGGTCTGTTAGTCTAAGTGTCTTCGATTTCTTGGACGAAACAGGGAAAGAGAAACAAAGTATAAGGGTCGCTCTGTAATGCAAGTGTCATACAGTATAAGGGATGAATGTGTGCTTAGTTCCAAACAAGTTAACTATTGCGGCATAAGTACATTTTATGAGACAAATTATGTGAATGTTTTGTTAAAAAGATATGTTTTTAGTTTTGACTTAAATAGTTTCAAATAAAATCTCAAACATTGTTGGGTAAATCATTCCAGAGCTTAGGGGCTAAGTAGGAAAATTATCTACCACCTTTGGACAATTTTGATATTCTAGGGATTAACAGATTTTGTGACCGAAGGATGTTGTTCTTCTCTTTGCAGGCTGTGGGAATGCAATATAACAGATCAAGGTTGTATTGCTCTGGCTTCATCTTTGAGATCAAACCCTTCACACCTCAGAAATCTTTATCTTTTTGGGAATAATCTCGGACCGTCAGGAGTAAAGCTGCTCTCTGCACTAATTGATGATCCGGATAATTCATTGGAGAATTTCGAGTAAGTGGTCTATTAATACAACCGCTATACTTATATACAGTATCTACTATAGAGTTAAACAGTATGGCATCTTCAAAAATACACTTTTTAATATAAAAGTTCATGATTTTATAATCTATTGAACCTTTTCCACTACTAAACAGAAAGGTTTTTCAGATGTTAAAGGTTCTTTAGGGAACCATCCAGTCAAAATTAGGTTGTTTTATGACATAATTTATTTTTAAGAGTGCAGGTTTAGTTTTCTGACTCAGTTTAATCTCTTTAAAGATCACTCCAGCTTGGCACAGACTAATGAAAGATGTTTATTTCTTATTTGTTGTCCATCAGTTTATACTAGTCGATTAAACTACTGACTGAAGATGATCGCTGAAGAGATGATGTGACTGATACTGAAGACATCTACAGGGATTATAACAGTACAAAATATATAGATACTGTATATGTTAATATATGAATTTTACACATCATATAATTATGTTACACATTGTTTATCCTGTTACAGAACTGAATACTGTAGTGTGTAGGGGAGAGCAGGGGCGAAAGTACAATTTTTTAGAAAAATTTTTTTTTTAGACATATATATATTTTTGCTGTGGTCCATAACTCACAAGTGTGGTCTATCAATACCAGGTGGAATTTTGAAAAAATGTAAAATTACTTCTGTATAATTTCACTTTAAACTTAAAGGTTCTCTAAGCGAATCTGCGGGACGTTAGTTATTGTTGACTTTCGAAACTGTTTTCAAACAGACGGAGCGTAGCTAACTCCTCCCCCTCCCCCTCCCTTCCGTGCTTTCATGAACGCGCCCAACCCCCACCCCCAAATCCTTCTTGTCGTTTATTGGCTGGAATACTTTGTTTTGTTTTGTGAGCTAGGTTTGGCCATTTGTTGATATTGCCGTTTGTGAAGCCTGGGCTGTCTACAAAGATCGCGTTTTTTTACAGTTTGATCAGCGGACAGGCAGCAAGCAGATAGTGAGGAGATGTTTCCGGTATGTAACAAAAAATGTTTTATGGTCTAAAACGCTTCAATTCGCTTAGAGCACCTTAAAGTAGTGAATTGTTGCTTTTGACCCTGGCAGCAGGGAAAGTAACACACAGGTGGGTCAAAAGTAACACAACAAAACAAGATAGATTTTTGTGTTACACTTGTTTTTATTAAATACATTTCCTTAGATAGTACGACCAGGTATGGCTTGGCACAGCTCACTTTTAGGGGGTTTTCCACTGTTTACAGTACCTCGTAATTTTTTTAGTACCACCTCGGTTAATGTTCCAGCAAAACCCAAATAAAACATGACGATACGCTGCCTGCGTTGCTCCCGTGTTGAGCAATTACGATGATGTCACGCTAGAAGAGGCGGCATGGTCCCGAGCTGCATCGTACCACACAATGGAAAAGCGACAATAGAAACATAAGAACAGTACTTTAAGTTACTGTCAGTCATTTTTATATTATGGTGGTTTGGCCATAAACACAGGTTATTAGGTTACTGCTATGACTTGAAGTCTTCATCTAAGTGAGTGTAGATGATATTAAATATCAAAACACTTTTTTTAATGAGGACAAAATTACTGAGTAGACATTTAAGAAAAATAATTTCTAAATATGTGTTTTGAATAGTTTGTTTGATCAAGTGGATTGTTTACTTTGACTAATGGCTGGTTAGTCAAATGCATTGTTGTCTCTAAAAGCATGTTTTCCTCACGTACATTTTTATTCATTTAATGTTACATTTCAGGTCAGACTAAAGATTTAATGCCAGCTGTTATTTATATGTATAAATGTGTTATTACTCTCTATGTGTTTATAACGGGACATATTTTATATACACAAAGAATTAAATCAAGCCTTTAATAAATATATTTATTAATGTCATAGACCATTACTGTACTTATTTTTAGCTGGACCTCTGTAAACTCCTGTTTGGCATCATTTGTATTACAACAGGAATTTAGTATTCTGGATGTGTATTGGATTGCACCTCAGACCATGTATTTTCACAAAAGCTGTTAATTTCTACCATATTGTATTTCAACAAAATATTATTATGCTACACTCTTCTTGCAGTGTTCAGTATTTTTGGCTGTAAAGATGTGTTAGATCTTTTCTACCAGAAAATAACAACATAAAAACAAAATAGTTTTCAATTGATGTGATCTGAAAAAAACAAAATATACTGTACAAAAAAATACCACGTAGCAGGAAGCTATACATTACATAAAATATTTTACACACACTGCTGCAAATCTTACCCTGAAAAACATACTGTACTTTAGATATTATATATTAAAGAGTAGAGATTGGTAATGTTTACCAAAATGGAAAATGTTCACCAAATTGTAACTAAGACAAGTTTTTAGTGCTGTGGTTTTGTGATAATTTGTGTGTGTGACAGAACTTGATGTTAGATGACACTAGAGGGAGCTATTCATCCAATCAGAAAAAGAAAATCTGCATACCAGTCTTATATAAGAAAAATCACTCTTTGCTGTATGAAATAAAAAACACTATTTATTAACAGCTCTATAAGATTATTGTCTGCCTGCTTTCATGGTGTTCTTAAAAGGTAATATATCAGTAAGATAGATCCCAATGATCTATAAAGTCATTTGAACCTATGAGATTTACTTTAGATATTACTAAGAATAACAAACATTCAGATTATTTTATTGGCTATAAGAGGTCAAGTTTATAAACTGTGTTGGTGAGGATGAGCAGGGTGGTATGTGTATTGGTATTTGACAGGTGCACGCTAACACCCTATCATTTCTTGCAGGTGCAAGTATGGGAATGTAAAGGTCAGAGGTCTTGTTTATCATGTGAGGTCATGTTAATGGTCATGTTCATGGGATATGCTATCTTCAGGTCTAATCTCAGATGTCTGTGTAAGACTTAAAAGATAGTTATCGATAGGACAGCGTGATAGAAGGTGTATGAGGGGTCTGTGATGAATGATTAATTACTTAAAAATTACTTAAAAAATAAACAAAAATTATAATTTGCAATATGTTTGGGCTTTTTTTCTAAATTCAATGAATATCATTATCAGTTTAACTGAGTAAACAGTTGATGAATGATTAATTACTTAAAAATTACTTAAAAAATAAACAAAAATTATAATTTGCAATATGTTTGGGCTTTTTTTCTAAATTCAATGAATATCATTATCAGTTTAACTGAGTAAACAGTTGACCAAAGAGTTAAAAGATGAATTTTATAATTTTCTGTATTAGGTTTAGGTATTTTCCTTAAAGGACAACATGCACCAATTCGGAATGGCCTCCACACATTTACTATATTGGTAAACAGTATAATGATATATAAGATGCAAATCTGTTCATACAACAAAACAGTGATACTAATTGTTAAAAAGGCACATTAAACTAAGGTGCAAAGCAAAACGTACTAATGAAATATTTGTGGTTACATAATAATGTTTTACTCTAAAAATCAGGATTACTCAAAAAGTCTTCCTGAGACATTTATAGAGTGCAACAATCCACGACAATGTTCATCTATGAAAATGATATTTGACGCTGAAAAAAAAGCAGACGTGTACTTTTCCTTGTCCAACTGCTGCAGATTTTTGGAAATAAAAGCCAATTCTTGTGACTTAATTAAGGATTTAAACATTGACAGGTGCACTGCTGTATGATGATGACATTAATTAGGCATCCTTTAAAGTTGGAGATCTAAAACTGTTTAGATGCTCTCAATTTTAAGATAATTAGCAATTTACAGATTTCACATCTGAAAGTGAGGCAAACGCATAACGTATATTAATGTTTGTATATTTAGTTTTTTTAAAGATTGCACATTTAATGCACCAATTATTTATTTCATGTTTTGTAAAAGTTTGTATTCAGAAGTTTAAGAATAAAGTATTTTATTTAAGTATCGATTTTTGTATTATTTATTTTGTATTAATACATAACCTCACTGTATTCATTTATAATGTTACATTATAGCGTGACATTTGTGTAAATAATCTTCAAGCACAGGTGACTCAGTGTTGTGGGAGGGGGCCCCAAACAAATTCTGCTTAGGGCCCCCAAGAGGCTCAAGCCGGCACTGGACTAAAACATGCAAAATGTGATCTAAGGTTTATAAGTCAATGAATGAGATGTAGCCTAAGCTTTACTTTACTTTATACTTTATTGTCTCATTTCTGAGAAATTTGTCTTAGACATCATAACACAGCCAGTACAAAACCATACAAAAAAAAAACATACAGTGGATACATATGGTTAAAGGAATATTCAATTTTCTTAAAGGAAAAAAACAGATAATTTACTCGCCACCATGTCATCCAAAATGTTGATGTCTTTCTTTGTTCAGTCGAGAAGAAATTATGTTTTTTGAGGAAAACATTGCAGGATTTTTCTCATTTTAATGGACTTTAATAGAGCCCAACATTAAATACTTAACTCAACACTTAACAGTTTTTTTCAAAGGAGTTTCAAAGGACTATAAATGATCCCAAACGAGGCATAAGGGTCTTATCTAGCGAAACAAATGTCATTTTTGAAAAGAAAAATAAAAAATAGGCTATCCACTTTTTAACCACAAATTCTCGTCTAGATCCGGTCCAGCGTGACCTAACGTAAATGCGTAGTGACGTAGGGAGGTCACGTGTTACATATATAAAACGCACATTTGCGGACCATTGTAAACAATAAACTGACACAAAGACATTAATTAGTATCAGTTGACATACAACAACGTAGGAACGGTCCTCTTTCTCAACACTTGTAAACACTGGGGCGGAGTTTCGCGTTCGTCCTCTGTGACCTCTTGACGTATTGCGTGGGGTCACGCTGGCGCATCACGACCGGATCTAGACGAGAAGTTGTGGTTTAACAGTGCATATTTTTTATTTTTTTTTGTCAAAAATGACAATCGTTTCACTAAGACCCTTATGCCTCGTTTGGGATCATTTATAGTCCTTTGAAACTCCGTTGATAAAAACTGTTAAGTGTTGAGTTAAGTATTAAATGTTGGGCTCTATTAAAGTCCATTAAAATGAGAAAAATCCTGCAATGTTTTCCTCAAAAAACATAATTTCTTCTCGACCGAACAAAGAAAGACATCAACATTTTGGATGACATGGTGGCGAGTAAATTATCTGGATTTTTCTTTTAAGAAAATTGACTATTCCTTCAAGTACCCAGTTACAATATACACAATTATTCACAGAATAAAATATAGTTACATCATACACAATCTCTAAAGCGTGACTCAAAAAACTGTGAACCTGCAAACAATATTCTATGATGGGATTAGGTTATATTGTATTTTAAATAACCTAATAAAATTTGCTACATGGTTGGAAAAAGATGATATAATAAAAATGCTAATAAAAATGTTCATATTAAGGTTAAATTTAGAGGAATTTTAAGTATTGGGATTCGGTATTCTGGAAATATTATATAACACCTTAATGCGTTCATAAAACTGCATCTTTTGTTGTTTCATGTGTGGGCCGTGAGTGTTTGTTTAAAGTTAATGGGTGATATAACACACATTACCATTGTTCAATAGTATTTCTGTGGCGGTTATGGATGAAAAACTTGATTGACAGCAGAATGGCTGAAAGGATTTACGATCAAGGGAATCTGCTAATTTCTGCAATATCATACTTACTCAGCTGAACTGTTTTATAATGTAAGCTTTAGCATAATTCAGGGCTTATATTTATTGTATTCTTATGTGTAAGTGAATGAGCTCGTTAAGCGTGTGTTAATGTGTGTAGATGTATGTTTTACAGAAGCACGAGCGGTTGAGTAATGTGGTCACGTCACATTCCAGACACACTCGCCACGCGACAGCAGCAATACGATCTATCGAGCGGAACACGACACGCGCACCCCCACTCACCAGGACACACAACAGTTTAACTGCTTTCTGTCACGCTTATGTGTATGTCTCATTGTATTATGACTACACCTACGTAGCTACTTGCCTCTTATGGGTTTTTATCCAGATCCTTCCGTCCTTCGTTGACACTTTCTTTCCCTGCCGAGTGTCCACACATCCTATTTGCGATTACAAATACCACTATGAACCATCAGCAACTCCAATTCAATCTATTACAAAATTATTTTGTATTTTGCTCATTTCAATAGTGGTGTTCTGGTGTTTTCCATCCGGCAGATATTATCCCACCAATAAAACCTAACAGAGTGAGACCACAGTTTCCATAACAACCAATGCAATTCCTATTAAAGCGATAACGAATTTCTTTGATGTCTGTTTCTGCAGGGTTCTTTCATTTGCACTTTGGTGAAATTAAAGTGCCTCTTATTTCTAGGAAGAGCTATTAAGTGTATGTGTGCTTAAGTGTCCATTAGGTGGCGCAGTAATCGGTCAGTGTTTAATATGATTACCTTCAACAGGGCTATACTGTACTTAGAAAACTTAGCCTATATTTTAGCAGTAGGCCTACAGTATAGTATGTATACTGTGTACAGTATACACTGTAAAAAGTGAAAGTTGGATTAACTTCAATTGGTAACACCAAATATTTTTATTTTTATTTGTTAATAAAGGTCCAACTTTTACTTTTACTGCATTATGTGCTTATAACATTATATTATACATGCAGTAACCGTATAGTTCAGTCTTTATTATAGAGAAAGTACATAAAGTTGCTTCACTGTGCTATAGAACAGTGGTTCCCAAACTTTTTAATTCTGCGACCCACTGAGACGGGTATAATCTCAGAACCCACAAAAATATTTTTCATAGAAATATGCAAAAAAATACATTTAGAACTACAAAAAGAAATGTGTTCTCTTTTAGAAGAGCGTAGTTTATTTCCATTGCAATTGTATACATTAAATGTAATTTTAATTGCAAATACCTGATATCAAAACCATTGCCATTAATAGGACAACGTAGTTTTTGTGTCATTCATTACAACCAAGTGTGACCCACCTGATCACATTGTGTGACCCACCAGTGGGTCCCGATCCAAAGTTTGAAAAACCCCTGCTATAGAAAAAACTATTCTTTTTTAGATTAATAAAAAATATAAATAATATAAAAAATGAATGAAAAAATCAATGCAATCTCTTAGGAATTCTTTCTTATTTTATGAGGTGGCTAATTCGTATGACCACACTGTTTTGTTCTGTACGATTTGCTTTCACCTCTGTGATGTTGGGGTTAGGGGTGGGGTTTTGTTAATATTTTATGATAATTGTACATTTTTGTACTGTTCACTTCATACGAATTCATATGAATTAGCCAAGTTGTAAAAAATATGTAAAAAAATTCAGGCTTTTAAAAACCTTTGACTGAATGTTTTTTTTTTTTTTTTTGAGGAACCAAAAATAGTTATTTTTAGATGGCATGCTGTGAAGAACCTTTTGAGCACTTTATTTATGTGTGCAGACTGCAAAGAGTTGACATTTTGAATCAAAACTACAACGATTTACAATGATTTATTCACAGCTGTTTAAAAAAAAAAAAAAAACTCACCATGCATTGAAAGGTATACATTTGATAAGTTTATCTGTTCCCTGCATCAAACCCAAGATCTTTTGTACTGTTAACGCAATGCTCTACCAGTTAAGCAGCACACTAAACTAAAACGAAATTAAAATAAAAAAATGTAAAATAACTTTTAATTTCTAACACTGGATGCTCCTCTCATGCAACTTTATCACTGAAAACCTGAGATTTTACAGTTAAAGGTTTATATTGTTTACAGTGTACAGTTACTCATGCATCACAGCTATAGACACACATTAACTATTACACCAGGCAGAGGAGCATTCTGGCATGCTCTCTTTACCTTATACATGATGTATTACTGCAGACCTATTAGAGATCAAGATAACAGGGCTTCCTTAATTAGGGAGGCACACACTGCCCGTTTAAACTTTAACATTATCTCTGTCAAGCAGTCTCCTAATGTCTAACATCTACAAAATTGCACACTTGATCTATGGTTTAAATTAGCATTTAGTAGTATTTGCTCTTGTTAACATATTATCATTCTAAACCATTGCTTCAGAATTAAAATATATATTTTTTGCCTAAAAAGCTAACTGGAAATTAAATAAACATCTCAGTTCTATATTACTAGCCACAAAAGATCTTGTTCATTTTCATAATCTTAACTTTAAGTACTTTGAATGTATATTGTTTTTTTTTTGTGATAATGAATGTAATGCAAGGAACAGTTAGGATATAAATAAATGTGCAGATAATGGATAGCCATAAATATAAAGTTTTGTCAGATTCACTAACCATGTGATTAAAATCTAACAACCAAGTAAGCAAAAAATATGACATTCAAAGATTCATATTTTTTATCTAAAAATGCAAGGATGGTGTTTTAAATGTAAACTTGATTATATTTGTGTATACTTAACGTCAACCACAGAGCAACATTTTGAAACGTCCTTGGTCGAAATGTCTAATGCTTAATGTTTTTGTTAAGAGTTTATGTTCAATAATTATACAATAAAAATATCTTTAGTATATATCTGGATGTATGTTTTGTTTCAATGTTTTTACTTCTGTGTTTATTTGTGAATTTTATGGAGTTCTGCTGTTAATGTTACACCTCTGTGTCCATCTAGTTAACCAGACAACTCTTCAGGAATGTGACAGTCTTTTTAAATGACACATTATCATTTACGTTTTCTTTCTTTTAGTTTTTTGAGTAGGTAAGACTGAAGTGTTTGATGAAGTTATTCACATCAGTCAAAAGAAGACTTACTTTACATCACTGGAATAAATCTTTCGGTACTGCAATCCCAAGTGAGCTGTAAACCTGCAGATCCTACACAATATTGTGCCAGTTAACTTATTGTGTCAATTTCATATTGTTTGAATTTTCATTCACTATTCAAAACTAACATTAGTTGGGTGAAAAAAACGTTTGAGATTTCAAATCTTTAAATGTGTCTTCCATTCAAAATAACTATTACTATTAATTAACTAAACTTAACTATTAACTAGTCCAATTATAGACATTCCCTCTAACAACACAATCATGTCAATCTTATTGCTTATTTACTATATAAACATCTTCAAGCCAAATCTAAATAAACTGAGAAAAAAAACTTTTGGACATCAGTTGCACATGATTGAATGTGTTTTTTTTTCCAAAATTAAATGAACATGAATTAAAATTTATTTCATTTTAAGAAAACTTGATTCAATCATTTTGAATCGGTGTACATTATTAAATTACGTAGATCCAACAACTTAAAAAAAATAATTTTAAGAAATTTTAATTCAATCATGTGCAACCGTGGATTTTTTGTGTATAGCCTATACCTTTTATTTATTTATAGACGTTTTATTTATGTGTGTTGTCGCGGTTAGGCGTCTTGGAAAAACGTAACTTCTGGGGCCTCATTTATAAAATGCTGCGTAGAAACAATCCTACATTTGATCTTACGATCGTTTATCAAAAATGCGTATGTGTGATTCATAAAATGAACGTACGCACAGAAAACATGCGTTCACCTTTCTTTCAGATGTGAAATCTATAAATCGCAAATGAACTTGAACTTGTGCTCAGCTGAACAGTTTCAGATCTCCACCTTTTAAACAATGCCTAATTTAATATTAAATGTCTGTCATTGAAACACATAAATACAGAAGCAGCATATGGCGGACTCTCTCGGCTGTAGGCAGTTATGTTGTCTCTTGTCTCATAAAGGTCAAAATTAATTCATACTGACTTACAAGGTGCACCTGACTATAAGACGCAGCACCAGCCAAGTTATGAAAAAATAATGCGGCTTAAAGACCGAAAAATACGGGTAATCTTATCTACTTGTTAATTATTTTGCTTGTTATCAGAAATAAACTAAAGGACTGTTGTTATTGATTCTGTAAGTTTACCGGAAGTTTGTTCCACAAAAGCTGTTTGTTTATGTTGTTACTGCTGAAACCGTCTATAATAAAATGATTGTAACAAACACACACATAAATATACACATATAGGACACACACACACACACGTTTATATAATAGACCTGTTCTTTGTGTGAATCTTCTAGTCAAGTTTCTTTTTATCATAATCCTTCCTTGTTCAACCGTATTTCCGAGGCTCTTGTACCTCACAAGGTGCTCTTCCCTGTCGACCTCTCAATCTGGAGGCCATCTGCAGGGGGCTTAACCGTGTCATTAAAGATAGACCACTCACCCCGGTTTCTCCATGGCTAACTCAGGACCCAAACTTTCCCTGCCATCTCCAGCTCCCTGAGGGAAGAGCAGAGAGGGAGAGGCTGGGCAGAGGGGTGGGATAGAGGGGTAGTAGTATCCCATGTAAGACCCCCATGGGGGTGCAGCCCATCTCAGACCTGCGGGGCGGATCGGGGAGGAAGCGTCCCCCGAGACAGACCGGCCCCCTCTTTTGTTTTCAGTGGCGGGAGAATGGGGAGAACATTACGGAGAGAACCAGAAGGAGGGAAAGAGGTAGGAGAAGGAGGGAAGGAGAGAGAGCTGTGGGAATGGCAATGATAGGTTTGAAATAACGTTGTAGCGGGAGAAGATTTGAACCCACAACGTTGATACTTAATGCCTCAGTTCACAATTAAATAGACAGTTGTTCTGCCTCACGTTTCTGCCATGGCTGTTATTTCGTGTTTTGATACAGGTGTCGGAGCGAGTGACATATGTCACATATGCAAATCAGCATCATACGAAAGACTGGATGATGTGAGTTCATGTAAGGATACATTTTACAAGTAAAAAAAAACTTTTTTTTAATAGAAACATTTATTATTAAAACATTTTCATAAACTCAGTTCTGATTCTGTATCTAACATCAAAGACAATGCATTTCAATCATAACGCAACACTATATACACATTTTATAAACAACAAAATAAAATGCATCAAAGATATCGAAATAATCTTCATTAACCTGTATATTTCACAAATTAAGTCCTGCTTGTCTCCCACAACGTAAGTGGGGTCCTACGAACACTGTTTGGGAACCCAGGTGAACTTCCATCCTCCATGCGCATCTCTGCGTGTAAATGCTTGTCCTTGAGGAAAACTGTGAGTCTTAACACTACTTTGTGGACTCAATGACATGCTGAATGCTAAGTCTGTCCTGCTACGGGACATACGTGGTGTCGAGAAAATCTGGTCGCCACCCCCTGGTGGACTGGAGGACTCACAGCCACGTGTGTCGTAAAACGTACCAGGACTCGCATCATGGGGATAAGGAGTGGATGCTGCCCGTGGTGGGGTGAAGTGTTGAGCATTGGTCATCACTGGCGAAGAGACGACCAATGAACCTGTGGGCGTGATGGTGTACAAAGCTGAGGGGTCAAGGGTCGTATATTCTGATACTTGGCTCTGTGAGGTGTTGTAGCCACTAGAGGTATCCAAACTGCAGGTGCTGGGTGAGTCTAAGATTTTACCGTAATCACAATGTGCCTCGGCATCGGGACTGAGGCTGACACAATTGCCTATGGTTGCCGTACTGTAATGATCTTGTTTGGGAAGTGCACAGCTAAAAGAGGGACTGTGGTTGGTTATATGGCTGTTGAAACTTTGTTCTGGGTCAACAGTATTCTCATCTTGCAGACCTAGCGTCTCCAGTATCCAAGAGTCTAGAGGTGGGGTGGCCGCAAGCTCCTCCGCAGAGCAAAACTCTAAGGATAGATTACGACAGGTCCGCTTTATCTCGCCGCTGTGAAGCAATTGGCTTACGTTTCCGAAATCATTTTGTGTTCTTTTCCGTTGCCTCATTCCATCTTGAACTTTGCAGTTTGAAAGAAGTTTCTACAATTGAAGAGAAAGAGGACAACATTAAGAAAAGTTCATTAGAAAGTTTTACTTGTTGAGGAAATGTTAGGTATGTGATGAAAACGCTGTACAGACAAACCTAAAGCCCATGTTATAGTCTTGTGTAAGGTCTACGCTGTGCTACGCCAAAGGTTATTCGTAGTCTGAGCGTAGCCTGACGTGCACCTCACCGAATTTTACGTCAGTTCTATATATATATATGTATATATGAAAACCGAAGCGTAACCTACACCGTCGCGGCTACGCCGTAAGACCTACCAAGGCTATCTCACAAGAATTCGTACATATTTTATGAGTTGGCTTATTCATATTCATTCATACGACCACATTCATACGTTTTTGTACGATTTGCCTTGACCCCTGTGACGTTGGGGTTACGTTGGGGTTAGGGGTTGGGTTTCGTTGTTGTTTTTTTTCATGAGAATCTTACATTTTTAAACGATTAACTTCGTATGAATTTATACAAATTAGCCAACTGGTTAAATATGTACAAATTTTCGTGAGATCAGGGTGGACCTACGCACAAATATAATAAGCGCTTAATGGTTGGGTTACGTAAACCTAGAAAATGTCTGTATTTGATGAAACTAGCCAGCATAGGTTTATTTAAACCCAATGGTTGGGTTTGTCCATATAAGGTCAAAAAGGGGATGAACCCAACCAAATGGGTTGTGATTTAACCTGTGCTATTGTTTAACCCATAATGGGTTTCTTTATAATTTTCTGTTTAATTTATTTACCCTTATGTCATCCAGGATGTTTATGTCTTTCTTTCTTCACTCGAAAAAAAAAAAATTTGGGGGGATTTTTCTCCATTAAGTGGACTTTAGTTGACAGTTTACAGTTTCAATGCAGCTTCAATGGGCTCAAAAAGATCCCAACCATGGCATAAGGGTCTTTTCTAGCGAAACAATCGTAGTTTTGCCCAAAAAAATTCACTTTTAAACCACTTCTCGTTTTGCACCAGCCATGTGACGCACCAGCACGACCTTTTATAATCTTCTCGAAAGGTTGCACGTTACATATGTGAAATGCACACTTGCAGACAATTTTTAACAATAAACTGACACCAAGACATTAATTAGCATCATTCCACATACAACAACGTCTGAATCAGTGATGCGTGGGTTGATCCGAAATGAGCGGGTGCCTGCAGTCACCTGCGGTTACAAGTCATCTAAAAATATTTTTTATGATATTCGGGTCGCGTTCGGTCGGGTCGTTTGAAATAAAGATGCCAATTAACTATTTTAAACAATTACTACTTTTAAAAAATGCGGGCAAGCGGGTCGGGTACAATATTTATTTTTTATCTTTTTGCGGTCCGAGTTGCGGGTAGGGTAGCCATTCGACACGTCCCGAACATGTTTTCGGGTTCCTTCTCCGGAAGTCGCGTTGCTCGACCGCATACGTCATCGAGGTTCTCGCGTTTCAGTTTAAATACATTAGAAAATTTTGATTTTTTTCTTTTAAGACATACAATCATTGTAGTTTCATTCTTACCTTGAAATGTAACTGTTGCTTTTCTGAAATTAAACCCGAAATATAAAACTTTGATGTGGTCGACCAACTTCCGGAGAACGAACCCGAAAACATGTTCGGGACGTGTCCGGCGGAACTGGCACGAATGGCCACCCTAGTTGCGGGGGGTTAGTTGAAAACGTCGGTTGGGTGCAGGTTGTTTATACATTGACCCGCTCATCACTGGTCTGAATGGTCCTCTTTCTCCTAACTTGTAAACACTGAAGCGGTAGTTTTGCATAAGTCATGCGTGACGCATCACATGGCTGGTGCAAGGTGAAAAGTTGTGGTTTAAAAGTACTTTTTTTGCTAGATAAGACCCTTATGCCTCGGTTGGGATTGTTTAGAGCCCTTTAAAATTGCATTAAAACTGTAAACTGTAGAGGTATGGAGAAAAATCCTGGAATATTTTCCTTAAAAAACTTAATTTCTTCCTGGCTAAAAAAAGACACAAACATCTTGGATGACATGGGGCTGAGTAAATTATCAAAAAAAAAAAAATTTATGAAAGTGGAATATTCCTTTAACCCAACGTATGGTCCTTTCTGACCCAACGCTTGGTTGAAAATAAATGTATTTTATCCAAACCAGTTATGTTTTTTTTTCAATTATCAAAGAGAAAATAAAAAAGATATGGCTGTGATAGAAGAAAGTGATCAAGTTCAGTGATTTATTTTATTACCTTGCTATTTTCCTCCAAAGACTTCACATATGATGAGTTCAAAAACTCTTTGAGTTTGTTATTCTCCTCTTGAAGTCTCGCCAGCTCCTCCTCTCTTTGGATCAGAGTGTCTTGGAGCTTTATGGAAAAATGTTACCATAATTCATTAACAACATGTCAGCAATGTGCACTTAGTAATATAGTAAATAATAATCTGCTGATACATTTACAAATGCAGTAGCATTCCATAACACAATATACCTGTTTGTTTCGCTGAAGCTGCGGTGACAGTTGATCCGACCAGGTGTGATGTCCCAGTCTATGCTCAGACACATGTGGTGAATCTAAAACGAAAGAAACATTTAAAAACATTGGATTAGTGATGGTTTAGGGATAATTGTTGTGTGAAAAGCAAAAAAGAGAAAAGCATCAATGAAATAAACAAGCTGCTTTGAAAACAAAAGCCTTAAAAACGCTTTGGAGGTGGCCAGATACTCCACAGCTAAGCTAACAAAACATGAAAAGTCCCAGATGGAAAAATTCCAGTTTGACAAGGCGCGAGGCAGCCGGGAAAGCTCTCGCGCCGCTGATCCCGGCATACTGCAGCACTTACCCCGCGGCGGCGGCTCGTGCTGGCGGGCACCGTTGTCCAGGGGACCAGCGTCCCAGAGGGACACGAGCGTTGCTGTGGATACGTCAACACCGTCAGCTAACGTCGAGGTGGAGTACGAGCTGTCGTAGCGCTGCCCTCCTGCAAAGCTCAGATCTTGGCACGACAGCATGGTGCTCTGTAGTGAGACATTTGCACTTTTTGAGCAACTATATCAATGCAATTTTATATTTGTCAATATATTTTAAAATGTCTTGAAAAGCATTGATTTGTTATTTCACTTTTTTACAACTTTTAAGATAGTTTTCATGGCAGCTGTAAATATTTGTGAATATTTCTTTAAAGTGATTTAAAGTTTTATAGTACTGAGAATTTGTATCATACTTCGCATTTAATAACCATTGCGCAATTTCTCCATTCAATCGTGCATGCAACTTTGTTCCATATCGACAATTACACACAAATTTTATGTAACTCTCTAAACTTAGTCATACAGCTACTTTTTAAACATTTATCACTTTCCATGTCAATGTTATTTATCCATACCCACCCACGTGTTGCTCCTTATCACTTTCTGTTTTAACAACATACACATACGCGCCCTGGAATTGCTTTCATATGCTAATTAAACATATCAATAAACTGCCGATGTATATCACATAACTACTAAACAACAAAATTCACGGACATTTGATCAAAAACCTATACAAAACCACAGGTGCGCGTCTTCAGGTGCGCGTTCAGACAAGTGCTGAAATAACAATAACAAGTAATAAAAACTGTATTTATTACAAAGCACTCACCATTTCATATGACAGGATGGCACGAGTTCAGCGGCGAGCTGGGATGCGAGATCTCCAAAGACTTTTGGGGTAGAGAGGCAAGTGCGCAAAACTTCATGCAACACAAGCGCGCACCTCTTCAGAGCAGAAATCTGATTCGGTGTGAAGCTGTCAAAATCGTGACGTGACACTTTCAACCGTTGGATCTCAGATGCGCAAAAACGGGGTGGGCGAGTGGATTAGTGCACCTTAATAAGCGTGATTGAGTTTGTACAACCTCTCCAACTGAACGCACAGAGTAAAACACAATTGGTATGGAGATGAAGATGGTCTCCTCTGCACATCTGGGTGTTGGGCTCTGTCCAGTTGGTTAATGTATAATTGCTCAACTGATTGTTCAGAAACAAGAGGAATTAATTTAACCAAAACGAAGTAAAAGTAGACATGTTCATGACCCCTTCTCAGAGTTAAATGAAAAGTGCATACCACAGAGTGACACATTAACATACTTTTGTGCACTTCTGAGTACCCAAAGATGATAATTTTGATGCTTTTGAACTTTGGACAATATTTCGAAGAGTTCACTGGATGCAACTGTGAAAGATCGTCGACTGATATTGAATGATCACAAGCATTATCGCAGATGTAACTTATCATTATGCAACATTACTTCATACTGATTTATGCAGGTTAGATTTAAGCCTGCTGGCTGCATTAGTGTTCAAAATAAATACATAAAATAAAACTTTATTCAAAATTATTTTGAGGTTTAAACCAAGTTTCATTTGCCTAATTATGTTTTATGTATTATGTGAGTAATGTATTCAAAAATTAACAAATATCAGAAAAATTAAATTACTGTGTGCATTGCCACTAATATATTATCTCTCTTTAAATTATATACAGTAGCTCTGTCATTCTTTCATATTTTCTAGAAAAAATTAAATATTTAAAACAAACATGCAATGCAAATGCCGAACGGCAAGCTTGCATACCAAGGATACAAGAGTTTCTAACTTAAAAACTGTGCAATTATAAAAAAAAGTGCTGCAAAGTACTTATTTTAATAAATAATGTGTGTGAAGGTTTGGCTATACCTGTGATGGGTTAAATGTCCATTGTGAAATGTTGAAACATTTTAGGTGGTGCTCTTGAGTGAAAATTAAGGTTTATATACTGGCCATTTTTTTATTTTTTACTTTAAATCAGATGTCTTCGAGATTGTGTGATGGTCATCATTAGCCAGGTATGAAAACAAAAGATGTCCTCCTTAATAATATTGAAACAAACCCGTGTAAATGTGTAAGTGTGTGTGGGAGGGGGGCACAGGGACTAATAAAGGGTTTTAAAATGACTTTGTCCAGGCTTCCGGGAGTAAAGAGGGGAGAAGATGAGGTAAGAGAGTGGGGGATTCAGTTTTAGTGTTTATTTGGTACACTATAACTGCCAATTAAAGCATTAAAAGGGATCTCTTTCGTTTAATCTGAAACCTCTAACCAGCCCCTCTGACCAGGGAAAAGAGGGGAAAAAAGAGTTTACTTGTCTAACTCAATGTTCCTTATCATTATTTCCTGATTTTTATTGTCATATTTTGTAAAATAGATGTATAAAGTAAAGAAAATGTTTGTTACCGAGAACATGAGAAATACATTTATTAAAAAGTTTGTAAAAGATTACGCCAAGAGTGGGTCTCATTCACTTAACATGCACGGACATTTTAACTTACAAAAATTCTAAAAATTTCTAAAAATTTCTTCCAAATGTTTGCAAAATTTAAGAACAACTGCTTAGTGAATGAGACTTAGTGTTCAGATCAAGATCACTAAGACTTGACTCAACACATCTAAAGACTGTTTCTTATGACTAGAGCAGAGTTTAGTCTCTGACAATTAATGAGCAGCACAAACCAATCAAGAGTCAGTCCACTAGACAACACACGAGACTCATAGACAACACCTGACATTTAAACGTATGGTGTTGCATCAGCATAATAGTTTTGTACGAGTCTCTTAATTGCTCTCATACAGTCAGATCAAACATGCAGAAGATGATGGAAAACCAAAGATTGTGTTAAGACCTGGAGGATTTTTCTGAGAAATAATTGACAGTTTAATGGCTCAGATCAAAACTCAAACAATTATCACAAAACATCACATACTAAAACATAAAAACACTACTAATCCAGTAATCACAGATTCAACCATATGTTGTCTTACCCTGCAATCTCCCTGTATCTCTTTATATCTGCCTGTATACCGCCTGTCTGTATTAAACACATTTAATAAAATTGTTACGTACGACTGGCAACATATGGCTCTTAAATTCTCCACAAAACTACACAACTTATCTTACAACTGTAAACTACAACCACTGTCGCCCGGACCCGTACACCCGTGTATTTTCCAATTTTTTTTACCAATGTCGCTTAGGGTAGGGGTTAGAATTAGGGATGCATATCATTTAATCACGATTATTTCTTTAGCGGGATAAAAGTTTTTTGTTTGCATCATATATGTGTGTGAACTGTGAATAATAATAATGTATATATATTAATAATGTGACGGCTATATATATATATATATATATATATATATATATATATATATATATATATATATATATATATATATATATATATACACATATGCATGTATAATTTTACTTTAAATTTACTTATTAAGTATTTATATTTAAATATAATATAAATTATACATAAATATACAAATTAATATACACATGTAAACATTTCTTAAATATATATATATGTATATATATATGTATGTGTGTGTTATCTATACAAAGTTATTATACACAGTTCACACACACACACACACACACACATATATGATGTACACAAAATCTTTTATTCTGCTATAGATGGTTTCATCGGACGCACGTGCGTCTGAATTTTACTTCTGGTTTCAGTTTTTTTTAATGGTCCGACTAGTTGCTAAACTGAACTCGAACAAATACCTTGCCCCAGTTTTATGACATTTTATGAAATACATTAATTTTTCATGACTTCTGTGTAATTAAACCTGACAAAAAAAGGCTACTAACCAAAAGCACTACTTTTTTTGTATAATTTACATTAAAATGTTGAGTTTTAGAACAGTTTTTTGTCACAAATTTTCTTTGGGGGGCCGCGAAGGAATGCACCGTACACAAGGGGGGCCGCACGCTGAAAAAGTTTGGGAACCACTGTCCTAGGTAATCTACGTGTTGTTTATTTAGCTTGTTACAACGTTTAAAGTACTTCGTTGTTATTTATTCTTAGCAGAGTTTACCAGAAGTTACGTGTTGACCACGAACGCCGCTTGTTTTTGTTGTTACTGCTGAAGCCGTCTATAGATTAATCGCGATTAATCGGTTTGTATCCCTAGGTAGAATCACGTTCTGTTACATTTTTAGACATCCTAACCCTAACCCCAACTCTAACCCCAACTCCAGGCGAAAATAGTTTTACAAGCGAAAGAAAAACATGTAGAAACCAATATAAAAGTACATCCTAACCAAAACCCCAAATCGAACCCCAAGCGACAATGGTAAGAAAATAGGAAAAAAACAATGAGAAAACAATACATAAAATGACACGAAAAGAAAGTCGTGCACAGACACGAAAAACTAGAAATAGTGACACGAAAAAGACATTCGTGCTCAAAGCGGAAAAAGCTTAATTTTGTGCCATGGACACGAATAAATTAGTAAAATTTTGCATGACTATAACACGACTTTCTGTAAGATCATGTTGCAGAGAAGTCCTGCACCCAATAGAAAATCAGGGTAAATTCAGGCCGATAATCTTGTAGTGTGAGCCGGGCTTAACAGTGTTAAGATTATTGATGACTAGAGTGCTGTGATCACTAATGTAAAAGTGCTTAGATCATTAATTGAAGGCTTATAAATGATTAACCTTAGAGAAATCACAGGGTTGTGTCCGTGGAGAAGTCAACAACCTGTATAAAGTATAATAGAGGCCCAACAATCATCAAACGCTAAGAAAGAGCATTCAGCAACTCATAGATCAAATGATAAAAGACACTAACCCAGGACATTCTTAGTTCAAGTGAATGTGATAGAAAATGTGTGAGTCTATTGAGAAAAGTGTGTTAAATGTGTGTGTGAGATGGTGCACCCCTCTATGTGTTAACTCTAAGGTGGCAGCTTGGGTAATTAAGAGCAGAGCTGTTGTCAGGTGCCTCATTATGACATGAATGGTAGTTTGTCACTCTCCTCCTCCTCCTCCTCCTCTATTAAACAGCCTCTTTTCTTCCTGTCAGCTGGTCTGACTGTTTATCAATCTGCCTGTCGAAAGACAGGTCTGACGTTTTGTTTGTTGACAGGTCTTAATTTCTGGACCTCTCCCTTTGATCGTTTGTTTTTCGTCTGTTTGTCAAACTGAAAGTGAATCTGACGGTTTGAGATCAGATTGTATAAATTTTCATGAGATTTGATCCCAATAACCGATTGCAAAACATGAAGTTAAGAGATAAAGTGCATTTCAGGTATGCATTTTATATTCATACAAATTAAGTTATAATAACTTTACTAATAATCTGAACTCAGATCAGGCTGATCATGTGACATTATGAGAGGCACTGATTTTACTTTGGTTGGATGTTTTTTACGCTCTCAGAAAAAAGGTACAAAGGCTCTCACACTAGGACAGAACAGATATGTACTTGTTAATTACCAATTTGTACTTTTGAGAAACTGACTTTTAAGCTTTTTTATACCTTGTTATCTTATATAGTGTAAGTACAGTTGGAAAAGTAGTGTCATCTTACTCATGCTAGATTCTCTGTAATGCACTGAAAGACCAATTTATAAAGACTAAAGATTATACACCAAAAATAAGATAAAAGCCACATAAGACTATTAAACAGTTTAGCTATTAATTGAACGTTTCTAAAAAATCTATTGAATGTAAGTTGGCCACAAGCTTCTACTTTTCTAAGCATCAATGCATGGTACTGAAAGTTCATCGGGTGTATTTCCTGTTGCTTGTAATACTTTAAAACGTGAAAAAAAATTGTATTTGACAAAGCTGATGCAATCTTTTTTTTCTTATACTTGCTCGCTCAGCTCTAGTTACTGAAAGCCCTAATGCTGTTTGTACTTAAAAAAGTCAAGCAATCATGAGTCAAATTTTGCACTTTGGATCCATAACTTATTAACTAACAAAAACCATCAATTAAAAAATAAATTAATTAACTTAAAATTATCAGTTAAAAATGCTGTGAGGTTCTTGAAAATTTTGAAACGTTTAATTTTGGTCAAAAGATAACAACTGATGGGACATATGAACAGTTATTAATAAAATGTCTTACTCTTTGCAGCATTATTTATGTCCATTACTTAAATGAATTTGGTGAACGAGTTTGCTTAATCAAGTGAGTTCAGTCAACTTATTAGGGTTTTCAGTGCATATGTAGCATTACAGGATTTGATATTCAGAAGCTTTCATAATAATGAGACAATACATAAATAAAGTATCAACATAATCATAAATAAAGGAAAGTTGTGTTTTAGTCACGCAAAATTTTATCAACTTATTTATGTCCATCACACGAAATTCAGCTTTTTTACGTGCCTTGAGCACGAATGTATTTTTTTCGTGACACACGAATTTCTATAAATAGTTTTTTTATGTCCGTGGCACTTTCTTTTTCGTGTCATTTTATGTATTGATTTCTAATTTTTTATCCTATTGTTGCTTGGGGTTGGGGTTAGATTTGGGGTTTGGGTTATGGCGCATTCACACGGGGCGAAAGTGTTAATGCTTGATGGAAGGCTTGTCTGAAGCGTGGCCAAGAGCCAATCACAGCACATGCTTCAGTCTTCCATAAACGTAATTGGCTGGCTCTGCCTAGGTTATTTGCATTCTGATTGGCTGACGCTCGCGTTGCCGCTTGAAAAGTTGAGAAATGTTCAACTTCTGCCACAAGCAACAGCAGTGACGCGGCGCCGACGGATCCAAAATTCAGTTCGCCAACGCTTGACGTCACCCATTAAAAGTGAATGGGAAGCGTCAACGCTAACGCCCCTTGTGAATGCACCGTTAGGATGTACTTTTATGTATTGTTTTTTTACATGTTTTTCTTCCACTTTTAAAACTATTCTCACCTGGAGTTGGGGTTAGAGTTGGGGATTGGGTTAGTATGTCTACAAATGTAACAGAAGTGATTCTAACCCCAACCCCAAGCGACAATGGTAAGAAAATAGGAAAAAACTATAAGAAAACAATACATAAAATAAAACGAAAAAGAAAGTCATAGAAAAACTATTTATAGAAATTTGTGCGAGTGTCACGAAAAAGACATTCGTGCTCAAGGCAAGAAAAAAGCTGAATTTCGTGCCATGGACATGAATAAATTGATCAGATTTTGCCTTTCTATAACAATTCTTTCTGTGCCTTAATTTTTTTGTTTAATTAACTCAGATGTACAAGTCATTTCAACTTATTATTATTAATCTTGACTACACTGTAAAAAATACTTTGCTGCCTTAAAATTTGTTGTAAAATCAATTGTTGTTTAAAATTTACAATTTACATGTCAACAGAGATGAGTTGTCACAACTTATAAAATATAGTTGAGAAAAGTAAACTTAATTTTATAAGTTATAACAACTCACCTGTAGTTATAACAACTCATAGTCAAGATAAATAATAGGAAGTTAAAATGACTTGTAAGTCAATCTGAGTTGATTCAACAAAAAATTTGAAGGCAGCAAAGTATTTTTTACAGTGTAGAGATGAGTTGTTATTACTACACATGAGTTGTTTTAACTTAGAAAATATAGTTAAAAAGTCAACTTAATTTTTAGTTGTAGCAACTCATCTCTTGTCAAAATAAAAAATATTAAACATTACCTGACTCGTAAATCTGAGTTGATTAACAAAAAAATTAAGGCAGCAAAGATTTCTTATTTATTTCACGGCTTGTTGGAATGCTTGATTCTGATTGGCCAGTCACAACATTTGCAAGTTTGTTATTCCCAGATGACAACCGCTCAAAACTAATAACACACAGTAACCAGGATGCTGTAAATCATTTTGACAGGTACACTTTAATATTACACAAAAATTAAATTTAAATATGTCCTTTAAGTTAGGAATAATGTGATTGTTATCGCAGAAATAAGCTGCTTTTAAGTCGGTTTTAAGATAAAGTTCAAATGTCACGAACACACGATATGGTTTAAAAATGTGTAAATATAATGTCATATAAGTTATTAATACTTAATAATTGTGTAATATCAAAACTGTACCTGTCCAAATGATTTGCAGCATCCATGTTACCATGTGTTATTAGTATCAGAATTACATTGTAATGTCACGACTGGCCAATCAGAATGAAGCATTTTAGAGCGCCATGTATTATGACATTATATTTACAACTAAATAAACCAAATAGCTATTTGTGACATTTTAAGCCAAAAATAGACTGGCTTTCCTCGCGGAAGAAACTCTCTAATGAAATATTACAAATCTTGAATTTATCTAGTATGTTATTTTATAAATATATAAAAAGTATGAAACACATGGGAGTTTATGTAGTGTTTGTAGGATAGCTCGGACACATCAAAAAAGACCCTTAACTCTTTTGACACCTCATCAAATACACACATCGTAAAATAATTCATAATTCACCCTCCCATTTCCTTAAACACACACACACACACACATTCATTTTGTGCATCATGTACCATCTGACCCTCCCATCCGAACCCCGTGTACGCTCCCTGCTCTGCCTCCCTGCTTTAGCAGTTAATTGCCTTCTCTCAGAATTGGTGATGACGGTACAGGTGGAGATACCTGGGCGTCTAACCCCTTTGCCCCGGGCCAGCTGTCTCTCAATCCAGGCCTTTTTTTCCTGTGCAGCCCCCCGCAGAGGGCTATAATAACCAGTCACTGCTGCTCAGGATTTGTTGGCCAACAAACTGGACTCATGGGGGCTTGCAACCTGTTAGACATGTTAAGTGGTAGATAAGCTAGTTTAAATGCTAAGGTTAACTGTTTGTGAGTGGCCTTGAAAAAGGGCTGTAATAAAATTATAGACCATAAAACTATTTAACTCATTTAAAGGAAAGTGGCACCAGAGATATACGCCCAAAAACATTTCATACTATAGTAAGGTTTTCCTTTTCTAATCTTGTACCATGGTATGCTCTTAATATATAAAATAAAGGTGCTACAACTATATTTGTTACTATAATACTATACAACTTACTTTAAATGGCCTGGTTGTCTCTGAGCTGAGGGCCTTTGGTACTCTGGAGCACAAAGTGCCAATTAACTGAGAATCACATGTCAATATAAAGTCAAAACAAAGTCAACAGAGCCCTTGACTTCTTCACGGGGGTTTTTCCACCGGTCCTCCTTCCCCTCCCAACTTCATCCAATCTAATTATTACCAGACCCCTCCCTCGGAGAAAACTGACCCCCTTCCTTTGCGATTACGCTCCATACGCGTGTCAAAGCTAACTCGGCACGTTGTTAGCGTGCTGCGACTTTAAGCCTCTTTTACCTGAACAATGATCTCCTGCAGAGCACACGATGCCAATTAAGCCTAGGGCTCTCTCCTGCATCCCGCCCGCCGCGGCTGTACGCGTTCTGGCCCGGTCTCGAACGCCCCTTCCCTCACTGCAGGCACATGTAGGGAAGCCCTAAGCAGGGGTCCTTTTGTGCGGCACGAGGAAGACCATATTGGTTTCGGCGGGATGTTCGGCCCCCCTCACAGACAGAACATGACGCTTTGTAGATGAAATTACCGCCAATTGGGGTCTCTTTGCCTCGCTAACATCCGTTTAATGGCCTACCACTGCAAGCCCTGTAATCGCTAAATGCCAGCTGACTTCATCTGTAGTCCTTTTGCGGCTCTATGTCTTTGATGCATGACAGACTCCTTTTAGATTTGGGCTTAAGTCCTAAACAGGAGATGAGTTTAAATCCTATTAATACACTCTAAATAAATGTTGAGTTGTTGTCAGGCCATTGTTGGGTAAAATATGAACAAATCCAACTGCTAGGTTTAAATTAAGCTATGCTGGGTTGCTTAAACACAGTTATGGGCAGTTTGGGTCTTATAAAGTTGTGTTTAACCCAACAGTTGGGTTTGTTAACATTTCATCCAACCATGCATTGAAACAACTCAAAATGTGCATACAAGGCAAAACAGCAAGTGTTGAGTGTTGAACCATTAAAAAAGATGTATTCAACTTTTTACAGTAAAATGGCCCAAAAGTGTCTACAAATGTAGGATTAGGCATTTGGTAAATTCAAATCCAGACTAAGTGAGAACAACAAACTGATTAATCCCAAAGAGGCAATAACATCAAAAATGTCAAATAAAAATAGTTACCAGAACTTTTGTGTCTAGTATTTAGGGGTTTCACGATTCTCCAAATCCTCGATTTGATTACATTTTCTATTTTAAGGTCACGATTTTATTCGATTCTCGATTTCTACTTTTTTTGAAAGAACAGGTTGCTATGTCATTTTTAGACTAGACTTTTATGAAATATAATATCTGACCTTGAACCCGGAGATGCCCTGCCATGTTAGTCATGCTGCCAGTGGAAAAATACTGTATTGATTCTCTAGGTCTGCAATTTGATGTTTGCTGATTACGATTTTTCTGAAAAAGTTTTCTGCATCTGTCTTTTCGCTGATTTATACTCCGAAGTGTGCTCATCAGCGCCCCCTTTGCCTCTTGATGCGTTCACCAGTGATGGGAGTAACGCATTACAAAGTAAACTTCATCATGGCTGACAGTGAATAGAATGAACATGAAAAATCTAAACGTTTTTTGCGCAAATTGTGCGCAAGTCATAATCCATCCGGTTTGTAAATTATCTTTGGCAAGCAATCCCAGTATGACATCAACTTGCATTTGTAGTCCACAAAAGCAATACATCTGAGAAATGTTAATATATTCTTAGATGTTTACATCGGCCTTCATGGAAGAGAATCATCCGCGATTGTTGTTTCCAGTAAAATATTCACACTGCACTGTACAACAACGCATTTAGTTTCAGATTTGGTTTCACTTGCTCCAGTGGCATAGCAAATCAGTCCCGGGCCCATATGCAAAAAAAATTACGGGCCCCCTTAATCCAAAGCCCCCCCTCAACCTTGCCCGTTGGCACTGTTAACTGTGGCGCGCAGGTCTGTTAACAACATATACATTTAATAAGGCAGTCAAATATTTTTCCTTTATTTTTTAACTTTAAAGAGTAGATTTAAATAAAGAAAAACATAATGTTTTGGGTAGTTTTTGACTCGTGACTAACTTCTCCGCCTTCTCTTTTCTCTTTAAGGCCCCACTTTTATGTTTATATTTGTCCATCCTTAATGTTCATGTAGATAGCCGCTATAGTAAATTTTACCTTTTCTTCCAAAAGTGCACAATAAAATGTGACACTGAATTTGAAACAGCACATTGTACTTTCTGCATCTATCATTAAAGTATTTATTAGTAATACAGTGGAAATTAGTAGAAATGTAAATATTTGGTTAGCATGTTGATTTACGGTGTGTGCCCCTAAATTTTCTGGTTGCGCCCCTAAAATTTTCAGTTGGGGGCCACTGTGCTCCTAGTGAAAAAAGTTAGTCTGGAGCCCTGTGTTTTCTTTTTTTTTTTGCCGCGGTTATGCGTCATCTAAAAAAATGATGGCGTAGTAGTCTAAGGCAGCTGCAGAGTGCAAAAAAAATAATAAACGCAAACAAGAAATGACGGAGAAATTAGACATTACAGAGAAATAAGAAATCCCTACACATGATATGCATACAAAAATATATTTATTGTGGCCACAAATAAAAATTAAATTAAAAAATAATTTTATCATTAAAAGCTGGGGCGGGCCCAGGGCTGGGCCCCCTATTGGGCCGGGCCCATTTGCACGTGCATACCCTGCATGCCCAGACACCATGCCACTGACTTGCTCCTTATCCGACAAAACAATCCACCCGCTCTGTCACTGTCCCACAAAACAATCCACATACTCCGTTTTCTGATTAATAATCTTCCTTTAATATTGTGTATCATTTAATTCAAAGATTAAAAATATACAAACAATAATGACCAAAAAGCGCACTATACCCGCCGCAAGCTTCACAAGCTGTGTCCAAATTCAAGGGCTGCGATTTGCTAAGCATGCGACTTTAAAAGGTGAGCACTCTGTCTTTCAAGGTGAAAGCCTCAGAAGTCCGCGAAGAGAACTGAAATGAGACGGTCTAACCTTCGGAGGACACATAATTTGCACCACCTGCTGCATGCGCACACCGCGCCTGTCAGCAGGACACAGCGGAGACGTTTCTGGCTTATTAAAATAAATATGGAATCAGAAAAATTATAATTTATTTTAGAAAATATTGACACAATTGTCTCCAAATTCTTAAAGAGACAGTACACAATTTTAATAAATTATATATTTTCAGTGTAAACATACAAAATATTTGTCTAAATGGTCTTAATGATATACATAAATAAACTAAGCTTACATATTAAGATAATTTCTTACCAAATATTCAAAGGCTGAATCTAAAGCAAAATAGGCTCCTACAATATGTAAAATAGCCCATCCATATCATTCTATTGTTTGACTGTTTAGTACTATTCATATTTACATTTAAAAAGCAGACATAAAAGTCACTTAAAAGTTACTTTCCCTAGTAACTAATTACTTTTGATATACAGTAACTGGTAGAGTAATTCAATTACTTTTAAAAGAAGTAACTAGTAACTGTATTTACCAAACTAACTAATTACTAATTTTCAGTAACTTGCCCAACACTGAGCTTCACACACTTTACCAACCCAGAAGAAAGAGCAATCAGACCAGTCAGACAATGGAAGGGAGGATTTCACACTGATGGGGAACTTCTCTTCCTATCTGCATGACGCTCGAGTCTGTGTATCAAATGGCACACTCCGGACTTATGGATTTCTTAGAGTCCACACTTTGATGACATTATGTAGTGCAGACCTTAGGGACCCTTGACGTTGTCCACGAGGGAGCACCGGAGGCGTATTTTGCGACAGACTCGAGCATCACGCCGGAATAAGGAAGAGAAGTTGGCCAACAGTGTGAACTTCTCCCATCCGTTTCTGATTCTTCTGTTTGCACTTTCGCAAGGACTTCTGGGTTGGTAAAGTGCGTGAAGCCTGCTGCAGTGCGGGTTTCAACAAAGACCACATTAAGGGTGCAAAGGGAGTGTCAATGGGTACAATCAGCTGTATGCTAACCATCATTTATCAAAATCTTATTTTGTGTTCTTCAGATAAAAGAAACTCATACAGGTTTAGAACAACATGAGGATGAGAAAATGATGGCAGAATTTGCATTTTTGGGTGAATTATCCCTTTAACGACACACTTTTGGACACTTTTGAACTTATTTTCCTAAAAAAAAGTTACAGAATAAAGTTTTTTATTTAAAGTTTTGTTAGGGGTAACAAAGTGATGTGGCATGTTATCTTTTGATAGGAATTCACTTAAAAAATGCTTTTATCTGTAATAGTGATAGACCGATATATCGGCCAGCCTATATATAGGGGCCGATATTTGCGAGTTTTATGTGTATCGGCATCGGCCAATACCTGTCTGCCGTGTTCGCCGATTTTTTTTTCAGCATTATTTACAGACAGAGTGCTGGAAGCCGCAAGCGATTGCAGGTCATGTGACTAAAAACAACCAACATTTCCATGACAACATCGAAAGATGGTTCCATAGCACCCTCACCTGTTTTTACTATTTGTTAAATATAGTTTTTTTAAGTTCAATAAATGTTACTTTTTTAAAATTGAGATTTGTAACATTTGGCATCATCGTGTCATTTTTATGATGTAAATTGAGTGAGCAAAAGCACTATCAGCTCCAAATATCGGCTCAAGAAAATCGGCAGCCTGTATCGGTCATCGGCTAAGGCTGATAAAACAAAAATCCGTATCGGCATCGCCACTGAAAAATCCATATCGGTCGACCCCTAATCTGTAATGAGTGCATTAATGATTCCTCTTTTGGGATAAGAATTTTCCACATATGATTTAAAAACAGACATAATTTGAGTAACTTATGCATTCAAACAAACTAAACAGTTTGAATTATAAACTGACTAATATATTGAAGTTCTTAAGGCTTTTATCCAGACAAAGTCGTTGAAGCATGCCAATTAAATACATTTACCCTTAAGGAATCGAATTACTAATCTCAGAAACATAGTCAGTCGCATTCTAGACATCTAAAATCCCATTAGTATGAAATTATAAAGACTATATTCTTTACTGAGCAACAAACAAACGTTTACTTCATAACACAACACCTGTATTAAAAAAAACCTCACTTAATCTTTCCAGCATAAAGTAATCGCTCGCCGCTTCCGGCAAATATAGATGTGTGCACGCTGGGTGTTTAAGTGAGGAATGCGAGGAAAGATTATCGAAATGTGATCTGCCCTTGAACGCTGGCTCTGATTATATGCTTGTGTTTCAATTCATCTCTTTATTCTAATGAAACTATTAGATGATTAGTGAAAAGACAGATTACGGAGGAATGCCTAACAGCCTCCTCCAGTCTGGCACCTACAACATAAACTTTACCGAGAGCGCACCTGATCTCAGGTGACACCCAGCGCCCGACAACACCCCCGCTCGCCCACTCGATTCCCCTCAAACACAATGGGCCTGCCGCCTATCCGTGACCTAATCCCCTTCTCGGCATCTGATTGGTTGCCCGGCAGCTCATGTGATATAGAAGAGAGGGAAGTTGCAGGTTGAAGTTTTTGTGTTGTACGGGAGAAGCAGAGCGTGAGGAATAGAAAAGTTCCTGGAGGCCTGGCATGCAGCAGAGCAAGACCGAAATGATGTCTTTGTCTTTAATCCATTTATTAGGGTGTGTGCCAATGCGTGTGTGTGTTTAGGTTATGGTGTTCCTCATCTGGGGTCACGTTACCAGAAGCCAATTTTTGTGCTTAGAGTATTTTGAATGCAATTTCTAAAACTGCATTATTGCATAATTTTACATTATTGCATGGTTTCCAAACTTTTTCATTACGCGACCCACTTAGACGGGTATAATCCATCTCAGGACCCACCAAATTTTTTTAGAATATGCAGAAATGCAGAAAAATTAAAAATATGAAAAGAAATATGTTCTCTCTTAGAAGAGAGTAGTTTATATTTTCATTGTCATTGTATGAATTAAATGTTAGTTTAATAGCAATCTCAAAATACATGATATTAAAACCATTGCCATTATTAGGACAAAACGGTTTTTGAATCATTCACTAAAACAACCAAGTGACTTTCTGCGACCCACCTGATCCCACTAGTGGGTCCCAACCCACACTTTGAAAACCCCTGTTAGGTAAAAAAGTAGACAAACTTACATTGGGTTAAATTAACCTAGAAAATGTCAATATTTTATCCAAACATGGGTTGAAACAATTCAACATATACACTGTAGAACAAAATTGTCAATAAAAATGGTCCAAAGCTGTCACTGGGGCAATAACTTTAGGTCCTAATATGTACCATTTAGGTAGAGATATGGATACATTTGGTAGCAATATACCTTTGTGGTACTAATATACACTTTTTGGAAGCAATGGTACCTCTGAGGTACTAATATGAACTATACTATTCAACATTTAAAGTGGTTCAAAAAAGTTAAAGGGACATTCCACTTTTTTGAAAATATGCTCATTTTCCAGCTCCCCTAGAGGGTAATATATTTGATTCTTACCGTTTTGGAATCCATTCAGCTGATTTCTGGCGCTAGCACTTTTAGCATAGCTTAGCATAATCCATTGAATCTGATTAGACCATTAGCATCGTGCTAAAAAATAACCAAAGAGTTTGGATATTTTTCCTATTTAAAACTTCACTCTTCTGTAGTTACATCGTGTACTAAGACCGACGGAAAATTAAAAGTTGTGATTTTCTAGGCAGACATGACTAGGAACTATACTCTCATTCTGGCGTAATAATCAAGGACTTTGTTGTTACATGGCCGCAGCAGGTGTAGTGATATTACGCACTGCCCGAAAATAGTCCCCTGCTATTGAAAGGGTACCGTCCCCAGACAGCCCACGACAAATATAATGCATGTTAAAAACAGCCCATGAAATGCGTATAAATAGCACGCAGTGTGAAAAGTCGTGCAATACATATGCCAAAATGCAATTTTGCGTGCATTTGGTACGCCAGTCCTTCCCATTCACTTAGTACGCCGGTATTGGTTTCTCATTGTTTTCTGTTTTGGGTTAGAGCAAGTTTTTGTTAAATAAAATGACATCCTAACCCAAACCCCAATTCTAACCCCAGCTTCAAGCAACCATGGTTTAAAAATAGACAAAACATATTAAATTATATCATATTAAACCTATATAAAAAGACATTGTAAAGGGAATCCCAAATCTAACTCCAGCCCCAAGCAACAATGGTATAAAAATAGAAAAAAAACAATACATAAAATTATACGAAAAGATGCGGCGTATAAGTGAACGGGAAGGAGTATCATATGCACACAATATGAAAAATATGCCAATTTTTTATCAAATCAACATATACTTTTATGCTACTTTAACTTAAAAAAAATAAGTTAAACAGCTTCAACTAGTTTTTTAAAGTAATGTCAACTATTCACAGGTCAAAACTTAAAGTGCACCTATTTCATTTCTAAAAAACAACGTTATTTTGTCTATTTGGTATAATACAATGTGTTTGCGTGGTTTGTGGTAAAAAAAATATTATTTTCCACATACCGCCCATTTTTGTTACTCCAGATGTACTACTTTCCTCAGTCACATTAATTTTGTACGAAACTCATCCACACTGAAAAAAAAAATCCTTTCAATTTACGTAATTTTAATGTGTACATCGGTCCCACATAATCCGATTGTGTTAAACCAACATAATTTTCCTCATTTAATTTTTATGTGTCAGACCAAAACATTTTAATTGTTTCAAGTAGTCTAATATAAATATGTTGACTCAAAGTGCTATTTCTCTTTACTATAACACATTTATTTTGTAATGTTTAAGTAATTTTATTATGTAAGGGGACTAGATTTTCATCTGTAATTCCAACATGCTTTTTTAATGCTTATATTATGGGATTATGTAACTCTAAAGCAATTTCATTATGTTTCTGGAACCAGAATAATCATCCATAATTATCCAAATGTTATTTATTTCTTTTTTAAATACAAAATACATTTGCATTGGCATAAAAAGCAAAGAGTTTTAAACAAAAGTTTAGTGATATTGAGGCAAACCACTGCTTTCAGATCATCAATTCATTTAAATCACTACACATTAATTCAACAACAGTCAATAACTATTACAACAATCAGCACATGCAGTACATACAAAGGGGCAATTTCCCAAACAGGTTGTAGATTAATCCATGACTAGGCCCTAGTTATATTAGGATATTTTTTACAAAAAAAGTGAAACAAACCTACCTTACAAAAACAACACTGGAGTACATCTTGAGACAAAACAATGGCACTGATATATGTCAAGATATGTCAGTGCAATATGTTTTCAAATTAAGGCATTGCAAAAGTCTGGGACTAGAAAAAGCCCCATCTGTAAAATGCAAAACAGTAAGTACTATTATTTTTTAAATGGATTTACAAACTGGAAAATATCAATCCTTCAGAAAGTCAGAGCTACAGCATTTGTATAAACTGATAATCAAAGATTCAACAAAAACAAAATACAACAACCATTTCCAAAATCAACTCTGAGCAGCAAACTGTTAATGTTTTAATAAGAAAAAACACTTAAAACAGATAAATAAAAAGAACATAAATGAGCAGCACAGTCTTTCTGATCCTTTCACTGAAAGAAACTGTTCGTTAAAGTTACGCTCAATGCAGTTCCATTAAAATCTTTTGGATTTCCTCAAAAATTAAGCGGAGATCAGGATAGCTCAGGTTTAAGGCATACATCAGCTCAAACAACATGGCACGATGTTGCAACACCTTCATGCCTTCCAGGACTATACAAAGATCCTCTTCTTCATCACAAGAAGCATGTTGTTTGAGAGCACAAATCCCAACAGTGGTGTCTTCAAATGACCACACTGATGCTGACTTCATCCATGACCTGTACAAAACAGACAAATGTAGTTAAAGAAACAGAAAAAAAGTTACTGTTACAATAAAAGTGTCATTGGAAATTAGTACAATGCAAACAAATATAAATGTAAGTATACAGACCCATGTGCATTGCCACAGCATGTTACAATTGGTTACAAATATATGGGTTACAAAGCAAGGCAGCTGCACTGTCCACTGCTCCAGGTGTGTGTGCGCGTTTACTAGACTGGAATGAGTTAAATAAAGAGGCCACATTTCGAGTGTGTGCTACCATACCTGACAATCACAGCAAAAGTGAATTATCTCATTTTCTCACTGTCATGTTGTTATAAACCTGTATAAATGTCTTTGTTCTGATGAACACAAAGGAAGACATTTATTTTGAGGAATGTTTGCAAATAAACTGTTCATGAGCCCCATTCACTTCCATAGTATTATATTTCCCCACTATGGAAGTGAATGGGGCTTATGATTGGTTTGGGAACAAACATTCCTCAAAATATCTTCCTTAGTGTTCATCAGAACAAAGACATTTATAAAGGTTTGTAACAACATGATAGGGAGTAAGTGATGAGAATTTTTATTTTTGGGTGAACTACCCCTTTAAATCTTCCCAGGTGTTTTAATGACCCGTGTGCCAAAAGATGTAACTAAAACATACTACATTTTCTGTACTTCCAACAATGTTTACACATTTTTATGTCTATGAATCTATATTACTTACTTCTGTCATTTGATCATTAATTGTTTGAAGTCTTTTTGCTAGCTGTCCTCCTTTCTGATAGAAGAGTTTCGTCAGGTTTTTGGATTGGAGGTCCAGGTGACACGCAGGAACATAAGACAGTAGTGATTCTTTTAAATTCAGCATTTATCTGAAAACAAATTAACCAACCATTGTATATTTGAGTACTGCGAGTCAAAGAATAATACATGTATATTAGTTACAAAAATAAGATTTAGCTCCTAACAGCAGTAAAACAGTGATAGGAATTACTTACCAATGCTTTTGAGTGTGTAGCGCATGCAAGGATGATGGACCTATAAGAGGAAATATTCAGAGGTGAAATCAACACACAACCTCAAATGATTAAGGTCACACATACACAGAGCAATAATGAAATAAGTATTATATCTGTCATAGGACGCAATTTTGGACAAAATGAGATCTTAAAACAAGGTGCTCTTCTGAAAACGTCAGCTTTAAGGTGTGGCACTTCAAAGCAATTTTTTCAGTTAATATACCAGACGTCACGCGAGACATTTAAAAAAGCTTTTTCTAATTGAATCAAGTGTTGCTCGTGGCGTAGTGAAGTCACGAATAACTGACGCGGGTCTGTTCATCTGATTAAGCAGACAGTTTGTTTCATACGCAATGTCATTATTAATGTAGTCAATTTATATCATCTGGTAAATTACTTACATGGATAACGTTACTCTGGACAGAATAACGTTTGGTTAGCGTTTTATTTGTCCTGAACCGTTTCCATAGAACAACTGAGTAAAAAGTGCCTCAAAAGTCAACTCAAATCTGACAGTTTTCAAATCGGATAAAACTACCAAACGTGAAATAACGTTATACAGCTGACATTTTTAAAACGCTGTTTTTCTTTATGAGCCTTACACTTACTGACTGACTGACTGACTGACTGTAACGTTAACTTACTCCACCAACATCCTCCAAACTCATTTTTACTACAAGTCATTGCAATGGCTACATATTGTAAAAAAAACTGTCTATCTAGTGAAGATGTATCACGTATAAAGTGAACATAAATAAATAATAGAACTTACTTTAATAACGTGGTGTCCGTCTGAGAGAGATCTTCTGACTGACTGCTGCTGAGTCTTCATTTTGGCGCCCAAAACAAACGATGTTTATTCTTCTTTTATGGCGATTGACGTCCTTTTCATTGAGCGTTACTGCCACCTTCTGCTCAGGAGGTGCCATTTTGTGTGCAAACTCAATTTTATTGCTTTAAGTATTCAATTCAATCAATTTTAATCAATGTGAGAATAATGTGTTCATTTTACATTCAAACAAAACATTTTCATCCTAATCAATTAAATTATGTTTACACAAGGAATATAAATATTTTGTGTTGCATATACATGTTTATTTTATTTAAATTCAAAGACCCACCAAGTCCATTTTTTTCAGTGCATTTAAAAAGCTCTGTGTCCCTGATTGGCCAGCTTATCTGTACGTTGTGATTGGCCTGAATACCTTTGAAGTCAGCCGGAAATGTGACGCTCCATACCATGTTTGAAAGATTCGCTCACAATGCAATGCTTACTTTACAGGCTTTAAGTCCGAAGTGGGAGGATTTATGATAATGTCGGTCTTGTCTACATCACCAATCCCAGGAAGTAAACTGTTGCCTACAATCCGTGTGTTTGTTGTAGTCCAAGAAAAAGATTCTCGTTGGAAATGATAACTCACGTCATCGTTTACTTCGGGGTTTGTACCTTTTGCGTTAACATGTACTAATATACATCTACACACCAAAGGAAATGTAAAATCGTGAATCGAACCATAGTATTTTAAAAATAGTATTTTGAATTCACTTGCAAAGTTTTAACTTCATGTTGTTTTTTTACAGTGCCCAAAATTGCAATTTGGCGTATGTATTGCACGACTTTCACACTGCATGCTATTTATACGCATTTAATGAGAATAGATTGGTTAAAAATGTGGCAGAAATCAGTCCAATCAAGAATTGGTTGTTTTTTTTTGTTTCAAGACAAAAACTTTTGTGTTTACACTTAACGAAAATCTGTAAAAAGAGAGTTGAGTTTCTTTGGTCATTTTTAAAAAAATTTACTCGGTTATCTTAAGGCACAAAGTGAGCCAGGATTACTGCTGATGCCCCTTCAGGAAAACCGGTGCATGACGCCCCTGCATGTCACCTGGACATTTATTGAAAACAGAGAAAAGCTCAGTGTAGTAAAATATAAAAACTGAAAGAGCACAACGTTCTGAATGTTTAACAGCACCACAGGGAAATTTTTCATTAGTGAAGGTTATTAGGGCGGGTCAGTATGAAATATGGCCATTATTATTTCACTTCACTACTCATTGTGTAATATTTCATATCACTTACACACTGCAGTCTGGCCGAGTGCTGAGTCACTCCTTTTTGTTATGATTATTGATTCAAACTTTGCTATTAGTTATTTTTTCACCTGTGGGAGAACATGTATGGGTTTTGTGGTCAACCTTTTTAACCTTTTGACACCCATTTAAGCAAGTTGTTAAAAAGTCTTGTTTTTCCTGAAAAGTCATGCGTTTTGCATCTGTGTGTGTAGACTGTACGTACCATCTCTTTAGTCGGGGAGTGTCTCCGAGACCTAATGACAGAGAAAAGGGAGTTTTTAAAGAAATCCTTTTACTTGAGATATATCAATCAGATAATCTGACATAACAAAAGATTTCAGACTGCACGTGTTGAAAGTGTCGGGGAAAACATGATCACATAATTGATAGCTTGTAAATCCCACACACTTGTACAGAACATTGAACATTAAAGGCAAACAAGTGGTGCAGAATGTGTCTTGACAGGGGGAGGGAGAACGTTGATTTAATAGTCTCATCTTTCTAATCCTGTCTTCCAAGAGCATCAATCCTGGCACACCCCCATCAGTTTATCACAGACAAACACTCGTTTTCTTCTCCATTATTTTTTTGTAAATGTATTACCATGTGGTGATATTTTGCACAAATGCTATGTTGGAGAACTGGAAGTGAGGATTTCGATATGACGTCCACACTCGACCAACCGTTAATAAACGTTTCCAAACGACTCTGTACTTCTGTAGGGACTCCACCCTGATGTTTGAAATATAAAACTAACTCTTATTTGTTAAGGTGACACCTTTTACGGATCATATCTTTCAATGATTTGTTGACATAACAGAACAATGTTTTGAGATTTGAAGCATTAAATCAATATTTTCTCAATTAGATGGCAAAGATTGTTTTGAATTCATAAATAAAAAACTTTTTTAAAAAGACTTTAAGATGTAAAATAAATCTTTGGTGTCTCCAGAGTACGTATGTGAAGTTTTAGCGCAAAATACCCCACAGATAATTTATTTGCTAATGTGTCCTTTGAAATGCAGATGAGCTGATCTCTGCACTTAATGGCAGTGCCGTGGTTGGATAGTGCAGATTAAGGGGCGGTATTATCCCCTTCTGACATCACAGGGGGAGCCACATTTCAATGACATATTTTTTCACATGCTTGCAGAGGATGGTATACCAAAACTAAGTTACTGGGTTGATCTTTTACACATTTCTAGGTTGATAGAAGCACTGGGGACCCAATTATAGCACTTAAACATGGAAAAAAGCAGATTTTCATGATATGTCCCCTTGAAAGGACAAGTTCGGTATTTTAGACGTAAAGCCCTGTTTTCAGATTGTTTATGGTGAAATAGAACGGTTTTGACTGAAATTTCGACATTTTCGGCTGCCCTGAGAATTTCCGCGTGTTTGTGTTTCATCTCACACCTCTTCAATGGGTTTAATAATGCACTGGAACAATCCTTCCTAAAATGCATTAAACTTTCGTTTACAAAGACGTGAAACTCACCGAGTGGTCAGGTGTGTTCACTGGTATGCTCAAACAAAAATCGCTGCAAAAGATGCTTTTTAACAGCTGTTTTAGCATTCGTTGTTAACTTGTGGACCTATTTTTCCAAACGCCTCACACCCGTACATTCTTCCACTTAGAGCTTGAATAATAAACACTCCAGCCCAGGTGGTGGCGCTAATCCGCCTTTGCCAATTGCAAGAATAGAAACAAAGTTCCCGGCGCGGAGTAATACCGTACCTCACAGCACATCTAATACATGTCAATGGAGGTGGTAAAAACTACGATAAAACCTGTTGGAATGCGTCTTTTGGAGCGATTTTTGTGTGAGCATACCAGTGAACACCCCTGACAACTGAGTTTCACGTCTTTGTGAACGAAAGTTTAATGCATTTTAGGAAGGATTGTTCCAGTGCACCATTAAACCCATTGTAGAGGTCTGAGCTGAAACACAAACACGCGAAAATTCTCAGGGCACCCGCAAATGTCGAAATTTCAATCAAAACCATTCTATTTCACCATAAACAATCTGAAAACAGGGCTTTAAGTCTAAAATACCGAACTTGTCCTTTAAATTGTGTTTGAAATATTTTGGTATTTTTTCAAACAACTTATCTGTGAGCTTCATTATTTAAAAAAAAGTGCCCCCATAATCTTTAATCCAGTGGTTCTCAAACTGGGGGCCACGATATGGTGCCAGGAGGGCCCCAGTTTTATGACATTTTATAAAATAAATTAATTTATCATGAATTCTGTGCAATTAAACCTAAAAAAATATGGCTACTAACCAACAGCACAATTTTTATCATTTAATATGTTTTGTTTAAGTAAAAGTTGAGTTTTAGAACAGTTTTTTGTCATAAATTTTCTTTGGGGGGCCGAGAAAGGAATGCGCCGTAGGGGGGCCGCACGCAAAAAGTTTGAGAATCACTGATCAAAAATACAAATTTCCTCCCCTCCTTGATCTCTCTTTACTTTCTGCCATGAGTAATGGTGAGAGGGCAGACGGGCCAGGAAAAGATCGATTAGCAAACGGCAACTAGACCCAACTTCCAACAATCCAATAAATACTCAATGGACGAATTTGAGTCCCGTACTACCTTTTATTCTCATTTCAGTAGCCGATTCATTTGGATGGGGAATATGAAACAATCGCTACTTCTATGACTTTAAATTACATATAGATAGACATATAACTTTAATACACTACCTAGATACACCAGATGTATATAAGTCTATTGGTCGCACACAACTATACACAGTGCGCCATGTAGTGAAATGCCTGGTACTATTTCTCCCTACGGTTTGCAATAAGCAATTATACAAATTAGGAATAAAAAATACAAAATAAGAAGTAGGGATGCAAGATGTATCAGCCTATAATTGGTATCGGCAGATAAAAGCAATTTTACCACTATCATCTGACACATCGTCCGACAACAGAATTGCAGTTTGTACGCTCTGCACATCATCTGATTTCACAACATAATAATTTGAAAAATTATGAAGGAGAAAAGGCTAAACTATCTATATGTATCGGCATTGGTAGATGTCTAAGTAATCATAAATATATCGGTATCGGCACAGATATTTTATACCATTGCATCCATAATAAAAAGGAAACAATAGAAAGAAATCTAAAAATGTAAAATTAGGAAAACAAGATATTTAGATAATTGTTTTTTAGTAAATATGCAACACAAACCTAAAAAAAAGATGGAGAAGGGAAAAGTTTGCATGTGTATGCAAAATAATAGTACATAAAATAAAAGTGCATAATAGTAGATGTAGAAAAGTGCAATATGTACTGAAAAAAAATTAAAGTGCACATATATTATTTACTACACTACCCTGCTAAACACGGTAAAACATTTGATATCAAAGTTTGCATTTTTTCCTTGTCAAAAGGTGTCAAGAGGTCAATCTTTCTGCGTATACATTTGCAGGTCAGGATGTCACCGAACCTGAACTTTGGTATGCAACAGAAGACGAAACTTTTTGTGCATATGCTCATACGATATCGCCGTCCTGCATTTATATACGTATGAATGAAAGTGAATGGGACACAAAGTCTTGGGGCCCCATCCTAATTGTTGAGACTTCAGATGGCTTATGGGTAATGAATGCCGTTTGTGGATTAGTTTGTGGATGTATGAGGATTAGTATTGGTTACTATTTGCTTTGCTGGGTGCGGATGGAACATCTTTGCCCTGCTGAACTGAGGTGCCACCATTTCATAATTGTATATGATGTTTGTGTCTGCGCGCGCGCGCGCGCGCGTGCGTGCGTGCGTGCGTGTGTGTGTGTGTGTGTACAAATGTATGTTGGAGATATGAGGGATGGGGAGTGTTAAAGTTGAGAGAGTTCAAACTTTTGGGGGTCTTTTGAGGGGGTCTGTATTTTGTCCCACTATAGGCCCCTCCTCTTATGTTTTTGTGCAAACATGTGCATACAAACAAACACATGACTCATGTAAAGTTCACATTTTAGTGCAGGTTTCTATTTATTTTTTAAGAGTATGTTTGTTTGTATTTGTTTATGCATTTAATAAAACCCTAAAGAACAGGTGCTTGAACCTCATGGCTTTTGTACTATCAATGTTGTTACGCTAAGTCATACATCACAAAAACAAATATTTAGTGTGAAAGCATATATTTCATGTTATAAAGAGAAAGCTTGTAAGAGAGAGAGAGAGTGTTTGGCTCTTTGTTGGCGCTCAGCCTCCCTCGGATGACAACCCTATTGTCCAATCAGAGCTCCGGATTGTTGTGCACTTCTCGCTTCAAGGGGGCCCTGGCAAGCACCCCGTTACTCATAAACTAACCTCCTCTCCAGCCCATAATGAGACCCCCAAACCAGTCCAAATTTCAACCAGCGCTTCCTTTAAATGAAGACTAGAGCACCCTCATGCTTTTGATCTGCAGAAAAATGTTATTGTTTAGGGCAGTGGTCTCCAACATGGTCCCGAGGGCACCAGGTTGCCCTCATAGAGTCTGTGAGGTGCCCACCAAAGCACATTCTATTAATACACTCAAAAAAATTATTCATTGGATTAACTCAATAAAATTGTGGGCAGGACTTCCATCCAATATGAATGTGTACCCCTAACTCATAAAAAACTGCTTTACACAATTAAAATATATTGAGTTGGTCCAACTCAATTTAAAGTAAATCGCAATACTCAATTAGTTGCCTCAACTCAATTTAGTGTAGTCTGAAGAACTCAATTCTGTTATTTTATATATAACGTTTTTATATCATACTAATTAGCATAAGCACATGTTAGCATGCTTATAAAAATAAACAGGCCTGAACACTGTTAATGCTCATTGAGAGAAATATGTCACATCCACAACCTAACCACAATCGCCACTCTTCTGCACGATGGTAACCAAACAATTTGAAAAAATATAACACAAACGCTTCTAAATCAATAAGATAAACAGACATTTAACACTATTAAGTCTTTCTCTTTACCTAAAAATGCATAAAATAACACTTAATTTAAAAAAATGACTCTCCAAAAGCAGTTGCATGCAAAGCATGCTGGGAAATTCTTTTTCCAGAACCCAAACTCAAACTAATTGTGTTAACGCAATTAAAAAGAAATCAAAAAATTATTGTACATAATTATTTTGTGTTATACTAATTAAATATATATATATACTTATTGCTCTTAATGAGGTATTTTACATTTATTGAACACAATTTTAATGTGTCATGTCTAAGAAGGGCTTGAATCATTTTTTTGAGTGTAGTATCAATTGTAATATTTATGTATTGCATATTTTTTATATTAATTTTGCTTTAAACAATGATAAAACATTTCAACAAGTAAAATAAAATAGAATCAACAAGTAAAACAAAAACATTATGAGTAGATAAATATCAAAAAGTAGTCCTCCACATTGTTTTATCCATTGTGGTAGCCCTTGCTCACAAAATGCTTGGAGACCGCTGGTTTAGGGGTTACTCTTGTTGATAGCCTGTTGTTAACTTTGCATCAGATGTTTCTCCTAAAATTCATTAGGGGATTTGAAGAATTTGACAGAATATATTTGAGCTAATATTAAAATAATTTGCAGACTACTTTGGGAAACTTGAGCACAGTTTGAGATCTCTTCAGAAAGTCTTTAGGGGACATGCAAGAATTCTAAGCAAGAAAACTCAAAAGAGAAAAACTCAAACGCAAGTTATTATCTGACTGCATTATGTTTACATTTATGCACTTGACAGATTCTTTTGTCCAAAGTGACTCATAATGCATTAAGGGTGCAAATTTGTGACCCTGTCTGAGAAATCTCTTCTAAAAAGTCTAATGTGATAAGAATGCAAGTTCAATATTGATTTAAATATTTGATCTTGATCTTACTCAGTCAATATTAAAGGTTATATTTTTATAAAATGTACTTTAAATGATGTAAGATCATTTTATGTTAAAAAAAATAAATCACAAAAGTTGGGTTTTCACAGATTGGGTCACATAATTTTGTTGTTCCTTGGGATTCGATCCCACAACCCTCATAGAAATCAATTGATATATTAAATGGGTGGATGCATGAAATCAAGATCTAGTCAGCGTTGGCTTCCTGTTTAAGCACTAAACCAGTGGTTCTTAAACTTTTTTGGCATGCTGCCCCCTTGTGTATGGTGCATCTCTTTATGGCCCCCCCCAAAGAAAATGTATGACATAAAATATTCCAAAACTTCAAATTTAAATTAATTTATCATAAATTCTATTTCATAAAATGTCATTAAACTGGGCCCCCCCTGGCACCATCTCAGGGCCACGGCCCCCAGTTTGAGAACCACTGTCATAAACAGCTCTTAAACAACACCAATAGCACTATAACTATAACACAATATTTAATGCCCACACAGCCATTCGAAAATTATTTAATAAGACCACTCTGCTGCCTTTTGGAAAAGCAAGAAATACACACTGATCAAATGCTTTCTTAGCACAGCAGGTGACCGAATGTGTGCAAAACCCAAATTAAAATTCCTGGTGCTCATTGTGTGTGTTGTGAAAGAAAACCTTGACAATGTAGTGTTTGTGTTCATGTTTGTTTGTTTATGTGTTCAATGCCTTAAATCCTATAGTGTGTGTGCATTTAAATGTGTTAGTGTTAGTAACGCAACACTATACGTGTGTGTGTGTGTGTGTGTGTACAGGGTTTGGACCAAGAGTGTGCGTGCCTCAAAGAGATCTGGAGAGAGTCCAAACCAGAAGGGGTGAGATGAGAAAAAGAGCAAAAAAAGATTCAACAGGAGGATAACAATCCAGAAATTACAGGCCTTTGACAACCAAATGGGAAGCCTGCCCAGCACACGCTCGCATGCACATGACCATGGGCCCTATCTTACACCTGGCGCAATGCGATGCCAGGCAAGTGTTTCTTGCTAGCTTAGGCATCTGAAAACAAGGTGCAAGCAACACACATGACACTCTGAAAACTTATTTTGAATTTGCGCCCCTTGGATGAGCAGTCACGATCCGCCACTGTTACACACACAGGGACATGCAGCAGCACACAAACATGCCACATAAAAATGAAAGGATTCCAATGTAAACGGTTATTATTGTGAACATGAAGATAAAGATGCCTATGGATCATCGTTGCATATCTATTTGCAGTAATGTTGAATGAAATTGGTTTCCTCTCTGAAGCAGCGTTCAGTCTTTGCTTTAAAAAAAAACTGCCATGGTGCAAGCTCAATAGCTTTAAAAGTGAATGTGAGATGAGACTCTGATTGGTTTACTGGACGTTACGTCCAAAAAACACCCAATAGACACTTTGGACCATGCGCCTGGCATGCCAACCATTTTTTCTGTCGTTAAACTAGCAAAAGTGGATTTGGATATGTCTTAAGTCAGGGGTGTCCAATCCTGCTCCTGGAGGGCCGATGTCCTGCAGAGTTTAGTTTCAACCCTTACGAAAATTAATTTCATTTCAGTTAAAAACAAAAAAACTTGGTTACTTTAGTAAAACCATGGTAACCTGTGTTAAGTTAACAAAAAAATTTAAAGCAGCAAACAAAAAAATTCTCTGGTCAAAAATATTTTTTTAATATATCCTAAATACAATTTGTAGAATGTTATGCTCAACAGAATATATATTTTTTTCACAATATCCACATATATTTCAAAATGTATTTCAAGGGGAAGGAAATACATTTCAAATTGTACATCCTATGACAAAAATGTAAATAGTTAATTTTATAAAGTATATTTTGAAGTTGAAAATATATTTAATTTTAATCTTTCTAAAAATTTTAAGTTTACAGTTTTTCTTCCATTTTCTTGCATTTAAATAAATGGAGGGCTAAATATATATTTTTAATGCTTTAAAATGTATTTACTACTTTGAAATATATTTCAAAATAAACCAAAAAATGGCCAAAAAATATATCTGTGAAAAATATATTTTTGTATACATATTCCAAAATATATTTCAGCAAATATATTTTTGGGCCATTTATTGTATATTTTGAAATATATTGAAAAATATATACAAAAATATTTTTTATTTTGATGTATAGGTAAGTTGACATGACTTGCAAATATGAGTTGATTCAACAAAAAAATGTAAGGCAGCAAATATTTTTTTTACTAAACAATGTGTGCTAATAGTAATCAATACACCAAAAAACATGGTTACTACACATTTACCACAAAAAACATGGTTACTTTTTGTAAGGGTTATCAAATACACCTGAAGCAACTATAAAGTCTTACTAGGAATACTAGAAACAACCTGTCAGGTGTGTTGAGGCAAATTGAAGCTAAACTGAAAAATACTGTACCAGCCCTCCAGTTTGGACACCCCTGCTCTAAGTGCATCTAAATGAACCATGAATAAAATGCCATTAGTATGTGAGGGTAATGGTATAGTGCCATCTGCTGGTGGAAACGTGCAGAACTAGAACGAATAAAGCCAAAGTCATTGCTAAATATAAAAAAAATAAATAAACATGCATTCATTTCTTAATCATGTTGTCATATCTCAAAATATTCGTGCTGTAGTTGAAACCCAAATGCTTTCGTCTTAGTTAATATGAATGACCAATGAACTGCACTGTGCATTACAGTACTGCAATAGTTTCATTCCTATTCAGTCATTAAAACAAGATATATTCACTACAAATTCAGATAAATCTTACAATTTAGAAATTTGTGCTTAAAACAAAAAAAAGCTGTTTAGCAAATAACTTTTTCCTGTTTAAGGCAAAAACAAAAAGTTGTAAGACATAAACGCTTGCATCATTTTTCCTCTGAAGTAAACATATCTTGTTTTAACCCCTTCAGATCCTGCATCCACCGGAATGGACATCACGTTTTGCGGTTCAAACCAATTAAAATGATGATCAACCAATCAAAATAAGGCACAGTGACTGCACACCTGAAAAATAAGGTCTGAAGGGGTTAAGGATGTTCTGATAAATATTGACAAATAACACTAAAAATAGAATAAGAAACGATAAGATTTTCTAAAAATCTAAAATAAGATTTTTTTGCAGTGCATTATAAAACACATTTCCTAGCACTACATCATCCATTATGCCTGCATGTATGTATGCATTTTTCCAGTGATATACAGCCCAAAATCTTAGATTGTCTTAGTCTTTACAGCTGATTGTGGCTGTGATTCATAGCTGATCCCCAGTCCCTTGCTATTTGCAATGCAAATTAATTTTGCCGAAAGGAAGCACACTAATAGACCATTTCAATGTTTAGGACACAGACACCTGAACATTTAGGAAATACAGCAAAGTGTGGAAATACAGCGAAGAGTGTAAAGGAGTAGCACTTCTCACGTCTGACCCTAAAATACTAGCTGCTTTAAGTGCAGGTATGTCTATCTTAATGGCATGGCATCTGCCTGCGGAGATGGTTGCTAAGGTTCGTTGTATTTCCAATGTATTTTAACTCAGATTTACAATGCATTTAAAAATGGCGAACAACAACAATGCATCTTTTCTATGTACATTCTGCCTGAAATAAGACTGGGTCAACAATGCTTGACCAAAGCGGCGTGGTGAGCTTGAACCTGCTTACATCACGAGGCATTTTTTGGACCCAACATTCAATAGGAAAATTCAACTGCAGTAGCCACCGTTCAACCTGAAGAGGGCAGCACTCAGACGTTTTTACACCATATATTGTAGTATTGAAACACTTTATATCCATGGCTGGGGCCCTCAAAAGTTCATGGGCCCTTAGAATCGTCCTAACTTCCACCCCCCCCCCTTACGGCGCCCCTGCTTAAAGTGTGTAAAAAGTATGAGCACCACTATTTATAGCCTACATGTAAAAAACCTGGTGTTTAATCATTAAATAAACAACAATCAAATGTATTCATTATAATTATTATGAACAAACTTTTGTTTGCCTCATGCAGTTATGACTGCATCTTTATATTCACCCTAAGCAATGCTGTTGTTATCTTTTTATGGTGTCATAATCTCACAGCTCTATGTAATCATTTTGCCTTTTATGATCTCTTTTAATTTTGTTAAATGTAGTGAGTCTGTCATTATCGCGTCCGCTATATCTGTATTTATTAGTTTGGCAGCTGTAATTCCACGAGCAGCCTTATTTTTCTACAGTGTTTTGTATAAACAAGTGCTTCTCAAACTTAAACTACACAGAATTTATAATAAATCAAAGTATTATAAAATGTCATTAAACTGGGGCCCCCGGCACCATCTCAAGGCCCCCAGTTTGAGAACCACTGATATAAACCATGTTTACCTTTTTTCCAACTCTGGTCCACAGTAGATCAAGACATCTTTCATAGGGCTATAGTCATAACTTCCTTCTCACATGCAGAGGGGTTCGATTGGCCCCGTAGCCACACACGCTGCGCTCCGTCAGTGTTTTTGTTGAGGAGCCCCATTGGGCTTCTGGGAAAGAGGAAGCGTTAGTGTTTTCCTTGTCAGCCCATGTTTACTCTACAATAAGAGCAATCACACGGCTCAGTGGATCTACGATCCTCGGCCCACACCTTAGCTCACTCTCTTATAATCTCTCCATTATTTCTTGTATTACGTCTCTAGGGTCATTCTTTGAAACAGGTCACATTTCCAGTTGAATGTGATGATTTTTGAAGCAATATTTGGGATAATGTCACTGTGGCATCAGAGGATGAATTATAGGTTAGATCAGGGGTCTACAAACTTTTTGTGAGCAAGGGCTACCACGATGGATAAAACACTTTTGGGGGGCTACCTTTTTATATAATTTACTCAAATAAATTTTTTTTTTACTTGTTGATTTTATTTTACTTGTTGGAATGTTTTATCATTATATAAAAATGTTAACATACATAAATGAAGCCCAGCTATTATAAAGAATGTTTAATAATTATTTAAATTGAGGCTAGACTTTGGCAGGCCCACAGGCACCATGTAAAAGACCACTTGGTTAGATTGTAATAGAGGTTGCAGCATCATGGTGCCTTCAGTAAAAGTAACAAGATTAAGAGTTTACGTAAGGGATAATGTAGAGGCAGCCCGCAGCCGGTAGTTATCGGGAAATAAGAAATAACTGAAGGGGCTTATTTCCCGATAACTACCGCCTGCCTCTACATTATCCCGCTTATTACACGGCTACTTGTCACATAAGAAAAAAAGCGGACATGAATATGAATTTGAAACATTTTATTGGCATATTTGTTTTAAATTAACATTTTATCCTTCCGCGAAACTTTGCACAGATGCATAAAATGATCGTAATACCTTATTAAGATCCTCTGCTTCATACTTGTCTGTCTCCATTTTTTCTTTGAGAAGTTTTAATGCCCATTCTGTATTTTTTTGTGTGTTGGCTTCGTAGCTGTCATGCTCTATTTTGTCAAGTTCAGTCTTTATTGATCTTTGTTGGCGCAGAGCGATTTTACTCGTACAAGTAGTACCGGCTATGCGTTATTACTTTGGAGCGGTTATTATTTGAAAAGAACGAACCTGCAAATGTCTCAACTGACCAATCAGAATCAAGCATTCAAGAGAGCCGTGTAATAATGTAAGTTATATTTGATGTCTTATTTCTACAAATATCCACTTTTTATGAACTTGTCAATATTTATAATTTCATACTGTAAATGTATCCACTTTTATGTCTATGTCCAGTTTGTTTATGTCTAATGTTGGTAAGTGGAGTGACATTTTAAGATCATCTGACAGACATAAAACATTTTTGTAAAAGATTTTGTTGATGTTTATTTTTACGTATAATAAAATCCTTAAAAATATCCTTAATCCTACCCAATACCAATACTTAAACTTAAAAAAATTCTTATATTTATAAGCAGTAATTAGGAGAATATTGAGGCAAAAGTAGTTATTAAATTAGAATTGGACCCTAAAGTAGGACCAGCTTATTTATTTGAGCCGTTTCAAGCCTATCATGTAAATAGGATTTAGAAGCAATAAGTAATTAAATACTTTTTGGAGAGAGTACTTTGTACAGTAATGTAATCACATGATTGAAGATGCAATTAGAAATTTGTAATTAATAATTTTTTTGAGTAACTTACACAACACTGGATAATGCATTAGCTAACATAAACAACCAACGAACAATACATCAACAGCATTTATTAACCTAAGCTCATGTTAATTCCAGCATTTACTAATATAAAAAAGTTGCTGTAGTTATGCAGCTGTTTGCCAGTAACTTAACTTATTTAAATTTATTTTATTCACTGGCAACAGTTTGTTTAAAGATAAATAAACATTACACATTAACAAGTCTTTGTCTTTAGAGAATAAAACTAAAATAACAGCCTCATGCAAAGCATTCTGGGAAATCATCATCAACCTTTGTCTGTTTTTTTTTCTTCAGACTTTGGTTCCCAAAATGCTTTGCATGATGATGTTACTTTAGTTTTATTCTGTAAAGATAAAGACTTGTTAATGTTTAATGTTCATTTAACTTTAAACAAACTTTCGCCAGTAAATAACATACATTTAAATCTACAGTAAGTTACTGGCAAACAGCTTCTACAATACTGTCATTTCTACAGAAACAGTGTAATTAAAAGTTGTAACATCAGTTAATGCACCATGAAGTAACATAAACAATTATATTGGCATTATCTAACATTAATAAATGCTGTAGAAGTATTGTTCATAGTGCATGTAGCTAATGCTAACAAATATAAACATATTGTAAAGTGCTAACATTATTTTGTTTTCACATTTTATGTATAAGGGACACAATCACGCCAATTTTGTAAAATTACCATTCTGTTTATCTGTGTTCTTCACCTTTTCACTCTCCAGTCTTTCCTCTGTCGTTCACTCGGTAACCTGAGGGACTCCTGGCTGTGCTTCCCTTTCAGAATAAATGTGGGGAAACTTTAGATTTGGCCCGCTGGTGAGAGCGTAACCCTAATTTCCTCCCAGAGAAGCAGGGGGAGAAGGAGCAGGGAGGTGGGAGGAAAGGAAGTTTACCTTAAACTGGGGTATAACCACTGCCCGTTTCCATGGTGACGATCGTCATCATCATTTTTCTCATGCTCTCCTTCTGTTTCTCTCCCTGTGAGGTGGACTCAGTCACTGGTGGTTTGGAGCAAGCGATTATGACTTAAGATTTGGAAAAAACGTGTCAGGCTGAACACTTTTTTTGCTGTTCTAGCAATGTCACACTGGTTACATTTATTCATTTAGCAAAGCAAATTTTTAAATGAAAGAGCATTTGACTTTTTTCAATTTTTATCTGCCCTCTATCATTTCCCACTACAGTCACATCAACTGTTTTTTTAGCTTTATATTTAAATCAAACTTGTTTAAGCCTTATTCATTGTGTCATGTCAAGTTATATCAAAGCACAATTTTAGAAAAAAGGTTAAAAAGTTGTCACTGGGATGGTACCTTTTAAAAAGGTACAGATTTGCAACTTTGACATACCAGTATGTACCTTTAAGGTACAAAGGTGTGCCTTTGAAATACCGATATGCACCTTTTGGATACAGAAGTGTACTTTTTGAAAGGGTACCACCCCAGTGATAACTTTTGTATACTGTAAAAAAAATGAATTTGTGGCTTAGTAAATTTTACTAAATAAATTCTATTTAAAAAAAAGTATTCTTGTTTTTATAACCAAATTTGAGTAAAAATAACACGAAAAAGGTAAGAAATTCGAAATAAACACATTATTAAGTAAATCAACTAAATTTTAAAATGATACGCTGGATTTACTTAAAAATATATTGCATCATTTTTGCATCCACTTTTTTTAAGTAAGTTTTACATGGAAATTTAAGCAATTGCTTTAAAAAATTAAGCTTAATTTTTTTTTAAATTCCATGTTAAACTTACTTTAAAAAAGTGGATGCACAAATGATGCACTATATTTTCATTATTTTAGTAAATCCAGCGTATTCTTTTTTTAGTGTACCTAGATTTTTCACTTCATAGTTTTATGGTATTCATATACAGTACACAGTATTGTGCACAGGTGTAAGGCCATCTTGTTGTTTTAGTAAAGTTTTAATGACCATCCATATATTTGTTGCTTTATTTATTTAAAGACAAACATAAAATAAATATGTATACAAAATGCACTGAAAAAACATGCATTCAATTTACTCTTTTTTTTTAAGGTAAGTGGTTGCAATCAATTTATTTAAGCTACATTTAAACAAAAAAAGGAAAAAAAACCTTTTGTTTAAATGTAGCTTAAATAAATTGATTGCAAAAATCAGTATTTAGTGCAGTGTTTCCCGTACGTTGATTTATTCGTGGCGCACCGCCACAGAATCAGCGCTGGCCGCCACAAATAGATTTTTCATGATCCCCATTTACATTTATATTTTACTGTTTAAAAACGTCTTAATTCATTGTTGCAAGCACCCAGCGCGCCCTCCCTTTCTATGTTGCATGCAGCGCGCGCCCCCCTCTCTCTCTCTCTCTCTCTCTCTCTCTCTCTCTCTCTCCCTCTCTCTCTCACGAGCGTGAAAAGGTGGCGGTGTTTCAATGTCCGTTCCTCTTCCTCCGTATACTTTCTTTTTCGCGTAAACGTCAACAGTCACAGATTTTACTGACAGAGAAGACGGCGATGACTTGACGAAAGGTTAGCATTAGTGTTTCCCACACACACACCCCCGCGTTCTCTCCCTCTCTATAATGCTATATGCCTGCGCACGTGTTTTGTAGTAACTTTGTGTAACAGTTACTGTGTATTCTCTCATATTTCTGAATTTGCACCCAATTGTCTGCGCTATACGCGACAATAAAACTCGCATTTAAATAAAAAGGGGCTCATAACAAGACATTGATGAGAAGAGCAACAGCAAATGTATGGTGATTTATATACCATCTGTAAACGAGTTTTTCTCGTCTGTGTCATGTTGATATCAAGAAGCAACGTGCACATGACGACGAGAGAGGTGACCTGCTGCGCAATCGAGTTACCCCTCCCACTTCTGAATGTTTAACTGAGATTTCTAATCCCGTCCGAATTGACCATCAATATTACAGACGTCCTGTGGTAAAATTACCTTACGCCATCTACAACCGTAAAACTAATCCCATCCGAATAGGGCTATAGTCTGCTCATTTTATGTCTGACAACAGAACTGATAATATGTAAATAATAGCAATCAGTTGTGTTAAAATGCAATATAACGTGACAGATCAAAGAGTAGAAGTGAAACATATTTCAGGTGCCAACACTCGATCAAACCGGATCAAACGCAAACACGTGATGACGTCACATATATGCTAATTAGAGTGGGACGTCATCACCGCCACAAGTCTCTCAAAATCCTGTGGGAAACACTGTTAGTGTATCTCTCTGGTCACTAGTGTATCTCTTTTGACACTAAACATATCTTATTTTTGTATTTTACAAATTGCATACTGCGTACTCATACAGTATTCTGTATTTTTTGTTTGTATTCTAATAAAAATACTGAGAAATACTTACATATGTTGCATTATACCATTGCACAAACACCAAATCAGTAACACTTTACTTGAAGTGGTGTGCATAAGACTGACATGACACCTTCATAATCATGACAAGGAGATTTTATGCACGTTTATGACAACTGTCATTAAGTGTCATTTGTTAAATTATATAATTTTAAATGCAAAAATGACATTGTTTGAGATGTCTTTGTTATGACAACTTGACATTAACCAATACAACACAACTTGTTATAAATCTGTTATAAAGAATAATTATCAAACTTAATGGTCATGTTCTTCCTGATCCCAGTTTTTAAACCCTAGTTAGTGTGTTATGTTGCTATGATAGCATAAATAATACCTGTAAAATGATAAAGCTCAAAGTTCACTGCCAGGCGATATATTTTCTTTAATAGAATTCCTCTTTCAAAGCCTACAGCGAACAGCCGGTTTGGACTACAGCCCTCTACTTCCTGCTTTAATGACGTCAGTAAAACAGTTTTTAAACTCCGCCAACATTAATACATCAGTCACAGATCGAATCACAACACACTAAACAAACTACACAATCAGAACTCATTACGTATTTCTGAAGGAGGGACTTCACATAACAAGGAAGACATCAGCTGGTTTTGAGAACAGTGAGAACAGCGCTATACAGATAAGTAAATTGTGTGAAAAATACCGCGTTTTTTTACACGTGAAACATGAACACATGTTATATTGTCCACTATAAACACAATCAAAGCTTCAAAAACACAGAAAGAATGGGAGCTTTATGAAACTATAGCTTTATGGGTTAACATTAAATTAAACTGTCATTAAAATGTCATTAAGTGTTATTACTATGTCATATAGTTTTATAACAGCATCATGAATATTTTTCTTGACCTCAACTACAGTGTTAAAAATATAATTTGTCATTAAAATGTCAATAAGTGTTAATACTATTTAAAATCATTTTAAATACCTTAATAAAAAGGCAACAGACGCGTCAAAAGAATAAACTTAAAGTATGTATGTGCACAATACATAAAAAACTGACTGAACTTTGTTTTTCCTCACACAGAGGGTTCTGACATTTTCTGACATAGAAGAAAACACTAACAAAACTTTTCATTAATTAATAAATGTACTGTTTTTGCAGCAATATGGACTCAACACAGCATGGCTTAACCCATTATTGTACTGTTTTCATTTAAATTTAGGTGAATCGGTCTTCAAATGCAATAAAATATAATTTTATACATTTTAATTATTATTTTATTATTGGATGATTGATTTTATTTCTCTAACACCTGGAGGAAACTTAAAAAATACATTATGAAATAAAGAATATTTATGACACTGTTATTAAACTATATGACAGAGTATTAAGTTCACTTAATGACATTTTAATGGCAAGTTTGATTTGTATCACTGGTAAAAAGTGGTCAGTTATGTTGTCTTGGTAATGTCAAGTTGACAAAGACATCTCAAACAATGTCATCTTTGCATTAAAAATGACATAATTAACACTTAATGACAGTTGTCATAAACGTGCATAAAATCTTCTTCATGTTCATGACGTGTCATGTCACGATTATGAAGGTGTCATGTCAGTCTTATAAACACCCCTTCCAGTAAAGTGTTACCAACAAATCTAATGGTGGTGTGGTGGACTAAGACTTATGCACAGTACTGTATTGTCAAGCATTAAGATGCTGACAGGTGCACCCAACATACAATTGCATTATAGGTATAGAGTGGGAATTTTTACTTTTCAGGATCTCACATAATGATGGAAAATGCACACATGTTTTTTCTCTCAATGGCTAAAACAACAGTCTGAGAAAACTCTCTCACTGTATCTGCAGATTGAAAAAAGCATCCAGTCGCTGCTATTCTGCACCCATGCGCTATGTTTCGTCTTCGCTCCGAACTTCTCATCCGATCAGGTTTCTCTCTTCGAATCTCAGAGCTCTGCACAGCTGCACAGCTCCCTTTAATCCACATCTCAGTGTCTTTTCACACACACACCTAGTAGTGTCACTCTTTTGAAGAACATTACTGGGAAAACATGAAGAATAACAGCAAAATTCAGAGAATCCCATATAAATGCAATGCAACTGAACTCAAGGAAAATCTCTCTTACAGATGACTGTAAAGGCAGTGTTAGCACTATCATCCTGTCAATGTCTACATTTACAGACTAAACTACTTTGAAATATAACTCAAATATACCAAAGCTTCTTACAAGTTTACTAAATTGCAACATTCAAGTGACTACTGGTTTCTAAAGTGAGGTTATGTCAGAAAGAGCTTCTCTATCAAGCATAACACATAAAACGTAATGACTTGCCTGCAGGAAACTAAATATAGACGTGATTTGATTACGTAAAAATTGACATTTCAAAACGGATTAGGATCAGGCCACTAAATAAACACAGTGAAGAGCCGCGGGCCATATGCTATTAAGAAAGAGACCTACCTTTACACACACATACAAGCACGCTCTCTAACTCACTTTTTCCAACCTGGGCTACCGTATGTTGACGTGTGCCGAAACGAACATCGCTCCAGGTTGGCGACTCATAGCATCTCTTTCACGCGACGGTTAAGTGGTTGACCCCGTGACCCCCATCACCATGGAGCTCACGGAAGTCCTTACTTCGCAGAGGTAGTTGAGATGAATGACATCATCGGGGAGAGAGTCCCGTTGATGACGAAAGGGGGTTTGTCTGTATTTTCCGACATTATTCTGACATTACACCGACATTATTGTTGTATTAGTAAGGTCATTATTAGGCCAGGTGTGTTTTCACAGTGAGAAAATCCTTCAGAGTTGCTCTGAATGGGCCAAGACCGAAATAGGATGGGGTGCCGGATAGCTACCTCACGCAAACATTCGTCACGAACCCACAACGGTCAAACCGAGTTCATGTGGAACATCTATGATGTACAGACATATAAAACATGCATATGAGCATGCATCCATACATGTATACTCCCTTTATAATTTCAATACATTTAAGAAGCTTTAATTTCTAAACATCTTAAAAGTCCCGTTCTTTCTGTGTTTTTGAAGCCTTGATTGTCTTTACAGTGCGCAATATAACATCTATTCATGTTTCACGAGTAAAAAACACGGTATTTTTCCACAAAATTTACTTATCTGTATACCGCTGTTTTCTCTGTCCTCAAAACGGCCTGATGTCTTCCTTGTTCTGTGAAGTCCCTCCTTCAGAAAACGTAAAAGAGTTCTGATTGTGTAGCTTGTTTAGTATGGTGTGTTGTGATTCGACAGCAGCCACTGACGTGGCGACTGACGTATTCCTGTGGGCGGAGTTTAGTCAAACACTCTCGCTTGCTTTGACGCCATTCAACCGGGAAGTAGAGGGCTGTAGTCCAAAACCGGCCGTTCGCTGTAGGCTTTGAAAGGAGACTTCTGTTAAGAAAATATATCCCCTGGCGGTGAAGTTTGAGCTTTATCATTTTACAGGTATTATTTATGCTCTAACAGCAACATTACACACTAACTAAAGTTGGAAAAGATGGATCAGAAAGAACGTGACCATTAATAGGCTACATTAGATATGCATATTCATTCTTTTAAAATGATGTATTTTCCCAGTCATGCAATGGTTGGGATCGCTGTGAAAGCCATCATGTTCAAGAGAGCTTGGGGATCCTAACAGCTCGGTAAAGACATGACTGTCTTCCTCTTTTTAAAGAGCATTGTCATGGAGACGTTTCCGACACCACACAACGGTAAATGGCAGAGCAGCAGGAGATATTCGGTTGCACGCACACACGCAACGGCAAAGACTCACAATTAGAAAGATCCTCGTGTCATATCCACCTGGACGCAAGCACGCAGTCTCAACAAGAACCGTGCCAACAGATAGACTCGAAGATAACCGATCAAAAACACAGATACAATCTTGGACACACACATCTTCGTGTCTGATTATAGTTAAATAGGGTTGTGTTGAGTCTGGTCGCTATACACACAGATCGGTCCTCACCCTGAGGATTTTAGGGTAACGGAACTTTGCAGATCCACATCTCAATAAGTGTAGAAACAGGTTTCCTTTCTCACTCTTTTTGTTTCTCTTAGTCTCTTACCATTCTGCATTATGCATCGTCTTTGTTTTTCTCTCGTAGCCATATGAAAAAGATCTTTAATATCTCAAAAATATCCTAATATGTACCATTTAGGCACAGACATGTATACATTTGGTACCAATATGTAGCGGAGAGTGGGGCGCAACCTAATGCTTTTTGGTTTTGGCTCAATCATTCAAAAAATATTTGAGTTTGATTACTTATATTTTTTTACACAGGCAACACACACATCTCTGCTACAAATGAACATTTGAAGTTTGTTTCTAGTACTTACCATTCTTGGACAATTACACCAAACGTGACCGAAGTGCAAACGTTACAACTTACCCCATAGGTGGGGTTAATTGTAACAGACAGGGGGTTAGTTGTAACACTTGCTAAAAATTAAGTTTGCAGGCAAATATTTCAACACTAACGGTCTATATAATTGAAGTGGATATTGTTTATATATCTGTCTATAATAGACAGGTATCCACACTGTATTCATTCATCCAGCCCTTTTCTAACAATAGTTCAATTATAAATGGACATAAATGTCTAAATGTGTGAGAAAAAGCAGCACAGTTATGAAAAAAAATATATTTTTTATATGTGACCCAGTCTGTAATAACCATACTACAGTTCAAAAATCAAATTCTGAGATAATGAGCATCAAAGTAGGATTTTAGCCATTCATTTCATTATGATTTCAATCTTTGATGTGACTTTATTCAATCAATATTAAAGATATGAACAAAAATACATTTGACACATGATTTTTGATAAGACAGGCACATTTATTTTGTTGGCAGCCAGTAATCATTCATGTGTAGCCTATTTAAAACAACGGCAAGAATTATGCTAACGTTAGCGATTTTCATATCATAACTGCTGAGGGGTTAGTTGTAACACAGCGTTACAAATAACCCCACTGGGACAAAATATTTTCAAGCCCACCAAAAAAGTTGCTAAGAGCTACAGACATATTTCAAAACGATGCTATGTTTTAGTCAACAAGACACTGATTAAAATGATTGGAACTTAGAAACCGAAAAAAAACATATGATGAAAAACATTTACTTTCATGCCACCAAAACACTCGTTCATCAATAACTCTCTGAAAAAACATACATTTCCAATAATTTGTGGGAGATCGTCTTTTAGCAGCGTGAACAAAATCCCGGAAAAACAACAACCTTGTGCAACAATGTAAACAGTCCGTGTTACAGCTAACCCCGCGTTAGTTTTTGCCCCGCGCACCCCTACTTTTAAGGTAGGCCTACTATTATGAACAGTTGAGGTAATAATATGCACTCTTTGGTAGCAATATGCACCTAAGGATGACCCAAGTGACAGCTATGGAAAATTTTTCGACAGTGTAAGGTGTTTCTATAGCTCATTTGCAAAAGGTCATGGGTTCGATCCCATAAAATTTACCTTGAAGTCACTCTGGATAAAACCGTCTGCCAGTTCAGTTTCTGTGCAAAATAAGGCACACGGTTATTGATTTATTAGACCTGCACATCCATGCATTCATGCACGCTTTGTCTGATTGCGTCTCACCTTTACAGAGGAAAAGAGAGATGGGGGGTCATCGTAGGGTCTCTGTGGAAATTTTTCTATGGTGGACAGACTCTTTATTTAACAGTGGTAGTAAAGAGAGATGGCTTCTGTGTGTATGTGCGTGTGTGCAGATAAATATAGTGTGAGAAGACGAGACAGACTGCTGGGAAGCATAACCCAACCTAACCATCTCAGAGAGAAAAAGAGATTGAGATTAACTGTTTGCACAGTTAAGACTTGGTGAGTGAATTACAAAATAGTTACGGTTAATGACTTCAATTACTGTCATCGGCCTGGTCAGTTTGACGTGACAACACGCACGCTCAGTTATTGGCTCACGTACTGTGGGGTTTATTACACGGCCGCTTACAGTATAGGTAACACATGCACATGATTTGGCTTTGCATTGTAGTTATAAGCTATATGTTTTTTTCTCCTTGGGACAAATAGAAATATTTACAAGTGAGTCAATTGTTAAGATACAGATATCTTAAAGATCACTGTAAAGCATAGATCAGATTATAATAAGAAATGCTTGAATTCATTTCTAGTGAAATCCCAACTTTTATCTAAATCTGAGCACACTGAGATGAGATGTCACCTGGGAAGACATGTCGGATTACTTAAGACTTTGTTTTTAGGGGACAAATCCGAGCTGCAGGATTTGTTTTCATTTTTCTTAGAGAAACATGTATTAAAGAAGTCTCCTGTGAATTTTCTTTCCTATAGGATTGCAGTACAGACAAACGGAAGCAAAGGATACAAGTGAAAGACAGGTGACCCACGCACACATAGAGAGAACTTTGTCCATCTGATCCCAAGGGTTGCTATTAGTTTGTAATTGTAATGAGGATGAGAGAGGAGAGCAGCTCCAGGGTGAGCCGCAGTGGAAAACCATCACCAGTGGATGATGTCAGAGGAATCGCGACCACCGATTGGAGTGGAGATTCCCGGCGAGAGCCTATAAAACGGGGGAAAGACAACAGCAGGATCTAGCAAAGGCAGAGAACGTGAGAAATTCCAGGAACTGCAGTGTGTCCATCTGTCCGTCCCGTGTGACTGAAACTAAATCAGATTAAGGGTAAGGAACCTTGGAGAGAGAGAGAGAGAGAGAGAGAGAGAGCAAGTTCTACCTGCATGTTCCTACAGAGCTGTATGCATGTGTTTGGGTGGTAAGGTGACCCGGCAGGTGTCGGGATGTATTTGAAGGTTGATTGGGGTCACAAAAATGAACTCAAGCTGAGGTTTGGTATGGGTACAGGACTGTACGCTGGTTTCTGGATTGCGTGTTTAAGTTTTGGAAACATCCTCTTGCATGGTTGCAATAGTGACACAGAGGTGTGAAATCATGTCTGATATCAGAGAAGTGTTGAGAGTGTGTCTTTAAACGTGTGTTTGTGAGAGTGTCCAGTTAAGTGTACGTGGGCAATGGGAGATGGTCGGGGTTGTTTATTTTTGGGGACGGAAAATGCTAAAGTTAGCCCATGTTGCTGGACAATGCATTTCCCCAGTCGTGGGGCAGGAGAGAAACTCCTCGGCGCTCAGACCTGAAGTACCAGATATAGATACAAACACACTTGATCAAATGACTGATGTGAAAAGTTCAAAGAAAGCTTGAACCACAGAGTTCAATGCGATTTTTCAATTTGGTTTGATTTATGTAGCGTTTTTTACAGTTTGCATTGTTGATTTACAGAAAATAGATTTTACAACTAACAGTAGAGACATAAAGTAATGCAATAAAAATAGGGAAAAAGAAATGATAGAAAACAGGATAATTATTTAAAGAGAGATTTAATAATAGAGCAAAAAAAAACTGTTGACTGCTCAATGTTTAGATCTAAATTTGATAAACGTAATAAGAAGTTGATGTTAAAGCAGTTTTAAAAGTTTAAAAGAAACTTTGCACCCCTAGCATTCCTGAAAAAAGCAAAAAAATGCCTAAAAAGGACAAGAATTGTATCTTAAAACTGTTTACATCATTCAAATAACAAGAATTTCAGCTTTCCGAAGATATGTGACATGTTTAGGTTTTAGTTTTTGAGTTGTTGTATTTGATGACGTTTTCTGTCAAATAATGCAGTGTCCCTCCCACGGTATTTTAAGGGGGTTAAAGAGTTCGATAATGAGCTTTAAAGGAAGAAATTACAACATTATATTTTGCTACAAATATTGCATGTATTTAAAACTTACACTATTGTATTTTCTATTTATTATTATTTAAAATAAGTACAATTTTAAATCATTTATAAAAGCTCAGTGGTGAATGCATTATTTATTATTGTATCTTGGCATACCATAAATTATATGCATTTTATAATTTTTCCTTTTTTCTATCATTTTTTCCTCATATTTATACTGTTTGTCATAAAATTTATTTTATGTTAAACTTCACAACAATGCATAAGAAGTTGAATGAATTTACTGCAAGCTGATGCAATATTCACCTTATATGCATGGTGTTGTATGTAACTGAACTTTAGTTAAAGTCCTAATATCCTTAACTAATAAATATTTTACTAGATAGTAAATAAATAGCATTTATTTTATTAATATATTTCTAAAATAATTTAAGCTGAATTTTAATCGATTAAATAAATATTAACTAAAGCATCACCTTATTGTTGCTGGTGCCCTGTAATTCAACAAATCTGTCAGCAGATGGCAGTAACCTTTTATTATGCATAGGTACAATATAAACAAATCGAGTGTGAAATTAACTTTAAAAATTGCAAAGCGATCGAGAAGCAGGTGCCTATGTGTATAATATAATTACTGTAAATTCTATTTAAAAAGACAATACTGTTAAATATCTTCGTAGGAAATGTGAATCAAATGTACAGTCGGTCATACCTTAAGGATGTGTTTTTTGTGCAGTTGAGAGTGTGTTTTGGGGACACACAGGTAGGGGTGCAGGTCAGAGTGTGTGTTTGGGCTGAGTTCATGTGTTTGTGTTGAGGGTGTGTGTGTTAAAAGCATTCTCACGACTGCCGGACCGCCCAGTCAGAGTGTATTTTCACAGATGGAGTCTGAATGAATATAAACACCACCCTGTATCACAGTAATTCAACACGGTGCTGAAGCTGATGTGTGTGTGTGCTTGACTGATAATATACTAACTGTACAATTTACTTGTCTAGTAGCTGCACATGAATAAATGAATGCCCTATTTGCCCTATCTTATTTACCTTTTTGCTTTTGGCAGATGCTTCATAGCTTACGGTGCATTCAAGGTATGCATTTTTGTCAGTGTGTGTTCCCTGGGGTTCGAACCAATAACATTTGCGCTGCTAATGTAATCCTCTACCAGTTGAGCGTAGAAAAACCTTGTACCTGTTAGTAGGTATTCATGTTGCATTGTAGTCAATAATGATTTTGCTTGCATTGTAGATGTTGGGCTGTGGATGTGTGCTGCTCTCAGGTCTGTTAACGCTGACCTTGTTCCACTGCAGTACTGAAAGTCTTCATATACCCCAGGAAAGACCAGAGGTGAGTCCAGGTTATAGATAGTAAGGGAACAGACATACAGCACATATACATTACACACATATTGTAAGGAATAAATCACTAATATGTGACCCTGTCTGTGAAATCCACACAAAAAAAACAAAGCATTAAAGTTTGATTTGAGTCATTAATTTCACATTGATTTCAATCTTTGACATGACCTAATATCAATGTTATTTTCCACAGAATGTTTTATATAGGGTGATTTTAGAAACAGTAAGTCACAAAAAATGAGTTTTTACAGACTAGGTCACTTATTTCATATTTCTTATGAAGATGATTTACCTGTCTGTTCATCATAAAGGGTCACCTGATGTATCGCTCCTTCCGTCTCTCCATCTGAAAATAGAAGGAACAAACCTTAGCAGTGTGTCTTAAATTAAAAGTTACATTTGCATTTCATTCTTACCATTATGGTAATCAAATATTAATTCTTTTTTATAAAACAACACAAATGGTATTGTCAAACTACCATAAATATGCCTCAAAAGAAGTCCCTGTTACTGAGGTGCTATAATCATAGCATACATCAGGGGTCTTCAACTACTCTTCTTCTACCAGGGCCAGATTTGAAAATTGTAAATATGATGTTTACCCCTATTTTTAACTATTATATTTTTTACTTTGACCTATATATATATATTTATTTATTTATTATTATACTATATGTTATAACTATGTTGTTTTTTTATTTTTGTTACAGATCATAAATAAAAGTAACATGCATTTCGAAAAAAGATGCACACTTCTTGTATGCACATATATTGTATTACTAAAAACTCCTATTTTTTTTTTTTTTTTTTTTTTTTAACAATTGCAGTTTAACATTGCAGGAACCAAATTTTAATAGTTCATAGTTCAACTAGAAACATTGCACAAAAAGTGCAAGTGAAAATAATCAAGACATGTAGAGCTCTCAAACTTGTTTTGTTTATAACTGTTTAACGTTCATAAATTGTTACATTTTAAGTATTCACAACATATAGTCAGTCTTCTCCTAATGACTAAAATTGCACTTCATGTTTTCTTTTTTTAAAGATATGTAGGCTAAACCGCCTTTCAATTGTACACTACATCCAGACACGACGGTCGGAGTTCGCCCCCTAGTGGCAGTCGTAATGAAATTTCGGTTTAATCATAAATACAATCGGTACAAGAGTTGTTTGATGCCGCCATTTTAAACCATGCCAAGAAAATTGTTGGGGACGAGACTCCTATCCTGAAGGATAATTTTAAATTACTACCATCTGGAAAGAGATACAGGGTCTTGATGAGCAGGTCAAGTGGATTTAAACATTCATTTGTTCCCACTGCAATCAAAGCTTTAAACAGTGGGAAAATACTATGAACTGCCATTGTGTTTTTATGTATTTATTTTTTTATTAATTTTTTATGTGTTTTTAATGTATGCTGTATTATAAGGTATGTACTGACCTGCACGTTGTCCAAGACAAATTTCCCAGTGACGGGACTAATAAAGTATAAAGTACAGTAAAGTAAAGTAAAGTAAAATCCGTGTCAAGACAAACAGCCTTATTAATTTACTTATCAATCGTTTTTAAAGGATTAAAGTGTTACTGAAGTTAAACAAAAATTATTAATAATTTTCACCTTGCACACAGTGTTTTGATTGGAACACACTGAAATACATCACTTCCGGTCGGTGTGTCACATGGTTTAGTTGCACAAGTTTGTTTCTTTTATGCATCAAAGCTCAAATTGGATCCAATAATTACGCACCCGCAGATGGTTGGCATCCCAGGCAGCCCATTTCTGATTCTCTTTCCAGTTTTTCGGCCGTTTTTTATCATGTACAGTGGAAAGGTAAAAGTAATTACGCTGATTTTAAATCAGACAAAGACGACCGGCAGGCCGGATAAAGAAGATTGGAGGGCCGCATTGGGTTAATCATTTAAGTCGGTGTAAAGTCATTTTAGAGAGTTGTTTCTAAGCACATTATAAATGTTAGAAATGTATTGCTAAAATACGTCACAAAAACTGAAGTAGGTGGTACGGAATTGTGAAGTTACACCGTTAAACAGTTTTTCCACATTTCTGTGTTCAGGATTATTTGGGCAGGGCTAAAACAGTGGCTTGATGATGCACTGGAGCCACCAAGCATGGCCCCGCCTCTTAACACAATCACGAGCATCCACGATTCAGGATGTAATTGAAAGTAGAGAGAGACAGCAATTTCCTTTGAGTGGGCGTGGTTTCTGTCAGCAAACACGCCCACAGAGCTTGAGAGCAGAGAATCCTGCCAAATTTTTCCAAAATTTTCATTACTTATTTAATTTATTTGCCGTTTTTTTAATCATTCAAATTTGACTGTGTGGTTAATATCACATTTTCTGTGGTGTTACAAAATGATAACATATTTAACACAAGAATGGCACCAACTGATCAACCATCTAGACCAGCATGAGACTTTTAACTCTTTCCCTGCCTAAGACGAGATATCCTAAGAGAAAATGTTTTCCTGCCAATGACGTTTCCCGAGTTTTTACGCTTATCTATAAATCTGCTATTATCCACTAGGTTGTGCTGCTAGGACCCAGTTTATAAAAAACTGAAGCACCAACTAATTCATCAACATTGGAAACTCCATATATGTTTTGATCGTCTTTCTGAATCTGATCTCTACAAAAATGCAATTATTTCAGTTTTTTAGTATTTTTGAAGAAACCTACCCATATTCAGGGTTTCCCACAGCACTTTTCAGTTCGGGCGGCCCACCTAAGCTGGGAAACCCTAACACCTTAACAAGGTCGTCCCAAAAAAATTTTGCCGCACAAAAGGCCGTCAAGTGCATCTCGAAGAATAGCGAACAGGGCATGCGCACCACATGGCCGAAAATGAGAGGAAGACATGATCCGTCAATGTCTGGAGGATAACTAGCCAGTTGATAAAACATTTAATTCATTAATAATCTAGTATGTGTTCATTTTCTGTCATAGTTTCTTCAAAATTTAGTTTTATTTGAGTGTTTAAAAAAATATATTTTCATCATGACGCGTACGTCCCGCCCCTTTGATTGCCACGCCCCCGGCCCGCCCACACGCACAACCCTACCACCTTAACTAACAAATTTTCTGCGGGAAACTCTGCATATTTGAGAGGTGATTAAAAAAGAACAAATGAAGGATGAAACTTTTTTACTTTGTGTTTGTTTGTTTGAAAGCAGAGTGTCTGTTCTTTCTTTTCATATATTGTATGCTTATATATTTACTGTATAGAATAAAAAATTTCTTGGAAGGCACTTTGTGAAACTTTAATAAAAATCACAAAAAATACTGGCTGGAAACTTTTTTTAAAGGTTGGTTTTATCCAAAAAAATAATAGTGATAGGGACAAATGCAAAAAATATTATGATTTTTCTAAAAAATCTCAACAGAATATATAAATATTTAACTTAACACTTATTTCCGCCTCTTTCTGGTATAGTATGTGAGAACATCTGGCGTGGAAGACCGTCGTGTCCAGCGAGGTCAACCTGAGCAGAAGACCCCAGGAACCGTAAACGCAAAACTGCTCCTGTTCGACCAGCTGGTCCGGCTGGAAAACGATGTGATTGAGACCAAGAGAAAACGCAGTTTTCCCGGATCCAACACACCACTTGACCGGCTGTCCATCAGCACCATGGATCCCAAGAGCAACAAGCAGAGGTACAGTAGAAAAAGACATAAAGATATACATCAAGATAAATGTTTTGACATTGATATACACATACATACTTATCCAAAAAGACTTGAGCATTGGCAATAAAAGTTAGACTTGAATTCCCAGAAATCTAACACACTTGATCTAGAACTGAAGATGAACCATACATTCGATGCACAGTTTTTATTGGCTGCAGTCTGTCACGCACAGCTTGGTAGCATTGTATGTGCGTGTTTGTGAGTCTTTAAGTTCACTAAGTGCAAATTAATGTTTTGTCTGTAGCCCACAGTTTAAGTTACTTACATTACCAGGGTGGAGTCACAGAGTGCTGTGGATTGCGGTTTTGTCTGACATAACAAGCGTCCGATACCGATTTACGGTCAGGAACGGTCCAACTGTGATGACTGGAGCGTTAGACTTCCAGTCAATGATCAAAATGGGTCTCATTTTATCTCTGTGAATGATTTGATCTCCCCTGCTGGACAAAACACACTGTGGAACTCAGCATGGCCCGAGGCTCTTACAAAGTTCATATCCAAAGGATCTCAAGCACTCGATAACATCAGGATAGAAGCCAGAAACAACAGTATGAGCACTATGTAATGCATTATCAAATCTTAACACTTCGACTGTCATGGGTCCAGATAAACAAGCTCAGGAAACCCCCATGTGACTTTCCATTGATACTTAATAAACATTGTCTGCTTTGAACCCAGTGATTTTGTAACCCTAAGAATCGAACCTGTGACCTTTGCGTTGCTAACACAGGAAAAGGAAACTGGCACTCCTGTCAATTTCGTAAACATAAACACACAATTTTTTTGTACACTTTAACAAATGCAAAGGGTTATTTTCCTATGTTGGGTCAAAAACCAACTCGCTGGGTGGTTTCAACCCAAAATGCTGGGTTGTTTTAACCCATTGTTCAGTCTAATATAAACATTTTCTAGGTTTATTTAACCCAACGGCTGGGTTCGTCCATTTTTGACCCAACATTGGGTTGAAAATAACCCAGCATTTTTTTTGAGAATTACAAACATAAATTGAAATTCATGTTTTTGAGTTCATGAATATGCAATAACCCAAATCAATCAAGACTTCTTTCTTTGTGGTTATCCCTACAGGAAGGTTGAGTTGCCACGACGAAAAGTTAGCGTTCCAATCGATCGGATCGGAGTCGGCCGTCTTCCCAGCAGCCGAGGATAGACTCCGCCTCTGACAAACAGGTAGGTGAGATGAATGACCAGTTTTTCGGAGGGGTGTTGTATTTATTGTTAGTAAAGCCGTTTAAATGTAATTAGTAATCATGTAATCATCTTTTTTACAGATGAGGGATGTCGCAGGTAGAAGATACGCATGATAAAGCACACCAGCTATCACAAATCACTAACCATTGAACAATCTCCACAGGCTGACGCAAAATTATCTTACTCAATGATTACTTTAACTTTCAACTTTGACCACACGATGTCTGTTGTACTCCTAATCCTTTCATTTTTCCATTTAAACTTTATTTATCCAATGAAGTGATGTGTCCGTTCTACGTCCTTTATGATGTAATCAGAGCCATTTGCCAACCAGAGCAGAATCTGCTTATAGCTTTTATTGCACATGTCTTTATTTACTCTAATGCCCGGTGCTCGCTTTCTGTAATGTACTGTATTGTTGTTTTCTGACTTTGACTGGAGGTTGAACATGTGAGTTCAGCTTTGACAATAAAACCGACAAAATGTTTAACTTTTCTAAATGTTTCAACTGATTTTTTGATTAAAATTCACGAGTTCGCATTAACATGTAATCGATAGGGAATGAGATAAAGCATATTTGGCGTGCTGTCCGAGGAGAGGGCTCCGAGCTCGGAATTTTAGCCTGAACCCAGAGTACTCCCCTCTCTTTAACTGTGATAAATTAATCTAGATGAGAGTGAGGTGATGGGGTGGAGGAGGGATGCTGCAAAAAATCTGTCATGGGACAGAGGTGAGGGACTGCCATTTATAGGCACCTCTTTGCCCTGATTGGTTGGATCACATGACCATGCTCCTCCCAAACTTAGTTAAATAAACTTCGTTAAAAGTTTTTCAACTAAGTTTGGGAGGAGCATGGTCACGATATCCAACCAATCAGAGCGAAGAGGTGCCTATAAATAGCCGTCCATCACCTCTGTCCCGTAAGTTTTTTGCAGCGTCCCTCCTCCTCCCCATCACCGCTCTCTTGGCTAGTTACATCTATCCCAGTTAAAGGAACACGCCCACCTTTTGGGAATTTAGCTTATTCGCCGTATCCCTCAGAGTTAGATAAGTCCATACATACCTTTCTCATCTCCGTGCATGCTGTAACTCTGTCTGATGCAGCCCCCGCTAGCTTAGCTTAGCACGAAGACTGGAAGTGAATGGCTCCAGCTAGCATACTGCTCATAATAAGTGACAAAATAACGCGAACATTTTCCTATTTATTTGTTGTGATTTGTAAAGTGACACCGTGTACAAATAACAAGCTCATATGAGACACAGCCATGTTTTAACAGTATACATACTGCGAACTATATTCTCAGAAGGCGAAGCACTGTTAATTGAGCGGAGTGATTTACTCGCAGCACCCGAGAAGCCCCCTGGTGAGGAGCAGAGATTTAGGTCAGAGTTGTTCCAACCCCCTGCGCAGTAGCTCATGCCAATTCGTACGTATTTTACGAAAAGGCTTCATAATAGGTGTGATTGACTTCATCTGGCACCGCAACAGCTGACAAGCGGATGACATCAAGTTAACGCAAGAGCAATTTAAAATCAGAATCCTTTGTAGAAGATTTCTCGAAAACGCTCTTGCAATACTGATGTCATTCGTATGTCAGTTTTTGCAGCACCGCAGAAAGTCAAACCAAAGTCATATGTTTGGTCAGACACACCTAATATTTCACATGACCACACTCTTACATTTTGTACGATTCATTTCCCCCCTGTCACGCTGGGGTTTTATTGGGTTTAAAAAAATAATTGTACGCTTTTGTATGATTCGCTTCCTACGAAATTACCCAACCTGTACAATTACATAAGAAATGCTGTGAGATCAGGCTGAGAAAACAGGTTCACAAACAACAACCTAAAAACTTTCAAGTAAGGGTACAACAGATGCAAACAACAAGTTTCTCGAAACAGATTTATTTATTTCAAATTACATCCATACACTATTTGTGCAAATACAACGCTTAACACATATTTTATAAAATGTGTTTTTTTTGTTTTATGTGTTTATTATAAAATATATGTTTTATGACTTTCAATAAGAGTATGATATTTTAAATAAAAAAGTAAAACTCAGTGTAGTTATAGTTTTTATGTCATGATGTAACAAAAGACGTGTTTGATTTATAATACCTAAATACCTATTTATATACCTAAATTCTGTATTGCTGGCATACAAACAGGCATATATTTACTTATTGCTTACATGGAGTATAGATTGTTTGTTTTCTTTAAAGTCTAAATACTAGGATGGTCCTTATAAAGGGTCAAATTTGTTTTTTAAATGTTCAACTCTAACTTGTGTTAGTAAATGTGTTAGGAGAATATCAATAAAAACACACTACTAGGGGTTGCTCAAAGCCTTTGAATATTTCCAAAATCACATACAGCGGGGGAAATAAGTATTTGGCACATAAGCATTTTTATTAGTAAGGGGATTTCTAAGTGGGCTATAAGTGGACACAAAATTTCCACCAGATGTAGCCATCAAGCCAAATATTGAATACAAAGAAATCAGAACATTTAAGTATACAAGTTGAGTCATAATAAATAAACTGTGAAATGACACAGGGAATAAACACTTTATTTAATACTTTGTAGAAAAGCCTTTGTTGGTGATTACAGCTTCTAGATGCCTCTTGTATGGAGAGATCAGTCGTCTGCATTGCTCAGAAGTGATTCTGGCCCATTCTTCAACACCAATGGTCTTTAAATCTTGAAGGTTCCTTGGGCCTCTTTTATGAACTTTGATCTTCAGTTCTCTAGATAGATTTTCTATGGGAATAGCCCACTTAGAAATCCTCTTACTGATAAAAATGCTGATGTGTCAAATACTTATTTTCCCCGCTGTATTTTTGCAAAAACTGTACCATTTAAAAATGCACACAACATACATAAAACTTGCTTCTTGGAGGGTAACTTTGTTCCAGTTATTTCAGTCTCTTCTGATCCGAGTAACCATATAGCGGACTTGCTTCGTGTTGCTTCAGAAATTGTCCCAGTGTATATTGTCTATTGTCAAATAAGTCCATTGCTGCCATAAGTATATAAGCAGCCTCTAAATATTAAGTAATATTGAAACAATTTTGCCCAATTTTTTTATTATTCAAACATATTGGTGGGGTGAGAGCATGAACTTTAAAAGTTAAAAAATAAGGACCACCCTACTAAATGCTAACCGATACCGTACTTAATCAGATAATTACATTTTAGGACTGTAAGAATTTAAAATAACAGTACAAATATAAAATTAGAACTTGCAACTGTAGTGCATGCAAACCTTCATGTGTTGTTGAATACGAATGTTTATGTTTTTGATAGCGACTTGGGCATATATCTACCCTCTGTACCATCAGTGGACTTACTTTGTACTTAAACTGCATCTAGTCTACAAAAAAGTCATGTGAAATATAGAAAAGTAGAATAAGTAGTGGCAGTACACTGTAAAATGTTAAAGTTGGATCAACTTAAAAAATTACTTCAATTGGTAACGCCTAAATATTAGAATTTTTTTAACTTAATTTTTTTCACTTTAAGTTGAAAATGTTTATATACGTTAAGTGTTACAAATCGAAGTATTTTGTTAAACGTTTTTTCACCTTAACTTTTTCACTTACAGTGAATTTTTTTTTAAGTGTTAAGTTTTTTAAGTAGAGCAGCTTTCACTTTTTACAGTGTGTAGCCAAACAGACATCTCTTTACACAAAATTGCAATACAAAAATCTTCAAAGGGACCTTAAAAATCATTGTATAAAATATGGAGCAAAAAAATACATAAAGTTTAAAAAAAATAAGACGATTTCAGCTCTAGTGTCCTCACCACCAGCGGTCTACGTTCATCTCCGTATGTAGCCAGTGAATGTAGTTTGCCACTCGGGTGTACACCCCATACACCCTCTGACTACCACACTCCTCTGGTCCACCCCAGGAAACCAGTCCTTGTGCTACCCATCTTCTACTGCGGGTGTCCTGGATGACGAACGCCCCTCCGCTGTCTCCTAAACAGGTATCTGGACCACCTTCATAAAAGCCAGCGCAGAACATATTTGTGGTGATGTTGTAGTTACTGGAGCGTGAAGCGTAGCTTGCTTCGCATTCGTCCTGCGGGACAACGGGCAGCTTCACGTACTGCAGAAGCTCGGAAACCGAATCCGAGGTCAAACCATTGGCGGATGCAGAAGAATTGGCCTTGTTAATGCCCCAACCGGCCACCACACCCATTGTGTTGGGTTGAGGCATCAGGTCATTATCTTCAACGGCAGGCCTCGGCAGACAAACAGGTCGAATAAACTCAGACAGCGCCACCTCCTTACTGAGTTTAACAAGCGCTATGTCATTATTATAGTTGTTGGAGTCGAACTGCGGATGAAGGACGACTCGCTCCACGGAACGGTTGGTTGCTGCATGTTTATCCCGTACGTCCGTCAGGCCCAAATGGACCCGGATGTGTTCAGGAGCGACCGGGACGATGGAAAGATCGCGCCGATGAGAACGCAGAACGTGGGCGGCCGTGAGAACCCAGGATGGGGTGAGGAGAGCTCCGCTGCCAAACCAACGATCCTCGGGCACACGCGAGGTGTCTTCTACTGAGAGAAGAGCCTGCCAGGGGAACAGTCCGGGAGATGCTGTCCTCCCGCCAACAATTCGCTTCTGTTGCGCCGGGAAGAGCTGGGACTGTTCGCCGCATGCTTGAACACACACATGCAAGTGCAAATTAACCTAGTGCAGCAATGCAGAGCATAGATGCATAAAATCACATATATAGATACAAACACACATAATTGAACAAGCAGGGTCACTCACACCTATATATTTAACAACCCAAAATAATTATAAAGAAGTTTAAGGCTTACCAATGGGAGTGCTGGTTAATGGACTGGGAAGTTGGAGTTCAGGATGTGTATTTGACGTATTATCATGATCTCCTGCAAGTAGACACAAATATAAGAATAACTGATACTCTGGTTTAGATTAACTCCTAAATATTTCAAGATGAGACAATGTTGTTTTCTTATCCCCATACTGTATGATTTTCTTTAATTTTTGGAACACAGATGGGAATATTGCCAATTTATTTGAAATGAAATTTATTCAATAAATGATGACAAAATTTTAATTTTGGGTGAACTGACTATTTTGACAGGGTTTTATTTAAACTGTGGATCTGGACCCACATGTGGGTCACACAATGGAAAAGGTTGTATGCGTAAAGTCAGCTGTCATTTGCAGTGAATGACACAATAAACTGTTTAGTCCAGTTAATGACTAGCAGTGACAATGGTTTTGATCTGTTTTGTTAATGCTGTTAAACATATATTTTATTCACGCCTGTACAATGACACGGAAAATAAAAACAACTTTCTCCTAAAATACATCATAAGGTTTTAACTCTTTCCCCGCCATTGACGAGTTATCTCGTCAATTAAGAGAAAACATTTGCATAAAAAAGTGTTCCTGGTGAATTTTTATGTTAATCTGCAATATCGCCATTATCCACTAGATGGCCCACTTATTCAATTTATGAAAAAACTGAAGCCAAAACGTTATTTACTCATTTTAAACTCTGTGTATGTTCTGATAATCATTCTGAATCTGATCTCTAACAAAATTCTTTCACAAAAATGCAATTATTTCAGCTTTTTGCTAAAAAAAATATTTTTAAAGAAAATACCAGTATTTAACATTTTGTTTGCTAGTTTATTGTTTGTTTGATAGCAGAGGGTCCGTTCTTTCATTTGATATTTGTATGTTTATATATTTTTAGAAGAAAATTTTCCTGGAAGGCATTTTGTGAAACTTTCAAAAAATGGCTGGCTCCCCAAATGAGTTAATATTGGTGACTTGTTACCTTACCTGTTAAGCAGGAGGGCAGTGATGTCCCATCCTGACTCACCCACTTCCCACTCTGGTGACAGGTGTAAGTGTCTGTAAGACAAATAATAAACTCAGTGACTCTATATAGTACACTAAAATCAGTGACTGACAGTGTTGAAATCCTTACTATTGATCATGGGTGAGTCTTTACAGCTGTACTGAATTGTAGATCCAAACAGAGTATTGTTTTCAGAGTTTTCAAACACCCCATCACCCAGAACCAAATCTACTGGACCACAATCCACCACTAAAGAGAGACAGTGAAAGAGAATAGATATGACAAAGTGTTAGACATGTTTCATTCCTTAAATCTGAAAGGATTAGTTCACCCAGATATAAAAATCCTCACCCGCATGCCGTCTCAAGTATTTAATATAAATGTATTTGTTTGTGTTAATCTGGGACGGTATGAGGGTAACAACATTTTAAGAGAAGTTTCATATTTGGGTGAACTATTCCTTTAGATTTGAATGGAGTACTTTTTTATAAAAACTAATATTTTCAATAAGATAAAAAAGAAGAAACTTCAAAAAGTTTCTTAATTCTAAAAATCTAAAATTAGCATAAAAATTTAGCAAAATTGAAAGAAAAAAAATAAAAGATTATTTGTGATCCTATCTGTGAAATCCACTCTAAAGTCTCATATCTAATTATGAAATTGTGACCTTGGACCACAAAACCAGTCATAAATCCACAACAATAGCCAACAATACATTGTATGGGTCTTAATTATCAAATTTTCAGTAAGGATAATGTGAAGATTTCCATGAAGAATTCTGTACCTTTTGTAAATATATCAAAAGACTTGGACTTCAGTTGGACATGCTTTAAAAGCGATTTTCTCAAAATGTAAATTTTTTGCAACCTTAGATCCAAGATTTTCAAATAGTTAACTCATTCACCGCCACTGACGAGTTATCCCCTGAATTAAGAGAAAACATTTGCATGAAATAAATTTAAAAATAAAAAAAAACAAAAAAATGATTTATTAAATTTACACTTCATGTATGTTTTAAAATCGTTCTGAATCTGATCTCTAACAAAATTCCTTCACAAAAATGCAATTATTTCAGCTTTTTCCTAAATAAAAATTACCCATATTTAAGAGTTTATAAGCAGAGAAAAAAAATGAAGATGGTATGAAACATTTTTTTTCTGTTATGTTTGTTTATTGTTTGTTTGAAAGCAGAGGGTCTGTTCTTTCATTTGATATATTTGTATGTTTATATATTTTTAATTGAACATTTTTCTGGAAGGCATTTTGTGAAACTTTTGTGAAAATCACAAAAACTGCTGGCGGGCAGCTTTTCAAAAAAACAAAAAAAAAAGGCTGGCGGGGAATGAGTTAATGATTGATACATCAATGGAAAGCTTATTTATTCACTTTCAGGAATACAAAATGTACCCTTATGACTGGTTTTGTGGTCCAGGGTCACAATTTGTTTGATTTCACATTTATTTCAATAGTATTAGTCAATATTAAAGATATCAAAGTTATATATTCACACAATGTTCTTTACATTATGTAGGAATGTAGGATGGTTTTATGTAGAAAACACTAAATCACAAAACAATGACTTTAGCTAGATTTACACAGACTGGGTCACACTTGTTTGAGGAATTAGATGAAAGTGAGTATTCAGAAAGAATGACAAAAGCACAATGTACAAATTTCAAGAAATGTGGATTTTGCAAGATGATTCTTAGATGGGATCTGATCTGAGATGATGAACCAAACAAAATGTGAAAACACAATCATACCAAACTTTGCGTGTCCATCCCATCAAAACGGTTGTCCATTTCCAACAGATAAGGCAGTGCTGTCCTGTCTTGAAAATCTAAGTGCATTTTGCTATTTCACCACACTAATGTTATACTTACTGTTCTGTACACATCTACATCTGTGGGTATCATGTCATCTGATTTGTCAGACCCAGAAGCCAAATTGTGTCATTACAATTCTGACCAACAGAGGGAGACAACGTCTGATACATAAACAAATGGTCAGGCCTTCACAGCCTAACACCCCTGATAAAGTCTTAAAATCTAGACTTGTGTCTGATTGAAGATTGTATTGTACACTGAAAAAACTTGTGGACATCGGTTGCACGTGATTGAATTAGGTTTTCTTAAAATTAAAATAACATTAATTAAAATTAATTTCATTTTAAGAAAACTGGATTTAATCATGTTAAACTGGTGTACATAATTAAATTACATAGATCCTACAACTTAAAAAAAAACAGGTGTGCAAAGTAACAAGAATTACAAGCTAAGTTTAACCACCAACAAAACTTTACCAAATATACTGGATCTATACATAGTAAGGTAATTGAGCAAATAAACACTTAGTTTCTTAAAAACAATTATCTTTATTAATTACGGGTTAACTGTAATGTTGGGTAGGCTCGACCTCGTTCATATCAAACCGTAAATATGGTTTTGTGCAGGATAAACTCAGCTGTTTCCTCATAAACCTGAGCAATCTAACTACAAAACTACAAACAATTTATAATGCATCTTTATTAAAGGGGACAGAGAATGAAAAACCATTTTTACCTTGTCTTTGTTGAATAATGGTAGTCTACCCGCATTCACAAACAGACAAAAAGTGCTAGACATGCTAAATATCTCAGTCTCATAGAAATTCCTCTTTTAGAAATGTCAGCCAGAAAACGGCCCAATCTGAAAAACTGATGCTTATGACATCACAGGCATCTCACTGCCCCTCCACTTTAAAATAATTGGCTACATTTTTTGAGTGACAGCAAAGTCAGCCAATCAGTAATGAGATTGCAAGTTAAGCCAGTAGGGGGAGCCAAATAGGTGCAAAACCACTTGTTTAAAATCCCCCACCCTAATAGAGCTATCTGAGAGAGGTTTTTAGGAAGCTTCTAAGGCAATACAGACCCAAACAAAACCTTTTTTGTCTACATGTCACATCACAGAACAAGGATAAATACCCCGTTCAATCATTCTATGTCACCATTAACATCTTCATCATCATTATATGAAGAGTTTTGTTCCAAAACGCAATAAATCCATTTTGATAAATTTGGGTAAAAATGTGTTTTCTATACCAAGAAAGTGACAAGATGAAAACCACTATTTTGTGTTAACTTTCCCATAGCATCTTTATGTTATAAAAAACATAAAACACTCAAATCCATAATTTAATTTTCAAAGATTTATTATAAAAACGTATTATTTTTTCTTTAAAATGCAATAAATCCATGACAAGTTTTTTTTATTTTTCAAAATGCTATAAATCTATTGAATCAATATATAAAATGTGCATTCATCTTTGCCATGTTAATTTTTAATTAATTTAGTTGACTAGTGTTATACACTGATAAAAAATAAACAAATCAAATCAAAACAATTACTTTGTCATATTAAGAACACTGTCATTGCTGCTGTCATCCTGGGACTATGGAATGATATTCCGGACAATATTAAAAAGGAATTGCAAATGGTATTTGCAATTGCGTTTCCTACTTGTGGGTGTAAAAACTGTGACTTAATTCAAACACAAATGCAAACTGTTTGCATTTCCGTTTACGCGAACGTACAATATATGCCAAATTTCAAATGTAAAATCAAAGTCCATTTGCAATTGAGTTTCCTATGTCTTTCGAGTTATGACCCTGCCATATTTCAATCTCAATTGCAATTCATAATTTGCTATTTCACTTCCTCTAGCATCGCTACCGATCTTGCCAAAACTCAAATGAAATCGCAATCCTCTTTGCATTTGCGTTTCCAATGCCTGTACTTAAACTTGTCAATCACAGTGTTGGAGGTGGGGTTATATTATAGGGCGTGTTTGGAAGCCACGTCACTCACAGTCGACCACGCTTCACTGCGCTTAAACGGCCACAAGAGGGAGCACAAGAAAAGCTAAAATGATAACGCAGAATTTTTTTTATACATTAAATTATATAATACCTCTGTTATATTTCAGCAATTAACCAAATAAGCTTAAGCACTGTTTATTAGCTTGCATAAACTTGCATTAACTTGCTAGTAAAGAAAGATGCCATTTTAAAGCATTTTAATAAAAAAGAGCTCATTCTGTGTTAATCAGATGTGATGTGAGCTAGTGAAGTATCAAGTAAATGTGGGTACATTAATTCATGCTAATAACATTTTATTTTAATAGTGATTGGTTATGGAAGGACGGGGATGACTGGTTTCTAATGCGTTTTAACTGAGAACAAAAAACACGCGCTTCTTGCGTTCTCCTTCAATAAATCAATTTTCTTTCTTCAGGGTTCTAGAGCATCAGTCCACATATATTTCTCTCACCCTCTCCAGAAATATCGCATTTGCAGCTTTTATCCTGTTTCCCCACGACGATTAATGACGAGAAACATCTCATGCTGCACCTGACCCTTACGAAAATTAACCATGGTTTTACTACAGTTAAAAAAAACATGGTTTTGACAGCCATGGTTTTCAAAAATCATAGTTAAACTATGCTAGTGTAGTAAAACCATGGTTTTGCTGATAGTAATCAATACACCAAAAACCATGGTTACTACACTTTTACCACAATAAAACCATGGTTAATTTTCGTAAGGGGAACTTTGGGACCGCTCGTCTTCCGACTCGCTGTCACTCATTGCTGACTCCGTTGAGCCACCGACCACTCTTTGTTTGTCAGACAGATTAACATTTTTATATTGTTTTACTAAAAATACCAAGGTTACAAAATCTTTGTTAACCTTTTGAAGAAAATAAGGGTTATATGATATTTTGATACATAATAGACTGCATTAATTTTATAATACATTTAGTCAATAAATCAGCTAAATGTTCACATATTATTTTTCTGATCGTAATATCATTTAGCATACTTCATTGACTGATTTATAAAATAATACCTTTTCTAATAAAACACAAGTGTTTAAAATAATACACTTATGATACATGTCTAATAATACAATTAAAGCGTTTGACATGAGATAATGTCAAATCATTCTGCCAAATTAATACTGACAAAATCAATTGAAGGTCAATAATCAATTAATTAAGATGCGTTCGTTTAATTCATAAACTTACACTTTTGAAACGGTGCTTATCTGGTTAATAATTGCTGCAATATAACTGAGGTAATATATAATTTAATGTATAAAATGTTTTCTGCGTTATCATTTTAGCTTTTCTTGTGCTCCCCCTTGTGGCCGTTTAAGCGCAGTGAAGCGTGGTCGACTGTGAGTGACGTGGCTTCCAAACACGCCCTATAATATAACCCCACCTCCAACACTGTGATTGACAAGTTTAAGTACAGGCATTGGAAACGCAAATGCAAAGAGGATTGCGATTTCATTTGAGTTTTGGCAAGATCGGTACGCGATGCTAGAGGAAGTGAAATAGCAAATTATGAATTGCAATTGAGATTGAAATATGGCAGGGTCATAACTCGAAAGACATAGGAAACTCAATTGCAAATGGACTTTGATTTTACATTTGAAATTTGGCATATATTGTACATTCGCGTAAACGGAAATGCAAACAGTTTGCATTTGCGTTTGAATTAAGTCACAGTTTTTACACCCACAAGTAGGAAACGCAATTGCAAATACCATTTGCAATTCCTTTTTAATATTGTCCGGAATATCATTCCATATGGGACGTCGTCGCGGAACTTTTTTAACAGCGATCAGCTGTAAAATGTTTTAGTCCTGTGTGATTTTCGTTGGCTTCGAGTAAAATAATGTAAAGTTTTTCATAAGATCCCCTGTGGTCAATGTGTTAGCATGACAGAAGCTTGATGAGCAACAGCTGGCATTTTTCTGTCTACCGAGTGCCCCTCACATAAATTATAAAATTTTGATGGCGTGGAATGGTGCGCTGTGATTGGTTAAGTGGATTTATTGCATTCTGCGGACTGGCGTTTCTCGCGGTTCGGAAAAAAAGAAAGAAAAGATGATAGAATAACACAGCGGATATCGGATTTTGTGTAAAATAAAGAATTTCCTTTTTAATACTGACCTGATACAATACTGATTTTGGCAGTAATTAATTTTTTTACTGGTGTTTATAGCGTTTTGGAAGCAAACTATTCGTATATTTCAAGTATATTTGAATACCTGCATATTGTGGAATATAAACAAACAAGCTGTGTTATGAAGATCATTTCAGTTATGTTCAGTCAGAATTAACTAGCATGATGGAAACCAATACTGTACTGTAACAGACCCATAAAACACAGTAAAGATAAAGATGTGTATTAAATACTACAATGCACTGTGGGTTGCAATTTGATTGGCTACCAGCCAGTCCCATAAGATTTGTTTTTTAAGCTTCTTCTTAACGCATTTCAGCATCTATGTCGATATTCATGGCCAGAACTGATCAATCTATACACCAGTTAATCTACATATGTTGGGAAGAGGTAATTTGACATCTCCAATAGCATGTTTTTGGACGTTGGGAGGAAACCGAAGCAGCCGGAGTACACCAATGTTGACACAGGGAGAACATGCAAATTCCACACAAAATTCCTTTTTGGTGTGAGGCAACACTAAGCCGCTGTGCCTAAGGTTTAACTCAGTATCTGATTAGTTAAAAAACTTGGAAGGGAACGACGACTCCTTTGAGATTCCTTCTCTGGTGGCAGCAAAATATGAAGGTAGAAGAAGAAAAGAGAGAGAAATAACAAAGTGAGAAAGAAACAGTAGGAAGAAAACAGTTACAAAGACTTCGTATAATGACTTACTTATACACTGTGGTATGTCGCTGCTCCATGATCCATCTTTCTGGCAGTCTATCTGATAATGCTCAAATTCTTTATCACCCTGTGACAGACAACGGGTGTTAAAAATGTGGCTGAAAGCATAAATTTGTCTTAATCAGCAGGAAATAGACAAGACATTATCGGTGAAAGTGAATGGTGACATTAGTCTGACCTGTCGTAGGGAGTATCCCGGGTCACAGGTCACTGTAATGTGATCTTTGAATATATAATTGGACTGCAAAGGCTCTAGCTGACCATTAAGAGGTGTCGTAGGTGGAGGACATTCAGAACCTAAAAAAAGAAAACAACTTATATTAAACATATAGTTGTCAAATATCCTATCAGATGCCCTATGGGTGCTGAATTCTGACCTGTGGAGGTATAGGTGAGTTTCCAGCCGATGTTCTCCCCTGAGTTGTCACTGTGAAACAGGATGTTGATCGTGTTACTTCCTGTCAAGATCTTCATCGGTGATCGGTCACCACAAAAGGGACCAAACTCCCTGTCTCCAGCCTGAATCTGAATATAGAGCATCATCACTTTTACATCTAAAATAATTACTTTTTTAAGGCTTACAATGAAAATGAATACACCAAACCAATGAGTCCTCTGAATTAAACTAGACCAGCATGAACCAGAAAATGTGCATGTCAAGATAGAATTATATATTGTATATTAAATTACATCAATTATATATTGCCGTATTATAGGGTTTATAGTGTTATATATTATAGCAGAATAAAAAATATTGCGTTAATAAATTCTCATTATGAATTTAGCACGTATATATCAAGATAATTTCATAACTTTTACAATGCAATGTAAATATAACTTTATATTATAAACATAACAAGAGCATTCGTCTTGTAAACAGATTTAAAAATTATCATGTGCTGACGACAGAGTTACGTGAGATCTTCTTAACTCCACTTTAAGTCTTATTTTATCTCAAATATCAAATGGTCCGTGCTCTCTACCATTAAAAACGGCCACAGCAAACAGCATGTGCAGAGTTTGTGTACTGCTTGTCAATGACGGGCATTAAAATCTGCTGAATTCCATGGAAATCTGCGTGCACGGATTACATTTTTGCCTGCTCATTGCTTACGTGTGTTCCTTGGGATCAAACCCCAAACCTTTTGTGTTACTAACATAATGCTCTACAAAAGTGAGCTACAGGATCATCAAACAAGCAATAAAGGCTCATGTTACATAAATGTGAACGTCTGTGAAAAGCTAGATAAAGCCAATTTTTGTGATTTACTCTATTCTACATAAAATAATACAATACATAATGTAAAGAACAAAAATATAACCTTGCTATCTTTAATATTGACTGAGTAAGGCCATGCCAACGATTGAATGAAAACAATGTTAAATTAAACTTTGATGCTCCAAGTTTCACAATTAGATAAACTGAGATTTTACAGACAGGGTCACAAATAGGCACAAAACATGCTTGCATGTATATTTCTGTTATGTGTATTTTGAATGTGAAATTTTAAAAGGAACATGGCTTAAATGGCCTGAGTGTGTACTGTATGTGTACCTAATAACCAATAGGCTTTATGCCCAGCCGCACTACTTCCTGAACTTCAGCCAGCTCCTTCCCAGCAAGCAATTTGGGCTAAAACCAGCTAAATTTGGGCTGTCAGTGAAAATCTAATAGACGTCTACCATAGCCCAAGAATAGACGATACGTATAAGTTTAAAACAAATGAAAGCAAACACCTTGAACACCTGTTGACTTTGCCTACATGTTGGAATATCATACATCTTCAAGTTATTTTGGCAAAAATGGCATGTAACCAAATTCAAGGCTATTTAGGGTAGAAGTGGGTTACTCATAGCCGGTCTATATTGGGTCTATAGTTAGCCGTCATTTCAACGTCTTGGTTTTTGCTTGCTGGGTTGTTTCCTGTCTTCCATTATTGGACAAACTGATTAATCCAGGTGTGCCTGACCTCAGTAGTCACAACAACCAACAATAATCAGACACACCTGGATTAATCAGTTTGTCCAATAATGGCAGACAGGAAACAAGGAGCTGTCTGAAGTTCAGGAAGTAGTGCAGCTGAAATTTGGCTAGAAATGTGTGCCCAATAAGTTAGGTATGTCTGATTTTATTTCTTCTTTGGGCATATTTGAATATGTCCGAGACAATTTGTACAAATGCTAAATTCTTACTTTGATGAAGTCATATGGGCAGGAGACTTCTGGATGGTCTTCAATGTCAAAGGTATCATCAAACTCCAGAGTGATTTGAAAGCCCTCCTCTAGCTCAATGCGGTACATGCAGTCTGAACTCTTGGGGTATGGTTTAGGGAAATCTGCGCTGGCGATCTCTCCAGATCGCTCCGTAAAGACGCTTTCATTACACTCCACTGAAACAGTGTACAAACACACATAAACATACGGTATATATTTCATTATCATTCAGTGTACACATTACAAAATCTGTAATAAACACATGAACAGAGATCACAGAAAGACTAAACAAAGAGACTTTGTCACTCTTCCCTAAATGTCCTGTTTAAAATCTCTCAGCTATGAGAAGTGCATGTAGGCTTTACTATGGCTCTGATCAAATGTTTGCAGTTTGCAAGTTTATCCACATCTTACTGACTACTGAAATGTAAATATTTAGCAGTCAGCGCTTGGCTACAATCAGATGGGCAGAGGGCAAAGGCTAGACATGAAACAGACTCAAGCATACACTTACATTGTGCATTACTATAACTGCAACACTTCACAGTAACATAAAATATGATGATGATAATGTTTTAGATTTATCTCTATCCAACCCAATGTAAATGTGTCGTAATTAGTTTATTTGACTTATCCCTGTAAACTCAAATTAAACTGCTTTACAGTATAATCACAAATTCCAGCCACTAATCCTAGATAATCCAAGTGCGTAAGATTTCTTCTATGCAATGTATGCAGATAAGTGCTAAGATTTGACAAAAGCTTTAACTTAAGCACTTGGTCAGGCAAGAGCTTGCCAAGAACATAATGTGTACACACTGTGTAGATAAAGCTGTGCATATACACAGACATTACATTTTTATTTGTGACATGAACTTTAAGACCCCGGGAACAGGAAGTTGGGATGTAATATATTTCTGAGTGAAACAAAAGGTGGGTTTGACTTCATGCGGTGCTGCGCATATCGATTGGCAGCTGGCTTTAAGCAGTGCATGCCAGATAGACATTTGATCTGACTTGAGCTGACGCTGAAGACATGTGACGTATGGCAGCATTAAAATACCACATCTTCTCCGGAGTGGCTTTAGCTCTTCGTGATTTGTCGCCTCACTAATGACAACAATCACATGCTTTTCATATTTAATCAAACATTCAGGTAAACTAATAAACATGATAAATTCATGTTTTTATAACAGGTAAAACTCCTTAATATACCTGAATATGTTATATTGTGCCATGTAAAAAAATAAAAGAAGCGAAAAATAAATCTATTGGTATTAAATAAATAGGTTTATGTTTCTTGTTATTTTCGGGCATACAGTATAAGAGTACCTAAAATATTCAATATAAAAGCTTTCTGGCTGCAGCTTTTATTAAAAGATTTTTTTTTTCCACTTCATTAGCAATTAAAAAAGGAAACACGGCACACACGTCACTATGGCAAGCATCAGGTGTCCGACTTGACCGCTCCGTCTTCAACTCCTCCCTAGACTGCAAGCGGCAATTGTCGCCAAACGGAAAACTTTATTGGGTATAGACGGTTTCAGCAGTAACAACATAAACAAAGGCTTTCGTGGAAGACAGGTAACTTCCGGTAAACTCCTCTAAAGGGGATCGCACACCAGCCGTGCAGTCGCGTCTAGGACAACTCGGAGGAATTGTAAACCGGAAGTGCACATTAAATAGCGCGAGCTTCGTCAGCTAGCTTCTACTTCAAAATGCAAAATATACGTTAGCAGCCATTGTTAATCGTTAATGATTTGGGACAAATATGATGTTATTTAATGTTAAACTATGTGAGTGGCGCTGTGTGGCGCGACAGGGATTTGAGCACTTTCCTATGTCACAGCTGGGTGGCGCGGACAGGCGCCACCTGGCAGCGTCGGTGTGCATATACTCATAGAAAACAATGTGTTCGATTTTTTTTGGAACGGCACGGCGCGTCCAGTGTGCGATCCCCTTAAGAATCAATAACAACTAAGTCCTTTTGGAGTAGATTATTTCTGATAACAAGCAAAATATATAACTAGATTACCTTAGTTCAAATCATAGCTAAAGCATATAAAAACTATACTTAGCTAACGTTACTATGTAAAATGTGTACTATATAACGTATGCAATCTTAACTACAAATCAGCTGCCAAACCTCCCTTCACATTGCGCTGATCCATGATCGCCGTCTCATCGGCTAAACATTTGTTATTTTCGACGAGGTATTTGTTCCAGAGCTCAGTTTAGCAACTAGTCAGACCATACCGGAAGTTACATTTCGCTGGGACGTGTAAACGCGTCGCCGTACGTGCGAAATGGAACTCACAGTAGACCGACAGCTGGAGGAGGCGGGGTTAACGGATGCTCCTTACCAAGCCGTCTAGCAGAGAAAGATTGCTACAAAAATGCAGAAGTACATTTTCAGATTTTGATTAAAGTGTATTGGGGCACATGATTTGTTTTTTAAATGACACACACACAGATAAATGGTTTAAAATGAACACTGCAATATTCCATAAAAAAATAAGAACCAGTCCGTTTTGATTTCATGGGGACTTTGACCAATCAGGATTTTACAGGATTTTCCTGAGCCACATATAAATATTGTTTAAACAATGACATATTTTGGCACCATTAAGATGTGGGTCAACTGTTTTTGTTTAAATGCTACCTTTGCATGTTCTGTTATCAGAGTGAAGCAGGTATCCATAGCGGCAAGAACAGTAGAAGCCACCAATGTAGTTATGACAGAAATGATCACAAACGAGATCTTCATCATTTCTGTCTCTGCATTCATCAACATCTACAGAAATACACAAAGGTGTGAAAGAAAGAATTATATTTAGCTTAAAAGATGACTTGAAGGAACAGTTCACCTAAAAATAGTGTTGAGTTGCATCATCCGACATCATACAGGCACAATTAAAACAGCAAAAGATTGTCAGGGAATTTAAACTAAATTGTGGTAAAAATATAGGTCTGTTAATCATATAAGTAACAAGGGCTACAATGATAGTAACTTTATGAAGCATGACACCCTAAAGTCACTAACAGCAAAGATTTTTTGCCACAATTAACAACCAATATCAAAGGGGTGGTGATAAGACACTCGCCTTTGGTGTGAGAAACCTGGGTTCGAATCCACTGTGACACACCATTGTGTCCCTGTGCAAGACACTTAACCCATAGTTGCTCCAGAGGCGTGCGACCTCTGACATATATAGCAGTTGTAAGTCGCTTTGGATAAAAGTGTCAGCTAAATGAATAAGTAAGTTAAGTTAACAATAACCATAAGTTATATATAACCAAATAAGTTATAAGTTAACAATATTCAAACACAACTTAAATGCACCGTAGTGTACTTGTGCATGTACATGCTCCCCATCATGTGTTTGTGCCTTCATATGTAATGTATGTATTGTTACTTGCCACACTCACCAACTGCACTATAATGGGCCTCGAACCCTGAGTAGCGCTCCTCATTAGAGAAGTCTGAATGAAACTCCACACTGAGCTCACTTCTGGGGGACGTGATGACATCATCAGCAGGCACCCGTTCTGTGTCTGTGTTCTCTCTCCCACAAAACACGGCCAGCTCCTCGCTCTCTGAGAACACCTGCGTGAACGATTACAAAACAAACAAAATAAAATTATATATGAGTCACCTCCGGTCTTGTGTACATAAGTATAAATACTAACGCAATGCGATGGTAGAAAAGGTTTACCTTAAAAATTTAAATTCTCAAATTTTTGACTTGATGGTCCAAACCCACATGACTTTCTTTCTACTGTGTAATACTAAATGAGGTTTTTGTGCATAACGTTTACCATTTAGTAACCAGGGAACGTTGACAAATATACTGGATAACAAGATTGAGAATAACTATTACTATGAATAAGAGACGATGCAAGCTCAATAAGGCCACTCTAGTAACAGAAGTCCCACCTTCCAGTTAAAAGAACCAATCACCAATCAATAAAGCCTGATTATTCTCTGGGGGAGAATTCTTTGTACAGAATCGTGTGAGGCCCTGCTAACCTGTGTGCAGGTGCAGTAGCTGAAACGACTTTAAAAAAAGTTTTAGCTGACGGGCAACCTTCTCTGATAAAGCCAATCCGAAAGTGACTTAAAGTGCAAATCATCTACAGGCTCCAAAGGGAGTCCATCCCCAAAGACACTCATGTTAAAATGCCCAACTTTACTGCAGAAAATAATATGCTGACAGCATGTTACAAAAAGTGAATTTGGTCTCTATAGCTAATTTTTCCCTACATGACAACTATGAGGGGGTTGCATTTTTTGTAACTCATTCATTCATTTAAATTATATTAAGCCTTAAAACACATTTTCGGTTATCCAGAAGTGACATGCGGTGAAGCATTTGCCAAGATGGTGGCGGCTGGCTCCGCCCACTTTTGGCTTCAAAAGCGCTCTTCAGAAACCTATGATTGACGTCACAGACACTATATTCATGTTTTATACAGTCTATGGTTTTAGGGGGTCATATATAAGATTTTTTTAAGATGTTAAATAAGTATTTGCTGTTCCCAGAGTGCATATGTGAAGTTTTATCTCAAAATAATCCACAGATTATTAATTATAGCATTATTGCCTGAGCAAAAGTGTGCCGTTTTTGGGTGTGTCCTTTAAAATGCAAATGAGCTGATGAAATGCAAACACTGATCGATATGATGGTGGTTTGTTGCAACTTAAACTCAATTGTGCTGTCAACTTTTTTCTCTCTGCACTAAATGGCAGTGCAGGCTCCAGACTAACTTTTTTCACTAGGAGCAGAGTGGCCCCCAACTGAAAATTTTAGGGGCGCAACCAAAAAATTTTGGGGCACATACCGTAAATCAACATGCTAACCAAATATTCACATTTCTACTAGGTAATACACTGTATTAATAATGAATACTTTGATGATAGATGCAGAAAGTACAATGTGCTGTTTTAAATTCAGTGTCCCATCACAAAAAAAATGTCAAATTTACTGGTCGCACATGTGCGACTGGATGTAAAATTCAGTGGCACACTCTCAAATTTTGGTGGCAAAATGCCACCATTTGGTGGCAGTCTGGAAGTCTGCAGTGCCGTGGTTGGGTAGTGCAGATTAAAGGGTGTTATTATTGTAATTGGCCATGCTACCTAGCCCACAAAACAGGCGAAATCTGAACAACCTATTTTTTCACATGCTTGCACATAATGGCTTACCAAAACTAGGTTACTGGGTTGATCTTTTTCATGTTTCCTAGGTTGATAGAAGCACTGGGGACCCAATAATAGCACTTAAACATGGAGTCAAAAAAGTCAGATTTTTACGCTAAGACGCCTTTAAGAAACAAAGGCTATTGTACAGCTGATGTCAGGTGTAATTGTTGATCAGAAATGTTGTTTAATTGTGATTCATATATATTTGTTTTTCCCCATTCAGGTAGATAGGACTTTAGTCTCGCATGACTGAAATAACTGCCCAGAGGCTTGCAAACATGGCCCCCTATACCACCGAGACCAAAACAAAAAAAACGCTTTCTTCAAAATTCCTCCTTTTATGTGCCATAGAGGATAGAAAGTGCATGTGAGGTTAAGTAAAAGTCAACAAAAATCTTTCCCTTGAAATATTCCAGACTTTAATAAGAACCCACTTTACTTAACCAGACGACTGACAGTTCAACATTTTTTACATTTATACTTGCATGAACACATTTTAAAATAACATAAAGACAGATAACTTCATTTGAACACTCCCAAATTCTCAAGCTCTTAATGGAACGAAACAAATTACACAGGACGAACACTGACAGTCCTCAATTTAAGGAAATACCCTGACAAAACCTGGCACGCACATCAGCACAATTAGAAGCGGCACGCAGCCAAGCCATCAATCAAACCCGCAGTCGCACATCCAAACATTTCAGAGTCTGATAAAACAGCCAAGACCTCACTGTTTCCACAACTGCACATTCGCACAAACAGCCCAGAAACATGTCTCTTATCTGGCTTCCAGCTTGTGTGTTTATTTTACCCGTGTCAATGAACGGCATGTGACCCACAGTTACTAAAGAACCACCATTAGAGAGATGTTAATTCCTGAGCAATAACACACTAAAAACAATACACAAGCCAATGAAAGAATAGTAACTGTTCAGATATTTCACCAAAACACACCTCTAGTGAAACAAAAAAGCAGGTGTGTCGGTGTAGTTAAAGTCTATACATTATATACATACATCATGCATGTCTTTGTGTCTGGCAAAAGCTCTTGGTCTTAAGCCTTTGCTTGTTACCATAGCAGGTTGCTGTGGTACCCCCATGGAGGTATTTAAATATGAATATGCCCCCCTTCAGTCTGGGCAAGACATAGGCTCCGGGGAAATAAATGCTTTTAGGTCTATCCATCCAGGGCACCAGGGCATCTGTCTGTCAAACAATCTTGCACGCCCATCTTACCAACTTATACAATAGCATGCTGAGACTAGCAATGACATGCATGCAAGCAAAGCTACAAAAGACTGTCTGGACATATCGAGCAACTCTTTTATCAATCAATATTAAAGTTTTATGATGTAATTTAAACTTAAGCAACCCTAAGCCAAAGTACAACACGTGTATTGATGAAATACAATGCAAAACAAACAATATATTTTAATGGTTTTAACTATAAAAACATTATGAAATTTCTTTATTTGGTGTGTTTTCGGTCTTATTCCATTAGGATTTTATGGTTTCCATCCAACAGGTAGCCTAACATCCCACTTATAGAAACCAACACATTATCAGACCCACAGAGACCACTATAGTTTCCAATACAGAATTTCCATAATAACCAATAAATGCATAATTTTTGTAATGATTCTAATGTTCATTTAGCAGGGATATTTTTAAAGTAGCGATGAAACCTCATGCTGACGTGTATACGAAAAAAAATTAGGGCTGGACTTGAATTCGTCCATCTAAATTAATTGGATCGTTTGAAGTTGGGTCATGCTATTTGATGACCGGAAGTAAATAGAAATAATATCAAGGAGGGGAGGAGATTTTTGATAGGGCAGATTAAATTTTTTTTACATGAAGCTCACAGATATCTAATTTGTAAAAAAATACCACAATATTCCAAAACAAACTACACATTTTAACTTCCATTTCATTGTGACTTTAACATGGTAATTCCTGCTTTAAAAGATTTGAATAACGTTTATATTAAACTGAAGTTGATAAACAAGTCAGTGTTTGTTATTTTTTTTTATTATCTTACCTTTACGTAGTCGTACTCGCATAAGTATGACGGCTCTATGTCAAAGTGCATAAAATAGAGTCGTATTTGATATCCGTCTGGTACAGTTATATTCCACTGCACTTCGGTCTCTTTCGGATATGATTCGGGAAAGTTCGGAGACTGGATGCTCCCGTACATTTCCGTGAGGTGGATGACTTTAGACCACAGTGGCCACACGAACTGGGCCAAGATTACAATAACACTGCGTACAGAGATGTATATAAAGCACATAATTAAATATAGCATTTAAATGGTTAAACCACAAGCTTAAACGACGTGCGTGCTCAACATTTTCAAGTTTAATGTAATCCAGTAAATCTTTACATAATTGCAGATATCACAATCATAATACTATTTATTTTCGCAGGATATAAACAAAAAACGTCAGAGCTGAACGATTGTCATTTCAGCTTTTGTTACTTTCTAGATATGTCCAAAGTTCACTTTAATTTCAAATGCCTAAAGCGCAAACTTGCGAAGATAAACAAGTTGATAAGCGTTGAAAAGTTTAAGTTTTACCGCGTGAGCTCCATTGTTTCTCTGTCAGATGGAAAGATGTTGTTTTTCTGTCTAAACTCTTGTTTTCTCCACACATCACATCGCAACCGTTTACACAAAGCGGTCTCCCCCACGGTGCCTGACTGTGTGCGCGCGCGCATATGTGTGTGTCTGGGCGGGGTGCGAGTTTTCGTTTTCCCACGCAGTTTATAGTCTCTTTCTACAGGGGACCTTATAACTTAGTAGTGTTTAATGTCACAAACAACAGGTGAAATATTTAGCAAATGAATTCAACATATGAAAATAAAACAACAAAATGTAATACAAATTCTATTTTCATTATAAAGACCATTCTGTAGCATCAGGTTGCCATTACAATCATTACAAAATCCTTTTTTGTTGTTTGTTTAAGTCTCATTCGAGTATGGTATTTGTTTATTCCCATCCACCATATCCCATTAATAACCCAACACATTACCAGAACCAGTCCATTATAGTTTCTATTGAAGCCAATACAATCCCCGTTATGAATACAAAAAATTGGGTAGAATTGTAGATTATTGTCATTGTTTTAAAAACAATGAAACAACAGCAACTCGTATAGCAGCTCTTACAATGACTGGCAATGCCAAGATGTAAATAGGCAAAGATATAAATACAAAACACAATTAAATTCATTCCATCATATTTATGTATGGAAGATTGCACATTGTGGGTGCTGTAACTGCCTTTTGTTTTAATTTATTTGTTGTCCAACTCTTTTGTTGCTGCGTAAACAGTCCTGCTGTGTGAGAAATATATATTTTTTTTAAATCAAGGCCTCAATTAAAATGAGGTCATGTACTGAGGGAAACTGTCTATTTGTTATGCTTCGCATTTTTCTAGAGCTTTCTAAACTCCTTGTTGTCCGCTCAACCATGTGATTGGTCCTGAATGTCTATTTGAGGTGTCCCTCCTATCTTAAATAACAGGGATGATCTCAGTTTGGCATACTTCGATAAACATGGTATAACAATTTGTAATATTACAAGGACATACAACAACACAATGGCATAAGAATTATGTTTTAGCTATCAGAACACATGCAGAAAAACTGAACAATTTTAACTAATTTTTTTTGTAATGTGTTTGAGGGCTCCTGGTTGATGCCAATGGTTTGCCTGTCCTTGTCTGAGGTCATCTTTGTGGATGTGTGTCTAATTTGGACTTCTGATGGATGATCACTATAGGTGATTAGGGTTGATTAATGCGTTTAAACCCTCAAAAGATCCTTAATTCCCGACCGATCCATATCCCACTGTTATACGAGTGATAATGGAACTGAGGATTGTAGCCCAACAGTGCAATAGTCGACAGGTGGGTAATGAGCTCTGTGTGTTTTTAGAGAAAAAAAAATATGTATGTGAGAGTGAAATGTGAAAAAGAGCAAACGTAAGAAAACATAATCTGACGAACAAACATGTTTATTACGAAAGCACCACTCATGGAGCAACCGGCTAAAAATGATCCAAGAGGTAAAACAAGAGGATGCTTGTTGAGTAGTCATTGAAAGGGATGAATGTCCCAAGTCAGGGTTGAACATATTGCTAAATAACTGAGACTATTCTTTTCTTCTATACATTTTATATAAGAATATGTGTTCAATAAGAATCAAACCCACAACCTTTGCGCTACTAACCCAATGCTGTACCAGTTGAGCTCCAAGACATCATGTATTATCACCAGTGTACCTTAAAAGTTCAAATGGCAGCTGGTGTTAGAGGACATGTATCTATGTATTGCAGTATCTCAGTGTGCTGCTATTACATTCTGAGTTTCCTTGAACTAGTTAGTAGATGAAAGCCGATTAAATTGACTACAATGTAATTTAGCTTTTGACCTCTAGAGGAGGCTGCTGACCACCTCTCAGTCGGCGTGATCTGCAATGCAAAATCCATTTTCGCATGCACCTCCAGAGAATGTACGAATCTTTCTAGTAAGGTGATGACAGCTTTCCTTCATGCATTGTGGTCTGTGTTGATGTTAAACGTGTTGCACCGTGGGCCTGTGAGGAACGACATTAATTTGTACAGTATATGTCTTCACATATAATGACAATTAAGCTCATTTAAACTTTGCACACTCAGAATTATTTTTGTTTTGACCGTTTATGGACGCACACTGCATAATTACGTAGGAAATGTAAAAACAAAGCAGTACAAGTACCGTCGTCACTAAAAGTATTTTTTTCTCCATGCTAGTGCACTGTGCACGTACTTACTTACAAATAAGTTTTAATAGCGATTTGAAAGTTACGGAGCCCGCGATGGGAAATGGTGGTGGATAATGTTTGGGATGAGAGGGAATTTTTTTTTATAGCTTTTGCGTTCCCCCGAGAAGCTTTTTGCGTTCTCTCGCAAAACTTTTGCGTTCCCCCGAGAAACTTTGCGTTATCTCGCAAAACTTTTGCGTTCCCCCGAGAAACCTTTTGCGTTCCCCCGAGAAACTTTTTGCGTTCCCCCGAGAAACTTTTTGCGTTCGCTCGCAAAAAGAGCCTATTGCTGGGTCCCAATTCGCCTACTTATACTACGACCTAAAAGTATGTACTGTTTTTGTGAGGAAAATGTACGTACTTTTGAGTGTGTAGCAAAAGAGTATGCACGTTCTGGGACGTACTTCGATGACGTCATGCAAAGTAAACGACAACGTGGTTGCCTAGTTACGCACACCAAACGCAGGTCGTTTGTGAGGCGGCTGGTTATGATGTTCATGTGCAACAACGTGTGTAATGAAAGCTACTTATTTTAAAGTCAAAATAGTTAAAGTTTATAGTATAACTATTGTTTAACGTATTTTATGCTTATTTTATACTTATGTTTGCAAATCAGAAATACCGCGATGAAAATGAACCATGCTTTTACTATAGTAAAAGTTTAGTAACCATATTTCTTAATAAAGTTAACATTTGTACAGCCACAGTATTACTACAAATAAGTCAGTGTGGTTAAACTATGATTAGTGTAGTAAAAGGTGTTTTTTTCATAAGGGTTTATAGTAAGGTATAAATCTAAGACAGAAACATAAAAAGAAATACATAAAAAAGACACATGCATGACACAGTACTACAGCCATGGTACTTTATTTTCACAACATCAACCGAATATTACGAGACAATGAAAGATAACTTTAATTAGGGTTAAACATTTAAATTCTTACACTTAAAAGCTGAGGGCGCATCTCCGCTGCTGCGTCTGGCTGCCATATTTACATCACCACAAAGCTCCTCCCTCCCGCACGCAATGGGTTGTGGGCAATATTAGCCGTTAGAGTGTGGATCGATCTGCACTTCGAAATCTAACCGGAAATAGTAGACCATCCGGGTATCTTTGGGATACTCATTTCAACATACTACGTTTTGGGACGTACTAATTCTAGTTTCGAATACTATTTAGGACGGATAGTATGCGAATTGGGACTCAGCATTTGTTTCCGTGAGGACCCACAGCGCTTCACAGCGTCACCTGAGACAGTTCACAAGGTAATGGCATCATTGATGCCAGCTGTTTGTAGATATGATATATAACTACTGTTATTAAAGAATTATACAGTATTTCTTTGTATTTAAGTCCAAGTTCAAAATAACACTCTATAAACCGCTCCATTGTGAATGCATTGAGCTGTCTGAACCATTGGGGACGGGAGATAAAGTCCCAGATAGCACACGTACGTCTCAGATACGTCTTGTAAAGATCTTTACATCTGCTGACGATCGTCTTTGAATAATACGTCTTCCATATCTCTACAAGACGTATTTAAGATCTTAAAAAATTCTAAATCCTACCTGCCTGCATGCATCTCCGTTTGGTCTTGAATCCGATCAAACGCAGACGAATCAGCAAAGACCTCCAACTCATTTCATTTTTTAAATAAATGTCTTGTTTAATTGTTTTAAAAATATAGTCAACATGTTTTTAAGGGTTGGCATTAATTTTGAATCAAAAAATATAATTAAATATAATTAATAAAAGCCCATATCACGTATAATAAAAAACCATGCACAAGAAAAGGTGATCTCATACTCTTTCTGACTACAAAATATTAACAAATACAAAACACACAAGAACATCATTGTCAACAGCCACTGCCCCTTTGACTGTTTTATCAGTCTGAAATGAAAAAAGTTATACATTTAATTAAATAAAACAATTGCCAACAAGCTGATTATCTTAAGGTGACCCTGCTTACTGTAATTCCTGCTTATTATAATTACTGGGTGTGACTCACATTTGTCAACAGTTATATATCTAAGGTTGAAACTTTTGATAGTTTTTGACCCCACGCCATCCATTGAAATTGTGTAACACACCTTGCATTTTCACAACATTTAGTTTTAAAAAATCATCTGAACAAACTCTGAGCAAACCAAAGGTGATATTAAGAATGTTTATATAGATGAAGAAACCTCATAAAAATTGAAAACACAATACACAATCATTTGACCAGGTTTAATCCAGCATCACAGCATGAATTATATTGACTAGTTTGTTTACCAAATTTGAATAAAATGTTTAACCTATGTGTTAATATGATTACAGCCACAGTGTAACAAAATACTGCAAAGCTATTGATCACGTTCTCATTACATTACTTCACAAGACCCAAAGCTGATCAGGACACTTTAAGAGCACTGTAACGTAGTAACTGCTGAAAGAACCATGTAATACTGTGAATATAATGACAAACTGTTCCATAACACTTAGATGTGACTTTAATTACAATACAACATACTCTTTCTCATACTCAGGGTTTTTAAACTGTGGGTGAAGACCCACTTGTGGGTCGCACCGTAAGATAGTGAGTGTTGCATTGTAGTAATGGTTTGTCCAATTAATTATTAGCAATGGTTTTGATATACTATAAGATTACACCTGTCTAAAGCCCATAATACACGGCACGATTTTTGGCTGTCCCAGATGAAAGATTACCAATCGTGAAACAATTGTGGAGATTTCTGTGATCGTGGCTCTTAATTGGTGGTCCTATCTCATACAGTGTGAGAGGTTTAAAGACGTCTGTTTTCCCAGTCCTGGGACCAAAGACACCTACGATAGTTTTATGACAGTGTAAGAAGTTCAGCATGATCAACGCACATCAACAATGTGTTTGCTTCTACGACCTGCATACCTGTATTTGTTTACCACTAGCGCATGTTGATGACAGATGTCGCAGCTTCAGATGCAATAGGTGTCTTCATCGACAGTCTACTGCTGAAGTTTAAACAATCCTTGTCACACAGTGTGATAAGGTCTTATTGGATTGCAAAAATCCTGCTGTGTATCCTGGGCTTAATATGTTGTGGAATGAAAAGTTTGGAAACCCCTGCTTAACACAAAGTCTCATTTAAAGTTTATAAGAACTTTTGCAATAGACCGACACTAAACGAAACTGATGGCAGATGAGGTGTTGGGATGACAATGGGCCAGAGTTGAATCTGTGCATCTTAGCAGATCACAGGCAGGTTTCTCCTGAAGTGCTGCATTAAGAAAAGAAAGGAAAAGATGTTAGAACATTTTTAAGGAAATTTAAATAATTCTCACAATCAATATTGGACTATAAACAATAAATTATTACCAATGCAATAACATGCAAACAGACCTGTCAACCACCTTAATAATAGATACTACGCGGTAGGCATGGGCTGGTTACCAGTTTTAAGGTACACCGTGGTTTTAAACAGTCAAGGTTACAAAACCACTAAAATGGTCTGTGAAACCGTCTCCAAGGTATGAACTGTATTTATACAAAATTCATTAAGTCATGTGATTGATTTGATGTTTACATGTAATATACATTTCGAAAATATTATATATAATATAATTTAAAGGCTTTATTTTTACCTGCCATTTAAAAATAAAACAATTTTGTGTAGCAATGGGAAAACCCCAACACTGTGAAACCGTGGTATTTTTGCTAAAGGTAATTATACCGCCAGAATCTTATACTGGCCCATGCCTACTAAGCGGTTGTACCATGTGTTAGAAACATCAAGATTCTCAAATTTTTAGGGCTAGCGCAATACCACAGTTTTGGCTAATCTTCATGTTCTCTAGGGCAGTTATTTTGCCCCAGTTACAGAAACAGCGACAGTAATCAAATAATTCATTACCTTATCTACATGTGGGTAGAGGCCCACAGGTGAAGGAAGATTTTTGGCCTGCACTTTCACAGCTGGTAAACATGGATTGTGGTGGGCTAGTGACAGAATGAAGAAGATCAGTTTAAAATGTGCTTTACAACCAGAGGTTGCATTATTTTGACAGACAAGGGCTGTAAGAAAATTGTCAAAATCAATAATAATATGAGCCAACAGCCAAACAATAACAACTAAACTCAATCAACTATCTTAATCTGCCTGAACTCAAATCTTGTGGTCTATAAAGTGGGAGTTTATCTGTGTGTAATTCAACCATCATGTTAGACTGAAGGAATTGCAGTTATCATTAGATTTCCCGACAGCACTGGACAAATGACTTCTCACACTCAGTGTGACTTGAGACAAAGGATAAACAAAGACATTGAGTATGTTTACATGCACATAATAAGAGGACAATTATCCTATTATGATATTATAAAAATCAGCTTATTACATTAACATGTTTCAAGCGTTTTAATTTACTTTTATTTGTGAAGTTTATCTATCTCAGGTGGAGACATACGCACATACGAAACGGCAAAAAAGACTTTAAAATCTGGTTTAAGAGCAAAAAAACTACCTGTGCCAATCAGTTTTTGCCATTTATGGGCTTTACCCTATAAAAGAAAACCATTTTATGCATTTAAATGACCTTACACGTTATCAGTTTATTAAGCGTTTAGACTATGTAGACACACTCACTGTGCACTAAAATTAAAAAAATTGGTTAACACGACCACTCGTGGTGGCTTCACTCAGAGGTTGGAGAAGACAACCGGTGGACTAAACATCAAGCCTCTGCACGATTCAGGTAAGTGGAATAAAATACATTGTAAATAAACATTATTAAAACAGATTGTGAAGTCATTCATTCAAAACTTGCTATGACCTAAGCCTAAATGACTTAATTTCTTTTTAGAATTAAGACAACCTTAGCAGGAGAGCCCCAGCAGTAACTTTCTCTCAAGCAGATGAGCAATAAGTTGCTTTGTATGAACACCACCCTAACAATCAAGGTAAAAGAGCATTAAACATTAAAGGTATTGCGGAGAATTTAGGTTTTCCGGGTGGATCATCAAGACTATTGGTCCTCCTAGTTGTCAATCTGGAGTGTTGCGCAATTGCATTTTTTTTAAAAAGCGGAGACGGCGTTTCTTTTCTAAAATTCGAGAAAATCCTCCGCTACACCTTTAAGTGGAACATTTCTATAGCATGCTGCTTATAGCTAGTGAGAAAGATAATCTAATTGATCTACCATGCATATCCTTTTAAAAAACTTAACAGAACAACTGAACATGTATAATATAATTTAATATGTACATTATTAATAATAATTGTTAATAATATTAAATATTTGTGAAATTATATACTTGTGAATTCATTATATTTGCAATGTTTATACATTACCTGTTTTTAGGTAAACAGATTATCCATCAGTGGGTGCCTCAAGGTCGGCTCTGTAAATCCTGTATTCTGCATGTTTCCGAGCACACGTTTTCCAGGACACACTAATATTAAACAGAAAAACAACATAAATCAGTGTTAAACACAAACAAATTTTAGGTAAATTAAATAAGGTTTTCATTTTCAATCAATATAAAAGAAATAAACGCAATAAAAAACAATGTCAGTGACGTAATAAATATGTGTAAATTTACACGCATCATTTATTAAGCATTATAAAAAAATCCAGCAATATGATTAAACTTTGGTTATTTGTTATTATCCCTGCATTCAAATGGTTGCAGGTTGGAGCAGGAAGTTAACCCTTCTGTCGCGCAAGCGCGAACATAGACAGTGGTCGCGAGGCCATTCGTACGTCACGTGAGCGCCATTTTCATGATATGACCGTTTTTCCTCAGGCACACTTCAACATTTTCTTCGCATTTAACATCAATATTAACATGTAAATAATATAATTCGTAAACATAACGTTTATGTTAATTTATAATATGTTTTTTTTTTATTATTGTTGGCTTTAAGTTAATTTGTCTGTCAGACTCAGTTTGTTCGTGTTGGTAAGTAACTTAACGTACGTTATTAACGTAACGCTAGCCTTTTGTCATGTATGTGTTGTTAGAAACTGATAAAAATACGAATTAATTCACAGATATAAATAACTTTATAGCTAATACAACTGATAAAATATATTAACTTAATTATCAAACCACTTCGCTATAAAACTTTAAGGCTTCTTGTGAATACCGGTCGTTTACATAACGTTAACTTACTCCAAGCAAGTCGGACGGGAAGATTGATACATTTTATAACTCAAGTAACTTTAAGTTAAACAGGGGCTGGTCTAGGCTAACTTAGCAAATTTTTACCCCACCACCGCTGAGAAAACGGTTACATGTTCAACGTGCCTTGCCTTCAGGATTTGCAGCTCGATTTTGGCTTGCATTGATAAACGTTACAAACAAACAAACCAAAAAAAGAATGATCATATACGACAATCAATCTTTAGATCCACTACATGCATAACATGTTGGTACTTACCTCTACTGATGAAACTCCTTCGTCAGCGTTGTAACTTCACATGTTGGTTTTGGTAAATCACACGAGGCCAAAGATCGAGGTGAAAAAGAGAAATAAATCGTTCTGCGATCGTTTAACGCGATGAGACACGAAGCCTTAAAAGCCACAGGCTACTCCAGCCCAAAGCCCTTGTGTCCGGCTTCACGTGGCTTAGCCTTAACCAGTATGACATCACAGTACCGCGTGATTACACTGTTTCGTGGGCTTTTGAATCACTCTCGCGGTACTTCAATGTCTGCGCATGTGTGCCTGAAGTCAATCACTCATGCTTGTAACAGGGGTAGCGTTTGTGCGCTCAGTGATTTAGGGTGTTACAAAACAAGATTATTACATATATATTATCAATTAGTATTGTAATAAAGCTTTTTAAATGTTTGTTAATGATTAAGTGTCATTAACAAACTCTGATTTAAAACATCAATATATATGCTACGTAAATTTTCCTTAAATCATCAAAACATCCAAAATCAATGAAACAAAAACAACAACAATGTATTTAAGATGAGACACATTCAGCATTTATAATTTTTTCTCTCTTTTTTGTTTGACTTTGTTTTCTACAGTAACCTGTTAACAGTAGACCAAAGGTATGATGATCAATTATAAATGCAATATGGTTGAAAGGTCAGTAAACAAACAACAAAAAGGTAATTTCTTAATAGAATGTCTATACATTTTTTGCTTTTGTTACATATTTCATACATCAAAATCATTAAACGTTAATAATTATGTATTCCAACTTGTTGCAGCTTGACAAAAATGTAGCTTGAAGGAGAAGGGACAGCTGAGTAACAAAGTCCTGGTACGCAGACGACGATACTTTTACACTGACAAGAGTGTAATGATGATGGAGACACAAGCCAGAGAAAGGGGGACCAAACACCAGGCCAGAATTCTGCATGAGTCAGGTAAGCATAATGAGTTACAGCAGTGGTTCTCAACTCTGTTCATGGAGTCCCACTGCTCTGTGCATTCTGTATGTCTCTTTGATTTGACAGACTGAGGCTGCGTCCAAATATCACTTTGTGCATCCTATCGTGCATCATGTTCTGGATGTAAAGCATGAGACTTTTAATTGTATGTTAACATTTCTATGGTGTTCACTGCATTATTGTTATGCATTTTGTGAAACATCTGCAACATTGTGTCGTTTATTTAGGGACTACTGAATAAATAATACACTTTAATAAAGCTACATACTCAAAACAAAGAGCTTTTTTACAGGAGCAAAGAATTCTGCATCTAAAAGTTTGATATAAGCAAATGTTCATTTCAGAGTGTTCATTTTATTTACAGAAAAACTTAAAAATGTTAAATATAAATTAAAAGTAGTAAATAAAACACAAATACGTTTTGGTGCAAATTGCTGGCACTACCTGGATTGAAATTTTTACCCATGCTAAGTGTGTCCCATCGGATGAATAATTCTACATGCACGCTTGGGATCTTCACGCCCACTAGAATACTTAGGCCAAATACAAAAAAAAAAAACCCGTAATGTAAGTAGTCTAGTGCAAAGACAACAAGTGTGAACATTTGGACACAGCCTCAGTTCAGTTCATGAAGATCTCTACTAATGAGCTGATGATTTGAATAAGGTGTGTTAAATAAGGAAGACATACAAAATGTAAATAGCAGAGGACCTCAAGGAACAATGTTTAGGTACAGTTACACTGTATAAAACATTAACTAAACAGACAAATTATTTGTCATAGCTTCAATAAACAAAAGAATGTCACCTGCATAGTAGTGTACCCTACTACACTTGGTCTCTGCAACAGTCCAGTTTAGTTCATGGTAGGGGGGCATATTTAGAAACATAAATATTTTCAAATTATTTGCGACCCTTACAAAGACACTAATTTCCCACAGCCAGCAACAGCACAATGTTTGTCTGACATCACAATCTTACTGTTATTACAACTTTATGATTGTCAACAACTACTACTTTAGACTGAACACCAGTGGGCGGAGCCAACGATATAATGATGTGCTGTGTCTTTCTGTGGGGGAGGTCAAATGAAAATTAATTTAGCTAGTGACATCACTACTCCAGCCATTTTACATTCGTAAAAGAAGAATGCTGTCTGCAATTCACTTATGTTTCCATGATTGCAAAAACCTTTATCGAAGTACATATACAATTGTTTAAGTGTCATAATTAAAACATGCCTAAATTGGCAGTGACCCTGGCTTAAGTCGATACAAAACTCAAGGGCAAATTATGACACTCATATTAACTGTAGTTTTGCAAATTATTGTAACACCGATATCAGATATGAATAGTGTCTTATGTAAATATAAAAAGATCAGAACAAAAAATGAATATAGTCAAAAAAATATGATCTGTGCATTAAGATTTGCATTGTAAATGCAGTCTTATTGTTACGAAAAAACTTGGTTATTGCTGGAATCATGAATGGTCTGAATAGGATTTGAGTTTGTTTACTTGTGAAACTTACCTGCACCACCATTTACAGATCCAGTGGGTGCAGATCATCATACAGATGGTTCAAGTGTGGATCCACCTAATATTCAAGGTAAAAGAGCATTTGTTCACAGCATTATCTAAGAAAACATATCACTAGATATTACATATTAGATGTTCATGTCTGACTCTGATCCATACGAAACAGATTTTCTGTCCTGGGACACTCGGCTAACCATCAAGAAAGAACACAGTAGGTTAACAAGAATCTGACCTCACGTTTGATCATTACAAGATTATGGCAGTACATTACACATTTAAGGACTGTTATTCCTCTGGCTGATTTAAAAATAACCAAAAGTTCTTAAAAAGAAGCAGCCCTAGTTATTTTGGCTTGTTAAACATAAACTATATAGACATAAGTATTGCGACACCTCCTTCTAATAAACAGGTTTAAATACTTTACATATTTCCATGAGCACAAATCTTAATGCTACAGCATATGATATTCTAGAAAAACCGTTTGATGCTAAATTTATAGCAAGAGTTTTGGCAGGGCCCTTTTCAATACCAACTTAAGAATGACCCTACAAACAAAGTAAGGTTCAAACAGAAAATTAGTGATTCAGTCTGGTGTGGAAGAACTTTGACTGGTCTGAATAGACCTTAACTCAGCTAACACCTTTGATATGACTCAAAGGTTTTTAGCCAAAAACTCATCACCTAAACCTATCAATGACTTGTACAAGAAGCTGTAGTCATTTCGGAACAGAAAAAGGCACTTACAAAACTGTTGCAACAAAAATCAAAATTCTTTGTAGTGGTATTATATGGTATAGCATTTTTATTTGTTTTGATTGGACATACTGGAATAAATAAACATGTTTATTAGAATGAGGCCTCCCAATACTTTTGTCTAGTGTATTTGCCACAGACAGGGTAACGCAATCCTTAGAGTGTGCTTCTTTGTAAATGTGACAAATGAAAATGACCTGATCCATCATTTCCAGCTCCAGTGGGCATCCTTTATCCATCCAGACCCTCATACAGATGTTGGAGTTTTGATTCACCTAAAGTACCATGCAAGGTAAGAGAGCATTTGTTGACATAATTAGGAAGAAAACATAAACGCATTGTTCATGGCATTTAAATACAACATAACACTGTTTAATACTACCTTTTTCTGTTCAATCCATAGAGCACTCATTTTCCCTCTTGAGACCATGGTGTGACCTGCAAGGTCGAATGGAGAGTAAGTTGCCTAAAAAAATAAAAAAAATAAATGTATTTAAAATTGTCATTAGCTAAACATCAACATGTCTGAGGCAGATGCAGGTCTGATAATCTGTCCAACATTCAAAACCTCACAGTAAATCTACAGTCTTGAGTACTGTTTTAAATCAATGTATACATATGCTCATTATGAATTTTAATAAAAAATACTAAATGTATATAAAAAGCCTCAATTCAATTATTTTTTTGATATTGCAGCTGTAAGCGAGACAATCTTGGAGTCACCTGCATTCACTGGTCCAGTTGTTAGTCCAATTACAGATGGAGATTATAGAAGAGGATGATGTCTTTTCTCCAACATCTTTCTAGACTGATAAAAGATCAAGACAGGCTTGAACAAAAGTTAACAGAGGGGCTTATATAGAGAATGGTAAGAACCATTTTATCCGTCAAACTTTTTACCAATTATTGTAAACATAAACAATATTATAGGGCTTAATTTGTTTTAAACATTACTTCAATGTACTGTATCTGTTTAAGGTGAGCAGCTACACATAAAAGAAGAACATGGAGAATCTGCCCAGAGGTGTTAACCAGCAATGCAGCTATACAACTAAATTGATGCAGGCGGAAACAATGTGTGTATGTTATGTCCAAATGTTGTTATGTTCAAATGTTTTACAATATACTTAAACAGGTGGACCTGTCATTATTGCATTAGTCAAGTACAACTGAGTAGGTTAAGTTTACATATCAACGTCAATAAATATATAAAAATAAATATCAGTCTTGACAGCAAACATAATAATGTTAAATAAAATAATAATTACAGCTTTTTAAGAAATTTACACGGGCTCAAACTATCAGTGAAATTAACTATCAAAAACCTAAAATAACCACAGACACGTGAATAAAATATCTAACGTGAACTAGCTAGTTACTGTACATACATTGCTAATTATCAACGAAATTTCTAGTTAACTGATCCCACACCCAGCATTATTAAAATGTATTACATACCTTAAACAAATGTCCCCTTAAATCGCCAGACCAGGACAGGTTTCTTTCTTGCCCTTCTTCTTTTGCATTGCGACGTCGATATAAGTGCATGGTGTGGTGTAGCACGAATTTAACGCAAAGACGCTCATATTAATAATATACACGATATTGACGATTAATACGGATGATTTTATCTTTGTTTGACATTCTAATCAGAGTTATATTGAGGAAACAAAGAAAACATATGACATAGTTTGTAAAATTAATTTTTCCTTATTTTTGTAATGGTTTCTTTTAGAATGCAGCTGCTGCAGATGAAGAATCCGTCCGTCTACCACTGAAGGAGACGCGGAAAATCGGGAAAAGATGTTCTTTGCCCGAGGAAGCATTTGATTAATTTAAAGATATTGTGTTTCTTTGTATGTTATAGAAAAACGTTGCTTTTTTGCATACACTCGTGTAAATATGCGTCTTATGAATGTTTTCCTTTGTCTAATTTTAATAAATTTTACGCAATCAACTGCCTGTTTTATTGAAAATACTGTTTTAATTGTTGTCAATGATATATTGTAATAATGTGTATAACTGTGTTAGAAGATGTAGTTTAGAGCAATTTATTTTTAATGATCTTTTAATCGTCTTTTAAAGCTCTCAGAAACATCTTAGAAAGAGCTCGATTAAAGCTCTTATAAAGATCTTTTAAAGATCTAAGAAACATCTTGGAAATATCTTAGATACATCTGCTAACCATCATTCTAAATATCAAGCGTCTTGAAAAGATCTTAAAAGCGTCTTCAAAACGGCTGGGCTCGTACGTCTCAGATACGTAATTCATATGGGCAAACGACCTTTATAATACGTTTTCCAGACGGAATGGAAATCTGAGTGATTACCTCGCAGATACGTATCTGAGACGTACGTGTGCTATCTGGGGTGTTTATCTGAACTAAAAACATGACCTGTTTCACAATGGAGCGGTTTAAAGAGTGTTATTTTGAACTTGGACTTAAATACAAAGAAATACAATATCATTATTTAATAACAGTAGTTATAACAGCGGACATCAATGATGCCATATGGTGTAGTGCTGGGAACACTTAGCTATACGGAGTACCCTTATTAGATGGCACGGGGTAGCCTATATCCACCTCTAAATGTGAAATGTTAAATATTAATATCATTTCTATAATGATCTTAATGCTGAGGAGTCAAGCAGCATAAGTTAAGTGACAATACTAGACCATTTTGGAGTGAACTAAGGCTATGCAAGACTAGCCACTTACACTGTTTATTTTGAACTTGGACTTAAATACAAAGAAATACCGTATAATTCTTTAATAACAGTAGTTATATATCATATTTAAACAGCTGGCATCAATGAACTGCCTCAGGTGACGCTGTAAGCGCCGTAGTTTCTCGCGAAAACGTAGGCTCTTTTTTCGAGCGAACGCAAAAAGTTTCTCGGGGGAACGCAAAAGTTTTGCGAGAGAACGCAAAGTTTCTCGGGGGAACGCAAAAGTTTTGCGAGAGAACGCAAAAAGTTTCTCGGGGGAACGCAAAAGTTTTGCGAGAGAACGCAAAGTTTCTCGGGGGAACGCAAAAGTTTTGCGAGAGAACGCAAAAAGCTTCTCGGGGGAACGCAAAAGCTATAAAAAAATTTTCCCTCTTATCCCAAATATTATCCACCACCATGTCCCCTCGCGGGCTCCGTAGAAAGTCGACTTTCAAAGAGGAGCTTGAAGATGGTTCTTTGGAAGCCGCCTGAAAAAGACCTGTGAATTGTGGGATTGAAGGAGGCGCGGATTACGCCCCAAAGCTAGCTTTGTACACGACGGATTTCTTCAGCTGCAGTGTGGAACTGGTAGGACTCGCTCCAAAAATCTAAACTATGGCAGAAGGATGATTAGCAAATACAGTTTATAAGTTAAAAGCATATCTAAGTTATGTCTCTAAATTGTTTTACATTTATAACAACAGCATTAGGCTGTTTTATACATGTGCTCACGTAATTGTTTCCTGTTAGAACCTTTTTATTTTTTTTTAAGCTCACCCTGGTTTGTGAACGACTTGGTTAGTGCTCACGCAGTCGTGCTTAGCTTCGTACCACGCAGAACGACAGGTGGATGACATCAAAGTACCGCGAGAGTGATTCGAGACTAGACTGCTTCGTATGCTTTCGGCTTACGTTCGCGGTTATTTGATGTCATACTATGCCTCGTGGCTGCGTTGCATGAAGTCGAAGACGTTCACTGTTTATACCTTACTGTTTATACCTTATACCCGTCACGACACAAAATATAAGATTTTAAGTGATATTTAACTAATTTAGTCAGTGAGATACCACAGCTCATAGGGGACATATTATTATGCCTCATATTTCCCAAAAACATGCAAAATATATCAGACTATCCCAAAAGGCAAAAAAAATTCAAAAATAATTTTCAACATTTCTTTGGCCAAAATAATGTTTTCAAACAATACTTAAAGGTTAATTAAATATATTTTGAATTTAACAATATATTTAACCTTCATATATTAACATGTATTTAAAAATGTATTACAGGGGCAAAAATAGGCTAACTTTTATAATTTTACAACCCATATAGCAAAACATATATTTTTCCTGCCCAAAATATAAAAGTTTGTATAAAATGTATAAGTATAAAATGTATACGTATGTATAAAATATAAAATTATAAATGTATGTTTGCAATTGAAAATATATTTAATTTTAATCTTCTCAAACCTGTTATGTTTACAGGTTTGTAACATACAAAGTTTATCTTCCAATGCGACGTGAAAATAAATGCCTTAAAATATATTTATTTTAAAAATATTATTCAAGATATAAAAAATGGCCAACAAATATATTTGTGAAAAATATATATTATTATAATATATATAATATCTTTTTTAACATATTTCAGAATTTCAGTACATATTTTGGCAATTTTTTGTATATTTAAAATTTTTAGTAAGTACAGTCGTTTCTAATTTTGTATTAAATATAATTATGTACAATGTTTCAGGTATGATAGATTGCACTGGTATCACATCTTCTTTTGTGTGTAACTTTCTTAGTATTATTTTTCTCCTTCGACTCCCACCTGTGCATTTTGAAAACGTTATTTCCAAACTGTAGTGTAAGCTAATTCTACTTATTACAGTGCTTAAGTTAAGTTTAATTACATTAAATGGGATGTGTGCAGGTCTAGATATATTTAATCTCTCTTACCACACATTAAACTGACTCTGTTTATCTCAGAAACGTCATACTTAATCAATACACGTCCAAGATAAATGAATCCGCAACAAGAGAACACACACCCATCAAACAGTTCTGCTCAATATACCACTCACTTTGAGTCATGGCTGACTTTATGAAATGAATCACACATTAGTCACCTGCTTAGGCCTGTCAAACAGTAGCGTTCAGGTGATATTTCCGCGTCTCTCTTTGTGTGTGTGTATTATGGATAGGTAAAGTGTTTTCTTATCGACAGCGGTTTGTGAATGATGATGGTTTTGTCCAGTGACCATGAGAACGGTCAGCTTTTCGATATCTTTTTCAAGCATTTAGTAGCTTCAGACATTTTATAGCTGTAAACAGGAAAAAATAAATGTCAATACCTTTGCATTGAAAGCAGGTCAAATGAGAAGAAAGTTTGTATGCATGGCCATATTGTGAGATAGATATATATATATATATTTGAATGTTTTATTTTTGTTTGCATGTTTCAATTGTGTGTGAGTGGGAGGCGTCCGAGTTAAGACCTTTTCTATCAGCGGGCACCTTGCAGTAGCTGCATTGTCTGTTTCAATGCCTGAATTAAAGGACTTTGTCTCCTTTGTCACGTTAATGGCCTCCTTCACACAGACAGCACGACAATGGAGACCGAACCGAGGATTCCCGCTCCAATCCCCTCCCACCATTTTCCACTTTTCCACATTTGTCTTCTATACATATCTCCTCTCCTTGTATGCCTCGATGGGCATATGTACATTTATTCAATCAGTGATTTGTTGTTTTATTAATTGAATGATTGACTTATTCATTCATTCACTTTACATCCTTTCTTTCCAGTTGCATTCATAAAGATTTTCCTTTGGTCATTTGTTTGTTCGCTCATCCAAGGTTTCAGATTTTGTTTTCCCAGCAGGATGCCCCTTAACCTGTTCTTCTTTATCATTTCTGTTTGATTGTTTTTTATAAAGTCTCTTGTAAAGTATTAGTGTGCACTAGTGGAGATGTTCACCTCTATTACCCTCTTCAGCAAGATTCTTTAATCCTGTCAAGGTCAAGCATAGCAATGCCCAACAATATTGCCTGAGGCTTCAGGAAAAGGTGGCACACATAGAGAAAGATGATCATGATAAGTATGGAAGGAGGAATGATGATCTTATGATCCTCTGCACCTTTAGATAAAGTCATGACGGACGTCCTGACTGATCTCTATCTACTCCCATAATGCTTTTCACCGCTCATCATTGTAGGGATCAGAGACAATCCTCTTCAGACAGATCCTGGATAAGTCAATCGTTGGTCTTTGATTGTCTTTTTATATCGAATGTGTGTGCGTGTTTGTGCATTTTTATTCCAGGTACAACAAAGCTGTGAAGTTTAAGCTCACGTTAAATTAGTTAAATTGTGAATGTGTTAATGTATATTGTGTCAGAAAGGGGTTCCACTGTCTACGTCAGTAATCTCCCGCGGTAATTATTTCCAAAAGAGGATATTACTGCATACAGAGAAGTCATTATTTCTGAGAAACCCTACAAAATCATCTCAGTTTTTGTTTAACAAAACTGTTGAGAAAGGCCATTTCTTTCCTCTTTATCGGTTAAACACATACTGTGTTAAAATGAAGATCACCATGCTGGCGCTATTGATGTCTATTCCCCACAATGCTTTTTAAGGCAGCTGTGATAATGGATATGCAAATGATATGTAAATAAAACTAATGGACATGTTTCATTTCACAAGAATCATGGTTTTAATGAGCTGGGGAAATACTAGTTGGACAGATAAGTAAAAATGTGTTGTAACAGCACGCGTTTCAATTATAGCAGATACTCACGAGGGCCACACAAGACAATGACTTAAACCCTGTTGTCATAAACAAACTATATTAATAGCATAGTTCATCCCAAATAAATTCGGATGACCCTGTCAATGTTTGACCCTGTCTGTGAAATCCAGAATAAAAAAACATAATTATGAGATTAGGAGCATCAAAAAGAACATTTAAGCATTTATTCATTGATTTCACACATGACTTTACTCAGTCAACATTAAAGATATCAAGGTTATATTTTCACTGGATATTCTTTACATTATGTAGGATGATTTTATGTAGAAAACAATGACTCTCAAAAAATACTTTAGGTGGGTTTTCACTCTCTGATGAAGCCAATACCGAAATGATTTAAACTGCAATTCATCGACTGGCCGCTAGGGGCTGGCTCCAAAAGGGAGTCAATTCCCATAGACCTCCATGTTAAAATGGACATCTTTAGAGCAGAAAAATATATATTTACAGCCTGGTACCCAAAATGTTTTTGGGTCTGTATAGCTAATTTTGCCCTTCATGACAACTGTGAAGGTAGTGATTTTTTTGTAAGTCATCTGTTTTAATTATATTAAGTTTTAAAGTTCTGCGTAATTAAAGGAGTGGCCACTTGAGTGACGGTTGAACATCCACAGCTGTCACTAGAGTCGAGCTAAGGGGGTGTGGTTTCAGCAACCAGCCACCTCGGCTTCACCCACATCCCGCCTCTTTACACATTTTCGGATATCCGCAAGTGATGCACAATGACACGCGGCCAAGATGGCGACAGCTTACTATAAGCTTCAAAAACGATCTTCAGAAACCTATGTACATCCATCTATTTTTTTACAGTCTATGGTTTTCATAGCGTGTCACATTTACCTTTCACTTAGTGATGCTGTTTGCCATTTTTGCATCAAACTTTGTGCAATGTGGGGTTTTTGCGAGAGCAAGTTTTAAAGGTGCTGTAAAACTGTATTTACATAGATGAAGTTCTGTACATATCGTGAGCCAAAATAAACCATAAACTAATGCTCAGTATCTAAAGAAAGATAGTTAAAAAGTAACAGCTAGCTGGCGCCAGTTATTAGTAAAATGCATAGGTAATGTTTAACAGCAAAATCTTAATTTAGCTTGCACCGAAGTTATAAATTATTATTATTATTATTATTATTAATGTCAGCAAGTTCGAGGCACATTATTGCGTGTTACGATGAGCAGCAGCACATGCACATTTCCCATGATTAAACATGGACTTACCTGCAAGTGATGCATGGGCTGTGAGGAATCAACAAGGAAATGAACCCAAGTGCGGACGTGACACAAATGAATGATTTATTGCACAAAAATGGGGAAAAAACAAAACCCACGAGGGGACAAAACAAGACAGGATGAGTGGAACACTAAACTAAACATAAACCAACAATAAACTCTACACTACATATAACAGACTAGACTTGATATTCATAAATACTTACAAATGCAAAACAGGAACACGACGAGGAATGCAACAAGACGCACGAGCACAGAACAGAAAACACAAGGACAATAAATAGGGACAAAATAAATTACATACAGCTGGAAATAATTACAAGTAAGGGATCGGGAAAAAGAGACGAGACACGGGAAATGCGTGGTCAGAATAAACCAATACTAAAACTACGCATCTCCCATATAAAACATGGTACTGCCAGGACCCCGAACACAAAGACTAGATATAATTAAACACATGATTTTGACGGATCCTGACATGGGCATCATCTCGCAGTTTCTTGTCTATCTTTTCTCAAATCCTGCTGTCTTTTCGGAGCCATTTCCATAAAAGTTGCCTACTGTCTGTCAAACTTCGTCAGGCGCCCGCGCGATCAACTGGCGCAGACCATCCAAGGCCAGGGGGCATACTTTCAAGACTAGGGCAATGAAATTATCTCGTTCCCAATTTTTTGTTACATATACATGGCTAAAAAGTGCCTAATAATATTCATATAGGCTAATAAAATCATATCAGCATTATAATTTTTTTTCATTAGGCTAATATTTTTGGTGCCCCCTCAGCACTTGGTACCCTACACACAGCGCGCGATGCGCATTATGGGAGCTGCTGCACTGATCCTAGGGTTTAGGCTAAAGTTCTACCATTGACGTTAGAGTTACATTTTGTAGGTCCATACTGAAAAAACACAAACATACCACTCAGAACCGTCTATTAACAATCTCCAAACAATTGATTATTCCTCAAAATCCGTATATTCGTCTGATACAGGCTCAAACATATAAGGTCTGTTTGCTGTGAGAGCTACCACTGACAGCCAATCAGAGCAGAGCTCAACATTATTTTTCATGATCCTTTCAAATGAGGGAATAATAGACCATTTCATTATGAGGACAAATCGGGTTGTAAATGGACATGTAAAACTGTCTTTGGTCATTTTTGCACTTAATAAAGTTACATATCTTCTATGTAAATATCAGAGAACAATTTAACATATACTTTAATGCATTCTCTGGCACATTTAATATGAGCATACGTATATGAGATTAAACCAAATATTTCATATAACGTTGTAAAAAATAGAGCAGGCAAGTGATATGATCTCCGTGTTCGTCCCAAATTTGAAATGATTTCAAATAAGTCTAAAACCTCTGTTTTAGCTTTTTGTCTGTAGGGTTTTTGTCAAGAATAAGTTAGTAAAGATAGAAATCGTTTACAGGGGACATTTCACAAGACTTTTTCAAGATGTCAACTAAAAGCTTTGTTGTACCCAGAGTACATATGTGAAGTTTTAGCTAAAAAAAAACATAGATAATTTATTATAACATATTAAAATTGCCACTTTGTATGTGTGCGCCGAGATTAGTTGATCTCTGCACTATAATGGCAGTGCCGTGGTTGGATAGTGCAGATTAAGGGGCGGTATTATCTCCTTCTGACATCACAAGGGGAGCTTAATTTTTTTACATGCTTGCAGAGAATGGTTTAAAAAACGAAGTTACTGGGTTGTTCTTTTTTACATTTTCTAGGTTGATAGAAGCACTGGGGACCCAATTATAACACTTAAACATGAAAAAAGTCATTATATGTCTTCTTTAAGAATGCCTGGAAAAGTACTGAAAGATTACTAAGATCTCATGGGCCAATTTTTAAGATATACCCTACAATATCCTTTTCTCAAACTGATATAAGCACAGAGCAAAAGAGGGAGAGATTTAATAAGTTGTAAGGGAACATTTTCCATTAGTATAAGCACAAGCGCTGCTATGCCATCAACACACCCGCAAACCCTAAGGGCCATTGCCACCCTAAGAGCTGCTAATGATGGAGAAGAACGCAAACAGACAAACCTGTTCACATATGCAAAAACTACACACACACATGCTGAGGCTGTGATTGAGTTTTCAGACATCATTACTAACCCATCATAGATTTGGATTCTCGTGATTGCACTTTGTCTATTTATGTGTTCTGGAGAGACAAAGAAATAGAGATTCAATTATCAGTTTCATCATTAAACTTAATAGGAAAAACAGTAAATAAGACTCTTTATGTCACTTAAAGGGATAGTTCGGCCAAAAATGATATTAAACCCATGATTTACTCACCCCCAAGCTGTCCGAGTTGCATATGTCCATCGTTTTTCAGACAAACACATTTTCGGATATTTTTGAAAATGTTTTGGATCTTTCAGTTGATTAAATGTAATGTTACGGGGTCCACGACCTTCAAGTCCAAAAAAAGTGCGTCCATCCTTCACAAATTAAATCCAAACGGCTCCAGGATGATAAACAAAGGTCTTCTGAGGGTAATCCGAGCGGTGTTGTTGTAGAAATATCCAAATTTAAAACTTTATTAACGTAAATAAATACCTTCCGGTAGCGCCGCCATCTTAGACTCCTCTGTATTCAGGAGAGAGTATTAGCGTAGTGTACGCACTTTTCTTAGTGCTGATGACAAATTCGGAGGGCGGGGGCACAGAGCAGCAGCAGATTAGCCTTCGTAGGCTGCGTAAGCTCTCATCCTGAATGCGGACGCGACTAAGATGGCGGCACTACCGGAAGGTAGTTATTTTAGTTTATAAAGTTTTAAATTTGGATATTTCTACAACAACACCGCGTGGATTACCCTCAGAAGACCTTTGTTTATCATCCTGGAGCTGTTTGGATTTAATTTGTGAAGGATGGACGCACTTTTTTTGGACTTGAAGGTCGTGGACCCCGTAACATTACATTTAATCAACTGAAAGATCTAAAACATTTTCAAAAATATCCGAAAATGTGTTTGTCTGAAAAACGATGGACATATGCAACTCGGACAGCTTGGGGGTGAGTAAATCATGGGTTTAATATCATTTTTGGCCGAACTATCCCTTTAGGTGTTTTGGTAAAGAAAACAGGCCAAGTCATTTAATCCTTCATTTTGCAGCATCTTATATTTTAGAGATATCTGGTTTGGATAGTTTCCTCTTGGGCTGTTTTGTACTCCTCTTATGTCTTCACACCTGCATCCAGTTATTCTGGTTCCAATAGTTTTGGTCCCCAAGAGAGATTTAAATCACTTTAATACCCAAAAGAGACATGAAACCTATGAGCAGTGTGCACTTGATATGATCCTCGGGTTTGAGGAACTGAATGTGTGAATATGGCAGAGTTCAAGCTTCAATACTATTTATTATTTTGGGAAATCAAATGTTTTAAACCATTGCATTTTATGCTAATTATTAGTTAACTGATTTGTGTGAAAAGTTGAAATTATCATAAATATTAGCATTTAGACTGGCACGATCTCCGCATTTTCAGCAGGACATGGTTCATGTTCATATATGCATGGATGAAATTTGGAAATTAAGTAAGTAAATTGGTTGAATTAACATGCTAATGTCTTTGTTTACACAACAAAGTGATCATAATCGTTCAACTATGAATTATAAATGCACACATATTACAGATATTACAAAGTGTTGTTTGAAATTTAAATATGGACGATTACAGCAAAACAAAGTGCATAATGACGCCACATTGTTTATGCACCAGAGAATCTAAAGCTTTTAAAGAGCTAACCACTGGGAGCTAATAGACCCAGAGTTATATTACAACATTAAAGAAATATTGACTTTGCTCTTGTGTAGTTATTGTTAAGCTCCAGCAGTGAGAAGAATTCGATCATATGAAGATTAATCAATGAAATCAATTGCACATTTATAATTGAGTTTAATGGCACAGAACTTTGGCATTTAGATGGCTTTGTCCTTCATTACATTCCTCTGCACACAAATTTGTCATTTAATGCTATTTTCATTTCCATCCTTGACTCTCTCGCACCTAGATTTTAAAGAAACGCATGTACTAACACATTTAGACAATGTCACCTGGCAAGCTTTTCCCATAATGTCAGGGTGTTGTCATTATTACGCAGGGAAATGAGGAGGTGTCATTAAAACTTTTAATTCTGTCACAGGAAATATCAAGCACGCCAAAAGAGCAACCAAATGACACATTGTCCCTGAAAATGTGTCTGCCCCCCTGCCATTTCAGACTACTATACTGCCATTCGTACTGTAGATTTAATGCGACAACTTCTTTAATTAAGCTTTAATAAATAGAGATGCTGCAGAGTGTCGCATTGAAGTGCACTAAACACTAATCGCTTTAAAAGCACACAGGCGGATGTTAGGATTGGTGTGACGTGTGGCATGAAAAAATGAGCCGTTTAAAAGGATTGTTTGTCTTTGTGCGCATTTGTGTAAGTGGTGTAAGTATTGACGTCTTGAGACATTATATGTGGGTGGGTGGATATGAACCCCAAAAGAGGGGATATGCGCACACACATATTCACTGGGATTTCTTGGAACAGTGTTTTCTTTCAGTGTTTATGATAATTATAATATTAATAAAAACATTTATATAAGAATTATAACTTTTAAGCATCGATGGAGTTCAAGTTGAGAAATTAAAGCATTTCTAATGTCATAATGTACATTTATTTTCAGTGACTTTATTTAATAAAAACATGAATACACCAGCTTTCCCTCGGTTGGGTTTAAATTTTAAGGGAAATAACATTTTAAGATTTATGGATGGTGAGCAGCTGCACAAGCGCTTATTGAGTTTGTTTCAAATTATGGTTTTGACCAATTTACAAAAAATCTTTAATACATATTAAGCTGCAGAAAATGGCATTCCAGCATTTCAATTTGGAAATATATTGGAAATATTGGATTATTTGGTTTCATAATTTTTGCTATGCTTCCACAAAGTAATAGTAATGGATTTCATACCACAGCTGTATCAGACTGTAAGGTGGACAAAGAAAATATGCGGATAGATTATTGTAAGAGAATTGCAAAAGCATGCATTATACGAGATGTGGTCCAATGAAATATTTGACATGCAATAGTCTTGTTGACTTTTGATCTTTTAAAGAGTTGAAGTCTGAAATCAGGGAGGAGGGGCCGTAAAATGACGATAGATCATACAGCACATACTGTGTATCTGGGACTTACTTTAGTAAATGTCAGAGATAATGATGTGTTTTAAATGTAACTGCACAATGCACATACCCAGAATGAGGGTGGTTAGATTAGAGGTCAGATATTTCTCATATTAGAAAAACTGAACTCAACACGTTCGTATTACAAATCACTGTTCCCAGACACTGGCCAGTAACTCCCCTTTGCCTGTCAATCTCACTTCTGTATTGCACCACAGACCAAGCTGTACAGAGAGATAACACATTCACAAAACACACGCACAGGGTGGGCAAAGGACCTGTCAGCTGGCAGGATGAAATATGCGCACACGTACCCATAATTGTTTGAGAGCATTCTTAAATGAATCTCTTAATGCTGAAAAGAAAAGGTTATTAAGAGCCTCTGTGATTCACCAGCCAAGGTCTCTCTATTCACACAAAGACACACACACTCCCTATTTCTCCTCCATTTTCTCTTTGGCAATCATTTACCTGAAAGATTTCCACATATGCAGGTCATCATTAAATTAAATCTTATTGGTAAGCTGCCAAGATCACACCTGCCACCACTTTATCATTTAACATTGCATAAGTGTTCATTGAATTGCAGCATCAAGATTTGCTTATTAAAAATAAAAAAAAACAGATGACTTCTTTGGTGCAAGTAAATGTTTGCATGACTTTATAAACTGCAAAAGCTTTTGTCTGAGGTGATCACCAATAAATTCCAATATTGGTATACTGACACTTGACCTGAGCTTTTAAGTCATTTTTGCAAAGTGTGTTCACACAGGTGCCCTAGTTGTATAAAGTAGCCTGTAGTCAGTATGCGTTTTGAAAGTTGGTTGGATAAAGTTGCATTATGCGTTGGTTCCGAAACATAGATTTTATTCAAACAAACAAACAATTAAAAATAGTGATACGTACAGTACAGTTAAAAGCAGATTTGCCCACATTCGTACAACACCCTTTCTTTGGACACATCAAAAGGTTGAAACCCAGAAAAAAATGAGAGCTATCATCGTTGTTAGAGGACAAATATAACAGCTTTTATTTTTTTATATACAGTTTGAATGTGATAAGGAGTTAAAGAAAAAAAGAAAGGTGAATGAGTAAAAAAATAAGCACTCAAAACCAAACGCTTGCGGTGCGTAATTAACACGACGTGAAAGTTTTCCAGAAGAAATTCTTGCATCCGGCTTTGCGCTCGCGGGGTGCGAGCATAGGACCCGCGGCGCGCTCCAGCTCAAGGCGCACTTCATCTTTCTCCACAGCACGAGAGAGATCCTCCGGTTCGAGAGCTTCGTTTTCTGCTTGCACGAGCTCCGAGAGCAAGTCTGCGAGCGTGTATCTGGCGAGTTCCTAAAAAAAACAAAGAGAGATTTGTTTTCAATATTATTAAAAACAAAGAGGTTTACTCACATCACATGTTGCAAGTGCGCCTAAGAAAGTTTTTTGCAAAGATTGTAGACTTTCAGGATTTTGACTTTCAGAACCATGGACAGCGCACTGAGCTATTTTGCCTCGGTTGCCTCATTTCATTACATTTACATTATATTTATGCATTTGGCAGACATTTTTATTTAAAGCGACTTACAATGCATTCTGTTTGTTTTGTAAGTTGCCTATACACTCATAGGTTACTGAAAACAGACCGAATGCATTGTATATAAACGTCGTTGAATATGATACTCGAGACGACCTTTGCGCTGTTAACGCAATAGAGCATTTAACATTTGACATTTAACATTTGAACAGGACCAGAAAAAAGCAAGCTTGTATAAATGTATGATTTAGTGTATGAATAATCTGTCTTATTATTTGTTTATGACATCATTACCAAATAGCGTTAATTACACTTTATCTTAGTAATGGAAGAAAATGCAAATAGCGCAAAACAGATGATAACGCTTACGCTTTTAAAAATAAATGTTTTGAAATGGTTCTTTGCAGTGATGCCATAGAAGAACCATTTTTGGTTCCCAAAAGAACCTTTTAATTTAAGGGTTCTTAAAAGAACCATATATTTCTTCTCTTTTAATAGTCGGTACATACTTTTTCTACTACAAAAATCATTTTGTGCAATATAAAGATTATGTGGATGTTAAAGGTTTCTGACAGAGAACCTTTTTGGAACCTTTATATTTAAGATTGCACTGTTGTGTCACATAAATTCGTATTCAGATTATCCTGTGCGTAACTCCCAGAGTCTATTGAGTAAGTTGTGTACCTGTTTTCCGGCCGGGTTGAGGAGAGATCTTTGTAGAAGTTGGCGGAGTTTGGCATCTGTCGGTGCCGCCGAGATGCTGCTGATGGCGAGCGCGAAGGACACGAGCGCCAGAGCGCAGTGAATGCGCGTGGAGAGCATCTTTAACAGTGTTGATTTGGTGGGAAAGTAAAGGAAAAGTTGCTTAGGTATAGCCTCGTCTCTGTCTTTGCTCCTTCTGTTGCATCTCATTCCTCCAAACTTGCCTTTTAAACGATGCGCCTGACGTCAGAATGCAAGGGGGGTTTCCTCCGCGTGCGCTTGAGTGATGCTGAGTGACAGAGATGGCACCGATTAGAGGCGTGCATCCTACTGGAGGTAAAAGTGATTAATGATCGATTCAACCCTAAACACACAAACAACCTTTCTGGTGTTGTATTTTATCCTGTGTAAATATAATTTGCGTTCTGACTTGTGTGTCAGCTATATACCAAGGACACTTATTTTACGCACTGTGTGTTGCTGGATCACTGGTGTCTTTACCCATTCAAAGTAAACAACTAATAAGCATTTACTTATATGTATGCTACATAAGTGTACATAAATCTGAAAATCATATAAAATGGCCATTTTATGGCACAATTCTGTTAAACACAGGCTATACATTTTAATGAATGTTTGATTACGTTTCTTACTTTTTTTTCACAATTATCAGAATCAAGCTATTTAACACGTGTTTAATTAATTGATACAGATGGGTCCACTGATGACCTGTTTGCCCAGGCCTGAATTCACACCCCTTTGATTTGATTGATGATTTGGTTTGCACTGTCCCATGCGCGCATTGACGTCAAATTTTCCGAGAAGAAAGTGCTGCTTTCTTGGGGGGTGGGCAGATAGTGGATATGTTTGCCTCTTCCCACCGTGGGGGTTCTCGGTCCCCTCTGTTCTTCCAATCAGGACGCGAGCTCTGATTAAGTGATGCTAATGGGCAGTCATGATACGAGCGGCGCGCGCCGTATGAGGCGTGATATGTTTGAGGATAACTCAGACTAATTCCATTGAACCCGTGGAGATGGTGTGTCTGTCGCACCCGCTCATGGGTTGCGAACCCGGTGACTTGGGATGCGTCCGAAGCGCCAGTATTTACGCAGTTACTATTTATTGCATGCACAGGATGTTAAGTGCAAACGATGCCCAGACTAACACTCGCAGACAGTATTTTTCACAGCCTCAAATGCTAATTGCAGTTATGCGTGACTCAAGCACATTTGCCCTCAGCGGCTTGACAGTAACGTATTTAGATGCATATGGTTGATGGCATTGATATATATGAAGTCTTTAAAGGTTGGCAGTGCTTATTCAGATTTAAAGTATAATATAATAAAGTAAGTGTAGTATTATCACGATATACAGCACATAAATGTGCATACAAAGTAAATTTAATAGACAAGACGAACCTGTTCATAGCTTTTGGCCTTTTTTGGGGGGAAAAACATTGGAAACTTTTTTCAAGCAAAACATTACTTTTTAAAACAAAAAATGAAAAGCTGAAAACTTAAACAGAAAGTATTAAAATTAACAGAATAGTCCCATACTGTACTGTATGTTATTCAATACATGTAGTTACTCTGCTAGGACACCTGTGTGAACACACATTGCAAAAATGGCTTAAGGGTTCATGTCAAATCCCAGAAAAGGTCCAGCATCACTTTTTTGCAGATGCCACTTGTTTTGATATTTTCTACTGCATCACAATATTTTTTTAAGAGCACCAATGGTCCGATTCACGATTTTACATTTCCTTTGGTGTGTAAGTGTGTATTAGTACATGTTAACAATATGCAAAAGGCACAAACCCCAAAGTAAACAATGACGTAAGTTATCGTCTCCAACGTAAATCTCTTTTCTTGGACGACAACAAAGACACGTGCTGAGTCCCAATTCGCATACTATCCGTCCTAAATAGTATTCGAAACTAGAATTAGTACGTCCCAAATCGTAGTATGTTGAAATGAGTATCCCAAAGATACCCGGATGGTCTACTATTTCCGGTTAGAATTCGAAGTGCAGATCAATGCACACTCTAATGGCTAATATTGCCCACAACCCATTGCGTGCGGGAGGGAGGAGCTTAACCACACTGTCCCTCTTGCTTATTTGTAGTAATACTGTGGCTGTAGAAATGTTAACTTTATTAGTCCAGCGAAAGAAACATGGTTCCTACACTTTTACTGTAGTAAAAGCATGGTTCATTTTCATCTGGATATTTTTGAGTTATATGTAAGTATAAAATACATAGTTATACTATAAACTTTTTAATATTTGGACTTTAAAATAAGTAGCTTTTGTTACACACATTGCACATGAACGTCAGAACCAGCCGCCTCACAAACGACCTGCGTTTGGTTCTAATGATGCTCTGCTTCACTCCTCAACTTTGTAGAACACATTGTAAAATGTATTGTGAAAAAAACGATGAGAAATAAAGATGGGAATAGTAAATACAATTTTATTTGACATAAGTAACAAGAATGAATGAAATATTGTTAACAGTCGTAGTGTGCGTAACTAGGCAACCACGTTTTCGTTCACGTTGCATGACGTCATCGAAGTACGTCCCAGAACGTGCATACTGTTTTGCTACACACTCAAAAGTATGTACATTTTCCTCACAAAAACAGTACATACTTTTAGGTCGTAGTATAAGTAGGCGAATTGGGACTCAGCAACGGATTGTAGGCAACAGTTTACTTCCTGGGATTGGTGATGTAGATGAGACCGACATTATCAGAATTCCTCCCGCTTCAGACTCACAGCCTGTAAGTTAACTCCTGTCAGCATTGTATTGTGAGTGAATCTTTTAAACATGGTAAGAAGCGTCATATTTCCGGCTGACGTCAGAGGTATTCAGACCAATCAGAACGTACAGATTAGCTGGCCAATCAGGGACAGGGCTTTTTAAATCCGTGTGTTTCAGGAAGTGAGTGAAATCTGGAGCTACAAAAATGTACCATATGTAAAAAATAATGTGTTTTTTATCATAAACCACGCAAACACATTGTATTATACCAAATACACAAAATTTTAGCAATGAAATAGGTGCTTTTTAAGTTGAATTGGCTTTAAATAGGCCACTGTATTACACACTTACACATTCCTTTACTGAACACTCTTGAGGTATTTTAATTAAAGCCCCTTTATTGAAGAGAGTTTACAATCTAATTTTCTCTCTGTAAAATGGATGTTGGTCTTTTCTCATTATAATGAGAGTGTCGATTAGAGTTTGAATTGAGAGAAATCCTACACTGCAGCAAGAACATTAACATTAAAGAAAATGACTTTCTGATTAAACGTGAAAACCAAATAATTCCGTTTTCTTCATTTTCTTCTTAATAATGTAAATCTCTAATCGGAGTTTGCTTTAAGCAGCAGTCAATCCACAATCCATGCTTTTATTCAGCAGTCACCTTTTCCATATGAAATACAAATATTGAGGACTTTTACCTTTAAAACTTTTGTTCAGTGCATATATATTTTTAAAGGAAAATGATATAAATGTAGCCAATAATGTCAGGAAAAAATTGTCATAAATTGTCCAATGTGTTAACCTGTCACTGGGACAGTACTCTTTAAAAAGGTCCTATACCATTTGGGTACAAATATGCCATTACTTCTAAGGTACTAATATGATCTCTTTAGGTGCAAGGGTGTACTTTGTGACTAGTTTTCTCGGACAGTGTAGCGAGTTGCTTAGATGTTATGCATTTAGATTTGTTTATATTTTGTTAAAGGGGACATTTCACAAGACTTTTTAAAAATGTGAAATAAATCTTTGGTGTCCCCAGAGTACGTATGTGAAGTTTTAGCTCAAAATACCATATAGATAATTTATTATAACATGTTAAAATTGCTATTTTTAGGTGTGAGCAAAAATCTACCATTTTGGGTGTGTCCTATAAAATGCAAATGAGCTGATCTCTGCAATAAATGGCAGTGCCGTGGTTGGATAGTGCAGATTAAGGGGCGGTATTATCCCCATCTGACATTACTAATCCTAAATTACCCTAAATTGCCTTCACAATCACCTCAAATGAGATACGATAAGGAGCAGGAAATGTTAGAAATCTGCAGTTGTCTGACTGATGAGGTGGTGCGTAAGGTTCAGACACGTCTAATTAACTAGAAAGGTTAACCTTTGTGAATCACACTGAACCGGGTCAGATGCTCACTGTGACTCCAGGTGCCAATAACAATATGGACACATCTGACCATCAACCATGCACAGTACTAATGTGTCTGGGTTAATAGATGTGTAAGGTTTGGGGGAGCTGTAGATGTAAGATTTATTCATTTAAAGTTCCTCTCGCTTACCTATTTTTTGTAAAGCTTATTCTTATCATTTCCGTGATGTCATCACCCATTATTATATCTCTCAACCTTCCATCAATATCGTCACCCACGGTGTACTGTATCTTTCATCCTGTCTTCCTTTATGTATGGACCAGTTTATAATCATAACTAAAAGAAAAGGAGAGACAGAGAATCTCGTGATGAGAGAGAGAGGGGAGGAGAAACAAGATGCTGATCAGCTATATAAGCGTTTTGATTTGAGTTGCACTTATATTCATCTGTCAGATTCGGGGCTTATCTGAGACTCAGAGGAATTACTTACACTGCCCTTCATCCACCTCACGGTCTCTTCCTCCTCCGCTGGCATTTTCTCCATCCTCACTTTCACACACACACACTTAAAGCATGAAAATTGCTATGTGAAAGTGTGAAATGACTTGCAGCGCACATACACAAACACACACACAGAAAAAGAGAAGCAAGTGAGCAGAAGACCTGCCATCATGATTATATGCATTAATAAACAACAAAAAGCACAAGTTAGATTTTGTCTTTCATTGTATATCTTAAAGATTAAAAATCAAATATTAATACGCATTATGACATGAAAGGCTAACAGAAAATATCTCTTCAATAGGTTGCACAATGGAATATCAAACAACTGTTTTTAATCTTTATTAGACTAAAATAAGAGATTTGTCCTACTGAGTTGGTGTTCTGTTTGCATTGGTTGATAAAATCATCTTTGTTTCTTCTTATGATGATTACATCATCCATTCTTATCATTCAAATCATTATCTAAAGATTCTTAATAAGCCTCCAGCTAATTGAAGGAAATGACACAGAGATGTGCGGAATTAAAACGAATTTAGAAGATGAAATGAAAGCGATTATTGGGCTTTTCATATTGGAAACAATCCCATAAGTCTTTATATGATAAAGGTCAACATTCTGTTTTAATCCATTACTTAATTTTCTTTTTGCATTTTTTGGTTTAGTATTCATATATGTACTCATCGGTTGTAGCTTAAAGGGATAGTTCACCCGAAAATGAAAATTCTGTCAATCGTTTATTCCTCAAGTTGTAGGAAAAAGAAATACTATGGAACTTCAAAGGTACTGTCAACTGTGTGCTTACCATAATTTTTTAAGTAACAGCAACTGATCACTATTCAAGATTTAAAATAGTGTGCTGAAAAGGCTGAAATTAGCCAATTTGATTATATTTAAAAAAAATAAGGATAAAATCTTTAAAGTGTATTGCATGGTTTTGCATCACATCATGCCAAAGAACAACTTCGAACAATCGTTAAATTTATGTAACACGTGGTTTTCTGTGGCATTGCTTTTAGTTGTCAAAACCCAACGTCGGCCTGACATTAGAACCCAACGTCGGTCAGATGTCAGAACCCAACGTTGGCCTGACGTCACAACCCAACGTCGGTCAGATGTCAAAACCCAACGTCGGTTAGATGTCAAAACCCAACGTCAGTCAGACGTCAAAACACAACGTCCTTCTGATGTCAGAACCAAGCATCCTTCAGATGTCTGAGCCTAACGTCCATCTGACGTCAGAAACAACCATCCCTCTGACATAAGAACCCAATGTCCCTCACACTTCAGAACCCAACGTCAGTCAGCCGTCAGAACCCAACGTCAGTCAGATGTCAGAACGCAACGTTGGCCTGACGTCAGAACCCACTGTCTGCCTGACGTCAAAACCCAACGTCGGCCTGACATCAGAACCCAACGTCCCTCTGACCTAAGAACCCAATGTCCCTTTGAAGTCAGAGACCCACGTCCTTCTGACGTCCAAATCTAATGTCCCTCTGACCTAAGAACCCAACGGCAATCAGACGTCAAAACCCAACGTCGGTCCGATGTCAGAACCCAACATCGGCCTGACATCAGAACCCAACGTCAAACGGACGTCAGAACCCATCGTCAATCAGACGTCAGAACCCAGCGTCTGTCAGACACCAGACCCAAACGTCGACCTGACGTCAGAACCCAACGTCGACCTGACGTCAGAACCCAACGTCCCTCTGACTTCAGAACCAAACATCCTTCTAAAGTGAGAATCCCACGTCCTTCTGATGTCCGAACCCAACGTCCTTCTGACGTCAGAACCCAACGTCTCTCTCACCTAAGAACCCAGCGTCACTCTGACTTCAGAACCAAACATTCTTCTGACGTCAGAACCCAACGTCGCCTAACTTTTATAAATGTCAAATATTTTTATATCTGAAGTATATGGTCAGTACTAAGTATATAATGCATATGGTCAGGAAAAAAGCAAATAAAGTACAGATATGCACATAAAAACTTCTCACATCAAACTATTCACACAATGCATGTGTGCATATTAGTACCGATATTAGTATTTGTACTTTAACTCCACTTTTTCGCACCATTAAACACTACTGAGATCAAGTGTTGCATTCTCACACACATAAAGCTTTTTGTTTCTCTCTCTTAGTTGTAATGCATCTTGTAAACTATATAGCAACAGTCAGTACCCAATGCCGGTCGGACGTCAGAACCCAATGTCGGTCAGACGTCAGAATCCAACGTCGATTAGACGTCAAAACCCAACATCGGTCAGACGTCAGAAACCGGCGTCCTTCTGATGTCAGAACCCAACGTCATTTTGCCATTAGATCCCAATAACCCATCTTACTTTTATACATTTCAAATATTGTTATATTTGAAGTATATGATCGATATATACTGAAGTATATTAATAAGCATACAAAATAATAATTAAGCATACAAAAATAAATACAAATAAAGTACAAATATGCACTTTTCACATCAACCTGCATGTGTGCATATTAGTATGTTTACTTTAACTCCACTTTTTTGCACCATTCAACACTACTGAGATCAACTTGCATTCTCACACACATACAGCTTATTTCTCTCTCCTATTTCTGATGCGTCTTGGAAACTATACAGCAACAGTCAGAATCCAGTACAGTATGTAGAGAACATGATTCAACATTTTCTCATCTATATGCATTGAGTCTCGGGCACCTGCCCGATGATACAACATTACTCAGTGTATTTCTCATCGGACTCAAGTGAACATACTCACATTCTCCCAAACAAATGGTGCTTCTGTGAGAAGTTACACCCAGTGTGTGTCCTCCGGTGTGTGTAATAGCAGAATCAATGGTATTTAGAGATAGATCAGTCAGGCAGAGCCGAGAGAAAAGAGCACCTGCAGAATCATTCAGCATTGATATTTAAACACATCCCTCAATGAACCCCGTCTACCCATCATCATGTTGCTAATCAGCTCTTCAACACACTCTTAAGTCTGTGTGTGTGAGCTTATGAATGTCTTTGAACAGGTCAAAACGATCTCCTGAGCGTCTCGAAATAAATTGCTTTTGAAAGTTTTCATCGGCTCCTATTTAACCGCCATGATTCTTTTATGGAGCTTAAATAACGTCAAATCTCTTTTTCCCAATGTCGAGAATATGGAAATGTAAGACGTTTCTACAGCTATTCATGCATATGCTGAATTCATGCTAATGAACCACCAGCTTAAACTAATTTGCTTGTTGAGCAAATTACGCAATTTGCGGCTTTCCATTGACCGGCCATAACATTTTTTAATTGCTTAATTTATTTAGCTCCTTTTTGAAGCTGTCAGAACAATCAGACACGGTTGATGTCTTCTCGAACCGCCATCTTTGTGTGATTTACATATTTATTATCATCATTCAGGAATTTTAGAACAATTCATACTGTGAAATGTCACTCTGACGTCACTCCACTTTTCATTTACCATTTATGATAGGCATATTGAAAAAGTACCAAAGATCCATATCCCAAAATACTTTACCAAAATATTCCCAATAAATATAAAAAGGGTTCTTCACAGTGATTTCCTTCCCAACATTTTTCTATAAAGAACAATTTCTTTCTTTTTCATAGCTTAATGAAACCTATTCTTCAACAAAGAAACTTTTGTGAAACAGAAAGGTTCTGTTGATGTTGGTTCTTTATGCAACCACACATTCTTAAAAAAAAATGTGCTGCACGGTGCCATTGAAGAACTATTCAAGAATACCATTTTTGTCTGAATAGTTAAAGACCCTTTAACATCTGAAGAAGCATTCGGTTTCACAAAAGGTTCTTTTTAGTAAAAAAGTTCTTTAGATTATAAAAAAGTATCAAATAAATGGTTCTTCTTCTATATAAACCTTTGACTGAATGGTTCTTTAAGGAACCAAAAATGGTTATTCTGTGACATCACTGTGAAGAACCTTTTTATTCACCCAAAATAATCTGTCATCATTTGCTCACTCTCATGTTGTTAAAAACCTGTATATATTTTTTTGTTTTGATGAACACAGAGGAAGATATTTTGAGGAATGTTTGTAACCAAACCGTTCATGAGCCACATTCACTTCCATAGTATTTTAAGTATAATATAGTAGTTTTCCTACTATGGAAGTGAATGTGGCTCATGATTGGATTGGTTTTTAAAAAATCCTCACAATGTCTTCATTTGTGTTCATCAAAACAAAGAAATTTATACAGGTAACAACATGAGGGTGAGTAAATGATGACAGACATGGGCGTAGATTTAGGGTGGGACGCTAGGGACATGTCCCTAGCAATATTCAGGGAAGACTGAATTGTCCCTAGCAATAATTTCGACCAAACAATGAATCTGTATTTATATATAACCACTAATGTCCTTCTTATTCTTGTGTTTTCTATTTTTTACTTATTTTTTTTTTTTTCAGGAATCATTTAAATGAGACTAGAAATCTTTTGCAATCCCGTTCTGTAAAAATTACGCTCTATGTGGTACACAAACGGTTAACAGCTTTCGTTCTCTGCAATGCCCGCCTCCGTAACTCACATCGCTAATATGATTGGCTTTGCATTTCTTTAGTCCCCCCTCTCTGATCACATTGCTAATATGATTGGATTAGCATTTCTTGAGTCCCGCCTCTCTAAATCACATCACTTTATGGGCTTGTCTTTACTCGCTACGTGTGATAGGATGGTTTCACTTTGTACAACGCGCCAAAGTTCACTCAACAAGACGCGCGTGATTATTCGGGCTACAGGTTAGTGAGGAAGAAAGTATTATTATACCCACTGTAACTGTTTCATTCACAAAATACGGAACAAGTTGTGTCACATAATGATTCAAGAAAAGTGTTTTCACCAATACACGACAATCCCATGTTAACCTGAGGAGTTGCAAACTTTTGTCAACCTTTTATAAATGGGGTAGCAAGGTTATTTAGGGGGTCCCTAATCCATGAAAGAAAATAACCCCAACATGGTAAAAACATGAATTCATGTCATGATTGCTGAATACTTTACATTACTGCACTGTGGTCATTACTTGCACAGATGTAGACATAATGTAAGGTTGCATTTTAAACTTAAAATTATTTTTTTTCACACTGATTAACTGTCTGTTAATGAAAAGAAGATTTAATGTGAACTACAGAAACGTTAATAAACGTTGTTCAGGAAACAGCAACATCTTCAACACTGGGATTTTTTTGGCAAAATTAAATTAAGAATTAAATATTAATTGCATATTCTTCATTGTTATAAAGTAAATATGGTTATATCTTACAATGTGATTTTCTTTTTTTTTGACAAAGACTTAAACAGTTACTGTTTATTAGGCTCTAGGACATAACAAATTGTTTATTATAAATTTGGGATGGCCGGGGGTGGCGAGTCAGATGTTACTGAGTAAAGTGCATACTGAGTTGTCTGTTGTTTGTGTCAAGTAAACGGTGATAAACAGTTTTTGCAATGCAACCATTTTATTTATGTCCCCACCAATGCCAGAATCAAACCTACGCCCTTGATGACAGAATTTTCATTTTTGGGTGAACTATCCCTTTAAGCACCTTTATTTTTTTACAGTAGCCTGACAATGAACCTATAAATACATTTATTTTTAAAAGTATAGAAAGACACCTAGCTGGACAGTCAGGCATGTCACAATTTAATTTGAGTAGTCTCACACTTACATCTTATCTTTAATCAGAAATTAATTGTTTTTGAGTGCAGACATCCACACTCTTTTAGAAAAAAAACAAAAGCTGTCACTGGGACTGTACCCTTTCAAAAACTACAACTTTGTTCCTTAAAAAAAGTATATTAGTACTTTAAAGATAAATATTAATATCAAATGTATACATATCTGTACCTAAATGGTCCTTTTCACAGGGCACCGTCCAAATGACAGCTTTTACTTTTATTTTTGAGAGTGTATTGTGTACCTTTAAAGGTTTTGTACCCCTAAAATTTAACTGTACAATATTTTTTTAAGGTACACAATAGGTCCTTAAGGTAAATATTTTTCCTTTAATATTTTTAAGGTATATATTTAAATTAACATATGAGGGTACAGCCCCATTGACAGAAAATGTACAGTTTTGTACCTTTTTTTTCCTAACAGTGCACTGACCAGCAATTTGAAACTTTGTCTTCAGTACTGTCAGAAAAAAAGGTCTCAAGCTGTCACTGGGACAGTCCCTTCATAAACTTCCTACCATTTAGTATACAGATATGTACTCTATATATTGGTACCAATATATTTGATGTACTAATATGCACTCATTTGACACCACAATGTATCACTAAGGTACTAATACTCTTTATAAAGGTGTACTTTTTGGAAAGGGTAACACCCCAGTGACAGACATAGGGCCAATTTTTTATCACTTTTTTTCTGTCAGTTTACACTCTCAGAAATAAAGGTACAAAAGCTGTCACTGGGGTGGTGGTACCCATTCAAAATGCTAAAATGTACATATCTGTACCTATAGTACACTGAAAAAAGATTCATTAATTAAGCTACATTTAAACAAAAGTTTTTTGTTTTGTTTTGCCTTTCTAATGTTTTTTTTATGTAGCTTAAATAAATTTATTGCAACCACTTACCTTAAAAAATTTAGTAAATTGAATGAATCATTTTTTTCAGTGTAAATGGTAGGACCTTTTTAAAGGGTACCATCCCAGTAACACCTTTTTACATTATTTCTAAGATTGTACTTGTAGATTACATGTCTGAGCTTAATGGAAATGAGAATCTCACAACTATATGACTACACAATTATCTAAATGATTCAAACATGCTACTTCAGACTTCTGTGTTTTGTGTTGCTGCATGCATCACTTTGATGTGAGGGTGAAAATGCACGCAAACACATTATTTCACAGAATTTTAATACTTTTAATTCTCTGATAAATAAAAGTAAATGTTTATTTTTTTATAAATACAACAGTACAGTGGTTTCTAAACTGGGGTGAAGATTTGGGGTAAAATAAGGCAAAAACTTAATTTAACAGGAAAAATGAATGTTTGCACCCTCTAGTGTACAAACTAAACAATACTGGTGTTAAAGTAAAATAAATGGTCCAGTCGAATTAGCCAATTAAATATAGATTTAACACTTACATGTAAGTTATTACTTTTGACATTTACAAGATAAATTTTACATTGGAATAATGAAAATCAGTTATATTGATTTATAAATTAATTATAGATTTTTTTTAAATGTTTCAGATGGCAAAACCAGGCTGTAAATAAAGAAAACATTAATTTATGTTCAACTTTATGCATTACTGTACACCCATATTGTCGTGTTTGCAACAACATGTCAAGATCAGCATGTGAGAAAACAACAGTCATCTGTAGTCAAACTACAGACGGTAGTCTCATCATTTGGCAACACATCACATTAGCAGTACAACGGAAAAAAACAAAAGCGCATGTAAACACAAGTTGTTATCTAAAATGGGAGCCTTTACTGCCATTTTATTGGTGTCTGTGAAATGGGAAACAACAAAATTACAAATGGGTACAGCATTATACTGCTTGAAAAAAGATAACATTTTCTTTAAGTTAAGACTTTTGTTTTAATGAAAATGCAATATTCAGTGTGGTGTCAGCTCAGCAGTTTTCAATATTTAAAAATGCTCTTGGTTTGATTTTTGTAATGCCATGCAATAATAATAATTCATTTTAAGTGCAACCAGTTTTCAGATGCTTTTAGGGTCACTGTAATTGTAAAAGTCATTTGCATAGGCAAACTATCCTATATGCAAAGACAAAAAGTAATTTCTCAATGCCAGATAATCTTACATCCACAACCTCCACAAAAAGACATAATTTATTGCTTTAATGATAAAGGAAAACATAACATGGCATTAGATGAAGTAGTTTAGTATACAGTCCGACTTTGGTTTGTCCTATAGTTATTCTCTGTATACGATTTACAAAAGGCAGAACTAAAGCTGTGTGATCAGTTTAAGTGAATTTAAATGGGGATTTGCTGGCAGAAGTGGACGTTTTTGTGCTGGCTCATTTCTCTAATGTTCTTTTCCGGCTGATGGCGCAGTGATGTGTTGGTAATGAAGTTAATGTTGGTGCAAAATGACTGGGAGGCAACGCTTTGAATGTTTTCTTAGATACAGGACCTCATTTGAAGAACGCTGCCGCGGTAGTTAACTTTCGTATAAGGTGGAATTAAAGGTACCCTTATATAGGCAGATACGATGTGCGCAAAAGCTTGTACGTCTATGGCTTCCCATTTACAAATGGCTCTTAAGTTATAATTGCTAGATAAACCTTAACCCTTAACAATTTAGTGACATTCTTTCATTGTGGAAATGTCCCTGCAAGGGTTTTTACTAATATTATACAGCTATGCGCAGAAATACAGCAAAATCTGCCTACATGTGTTAAACAAAGTTGAATACATTGTCAGCAAAATGGTCCTATGCAAGCATCTCTGGGGTCCTAACATGTACCATTTAGATACAGATGCATATTTGGTACCAATATGTACTTTTGAGGTATTATTATGTCATATACCAATAATATACCAATGTTATTCGATCAAGTCAAGTCAAAACCGTACAGTACTTACAAAAAACTGTGATGTTACTGTGGTACAGTAAAGGTAAAACCATATTTTTATAAATACAATTGACAATCTTTTATGTGCTTTTCAAGATACTTTTTCTATGAATACCAGAGTATTTTGAGCATACTGTATAAGGCTACTATGTACTTTTTGTAGGGGTGCGACCTTACTCTCTCTTTACATCATGTAGGATGAGATTATGTTAAAGGGACACTCCACTTTTTTAAAAAAAATAGGCTCATTTTTCAGCTCCTCTAGAGTGAAACATCTGATTTTTACCGTTTTGGAATCCATTCAGCTGATCTCCGGGTCTGGCGGTACCACTTTTAGCATAGCTTAGCATAATCCATTGAATCTGATTAGACCATTAGCATCACGCTCAAAAATAACCAAAGAGTTTTGATATTTTTCCTATTTAAAACTTGACTCTTCTGTAGTTACATCGTGTACGAAGACCGATAGAAAATTAAAAGTTCTAGGCCGAAATGGAGCGCCCGAAGCACCAGAAAATTGTCCCCTTGATTACTTTCAATAGCAGGGGATTATTTTTGCGTAATATCTTTTTTAACTTTTAATTTCCGTCGGTTTTATTACACGATGTAACTACAGAGGAGTCAAGTTTTAAATAGCGCAATGCTAATGGTCTAATCGGATTCAATGGATTATGCTAAATTATGCTATGCTAAAAGTGGTACAGCCAGACCCAAGATCGGCTGAATGGATTAAAAAAATCTAATGTTTAAAGGATTAGTCCATTTTCTAAAAAAATCCAGATAATTTACTCACCACCATGTCATCCAAAAGGTTGATGACTTTCTTTGTTCAGGCGAGAAGAAATTATGTTTTTAGTGGACTTTAATGGACCCCAACACTTAAAAGTTTTAATGCAGTTTAAAATTGCAGTTTCAAAGGACTCTAAACGATCTCAAACGAGGCATAAGGGTCTTATGTATCGAAACGATTGTCATTTTTGGCAAGAAAAATAAAAAATATGCACTTTTAAACCACAACCTTTTCGTCTTCCTCCGGTCGTGTGACGTGTCAGCGCGAACTCACGTAATACGTCATTACGTCAAGAGGTCACAGATGATGTATGCAAAACTACGCCCCTTTTACAAGTGTGGGGAAAGAGGACAGTTCAGACGTTGTTGTATGTTGAATGATACTAATTAATGTCTTTGCATCAGTTTATTGTTTAAAATGGTACGCAAATGTGCGTTTCATATATGTAAAACGTGACCGTTCAACGTCTTACGCAAATTAGTGATGGTCGTTTTCGAAGCACTGCTTCATGAGGCTTCGAAACATTTACAAATATTTTGTTTCGAATCAGTGGTTCGGAGCTTGTTTCAAACTGGCCCAAGTCACGTGATTTTAGCAAACGAGGCTTCATTACGTCATAACTGTTTCGAAACGTTTCGAAAATCCGATGGTTCACCTCTAGGGGGAGTTGATCACATGACCAGTGTCTAATATGTTTAGGTGAACTCGGGTCAGTTTTATTATGAAAGTTCATAAAACATTTATCCTTCTGACTAATAACACTGCCATTTTGTCTACTTTTTGTTTATAGACAGATTTAATGATAAAAATGTGCATAATTAAAAGGGTAGTTAGTTTTAATGATTTGTTTGCCCTAAATAAAACTAAAAACACATAATAGACTTTTAACTATGTTTTAATTAAGTTAAATAATTTTTTTAACATATTTTAATACAAATCTTGCTATTATTTTGTTAAAAAAAGTGTCAAATGTTTGGACAGATCTGCTTATACACTATTTTGACCAGCAGGGGTCGCCAGCGTGTGTGGTGTTTCGAACTGCTTCGAAAAACTGAATCAATTTTCGAAGCAATTGGTTCAATTGATTCGAATCTTCGAAAAGCTTTATTTCTCCCATCACTAACGCAAATACGCAATTACGTGAGGTCACGCTGGCTCGTCACACAGCCGGAGGAAGACGAGAAGTTGTGGTTTTAAAGTGCATATGTTTAATTTTTCTTGCCAAAAATGACAATCATTTCGCTAGATAAGACCCTTATGCCTCGTTTGGGATCATTTAGAGTCCTTTGAACTGCAATTTTAAACTGCATTAAATGTTGGGGTCCATTAAAGTCCATTAAAATGAGAAAAATCCTGGAATGTTTTTCTCAAAAAACATAATTTCTTCTCGACTGAACAAAGAAAGACATCAACATTTTGGATGAAATGGTCGTGAGTAAATTATCTGGATTTTTTAAAGAAAATTGACTAATCCTTTACCTCTAGGGGAGCTGGAAAATTAGCATATTTTCCTTCTTAGCATATATTGTCCCTTAATACAGTAAATCACAAAAAAATGACTTTTACTGGGTTTTCTGTTTTATTTTTGTATATGTAAGAGTATTTGCACTTGCGTATAGCTTTTAATGTCATCAGTTCAGTCAGCCTTCATCTCCATCATCATCATCAGAGGATATGTAAACATACACCACATGCACAAACACACATGCTAGGGAGATCCTCATAGGTGATCTAGCGGTGGGGGAGAGTGTTAAATGGAGTTTAATGGGATGAATGGTAGGGAGTGTTTATTAAGAAGACCTTTAAAGGCTAATGGACCAACTCAGTGCATGAGACACCATGCAGATCTTCACAAACAGTTTGTCTGAAAATGCATACTTGTCTACTGCACAGTATGAAGAAAGCCATATTTCAGTGAGTGGGGCATCCGAAATTTATTTTCTGTTGAGATACACACTGCTTAGATCAACCTAATACAACACATGGGCGCTTTGCAACAATATAAATCTGCCATATTATTATTAAATCTGGCTAAATTGTAAACAGTATATATTTGTCTCTCAAAAGTGTGTCACTAGGCACTCTTTAAAAAGGTCCTGATTTGTACCATTTGGGTACATGTGTACCCTACCAACGTTCAATAGGGGTGTAATAGCTTTTAGACTTTTTTGTAAGTGTACAGTATGTTATCATTAAAATTGTTTGTTTGCATCAGCACAGCAGTTTGGCAGCATCATGTTGCAACGTTAGCAAACATTGGCGTTAAACGTAAAGTCAATGACATATGTCTGTGCGAGAAAAGACAGCTGCTTGTGGGTGCGCAGCATGGGCTAATAGAGAAACCAAGCAGCTGAAACTGTGACTCATACAGATTAATCGGCAGTTTGATTGACAGCTGAGGATGGATTGGTCAGTGTATCTCCATCTGACCAGACTGAAGAAGAGTTGGGAAACAAAACACCTTATAGTATAAATGTTTAAATGAATTTACTTCGGCTTTGTGCCTATTGCAATTATTTATATTACGTGATAAAAAAGCGTGAAAGACAGTAATAATGAGTCTTTTGTTCTGAGAGCGTGACACTTAAGGAGCTTTGCTAGAGCTGTGTGGAAAGTGAAGATACACTCGATTCGTGCTTTCGGTCTTATTGTTTTGCTCCTAACTGAGGGATTGTGGGATATTTGTGTTGTGTTTTTAGGTGGATGAGGGAAAGTATGAGAAAATAATCTTGCATAACAAATACTCACGTGTTTGTATGGGTAATGTGTGTAAGGGAGAGATACGGTTCAATTTTATCGTACACACTGGCTAATCTTTCCTTCTCCCACCCAAAGGTAAAATGTATGACTTTCTCATAGCCCGGAATGATCAGTTATGTTTATATTCAAGGTACCAGTATATAGTAGAGCTATAGGAATCTAATATGAATAGCATAGCTATAACTTGGACTTGGAGGATATCAATAAAAAATTCAATTTACATTAACATTAATGCATCTGGCCCACACTTATACCAAAGTATTTTCAAGGTATTCTGGTGGTACCCCTTCAAAAATGTTTCTACATAAAGAGTTCATATTAGTACCTCAAATGTACATATTGCAACCATTCCAACGTCATTCTGATGTCAAAACCCAACACTGGCCCAACGTCAAAACCCAACGTCGGGCTGTCATGAAAACCCTGACATGAAATGAATGTGGATAGCATACAGTAGCTCAGATAACTTGAAGAAATGTAATAAAAAATGTATACCAAAGTATTTCCAAGGTATTCTTATCAACGTCATACTGAAGTCAAAACCGAACGTCATACTGAAGTCAAAACCCAACGTCATACTGAAGTGAAAACCCAACGTCATACTGAAGTCAAAACCCAACGTCATACTGACATCAAAACCCAACATCATACTGACATCAAAACTAGGGATGCACCGAATCCAGATTTTTTGGGTTCGGCCGAATACCGAATCCAGTTCGCATCCTTATTCCATTAACACAGTAAAACACATTAATGAAGTAAACAACGTCCATAGCAGTGTATTTTTCATTTTATTTAATTTTAACTGTAAAAAAAGGATACAGTAGGCAACATTATTCCAGGATGACAAGTGGGAAAAACTATTTTGACAATTTTGCCTATGCATAATGAAAGCGATGCGGTGCGACATGCTCGCGTCCGCGAAATGTGAACCGCCCCTAAGGCTCACCGAAAGAAAAAGCTTATCTCCACGTCAGCACCCGATGTGTGTAATCAACGGCCGCGTGACGTCGACCAGCGTAGTGCAAGTCTAGGGTTCGGTTCGGTGAACCCGAACCCCGTCAAAAAGCCCAGTGTTCGTCCGAATCCGAGGCCGAATCCGAATCCTGGATTCGGTGCATCCCTAATCAAAACCCAACGTCACACTGACATCAAAACCCAACATCACACTGACATCAAAACCCAACATCACACTGACATCAAAACACACTGTCATACTGACATCAAAACCCACTGTCATACTGACATTAAAACCCAAAATCATACTGACGTCAAAACCCACTTCTGCCAAAGGTCAAAACCCACTGTCATACTGACATCAAAAGCCAACGACATACTGACATCAAAACCCACTGTAATTCTGACATCAAAACCCAACATCATACTGACGTCAAAACCCAACATCGGCCTGATGTCAAAACCCAATATCGGCCTGCAGTTAAAACCCAATATCGGCCTGTGGTCAAAACCCAACATCGGCCTGCGGTTAAAACCCAACATCGGCCTGAGGTCAAAACCCAACATTGGCCTGCGGTTAAAACCCAACATCGCCCTGCAGTTAAAACCCAACATCATACTGACATCAAAACCCAACGTCATAATACTGACATCAAAACCCAACGTCATACTGACATTAAAACCCAACGTCATACTGACGTCAAAACCCACATCAGCCTGAGGTCAAAACCCAAAGTCATACTGACATCAAACCCAACGACATACTGATATCAAAACCCACATCAGCCTGAGGTCAAAACCTAATGTCATACTGACATCAAAACCCAACGACATACTGACAACAAAACCCACTGTCATACTGACATCAAAACCCAACATCACACTGACATCAAAACACAACGTCATACTGACATTAAAACCCAACCTCATACTGACATCAAAACCCACTGTCATACTGACATTAAAACCCAACATCATACTGACGTCAAAACCCACATCAGCCTGAGGTCAAAACCCAATGTCATACTGACATCAAAACCCAACGACATACTGACATCAAAACCCACTGTCATACTGACATCAAAACCCAACATCATACTGACGTCAAAACCCAAGATCGGCCTGATGTCAAAACCCAACATCGGCCTGCGGTTAAAACCCAACATCGGCCTGAGGTCAAAACCCAACCTCATACTGACATCAAAACCCACTGTCATACTGACATCAAAACCCACTGTCATACTGACATTAAAACCCAAAATCATACTGACGTCAAAACCCACTTCTGCCAAAGGTCAAAACCCACTGTCATACTGACATCAAAAGCCAACGACATACTGACATCAAAACCCACTGTAATTCTGACATCAAAACCCAACATCATACTGACGTCAAAACCCAACATCGGCCTGATGTCAAAACCCAATGTCATACTGACATCAAAACCCAACGACATACTGACAACAAAACCCACTGTCATACTGACATCAAAACCCAACATTATACTGACATCAAAACCCAACGTCATAATACTGACATCAAAACCCAACGTCATACTGACATTAAAACCCAACGTAGGCCATGTTTATATTTAAGTATCAGTAGCCTATATAGTAGAGCTATAGGAAATGAATGTGGATAGCATAGCTCAGATAACTTGGCTTTAATTTTTTTATTAAAAATGTTGAGTTTACATTAATGCATTTGGCAGACACATATACCAAAGTATTTTCAAGGTATTCTTAGTGGTACCCCCTCAAAAAGCTTTTCACACCTATTCACGTGCACATTTTCCCTTGTGCAGGCTCACTTGCCATGACCCAAACATAAATTGGCAGTGTGTCAGAAATAAAGCACAGCAGAGTAACGCACACACACACACACACACACACACACACACACCCACACACACACACCCACACACACCAAGCACACTGAAGTGAAAAAGTAAATGTGTGTACTCAGTAAACACAGCATCCGAGAGGCGTTTATAATGCCTGATGAAGTCTCCTCTCAAGCTTGCTAATCAAACAGTCCAGATGTGTCGAAATATTTGCGCTCCTTTCAGGACTATAATTAAATAACAATTACAGCTGACTAACAGTCTTTTCCACCCTGTCTGTGCGTTTGGGCGCGTGCTGGTTTGTTTGTGTAGGAGTCTCAGGGGACGTGAGCGTTGTGCATTTTCACAACCAATAACGCGCTAATGACGAACATATCAGAACAGAACATAGATGTTTCATCAGTCATGCGTGTACTACCTTCATGTCATCATGATCATGATTTAATGGTGAAAAGGTAAACTTGTTTTTCTTTCCTTCTTTCTCTTCTGTCATTCTTAATCAATGTTGTGAGGGGCATTGCTAGGGTCAGATGAGATGAGGGGCTTAGCCACCTGAGAATATGACCCTACTGAAAAATTCAGCTGAGACAAACATTAGCTAGTAGCTGGTTTAAGGTGGCACTAGCTAAGTCCAGCTAGACCAGCTTAAAAAGTGACCAAAACAAAGCTGGGCCAACTTGCTACACCAGCTAAAACCAAGTTGGGAGACCAGCTAAAACCAGCTCACCAGTTTATACTGGTCTTAGCTGGGTTTTTCAGTAGGGGATCGCACAAACACAGATATTTTTTATTATTATGATATTAATTGTAATAGAACATAAAACTTTTAAAAAAGCAAGAAAAAAATGGTCTGTTTTGTCTGTGCTCATAGTGGTTGTCTTGTTACTTATTTTTTTCTGATGATTTTCTTATTTCCCCCTCATTGCTTGTTATGTTCCTGTGTCATTTTCCTTGTTGATCAACGCTTACTGTGTCTGCTCTTTTTTTCCATTCCTCCTTTTTTTTTGTTGCCTGACTTTTTCAACCTGGAAAATTGTTAGCTCATAAAAAATTCCACAGGAAATACTCTAAAAAACATACAGGAAGTGCCTTTATGCCTTCTCGTGGGCTTTTATTTTATTGATTAAAGTTATCATTTGTACATGTACTGTTTGCAGCGTTCAATTATTAAAATGTTTAGCTATTAAGAGTTGAGAAATACGTTGTACATTTGGCGGAAATGTTGTTTTATTTTTACCTGATGAAAGACGGTGTTCTCAAACGGAAGGCTGCATCCTCCGAAGGTCACATATGCAGGCTGCATATGTCGTCATCAAGCCAGGTTCGTTTCAATTAACCAAGCATTACATCATACATTAAAACATACAAGTCATACGCATAGATTACAACATTTTACGATTAACTAAGAATAATAGTCAACTTTATAATTGTTAATATTCTAATATGCGACAGTCTTTATGACGTATGCAGCCTACAAAATTCGCAAAAAATTGAAACACAAACAAATGCGAATTAGGTGCGTCCATCAAGTTGTTTGAGCGAATGACGGTAGTAACCTAGTAACCAACAGTAAACAAAACAAGGCACGCTTTGGCAATAAAACATAACTGCACAGTCACGATGGTTCAAGTAATTAATTTATTAGCAGTGCAGCTTGTAATTGCCAAACTGAATCATGTGCACAGAAGGAGGAATGCAACATTTTTGATGAAGGCACTAGCAGCAAGGACATAAAAGGGACGTAGACCCCCATATATGGTAAAGACAAACCCAGCGGAAACAGCTGGACGGTCAGTCCCATGGGTTTAATGTTCGCTATCAGATCATTTAAATTTTTTAATTAAAAAAAAAACTCAAAGCGAATTTTAATCAAAATTTGTCGTTTCCATCATTCGTTTTTGATGCGATAGCCTACTTCAAAATGCGCACAAAATCATGGTGATGGAAACATGTGTGTTGTCAACAGTAGCTGGGTTTTCATGAAGCGAATCTTTTCAAAATTCGCTAAAAAGAAAAACAAAGAAATGCGAATTAGGTCAAAGAGTAGTACTTCTATACTCTTTGATTAGGTGCGTTTCCATCAAGTTGTTTGAGCGAATGACGGTGGTAACTTAGTAACCAACAGTAAACAAAACAAGGCACGCGTGGAACATGGAGACTGCATGTTGTCACATGGGGCAAGCTATTAATTTATTTATTAGCTATCAGGATTAAAACTCTTCACTGAAAAAAATTATTCTGATTATAATTAAATGTAACAGCATTAAAATGTGCTAATTTAATCCATTAAATTATTGTTTTTGGTTTTATTGAAAAATATTAATTGGTTTCTAATTGTATCACATGTGTTTTAAACCAGTCTATGTGAAATTGACTTAGGCTATTTAACTTGGGACTACATAAAGCAATAGGCTATTGCTAAAATTGAGTTCCCAGCATGCTTTATGAGACTGAATAATGAGAGTAAATATCAAAATAAAGGGTTATTTATGCATTTTAATTGAGATAATTAAATAGGGGGACTAATCAATGTTTAGTATTTTGTTATATTAGTATTTGAAAGCGTTTCTGTTTCACTGTTTTTAAATACGGTAGTTACCATTGTGCAGACGAGTAGCATTTGCTTATAGGATAAGAACAGTTTTATTGACATGTATCAGTTATTTGGTGTTGTTTTGATCAGAAAGTATTACATTGTAAGTGTAAATGCTTTGATATGAAAGCATTTACATTAAAATTGTTTATTCCATAATCAGCTTTTGTTTCAGTTGAGTGTTACAGTAGCTTGCTAATGTGTGCTGTTTGTGTAGTATAATAACTTTATATTTCGAACATGATCAACTAACATGATTAGATTAATAGTAGCATTCGGGAATTTAACTTATTTTTACTCAGATAAACTCAATATAATTGTGCTAAGGTACCTAAAAACAATTTAATAAGTTTAACTAAATATATATATATATATATATATATATATATATATATATATATATATATATATATATATATATATATATATATATATAAATTTAGATAATTGCATGCAACCCCAGTACTTAAAAAAAATGAACAAATTCAATGAATAATATTTTTCAGTGTATCGTAAACCTAACCATTTCTATATAAAGTTTAGATTTAGAGCAAACAATGAGTTCTGCGTATTTTTATTTTTAATTCCAGATCTGCACTAAAGGTTATTTTAATGCCAAAAACCTTTAAAATAGTGGGGTCGTTTGGTTCCATAGTATTTTTTTTTATTTTTTTTGAAAAAGTTGAAAGGTTAAACATCCATAGAACAGATGAAAAGTAAAAAAGTTGAAAGTTTTCCAGACAATAAAAAGGTAAGATAAAAATGGTTCTTTTAAAGTTCATTGAGGAACCAAAAATTATTCTTCTACTCCATCGCTATATGAAGAACCCTGTTAGCACCTTTATTTTTTTAGAGCATGAAACAACTACACCACCAACAAAAAACATTATTGTTATTTCATATTTTATTAACTTACAATCAACTCACAGATTTGACCACTATGGTTAGTTTAGCATAAACATTTGAGAGCGAGTTAATCGTTATGTGATGTGAATTATGGCCTCAGCAGGAAGTAAAGCCTTTCCAGTAGAAATTTTTGCAACCTGCTTTGCGTTCGCGGGGCGGGAGGGCGTTTGTGTTCTCTGCAGAACGCTCCAGCTCCATACGCAGATTCTCATTTGCGCCTGCTGTGGAGACATCATTCTCACGAACCTCCATCTCAGGCACAGACAGAGCAGAAAGAAGATCCTCCAAATCTTTTCTAGTCCAGTCCTGAAAATGACAGACATTAAAATACATGATTTTCTTTAATGTCCTGGAAAAACACCTGTGAAAATGTTTGATAATGGTAATTGTGAGAATTCATTTACTTATACAACACATAAGGGGATAAGAAAAAATGGATTAGAGAGAGATAGATAGATAGAGAGAGAATTACGTATTACATGAGGATTGTAATTTCTGCTTTAAACGAAATTTAAATTTAACCCGAGTAGTAATCCAACCATCTACAATTGCCACTATGTATTCATAAATGTCCTATGATGTACAGTAAGTAAATCAAATTAAGTCAATCGATACAGAAAAACTTTTATGGCAAGTGCCATGCTCAACCATGAGCTACAAGAACACAGGAAGGAGATATGAAGACAGATCATGAAAAAAGTGGTGGTAGCAATGTTAACATCAAGGTAAATTCCCATGACCACACAAACACTGATAAAACACATTGCTTTCCATGTATATTGTAGGACTGACCTGTGTGGCCAATCCAATGGCTCGTGCCCTCTGCAGGAGTCTGTGATGGCGAAGGTTTATGTCTGGTTCCATCTGGGCATCGGTGCCACGGTCACATAGCACAGACAGACCCAACAGGACCAAGTAGCACTGAAACTCACACAGTCTCATCTCAAACTCTGATCCGGTCCGCTCTTGAATTGCGTCTTGCCAGTCGATGGTTCTGGAAGCTCCAATACCCGAGGTGCTCTTTTTAAACTCTCCCTCCGTACCCACGATTGACTGACAGCTGCCTAGGTTGCTGGGTGATGGTGGATTGTGATGTCATAAAGCTTTTCGATTCTTCTGGTCCCCCACTAATGGGATTCTCTCTCATTAAGATAACGCAAGTGAACCAATCCTGACTTGACAATGAGTTACAATAAAAGCATTAGACTGAATGGATTCAGGTTTGTTCAGCTAATCTAAAACAAATACAACAAAGAAATGCCTGGATGTGCGTCTCTCTTTCTTAGAAGAAAGCGCACGGTGACATAAGTGAAGAATAAAAGCTTTTATGAACTTCATAATTGAGTGTAATGTATGTGTGTGTGCGCTTTGTGGGAAGTTGTAGTGTGTTTGTGCTGGGGACGCATTTACAACACACCTGCACCTCTGGTGTAACAGTTGCATGTTTAACATGATTAATAGATGCTGAATAAAGTTTAAAGCATTGCTAAGAGACATAATAACAGAATAATCAGTAAGGGACGTACACTCATAAAAATAGAGGCTTTCAAAGAATTTAAAGGCTTTAAACCATTTCAGGTTCTCCAAAGAACCTTTGAAGTCACAGGTTTCTGAAAGAACATTACTGTTATCTTTTTATAGTCTGTAAAGCATATTTTCACTATATATATAAAAAAGTTTGTTTATGTGGATGTTGACGGTTCTTTATGGAACCATACAATCATATTTAGAGCCTTAATTATTAAAATCTGACTTTTTTCCATGTTTAAGTGCTATAATTGGGTCCCCATTGCTTCTATTAACCTAGAAAATATGAAAAATTAACAACCCAGTAATTAAGTTTTGGTAAACCATTCTCTGCAAGCATGTGCAAAAATAGGTCATTGAAATTTGGCTCCCCTTGTGATGTCAGAAGGGGATAATACCGCCCCTAAATCTGCCCTGTCCAACCACAGCACTGCCATTTAGAGCAGAGATCTTACAATGTTAACATTACAATTCTTTAAAAAAAAAAAGACAGAAAACACTTGAACTTCTGGAAAGACTCTATCCTGACATCTTGTGGTCAGTATTCATAAATATAAAATATATTACATTTTCAAGTTTTAGGTTTTTTTCTTTTAATGACATTCCAGCATCTATGGCTATAATTTTATGCCCAGAACTGGTTAATTCACAAATAAGCTGAGTAAGGACAATTTGGCACCTTCATCCTTAAGAAAATGAACCATATTTTGGGGGGTATTGATTACTATTGACAAAACCATGGTTTTAATGCAGTTTAACCATGGGGCAATGGTAGCTTAATGGTTAGAGAGTTGGGCTTGTAACCCAAGAGTTGCCGGTTCGAGTCTTAAGGCCAGCAGGTAAGGTGCCCTTGAGCAGGGCAGCTGTCCCCATTGTTCCTAAGGTGTTGCAGTGATAGCTGCCCACTGCTCCAGGTGTGTGTTCAGGACTTGGCATGTCTTCCCTTTTACCTTGATGCAAAAGTAACATTCAAAGTATGGGTTAAAATACATTGCCAACTACGTCACTTTCACTTAACCTTGGTGTTTGCAGCACAACCATGGTTTTTGTGTGGTAACTATGGTTAAAAAAAATATTAATTTTCGTAAAGCCATTTCACCTAAACTGCATGTCTTTGGACTGCAGGAGGAAACCGGAGTACCTGGAGTAAACCTAAAGTGATACAGGAAGAACATGCAAAGTCCAAACACAAAGACCACACGCCGAGACTCGAACCGGGGACCTTTTTGCTGTCAGGCGACAATGCTATACCCACTGAACAACTAGTATATAAAATTGTTAAACTGAAGTGTCCCTGCACTGTAAAAAAAATGATGTAATAGGCTTTATGCCCAGCTGCACTACTTCCTGAACTTCAGCCAGCTCCTTGTTTCCTGTCTGCCATTATTGGACAAACTGATTAATCCAAGTGTGTCTGATTATTGTTGTTGTGACTACTGAGGTCAGGCACACCTGGATTAATCAATTTGTTTGTGACTACTGAGGTCAGGCACACCTGGATTAATCAGTTTGTCCAATAATGGCAGACAGGAAACAAGTGCTGCGTCCGAAACCGCCTACTACATACTATATAGTACGCGAAAAGCAGTAGGCGAGGCGAGTAGTATGTCCGAATACATAGTATTCGAAAAACAGTATGCGAAAAGTACCCGGATGACCTACTACTTCCGGTTAGATTTTGCAGTGTGCATACGATGGACGCTTAACTATCCCATGATGCCCCGGACGAGGAGTTATCCAACGAAGAAGAAGAGGCACGCGGCTGTTTTCGCGCTGAAATGACATGACGTGATGACGACGTATGTCACATGATGTAGCAAGATGGCGGATGTAGTACGTCCGAATCTCATTCATACTACCAGGATTCATACTATACAGTACCTACTGTTTTAACGGCAAGTAAGTAGGTACTTCATCTAATTCAGTACCTACTATACAGTATGCGGTTTCGGACGCAGCCAAGGAGCTGGCTGAAGTTCTGGAAGTAGTGCAGCTGGGCATAAAGCCTATTATGCAGCTGGTTGCCAATAACTTACTGTAGAAGATAAAGACAATGTTTCATGTTCATTTAACTTTGAACAAACTGTTGCCAATAAATAGCATAAATGTAAAATCTACAGTAAGTTACTGGCAGCTAGTTGCCAGTAATACCCATAATACTGTAATTTCTACAGATTTTTCTACAGTGTGATGTAATTCATATCCTAGCCTTCATGCAATAAAGATCTTTTTATTAAGATATTAGATTTTAAACAAAACATATCCAAAATATACACCGAATTGGTGCAATGTTACCACACATTAAACACAATGATCAATGTGTATGGACTGATGGAGTGTTAAAAGATAAAAACAAACACCGTTTTAATTGGATAATTCAAATCTGTATTGAAACTCGATGAAATGTTTTCTACGGGACAAAATTCCACATATACAGTACATTACACTACAAACAAATGTGATGTTGTAATTACAAAAAAACAAAAACAACAATGCACAATATTTGCATTACAAATGCCAGAGGGTGGTCCCATTATAAACACTGCAGTGATAAAGATTAACTTCTATATTTTAATGGCACTTAAGAGACCCACCAAAGACAAATTATGTGATTTTCCTTGCAATTGCTAATGATTACTACGTCATAAAAACATGAAATGTACAAACAGCTGAAATCATTAGTGTGACATATCTTTACTACAGCAGATTATGCATTAAAGACAAATAAATATTGTCAATGGTACCTTGTATTCATTGCGGTCTCGTATTAATTATGTTACAACAAACAAAAAGAAATTGAAACCTTAACATTACCTGGTTAAATTGAGTATCACCATTAACCATGTTAAAAATAGGACAAAGTGTCTCTTGAATACACAAATATACTATAAACACACATACTCTACAACACACGATAGTCATGGCTTTAAAATGTAAGGTTTCTCTCCTTGTTTAATTCATGCGACAAATAGCACCATTAACTCGTATTAATTAGAGTTAAACATAAACAGGCGTAATTATATAGCTACAGGTGACCTACAACACAGACTTCATAGGAAGTAAACACATTGTTACAAAAAATGAAATCTTGTGTTATTGATCAAATCTAACAGTGCGTCTATGAGACATCAGCAGGGATCTATTGAATTTCAGTTAGAGGATTGATTCATTCATTACAGGATATCCAATAAAATAAGAAGTGACCTGGAAATCTGTTTAAAACTAATTTATCATTATTTGTTTAAAATTAGTAACACTTTGTAATAATATCATTCCCAGATCGTTAATCAAGAAGACATAAGCACCGATAAAGCGTTAAACATGTTAGTTTTTTACAATTAATAAAGAACGTTGCTAAAAAAATATGTGACCCTACTTCAGTCATAAGTAGCACATTTGTAGCAATTGCTAAAAATACATTGTATGGGTCAAAATTATTCATTTTATCTATGCCAAAAATCATTAGGATATTAAGATAATTTTTTATGAAAATATTTTGTAAATTTCCTAGCATAAATATATACATTTATTTATTTATTTATTATTAGTAATATGTGTGTACACACAACTTTAAAGCCAATTTTCTCATTATTTCGATTTTTTGCACCCTCAGATTCCAGATTTTTGAATACTTGTAAATTAGCAAGATTTCAGATGATGTATAAATCTTAATTTCACAAAATTCATAACTGGTTGTGTGGTCAAGGGTCACATATTTAAACTATTTTGCAGCAGTGTATGTCTCAAAAAATGTACTTTAATTTTAAAACATTAAATTATAATATTATACTGCGTTTACTCAATATGAGCAACCCAAGCTCAAAGTGACAAACTCCTATTTATAAAGTTGGAACGCTGAACGCACGATAACAAAATCATTTGTGTTAAAACATCTACATCTACTGGTCTGAGGGGGATTTTCTAATGACTATAAACAAATTATACTGAGGTCATTCATAACTGTGAATGAGAAATTGACTTAGAAAAATATGGATGCTATTTTAAAAGTTAAATAATTAGTCTTAATTAGATAAATGAAAATGAATCACCCCAAACCATTAAACTACTGTTCAGTTACAGTAAAGGAAAGAGACAAAGTACAGATATCTTTAAGTGCCAATGTAAAACCATCAATTTTTTAATCCCTAATCGTTATAAAATATCATAACAGTAAAGAAAAAGTCTTTATGATGACAAGCCACTGAAAACGGTCATAGTTCATGTGATCGATCGAGGAGAGAAACAGTGTTGCTTCAAAAGGCCGTGTGAACTCTGACCTCAGTGTTACACCTTCATACAGACCCGACAGCGGCTGATGAGAGTAGGTTGTATTGTTCTCTGACGGACCGGAATACTGAGGAGTGAGAATTAAAACTAAGTTATAAATGGAGAGTCAAATCTTATTTGAGAAATAAAGCCCAAAAAAGACGACAGCGTTCTTTTCTTCTTTGTAAAGTTATATCACCTGAACATTCTGTCGGGGTCGAGCGATGCCAGCCAGTAGCTGTAGGAATCAGGGAAGAAGTTACAGGTGCCACGGCCATGACACTCTATAAACGGAATCCTTCGGAATTCTTCCAAACACGAACCGGGAGAAACCAGCGGCTGCCCGGATCCTTCCGCACCTGCAGCTGTTTGCTATGGAACACAATTTTGGTTATGCTTTTTTATTTTAATTTATGAATAGAACGCTTGTAAATAATGTCTGACTCTTACCATTACAAAGGAATAACCTTGCCACAAAGACTGCCATCCTCTAGGGCACTGTGGGATTTGATTTGTCTGGCTGTGAACTGCTATTACATTAGCTGGCGCCTCGCACACTGCACATCTTCAAGAGAAAAATGAATCTTTGTTATTCAACTATTACTATGAATAGCAAAGTTACATTTACATTTATGAACTGGCAGATCCTTTAATCCAAAGTGACTACGGTGCATTACAAAGTATACATTTTTATCAAGTACATGTAGCATGTATGTTCCCTAGGGATTGAACCCACCTAATGCAACGCTCCACCTATAATACTGAGCTAAAGCAACAAATATTTTTCTTCATTGCTGCCTTATAGATTAATACGTGGTCACTTACAACAGCCCATGCTTACATAACAACAGGCATAAACAAAATCGGACTGGCAAAATGTGTTTACCTGCTGATGTACTGTTCCAGTACGTCACCAGAGATCAGATCTGTCTCGCTTGATACCGGTGTGTCTGTAGACAGCCAATAGGAGTAATCATTTCGAGAGGCGTAGCGGCAGGTGTCATCGGGATTACACACCACGAAAGGCATGGTGGAAAATCTTTGCATACAGCTTCCCAGAGTTCCTACACACACACACACATACACATTATTTCTGTGCTTCCGTCTGTCTATCTTATAATCTTTGATAATTTTATCCCACTGCACGTCTGCTGCTACTGTCTGTTTTCTTGCCTAGGTCTTGCCCGTGTCCACGGTTATTGCCATTGATAAAGAGGAGCGAAAATCCTTCATACAAAAGTCTCGATCCACTGGGGCAGGTTGGCACAGTTATCTTTTGACTATGCTTGGTAAAAAGAATTGAATCCGTTTGGGCATCCCGTGGTGTTCCAGGTGGTCCAACCGCACCCTTACGTCCCACTTCACCTGACAAACCACGATTACCTAAAGGAGCCGACAAATTAAATTTTAAAAAAGTTTTTCCTTTCCACTTCACACACTTGATCCCCTTCTCCTGAAAACCATTAAGTATAACTTATGATTGGTTATTTTTATTAAGAGGCGGGACTTCTTTTGCATTGCACGGCTGTATTGAGTGTTGCGGTATTCTTCATTCATAGTAACAGAACTTTGGTGTCTTGTTTTTATCTGTAGTATTTGATAATGTCCCTTTACTTGCCTTGCTTTCCTAGTGGTCCCATGTCTCCTCTCGGGCCAGGGACTCCAGCGCTTCCAGGAGCTCCAGCTGGACCCATGGCTCCTTTCCGCCCTTGTGTTCCTGAAAGGATTTAGGTAAGATTAATAAAACATCACCAGATAAAAAATCAGGACATTTGGTGTTTAAGTATGACGTACCTTGTGGACCTGGTCCTCCTGGTGCTCCAGGTTCTCCTTGTCTCCCTTTCTCACCAACTACTCCAGGTAAACCAGGGTCTCCTGGGGTAGTGATGACCTCGGCCACAACATCACAACCTTTGGGCCCTAAATCATTACAATCAGGAAGATGTAACTGTATATGCAAATTGAAAGTAACGCAGTTTGTTTTTCACGCATTTCTTAAATGACGTGAAATCTGGGGTGTGGGTGTTCACTGTAAAAAATGACTCTTACTAAGTATTTTTGTCTTGTGTTTAGTAGAAATATCAAAAAATTCTTAAATTAAGATGTATTTTCTTGATGGGCAAAATTACCTAAGAAAATAAGTTATAAGTTTTAAATTAAAACAAGCAAAATTATCTGCCAATGGGGTGAGAAAAGTTTGCTTAATTTAAGTGTTTAAGAAAAAAGAAAATTTATATTTAGATTTTTTTCTTAGCCATTGGCAGATATTTTTGCTTGTTTTACTTTTAAATTTACTTGAATTGTATATTTTTTGTCTATAAACTAGAATTATTTTCTTAGGTACTTTTGCTCATCAAGAAAAAACATCTTAATATAATTTTTAGATATTTCTTCTGAAAACAAGACAAAAATAGGAAGTAAAAAAGTAATTTTTGCAGTGTTTTAGCAACTTTCACTGCAAAAAATATTATTATTTTTTCTTGTTTTCAGTAAAAATATCAAAAAATTCTTAAATAAAGATGCTTTTTCTTGATGAGCAAAATGACCCAAGAAAATAAGTCTAGTTTTTAGACCAAAAATATCAAATTTAATTTTTCTTGAATTTTTCTTGAATTTAGTGTTAAAAAATGTTCAAGATTTTTTGCTTACCCAATTGCCATATTTTTTGCTTGTTTTATGCACAAAATCACTTAAATTTTATAATTTTGGTCTAAAAACTAAACTTATTTTCTTGGTTCGTTTTGCTCATAAAGAAAAAGCATCTTAATTGAAGAATTTTTTTATATTTATACTGAAAACAAGACAAAAATACTAAGAATTTTTTTTCTTGAAAATCTTTAGTGTCACAGGTTTTCATATACAATTTAGTAAAAATGCCAATTTTATGAAATATCAATGGTATACAAAATATCACCTTTACGTCCAAGAGGTCCTTTACGACCTTTTAATCCTGGAGCGCCATTAGGACCAAAATTTCCTTTCTGACCTGTAAGACAAGCACAAAATATTCACACATTTCACATAATGACACACAATTTCTTTTCACAAACGTTACATCTATTTAAGATTCTTTACCAACTGGCCCCATGAGACCCATAGGCCCATAGTCTCCTTTGGCACCCCTGCGTCCAGGATCTCCATCTCTACCCTGAAAACATTCAAATTGATCTCAGGTCTTCTTATGTCAAACTCAAAACCAAATAACAAAATTTAAATTCTGACCACAAAGATCTATTGAGTTTAATCAACAAGTGTACAGTAACAAGGAAAGTCTTTCTTTATTGACTCTTCACGCCATTCCAGCATCTATAGCTATATTCATGGGGAGAACCAGTTAATCCATACACAGGTTGATCCACACAAGTTAGGAGATGGGCAACTTGGTATCTCCAATTAACCTAACTTGCATGACGTACCCAGAGTAAACCCACACTGACACAGGGAGAACCCAGAAAGGCCACCTGCCCTAGCCGGGGCTCGAACCGGGGACCTTCTTGCTGTAAGACAACAATGAGCCACCGTGCCGCCCCTAACATGGAAAGTTTCTCTAAAAACGTACATGGTGATGTCATATACTTTGAGATCTATTAACCCTTTTGCTCTAGTTAACCAGTGTATGCTTTGCCTTCTTGCATTGTGTCCACTTACTGGTTCACCTGGAACTCCTTGTTCACCGATATTCCCAGGCCCTCCTACAAGTCCCCGTGGCCCAACAACGCCTTTATCTCCCTTCAGGCCTGGACCTGGGTTACCAGGAGGGCCACGTGGACCCGGGAGGCCTACATTGAAATATACATAGAATCAACAGAGAAGATATGCGATGGGTTTTAAAAAAATTCAAGACAATAATAAAATGACTAATCACCTTGAAGGCCAGATGGTCCTAAGGGTCCTCGCTCCCCTTTTGGACCATCAGCACAGATTCCAGGTGCACCTTTACATCCACGTGGTCCCGATACTCCAGGTGGACCAGGAGGACCGATGTCTCCAGGTGGCCCATAGGGTCCTGGTGGCCCACATGGTCCTTGGGGTCCAGGATTGCCTTTAAAACCTAAAATGATACATATACATACAGTCCTATAACAGCTTAGTTACTTGGTGAAGATCTCTATGTGAAAGTGTTTGACTCACCTTTCTCACCCTTGATACCAGGTGGACCAGGAATCCCATTTACAGTGGCTATAAAAAAACGAGGATTGTTTAATTTGAATATTCCCGCATGTATGCGAGTGTGTTTGTGTGTGAGATCTTACGGCCTCTGTCTCCTTTAGTTCCAGCTGGCCCAGGAATACCGTCCCTGCCTTGTTCTCCGCGGGGTCCTGGAAGTCCAGGATTCCCAGCCGAACCAGGACCACCTTGAGAAAGTCATACATACGGTACTTATACATCTGCATGTAAGGTCATATCATGAATAAATTCTGAGTTTATAAATCTCTATAGCAATTTGCAGATTTTATAAGAAACATACATACTGTTACTGGTTTTACGTTTAGTAAACATTCAAAAAGCCAGATCATACCTGGTGCACCACTGGGCCCTGGGTATCCAGCTGGACCTGAAAGCCCATCTAAACCCTTTTCACCAGGAGGTCCTGGGGGTCCTTATAATTAAAAAGAGAAAAACAAACATTAAGAGGATGAAACTGTATTTAAATGAAGAGATGAAGAAAACTGCACATTTAAAAATATATCAATTATTTGAGGATTCAAGTATAATAAAAAACCTAATGAATACCTGGACCTCCTGGTACTCCTGCTTCTCCTCTGTCCCCAGGACGTCCTCCCGGACCCGGTGGACCTTGATTCCCAGATATACCCTTATCACCCTTATCACCTCGATCCCCCGGACGTCCAGGCTCACCCTGAAAAAAACAGAGAGAGGAGTTGGGAGCAATTGTGATATATCTGTGTGTTTTGCTTTACTGCCAAATAATTTTGTCCAAGAAATGATATTTTAATGGTTTAATGAATCTCACATGATGGCAAATTAGAAACCAATTTATGGGAATTAATACCTTTGGACCAGGTGGTCCTGGAAGCCCTGGTCCAGGCTCGCTGGGGTCACCTTTCAGACCCTTCGGTCCATTTTGGCCTGGGTTCCCAGGAGTCCCGGACTCCCCACGAATTCCAGGTGATCCTTTGTTGCCCTTTACGCCTGCAGCGACAAAATACTAAAATTGTTTAAATAAATCATTTTAAAAAGCAGCATTGCTGATAGACAGGAGTTTCAATTCTTACATACGCGATTATGTTTAAACCATAGACTGTAAAAAATATGGATCTAGTGTCCGTGACGTCACCCATAGGTTTGTGAAAATAGTTTTTTAAGCTTAAAGTAGGTAGTGCCTGCCGTTGGCATTTTGGCCACGCGTCACCGCGCATCAATCGCGGATAACCGAAAATGGGTAAAGAGGTGGGACGTGGGTAAAGCGGAGGTGGCTGGTTGCTGAAACCATGCCTGCCTAGCTGGACTCTAGTGACAGCAGTGGCAGTTCACCCATCACTTACGTGGCCACGCCCCTAATTATGCAGAACTTTAAAACTTAATTATAATTTAAACGGATGAGTTACAAAAAAAAATCACCCCCTCACAGTTGTACATGGGGGTCTATGGGAATTGACTCCCTTTTGGAGCCAGCCCCCAGCAGCCAGTTGATGAATTGCTGTTTAAGTCACTTCCGTATTGGCTTAATCAGAGAGTTCGGAAGGTTGCCCCTACCTGGAAATCCCACAATCCCTGGATCCCCAATGCAGCCCTCAAAACCTGGATTTCCAGGACTGCCTTTCAAACCAGGGTCACCCGGAGGACCTTAAAAAGATGGTGTACACTTATGCACTGTGTTGAAATATAGACAGCAAGAGTTGTAAGCAGTGTTTCTTGAGTCAGACACCTTACCTGGTGGGCCAGGATTTCCCGGAAGTCCATTCTTCCCAAAATTACCATAATTGCCCTGAATTCCCTTGTCTCCTTTAGAACCAGGAACACCAGTAAGACCTAAAACACACAGTATTATATATTTTACATCATTGATGACATACACCATCATTTATGACAGAACATCATTGCAGAGTTTGATTGGTTTTCACTATTGTACAGTAGTGGGGGCGTGGTTGCTTATCTTCCGAAAGAGCACAGAATTTCTGAACCGACAAATGCAAAGATCTGCGTAAACCAAAAGGTAGTTGTTTAAGCACAGGAAAGCTAACGTCACTAACAAACATTTAATGGCACAGAAATTAAAACTGTCTAATGTTACCAAATAAAATCATGAGCCCACAAAGGGGTGTGCAACTTTGCAAGATGTGCAAGATTATGATTTGGATTAAGTCCTTTAAGGGATACCAGCCAAATATCAAAATTATCCCATGATTTACTCACCCTCAAGCACTCCAAGATACACGTCCATCATCTTTCAGACAAACACATTTGAAATTATTTTAGTAAATGTCCTTGCTCTTCCAAACTTTATGATGGTAGAAAACATGGATCAGGGAACAAATTTTAACTTTAAACCCCCAAAAAGTGCATTCATCCTTTACAGAAGTAATCAACATGGCTCCAAAGGGTTAATAAAGGTCTTCTGTTGGTAAACGATGCGATTTTGTAAGATAAATATCCATGTTTTATAGAGTAATTTTTATATGTGGCTGGAGTATCACTTTAAAATTAAAAATGCGATTCTCAGCTTTTTGTTTGAAGTGTTTTTATGAAACTTTCATGTTTTTTTAAGAAGTTTTGAAGACTCACCAACAGACCACAGGCTGTAAAAAAGACTTGCGGGTTGAGTTAGCACCGTAGCACAAGACAAAGTGGAGCCAGTGACTAAAATATTACCTGGTGGGCCAGGGTCACCAGGATCCCCTTGAGCGACAATGCTTGATGGTTGTCCTTTGAGACCAATGGCTCCTATGTCTCCTAATTCTCCGGATCTTCCTCTATTACCTGGCACTCCATTGCTACCCATGAAACCTGATGAGGGATCACTTTTATTATCATAGTTAAAATAAAATAAAAATGATCCATGTATTTTTTTTTGTATGTTTGTTTCACATGTATACATTCGGCATGTTTATCTTACTTTTTCTTAGTATGTGAGTTTCTGGGATTCAAAACCATGACCTTTGCCTTGCTAACCAAATGTTATACACACTGAGCTACAGTAAAGTGTTTAATTAAACCTTTAGATCCAGGGGGCCCAGGTTGTCCACGGTTTCCAGTTGCTCCAGGTGGACCAATGCTTCCAGGATTTCCAGAATTTCCCCGTGTACCTGAAACACAACAAAGCGGTTAGTAAAAGCTTTGCGTAAAACTTAAAGCAAGTACTATGTTCCCCAATATGCAAGTATTGAATGCTATTATTAAGTATTTAGGAACACAGAGTACCTGGGAAACCTGCTAAGCCATCTCGACCTCTGAAACCTTTTGGTCCCTGTTGACCGGTGGAACCTGTCTCTCCATTTTTCCCAGGTATGCCAGCGATACCCGTGGGACCGGGTAAACCTTGCCCAGGTGAACCAGTTTCACCCTGTGGCCCCTTCGGGCCCCTCAGCCCTGAAAACAAATTATTACATTTGTCATATATAGGTGCTGGTCATATTATTAGAATATCATCAAAAAGTTGATTTATTTCACTAATTCCATTCAAAAAGTGAAACTTGTACATTATATTAATTCATTACACACAGACTGATATATTTCAAATGTTTATTTCTTTTCATTTTGATGATTATAGCTGACAACTAAAGAAAATCCCAAATTCAGTATCTCAGAAAATGATCAGCTCTAATCAGCTAATTAACTCAAAACACCTGCAAAGGTCTTTAAATGGTCTCTCAGTCTAGTTCTATAGGCTACACAATCATGGGAAAGACTGCTGACTTCACAGTTGTCCAAAAGACGACCATTGACACTTTGAACAAGGAGGGCAAGACACAAAAGGTCATTGCAAAAGAGGCTGGCTGTTCACAGAGCTCTGTGTCCAAGCTGTAACAGAGCGGCAGGTAGTAGATGTTATGAGTCTTTTCCTCTACCTTTTACTCTGCTAACCCGTCATGACGGGGGCGTGAGAAAGCAAAATATTCTGAATAAAAGGGGAAAATAGCACGTCTAGGTGGCAGTGTTCCAAAAGCAGATCTTCAGCAGGATACGTGATCGTAAGCGGGATGACGTGACGAGTGACGCCTCACGTGAGTTCAGTCTGTGTTTCCGGTAGTGATGGTCAACCCGGATCTTTTTAAGGATTCGGGTTATTCTGAGTCACTCACTAATATGATCCGGGTTGTGCGAGTCACTCGAGTCACTTGAGTCACTTGGTCAAAATCTCCCAATTCCAATCGCTAAGTCATACTAATGCCAACCAAGCAACTCGGATCACGCGTGCAGCTACGAGTTTATGACTCCTCTGCTCACAAAAAAGGGCTTATGTGACCTGAGGAACTCGTAAAAAACATGCATGCCCGTGGTAACATTATCAATAACATAATTGTAAAAGTTTGGTGTGTTTAGTTTCATTTCATAACGACAAATATATCAACACCACATTTAGAAGATGTCAGGCTGGGTTGACTTGGACGTGAGAGGAACGTGTCCTGTTTCAGATTGACTTAAAAGATCCACGATAGGCTTCGGTTAATCTTGTGAGTGAGTCCCAGACAGAGCCGCTCGCCCGCTCCTGCACGGGTCCTGTGAGTGAACCACTCACGTCACTCTGAGTGACTCAGTCAACAAGAGGAGCCGTGTACGTCCGTCGGTGGCGGATCTTTCCAGCAGCACTGCTGCAGCAGTCCTCGTATTTAAAAATGTTAAACATTTGCAGCTTCTACCCAAAACATTGTGCCAGTCAAATATTTCAACAGATTAGCCTACATGAGTCAGTGGGTTAACAACACGAGCAAGGCTTGTTTCTCCTAGCCCAGGATTCAAGCTCCATGAGTTGAGTCACTCTCTGTTTGAATCCCCGAGCCGCAGACCAACTCATTGCCGCGCGCACGCATCCTTTTGTACTCGGATTCGGAGCTGCAAGAATCCGGAATAGCAGCTTTTGGTTCACTCGGTACCCCCAGTCGATATTTGGTGATGTAAATTAGCTCGTTGTTGCAAGTTATAGAACCTATGGCAGCTTAATTTGTAATTCTGTTGTAAACATTTGAAGAGCTTTGTGTTTGATACAATTTCTCATTTTTAATGCAAAATCTGAGAGGACTCAACTGACTCGGGTTAATGGTCACTAAGGACTCATGGTTCTCGAGTCATTTTAGGGATCGGGTTAAATGATCCGAGTTTCGGGTGACTCGCTCATCACTAGTTTCCGGACATGCTGCGGTTTGTTTGGAGAGGAGTGATGAGATCGGTAACTTTCCGAAAGAGTTTTCTTTGAAGCCTACTCCAGTCTAAAGCGTGTCAGAGATTTACACGGAGATTCACGCCACGCTATACGGACACATCGTCGATCTCGCTGTATCACCACTAAGCCTGCGATCTGCTGAGAAACTGGTCAGTGCCTCCCTGCATACTCTGTTTACACACACACACACACACACACATACACACACACACACACACACACACACACACACACACACACACACACACACATACACGGACACATGTTTACAGTATACTCACGTAAATAAACATTCACGTAAACTCCGCACTTTTTCTTCTATAAGAGTTAAAGCGTCAGTACTCTTTGAATATAGGTGTTTTGTATGCAAAATGTTTATTTGTTTACAATTGCAATTAGTTCAGTTTATTTATTTTTATTTTTCTCTTCTTTCCTGGCGTACATGCTTACTGTACATGAAAATAGTGAGACTGCTTCTGTGTAAAGGACACCCACTATTTCCAGCATTATTCTTCTTCTATACTATTTCAAGACTGTTTGTTTAGATGACATCTCAGAGACTTTAAAGGACTGTCTTGGGGTATTTAAAACTTCTAATTTTCTTTCCTGTATCTACATCCAATATCACTGTGCTTACTGTGTAATGTACTGGGTTTAAACTGACTTAAAATATGCACATTCATGTGAAACAATGATGGGTTAAAATGAGTGGTTATATTTCTTTCCTGTATTTACATCCAATATAACCGTGCTTAGTGGGTTTGTATTTTGAGCAAGTCGTGAAAGGCCTAAACCCTGTTATTACACATTACTGTTTAAAGGCTTATCACTGTGTTGTGAATTTAAATGTTTTGTTTGTTGTTGTTGTTTTTTTCTCTCTTCCATGTTATAAAGAAATAATATCATACTCTGTTGGTTGTTTTCTCTGACAAATACAAAGTATTATTATTATCATTTTTTGTATGTAACTGGTGGTTTTTTTTTTTAAACTGAGCTATCCGGAACATTACAATTGACAGTAAATGCTGTCTGGCGCCCGAACTCCAAATGTATTTTCTATAACCTGTAGTTACCGGGTGTCGCCACCGTTACAGAAGTGGCGCCCGAACAGGGACTTGAATAACTTGAATGATGTGAATAACTTGAATGACGTAAAAGGGTTTGAAACCCATTGGTTTTGAATAATGCATTACCCATGTATATATTTTTTGTGAACTAAGCATTCTTTGGAAATTGTTTTGCTGAATTAAATCAGTGTACAGGGGAAAGTGATGGTAAACTTTTGCTGAAATTGATTTAATCTTATTTTATTTTTGTTTTGTTTGTGAGTGTGTGGGGTACAAAAAGGAGAAAAAAATCAACTTAGGCATACTAAAGTGTAATCCGACTTTATTTCATTCCACTACATATCCCATTAATTTCATACATACATACATTACAAACATGGCCACTACTCCTCTTTCCCCCTCAACCTCTGTGGTCATAGATCCTGTAGACATAGCTACCCCAGTCTGGCCACCAGTGCCACCAAAGCTGGTTCCCTTGATACGTGCCTCTACATCCCAAACACCGACGCAGTTCAGTAGTTCCTTCCCAAGGCCTCAGGTGGACTTTGCCTCTGCACCACTAGGTGGCTCTATTCCTTTCCAGTCAGATCCTATGCAACTTTGCTCATCTTCTGATGGTTCCCCATCATCTCCAGTACTACAGCATGGACTGCCTGGTTATCTTCCCACACCTGGGAGAGAAATACCTCAGCTTACAGCTCAAGTTCAGGGAAATTGGGATTATGTGATGAATTGTTTGAAATACCAGAATAAAGCTACACAAGATCTTACCCATGAAGTCACAAAAACCATGTCTTTACATGATACACAGCTTACCACTCTGACAGCAAAAGTAGAGTCGAATCATCAGCACCTTCTAAACACCATAATGCGACATAAACATGATGAAGAGGAACACACAGATCAGCTGATCAAAGCCATAAAGGTGATGGTGACAGGAGAGCTACAGAAGAGTGAAAGTACCATGCTTTCCGAAATCCGATTTATGGTGGAACAAGCTCAGCTAGAGTTGCAGAGAGATTTTCGAACCACCATGGAGAACTCACAGAAGGAGTATCAACAGCTAACTAAAGAGATTCGTCAATGTAGCACTCAAATGCAGGACTTGGACAATCACTTCAAAGAGCTACAAATAGAAGTGGATGAGTGTTTTCATTCTCCCAAGGAAACTGTGATAAACCAACAAAGTACAGCAGCACAAACATCTTCTCAAACTCTTCCATCTTCTTCATCTTCAGTGACTGCACCCATAGTGCATCAAACCCCCATTGTTAAGACCGATCATTTAAGGTTAACTTTTCCAACGTTCGGAAGACCATCAGATGACTCTGATCCTTTGTTATATTTAGCACGCTGTCAGGATTTCTTGGTCTTACACCCCTTGGATAATGCAGATATATTGGCTACTTTCCGCACGGTTCTGTATGGCACTGCTCGGGACTGGTGGGAGGTTGCTCGATTGTCCGTTGCAAATTGGAATGAATTCGAAGCCGCGTTTCTTTCCGCATTTCTCTCTGAAGACTATGAAGACGAATTAGCAGAACGGGTCAGAACTAAAACACAAGGAGAAAGGGAATCAATCCGGGATTTTGCTTTTACTTATAGAGCTTTGTGTAAACGATGGAAACCTGCCCTTACAGAAAGTGAGTTAGTGAAATTGATACTTAAGAATACCAAACCTTACCTTGCAAGTCAACTTCGCAGTAGGGTAAACACTGTGGATGAATTAGTGAAATTAGGCTTACAACTGGAAAAGAATCATGCACACCAACTGCACTATGAGGGTCGGATGACACACTCCAATACCCAAAGACCTACCTCTAATCGGCCAACTGATAAACCGCCAGTACAATGTTGGAGATGCAAAGGAGAACACCCACCTGGAAATTGTCCATTATATTCTACTCTTCAATTTACACAGCCTTCCCATCAGCCTCAGACTACTGGGAATAAACGCTCTAGCTCTGCTCAATCTCAGAAGACTGGTGGTCTACATTCTAATAATGCCATGACTGTCTCAATTCCTACAGAGACATCAACTACATCTGAAACATTCCCTACCCCGGCCACAAATGAAAGTGTTTCTATACCACAACAGTTAGTTGTTCCAATTGGTATCAGAGCCTGGGAAGGAAAGGCTATCATCGATACAGGATCAAGTTATACTCTTCTTCATGAATACTTATGGAAGGAGCTTCATCCTCTTGACAAACTTCAACCCTGGACACTTGGCCCACTCTACTTAGCTAATGGTGAGGCTGAAGTACCCTTAGGTTGGCTAAATACCCAAGTCACACTGCACAACAAAGTTTTTCACTTGCGGGTTGCTGTTCTTACATCTAAAGCCCTAGCATACTCCGTAGTGTTGGGACTGGACTTCATTTTTTCCAGTGGACTTCAGATAAATGTTGCTGACCGAAAGTATGCATTTCAGTCAAATTCTAATGAAGAATATCCTTTCCAGCCAGGACAAGCTAGTGTTCCAAAGGAAAAATTTCATCAGACAAAAAGGAAACAACACTTCAAAAGGTCCAACCAGACACTTTCACTACTGAGCAGTATCCCACCGACATACCTTCCCACAGTATCTCCTGAAATCGCAGATGACACAACTTTAATTTCAGCTGCAGTTTCAAAGGCACACTTAACACCAGAAGGAAAAGAACAGTTATTGCATCTTTTAACATCTAATTCAAAAGTTTGTACTCACCAGCTCGGTAGGACTACCGTTCTTCAGCATCACATTTACACTACCCATCCTGTACCCATAAAACAACGAGCATATCGGGTAACGCCTGAAAAGCAAGCAGTTATTGCAGAACAATTAAAGGAAATGTTGGAGAAGGGCATTGTGGAACCTTCACATTCTGCATGGGCATCACCGGTTGTGTTGGTCCCCAAGAAAGATGGAACTGTCAGATTCTGTGTAGATTATCGCAAAGTTAATGCTATCACCGAAATGGATGCTTATCCATTACCAAATATCACTGAAATCCTAGAATCTCTTTCAGGTGCAGCCATATTTTCTACCATTGATCTGAATAGCGGTTACTGGCAGGTAATGATGGACCAAGAGAGCAAGACCAAAACTGCCTTCACCACTGCCTCAGGCTTATATGAATTTAATGTCATGCCTTTTGGGTTGAAAAATGCTCCCGCAACGTTCCAGAGGTTAATGGAAACTGTCCTGGGAGAGCTGCGAGGGAAGATATGCTTCGTGTATATTGATGACATAATCATATATTCACCCTCTCTGACTCAGCACTTTCATGATTTACAAACTGTTCTTACCCATTTGCATTCCGCTGGTCTAACCATTAACCTCAAAAAGAGTAAATTCTGTCTTCAGGAATTAACCTTTCTCGGACATGTAGTCAGTCTTCAAGGTGTCTCTGCTGGTCCAAGCAAAGTAGAAGCTATCAGATCCTATCCGGTGCCTAAGAACCTAAAAGAAGTTCAGCGATTCCTTGGGTTAGCCGGATGGTATCACCGTTTCGTACCACATTTTTCTCAACTGGCTGAACCCATAAACGCCTTAAAGAAAAAAGGACACAGATTTGAGTGGACCCCTCTATGTCAGTCAGCCTTTAATCAGTTAAAAGCTTGTTTAATCTCTCCACCCATCCTCGGTCATCCAGACCTTAGGCAACCCTTTGTAGTATACACTGATGCCAGTGATTCTGGACTGGGAGCTGTGTTAACTCAAAGAAAAGGGACAAACCATGAAGAAGTGATTGCCTACGCAAGTCGTGCTTTGAACAAAGCCGAGTCTCATTACTCCACAACTGAAAAAGAATGCCTCGCTGTGGTTTGGGCTTTAGAGAGATGGCAACATTATTTGGAGCCTAAAATGTTCACCATTGTGACGGACCATTCAGCATTGCAGTGGGTAATGAACTCCACTAAAACAACTAGCCGACTGATCCGATGGGCTCTACGCTTACAAAAATTCGACTTTGTGGTTGAGTTCCGAAAAGGAAAACTTAACGCTGCACCAGACGCATTATCACGGATGCATGTCAAGCCAGGTTGTTGTATAATCTCTGCTCAGAAAGATGATCTGGAATTGCCCATTCCTCTTGATGTACTCTGGCAAGAGCAACACAAGGATCCAGAGATCACTGAGATTTTTCAAAAAATGGCAGAAATTGACTATGCTCTGAAATAAAATTTTGAAGTGGTAGAAGACAAACTGTATTATGTCACTCACCTGAACAACAACCAAACCCATTACAGAGTGTACGTTCCCCGCAGTTTAGTTGAGACCATCTTGCAGTATTACCATTCCCATCCATTAAGTGGACACGTCGGAATCTACAAAACCTACAAAAGGTTACACAGTGTAGCTTATTGGCCTGGAATGTGGACAGATGTAAAGCAGTATGTCAAGAAATGTGTAAAATGCCAGACTCTCAAGAGTGATAACAAAAAACCTGCTGGTAAAATTCAACAAGTTACTACAACACATCCAAATCACATGATCGGAGTTGACATTATGGGACCCTTACCCCGTAGTACTCACCAAAATGAACATCTACTAGTCTTTGTAGATTATTACTCACGGTGGATTGAATTGTATCCCATGCGGAAAGCTACAGCACAAACTGTTGCAGATCTTCTCCGAAGAGAGATTCTAACCCGCTGGGGAGTTCCTGATTTTCTCTTATCAGATCGAGGATCTCAGTTTATGTCTGCTGTATTCAAAGAAGTGTGTGAAAAGTGGGGAGTAACTCAAATGACTAAATGACTACGGCTTATCACCCCCAAACAAATATGACTGAACGCGTCAACCGGACCTTAAAGCAAATGATTTCGTCATACGTCAATGAAAATCACAAAAAATGGGATCAGTACTTACCTGAGTTAAGATTTGCTGTCAACACAGCAGTCCAGGAAACTATCGGGATGACACCAGCCGAACTCCACCTTGGTAGGAAGCTACCAGGGCCCATGGACAAATTGTTACAAGGTACCGATCTTTGTCCCACTGAACCCTCGTACGATCTGGTGAAACACTTAGCTCAACTGAAAACCAGAGCGAACGAGTGCTGTAAAAAAGCCCAGGTACGACAACTTAGGAGTTACAACAAGAAACGACGTGACGTTTCCTTTAAGGAAAAGGATAGAGTGTGGGTGAGAGCATTTCCACAGTCAAGTGCAGCTCGCAGTTTCAGCGCCAAACTTGCTCCAAAATGGAAAGGACCCTATCGGGTAATCATGGAGTTGGGGCCATTGAATTATCGAGTAGCTTTGGAAGCTACTGGAGAGGATGTTCGCACAGTCCATGTGTGTAACTTAAAACCTTGCTTTCCTACGGCTGAAGAGTTGGAGGCCAAGGAAAAACAGCGTCTCTTTGAAATCTTCCAGGAATCCACGGACGATGAGGAAGAGTTCCAGGGATTTTGACGATACTTCCTTTTCTAACAACCTTGGGTTGTTTCTTTTAGGGGGGGAGAAGGTGTAACAGAGCGGCAGGTAGTAGATGTTATGAGTCTTTTCCTCTACCTTTTACTCTGCTAACCCGTCATGACGGGGGCGTGAGAAAGCAAAATATTCTGAATAAAAGGGGAAAATAGCACGTCTAGGTGGCAGTGTTCCAAAAGCAGATCTTCAGCAGGATACGTGATCGTAAGCGGGATGACGTGACGAGTGACGCCTCACGTGAGTTCAGTCTGTGTTTCCGGACATGCTGCGGTTTGTTTGGAGAGGAGTGATGAGATCGGTAACTTTCCGAAAGAGTTTTCTTTGAAGCCTACTCCAGTCTAAAGCGTGTCAGAGATTTACACGGAGATTCACGCCACGCTATACGGACACATCGTCGATCTCGCTGTATCACCACTAAGCCTGCGATCTGCTGAGAAACTGGTCAGTGCCTCCCTGCATACTCTGTTTACACACACACACACACACACATACACACACACACACACACACACACACACACACACACACACACACACACACACACATACACGGACACATGTTTACAGTATACTCACGTAAATAAACATTCACGTAAACTCCGCACTTTTTCTTCTATAAGAGTTAAAGCGTCAGTACTCTTTGAATATAGGTGTTTTGTATGCAAAATGTTTATTTGTTTACAATTGCAATTAGTTCAGTTTATTTATTTTTATTTTTCTCTTCTTTCCTGGCGTACATGCTTACTGTACATGAAAATAGTGAGACTGCTTCTGTGTAAAGGACACCCACTATTTCCAGCATTATTCTTCTTCTATACTATTTCAAGACTGTTTGTTTAGATGACATCTCAGAGACTTTAAAGGACTGTCTTGGGGTATTTAAAACCTCTAATTTTCTTTCCTGTATCTACATCAAATATCACTGTGCTTACTGTGTAATGTACTGGGTTTAAACTGACTTAAAATATGCACATTCATGTGAAACAATGATGGGTTAAAATGAGTGGTTATATTTCTTTCCTGTATTTACATCCAATATAACCGTGCTTAGTGGGTTTGTATTTTGAGCAAGTCGTGAAAGGCCTAAACCCTGTTATTACACATTACTGTTTAAAGGCTTATCACTGTGTTGTGAATTTAAATGTTTTGTTTGTTGTTGTTGTTTTTTTCTCTCTTCCATATTATAAAGAAATAATATCATACTCTGTTGGTTGTTTTCTCTGACAAATACAAAGTATTATTATTATCATTTTTTGTATGTAACTGGTGGTTTTTTTTTTTTAAACTGAGCTATCCGGAACATTACAATTGACAGTAAATGCTGTCTGGCGCCCGAACTCCAAATGTATTTTCTATAACCTGTAGTTACCGGGTGTCGCCACCGTTACAAAGCACATTAATAGAGACGCGAAGGGAAGGAAAAGATGTGGTAGCAAAAAGTGTACAAGCAATAGGGATAACCGCACTCTGGAGAGGATTGTCAAACAAAACCTATTAAAGATGTGGAGGAGATTGAGAAAGAGGTGACTGCAGCTTGGAGTCAGTGCTTCAAGAACCACTACGCACAGATATATGCGAGACATGAGTTTCAGCTGCCGCATTCCTTGTGTCAAGCCACTCTTGAACAACAGACAGTGTCAGAAGCAAAGACAAAAAGGACTGAACTGCTGCTGAGTGAGCCAAAGTTGTGTTCTCTGATGAAAGTAAATTTGGAAAAATCAGGGCCCCAGAGTCTGGAGGAAGAGAGGAGAGGCACATAATCCACGTAGCTTGAGGTCCAGTGTAAAGTTTCCACAGTCAGTTATGGTTTGGGGTGCCATGTCATCTGCTGGTGTTGGTCCATTGTGTTTTCTGATGTCCAAGGTCAACGCAGCCGAATACCAGGTAGTTTTAGAGCACTTCATGCTTCCTGCTGCTGACCAACTTTATGGAGATGCAGATTTCTTTTTCCAACAGGACTTGGCACCTGCACACAGTGCCAAACCTACCAGTACCTGGTTTAAGGACCATTGTATCCCTGTTCTTAATTGGCCAACAAACTAGCCTGACCTTAACCCCAAAGAAAATCTATGAGATATTGTGAATAGGAAGATGCGATATGCCAGACCCAACCATGCAGAAGAGCTAAAGGTCACTATCAGATCAACCTGGGCTCTCATAACACCTGAGCAGTGCCACAGACTGATTGACTCCATGCCACGCCACATTGCTGCAGTTATTCAGTCAAAAGAAGCCCCAACTAAGTATTGAGTGCTGTACATGCTCATACTTTTCAAGTTCATACTTTTAAATTGGCCAAGATGTCTAAAAATACTTTCTTTGTATTGGTCTTAAGTAATATTCAAATTTTCTGAGATACTGAATTTGGGATTTTCCTTAGTTGCTAGTTATAATCATCAAAATTAAAAGAAATGAACATTTGAAATTATCAGTCTGTGTGTAATGAATGAATATAATATACAAGTTTCACTTTTTGAATGGAATTAGTGAAATAAATCAACTTTTTGGTGATTCTTATTATGTGAACAACACTTGTATATAATATGTCTTTTAACATATCATTTGCTCATACTTAGGGGGTTTCAAGAAACCATTTATCCTAACTATTAAACCCATGCAACTTGATATGCACATAATGTACATATTGAATGTGAAGGATAAAAAGTGACATATTTATAAATAAATAAATACAACAAATAAAAAATAAATGGAAAAATTTTGTAATAAATTTGAACACTTTGGTGGTAAAGTGTATAAAAAGTTAAATGGCTTGAATTTATTCCTACTTTCCATGCACCAATTTTTATTTGTATGTGTAAATTTATTGATTTATTTCTGCATTTAATTATGTATTTCTTCATTTCATTATTTATTAATTTATTCAGTCATTTATATATTATAACATTTCATTATTTTTTGTTTATTCCTACATTTATTTGTGCATTTTTACTTATTTTTACAGTTAAGTATTTTTAAATTTAAATAACAGTTTTTTTATTATTCGTTTATTTCTACATTTAGAGTTTTTTCAAAATCTATTTATACCCAAGTCATTTTACATCCTCCATAATTTAGGGTAGGGATTGTAACAAATATGATATTTCTAACCTGGGGGTCCATCTACTCCGTTTGATCCTGGAGGCCCTTGGTCACCTTTGGCCCCTGGAGAGCAGCATCCTGGAACACCATCGACTCCAGGTGGACCATCCAAACCCCGCTGACCTGACAACAATGTGAAGCTAAGTGGTTGGAGGTTTATGTGTATTTGTACATGATATATATACATTATTAATAAAAATACAGGTTGTGCTTGTGTGATAAGGTGTGTGTTAGCATATAAGCCACCAACCAGGGTCTCCTGGTGGCCCGTCCCTTCCTCCTTGACCTGGACATCCACGTGATCCAGGTGGACCAAAGGCCCCCGTTTCCCCAAGGTCTCCTTCATCTCCTGGCATCCCCTGCCGACCCACGGACCCTGGAGGGCCGAATGTTTTATCCCCCTGAAGATATAATTGAAGTTCACTTACTTTTAATAAAGTGGTGCTCTACCTTTTCAGCAAAACTACTTTCGTTTTATTAGGTAATTGTGCTGCTGAATGTTGAAAACTTTGTGCTTTACATTGATTCACAAGGTTCAGAGTTCGAAAAGCACTTTGTTTAAAATTAAATAAAAAAGTAGAAAATAAATCCCTTCTTTGAATTCTTTGAAAATGGGTTTTTACATATATGCACCCTCAATCACCGACCTTTAGGCCTGGATTTCCTGGTGGTCCTGGGGGGCCAGGACGCCCTACACTTCCAATAGCAGGTTGACCAGGCCTCCCTTTCAAACCTTTATCACCTGAAACAATAAGATAAATTGAGATAAGACAGAGGCACCACCCTTTGACGAGACCCATTCAACATTAAATTGTACTGTAAAAGCAAAGTTAGGGTGCAAACCCATAACCTGTTCTACCTTTAGGACCAGGACCTCCAGGAGCTCCTGGTATTGACAGTCCTTTATCCCCTTTAAACCCAGTTGGTCCAGGGAATCCAAGAACCCCAATGCAGCCTTTAATGCCTATAACAAACACACATATGAACAAAAATGTTTCAAATTCTATATCCAGATCTCAGTCTAGTTGTTCATCCGCTCAGTCTCTTGTCTGCTTACCTGGAAGCCCTGGTTGACCAGGTGGACCAGGAGGACCAGGAGGGCCTGGGTCTCCAAGGATCATTCCTACTGATCCAGAAGATCCTTTCTCACCTGTGGGATGTGACTATTATTCATGAGTCTGTATTTTTTCTTTACACCACCAGCGGTATGGTTTTTGTTCCTATTTGCATTTAAACTTTCTTAGTGAACTTCAAAATCTGACTGTCTTTATTTAAACATGGCTCACTTTATGGCATCTTATTCATACCTGGTTCTCCTGGATTTCCAGGTCGGCCGACTGGTCCCAAACTCCCTTTTGCTCCGGGTGGCCCTGGTTGGCCAACACCCATTGCCCCCTGGATGCCCATTGGACCTGTGCGACCAGGCTCTCCATTAAGTCCTGGGTCTCCACGGTTTCCTTTAAGGCCTGGAGGACCCTGGAAGAACAAAATTCAAATCAACTTACCTCCTTTTACTAAACCTCTAACTACATCAGCAGCTGCTTAGAAAACAGATAAACTGTTAGAAAACTAACTGGGTTTCCTTTAGCTCCTGGTGGTCCTTTGAGGCCAGGGTTGCCAGGTCTGCCATCCCTCCCATGTATCCCTGCTGGTCCAGCTGCACCGGGGTTTCCTTCCTGGCCCTTCTCCCCAATTGCAGTTACTGAACCTGGGTCTCCTTTGGAACCTTGGGGCCCAGGAACGCCAGGGCAACCTGACGAACCCTTTGAAAAGATGTATTTCCCATTATAAACGTTTAAATATAGCAACATATATCACACAAATGCACACTTCAATATTTTCAAAGCCTTTCTAGTTGTAGCATGGAAGGCATGCAGGTAAACACACCTGATTACCAGGACCACCCTGTGGACCTTGAAAGCCTTGGGATCCTTTGGAACCTTGACCACCTTCACCACCTGCACAAAGATAAGCATTTGACAATGGTTTTAATTCATGCTATTGTTGCCAATCTTAATCAATGGTCATTTGTAATGTGGATGAATGATGACATCACCTGGCTCCCCAGGCTGGCCAGGCTCTCCACGTTTTCCTGGAGGTCCAGGGTCAGCATTAAAGACAGCACACAACCTGCACATATCTCCTTGCTCTCCTGTAATGCAATTCAAGAACGTGAGTGCATTAATGTGTCAGTCCAGCGTTACGTTAATTTATGAAATGAATGATCTGGAAACATTACCTTAGCTTTTCTACATTTACCATAAAGTGAGAAATCAACCGCTTGGTTGAGCACGATTTTGAAAAATTGTTTAAAACATTCGAAAGTTTTTGTAAAGTTAGGGCTCTTACAGTGTTATATGTCAAAAAATATGCTTTCCTTGCAAAATTTCAACAGGAACAGTTCACATGGCAGGATTGATAACTTTCTGACATCCATCTTAGAAGATGTGTTGTGACAAGTGCTGTTGATTGACACACTGACACCTAGTGGATTTCTTTGGCATAACATAGCTCAACCAAATAGTAGAGCTGGCTCAATCAGCATGAGTTAAGTTAGGTATTCCTCTCAATAAAATCAAAATGTGCTCAACCATTTGGTCAGGCAGTACATTTAGGCATTGGAAAAAAATATAAAGAAAATATAGCCTTGAAAATATGATGAAGCTTATGAATCTCACCTGGTTTTCCAGCATCTCCACGGAAACCCTCAAGACCTATTAGGCCTTTCTCACCCTTTACCCCTCTTGGTCCCAACTGGCCTTTGACATCTGAGAAAATAAGACAAATCAGACAAATAGGAAAACATGTTTATAGAAGTTGATGTCCTATGTACTACATTTCTGTGCTGTAATATCTGCTGACTACTGTATGCCCTAGAATATGCAATTTTTAAGGTGTGTATCATTCACAGAGTAGGCAATCCCGCAACGCTTTGCAACTTGCTCGGTGGAAAAATAAATCCAAGATGGTGAACATGGCGAGAGGAAGGTTGCTTTTAAATAAATGTATATAGTGTACATTCAAAATATGTCACAATCATCCTCTCTTTACTGAACTTGCAAAGTATAATTCTCCAAATAGAGTTATAGTTACTATTTTAAATAAACATTTATGTAGCTTAAATGGTAAAGCATAGCTTTAGCAGCGCAAAAATTGTGGATTCGATTTCCAGGGAGGAAACAAACAGATTCACTTTGGATAAAAGCACCTGCCAAATCCATAAATGTGCATAAATGTAAATGAGGAAGAGTTACTTGGAGTTCCTGGAGGTCCGGGGTCACCCGGGGGTCCCCGTTCTCCTGGTGGTCCATCTAATCCTTTAGGACCACTGATGTAAGCTGCAGGTTCCCCCATGTCCCCTTTTAAACCCCTAAACCCTGGAGGTCCTGGTCTTCCTTTAGGTCCCGGTATAGAAGGCCCTGACAAATTTGAGTGAAAAGGTACAGTAATTAAACATACAGTATGCTTGGGAGTATACAGGGGTGTTTGTGAGAGAAACAGAAACATGGAGACATCATTACCTGGTGGACCTGGACTTCCTGGAAAGCCGATGAAACCTTTAAAAAGACAATTTCAAAAGAATCACATTAGCTAGTAAATGTTACCATGTTTGTGTCGTTTTAGGCGTCTCATTCAAAATCTACTCACTAGTTTGCACCTTAACTGATTTTGTCATTTGTTCTTTATGTATAACGTACTGCACAATTAAATTCAGTTACTAACCTTCACTACCTCGGAGACCAGGGGGTCCCGGTGGGCCTGGAAAACCTTTTGGACCTTTAACGTTCCCATTTGTTATAATTACCTAATATTAAGGATCAACATCATTAGCAGAAATAAATTAAAAACTTACCGTATTCTCATTTTAAAACTGCTACCGAAAAAAGCCTAAAGTGAAATCACACAAAAAATCCAAGTTTATACTTAAAGGTATTGCGGAGGATTTTCTTTTTCCGGGTGGATCATCAATACTATTGGTCCTCCTAGTTGTCAATCAGGAGTGTTGCCCAATTGCATTTTTTAAAAAAGTGGAGAAGGCGGTTCTTCTCTAAAATTCAAGAATTCCTCCGCTACACCTTTAATTATTAATAAATTATATGTACCTCTCCTGGGAGACCAGGGGGGCCGCGATCACCTTTCTGACCCTAAAACGAAACACATACAAACAGATAAATAAATTATGGAAGAATAAAAGAGATAGTTCACCCAAAAATGAAAATTCTGCAATCATTGCTTTGTTCTGATGAACACAAAGGAAGATATTTTGAGGAATGTTTGTAACCAAACCGATCATGAGCTCCATTCACTTCCATAGTAGGACAAAAGAATACTATGGAAGTAAATGGGGCTTATGAACGGTTTGTTTACAAACATTCTTTGAAATATCTTTCTTCGTGTACATTATAACAAAGAAATTTAAACAGGTTTGTAACAACATGAGAGTGAGTAAATGAAGACAGAATTTTCATTTTTGGGTGAACTATCCCTTTAAGAGAAACTCCATTTAAAAGCAGCTAGACATACTGTATACAATCAATATACCCATTCTCCATTTATTCCAGTAATTCCTTGAAACCCAACATCTCCACGCTCACCCTGTAAAAAAAACAAATCACAAAATCTTATTGTCTTGCAAACCTTCTGCTTCATCTAAATCTTATTCTTTCTTGCCTTTTTTAGATTAAATGCCTGCATTGGCTGGTTAAACATCTGGTCAATGAGCTGTGTGCATTTGTCAGGTGAAGTAAAATGATTAATTGAGTTCTTACCGGTTGACCGACCTCGCCCCGCAGCCCATCCTTACCATCTTTACCCTGAAAAAAAAAAACACAAAACCATAGCACTACAAATTAGACCACACTGGTTATATTTTCCTACACTCTCAGAAAAAAAAAATACAAGAAGGTACAAAAGTTGTCATGGTCCTAAAACGTGCATATTGGTATCTCAAAGGTACCTAGAGGAACATACTAGTATCAAAATGGTACATATTAGCAACTTTTTAAAAGGTACCGTCCCAGTGATAACTTTTGTACCTTTGATCTGAAAGTGAGGGAAATATACATGCGTTATGGATGTGACAAAAAAGGACACAATTTTGGGGAGACAACATACTGTACCTTGTAGCACAAACCAGAAGCAATAATAACCAACAAATGGAAAAGGGATGGCTCTTGAAAGAAAATGTTATAATTATTTTATTTTAATTGTTCTGTGCGCACTTTTGAGGAAGAAAAAACATTGTAGATGTCTCTGTTAGGGATGTGACAATTTTGAAATTTGTGATAATGTGAACTCGCGCTGCGTCACTGCGGTGCCACTTTGGGGACACCTTCATGGGTAAGTGCGTCTAAATGTGTATATCAAATTCAACCAATTTTTGCATAGTTGTGTTTGACACATGAAAAAGTCTCGGGTTATGCCTCACCGGATTAATGACAAAGACAGGGTGACGCAGGAGCCAGGAAGTATATCGGTATCTGAAATATTGCGTTACAGGGACGCAGGAAGTATGGCAAGGGAGACGCAGCGTGTTACAAATGTAACCCGAGACGTTTTCATGTGTTAAACACAACTATGCAAAAAAGCATTTTGGTATGAATCAACATTCGCATACAGAAGATATAAGCATTTAAAGCGACAGTTTAGCACGTGTGCTTAAAAGGCTAGAAATGTTATGATATTATCCTACACTACAGAGGGAATAATATGGATTTTGTTTCCAGAAAACTTCTTGCAAAAAATTGATTCAAGCACTTTCAATGACCTGTATCTATGCATGTATATTTTCAAAAACTTCTCAGGGTCTTGAATCCCCCCCAAATTCACAAACTTTTAAGAACCCTTGGGAACTTTGTATATTTGTATATTATTCACACTGAACTGATTGAATTTCAGCATTTACAAGGAAAAGCTGGATATCTACATTTGTGTGTCATTCAAAGAAACAAATAATCTTTAAATATAAAAGGAAGGGATAATCAGATTCATATTTTTGACTCAAAAAAGCATTATATTACCAGAAATAAGCCTTAATTCTCTGTTTAAATCTTACTGTGCATGTTTTAATGCCAGAAAAAGTGGATTTGGTGTAAAGTGGATTTGTTTAACCTAATGTTATTTACCGGATTCCCGGGCTCCCCTCTTTGCCCCTTCATTCCCTTAGGACCAGGAAGGCCCTGACGACCCTGTGGAGCACAGCAAAAATATTTTGTACATTTGTGCAACAATCATTAAGCACATGATAACGTAAAGTTTACATGTGTATTTGTATACTTACAGATAATCCAGGGCAGCCAACGTCTCCAGGATCTCCCTGGTCACCCTGTAACCCAAAAAGATTTCTTAAAATAAGATTCGTTCAGAACAGACAAAACAACATACAAACAATATAGGTATAGGTTACCTTAGGCTCTTTTGGTCCTCTTACAAATAACTTTACACCTTTATCTCCTGGTATACCAGGCAGACCCATGTTCCCCTGCAGAAGAGCCACAGCACACAAAGAAATCAAAACATCATCTTTTAGAGATACCAGCATCTAGTTTGCTCTGAGCATTTACAGACAGTAATAGACATATGTGTTTTACAACAGTTCAAGCTATGAAGTGCAGGTGTTCAATGGTAAAACTGACCTTCTGGCCACTGGGCCCAGGTATTCCCATGCTTCGACCCTCAGTACCCTATACATGACACAATTCTGTTTAATAAACACAAATACGCTCATAACGGTCGTGTTGGCTTTAGAACTCTGGACTAACCTTGACTCCTTGTGGCCCGGGAACTCCAGGTAATCCCTAAAGATATTTGCAAGTGTGTTAAATAAATGTAACAGAACGGTGAAATAAATATAAAAGTAAAGTGAGCATGTTATAAAAACAAAAGACTGAATAACTTACATATGCGCCTTTTGGGCCTTCTGGTCCAATTGGTCCTGGTAACCCCGGTGATCCGCGCGGACCCTGCAGACCCATAACCAATTAGATAACTCAAAACTAGGGGTACAGTGTTTCTTAATGTGAATCTTATAATGAATTATCTTACTTTCTCTCCATCCTTGCCTGGACGTCCAGGACGTCCATTCACTTGCTTAGGAAGTGGAAAGTAATAGGTATGTCCCTAATAATTACAATATTGTTTGGTGAATGACATATTATTTCTCATTGACTTCTGTTCCATCTGTCATATTATTTAATTAAAAAAAATCTTCTAATGTAGGCCTATATTGTACATTAACTAGGGATGCACCAATATATCAGTTTATGATAGGATTTCAGGTCATAATAATTTGAAACAAGGATTAAAAACTAAAAACTATCTGTAACGTTCTAAGGAATTGAATATTGGTATAGTTACAGACATTTTGTATCAATGCATCCCTAATATAAATATACAACTTTACTGTATTTATTTAATGTTGCTATAAGGCTTTATAAAACTTTTAAGATTTAAATTAAACCCACCTCAGGTCCTTGCATCCCAGGAATTCCCTAAAACAAAAGTTTAAATTGGGTTTAAAGTATAAAACATTTGGCAAAATGACCCATATTGAAATTAGTATCTTATTTTTTTAATAATTCATGTTTTCTGTTGGTACAGTTTAGCCGTGGAAACTTTTGACTTTTTATCTCTTTAAACAAAAATTTGGTTTACTGTTGCCTTGATGAAACAAAGCTGATCGTAGATATAGACAAAAAAAATGTTTGTGTAACAATCTCTTCAATTGAGCCCTTAAATTAAATTAAATTCTAGTGTCTAGACTTTTATTTTGAAATTGTATTTATTTAGTAGAAAATTTGTTTTTTTTACTTTTCTGAACATTTCATTATTATTATTATTTACATATCATAAATAGCCTAGTATTCATTTAGTACATATGTGTTATCCAGTACTCACCCGCTGCCCAGGAGCCCCCATTAATCCTCCATACCCTGGGACACCAGGATCACCCTAAAAAAGTCACTAGTAAGTTACAGATGATAAACTTATCTTACTGTACTGTTACAAATCTGTGCAGGTCACAAATGAGACGGTCATTGAGTCAGAAGTTGGCCAAAATTAAAAAAAAAAACTGGTCTAGCATGTATGGGGATGTATACTGATTCATAAATAGTAAAGAAAGGTAATAATGGCTTGAAATTATTTATTTTAGTGTTGATAAATAACAAATTATTCACAAATAAAAATAAGAATTGGGTTTTGTACTTTGCTTGCATTACCTTTGTGCCATTGCATCCAGGGTAACCAGAACGACCCCTAGGCCCCTGTCTCCCAGGATGACCCTAAAATCAAATAAAAAACACAATATGTACAATTTACTGGGTTATATTATTCATATATATTATTCATATCTCTGTAAACGGGTTTTCGTATTAGAAGCTTATTCTGCTTTACAAAACTGTAACCTTAAACCAACTCTCAAAAGTATTGATTTTATATCCTAAGATCCTATTTGCAAACACTAAAAGCAGCATTTTTCTTTTTTTAAAACCTTTTTGTCTTATAATAATGGCCAGATAAATGTGGCAAATTTTCCTATAGCCTATGCATGTTTAAAAAGAAAGTAATTCAGAATTATGTGACCTTGGTTAACAGATATAATCATTCATTTGTATCAATAATTTAGACTTACAGGAAGTCCTGGTGGACCAAAGTATCCTGCGATCCCTGGAGTTCCCTAATAGTGAGAACAAAATGAAGAGAAAGACCTTAGATACATTTCGGTTATTCTGCAAAAGCCCCAGGGAATACATTAACAGATACACTCCTTACCCTAGAGCCTTTAGGTCCGGTGTAACCTGGAAATCCCATACTTCCCTGTGTGATTAATATATATGTTTATAATATTAAACAATGTCATACATTATACAGTATACATTATAATCACTTAAAGGTGTAATGTGGGTTTTCAGCGGCATCTAGTGGCAAGATTACGATTTGCAACCACCTCAATACCTCATACACCTCAATGTATGAAGATAAAAACCAGTGGCAGCTCGAGACTGCTCATCCGAGGGGCGCAAATTCAAAATAAGTGTTCGGAGTGTCAAAACCATTTTTGATACAGATCAGAACACATATTTTGAAATAAGGAACTACATACATGTTGTGACAAAGTTCTGTGAAGAGATTCTCCTAAAAGTGCCACATTGCATCTTTAATAAATGGAAAAAATTATTAGTTTTTTTGTAAAGTAAAACACACTTTTGGACCGGATTCCCCAGGAGGGCCTTCATTTCCTTGATGTCCTTGGATTCCTAGTACACCATCTAGTCCAGGAAACCCAGGCTCACCCTAAGAAGAAAGATAAAGAAGTCATGGCCTTGTTTTAGCAGGTGTCAATTAAAAAACTGCTAACACAAGCACAACAATAAAAGATATCGTTACATTGTTGTTTTTGTTCAACCGAACTGCCTTGACTTAAATAATTTGCTTGAATTACATATTTAATTTATAAGTAAATATTTTTAAATAATTTTATTTGAAACACATTTGCATGTTTATTTTCAAAACATTTATTTTTCATTTGTTTTACAGTTTTTCCCAGTAGCATTTTACATAATAATTAACTGTTATAGTCCTTCATCTGGTATTTGCTTTTAGAAAATGTATCTGTTCATTTGAGAGTTCTTACTTTTCTGATATACTGTAGTGTTGTGTAATGGTCACATGACATGCAGATTAAACAAATATAGCCTGATCAGGGAAACCCTGATCTAGATTATGCTAGCTAGGTATCTATTTCATGTGTAAGGTCAATTAACTCATCATTACTTTAAGGACCAGTTTAATTTAGGTCTTGCCTAAATATATTAATACACCTGACATTAATTGATGAGCTATAGTACACTACAAAAAAAGGTACAAGAAGGTACATAAATTGTCACTAGGGCCTTTTCAAAAAGTACACTTTTGTTCCTAAAAGGTGCACATTGGTACCTCAAAGTTACAGTGGTACATATTAGGACCTTTTAAAAGAAATGACATTCATTATTATTCCACAATGATTGCAGAAGTCTACATGGATACAGATGTTACAATAAAAAGTATGTTAGAACCGAATGACCTCAACAAACCCAACTGACTGAACTTAGATGGAATTTTTAGACTTGATATCAGATTTTCAAGATTACAACCCAACAACAGCAGAGACCAAAAAGAGAAAGGTCAGCCAAATATCTTTACAGGCCTTATCTAATCGCATGTATGACTGTCTTTGTCTGCATTGCAGTGAACATACCATGAAAGGTATGCCAAACATATATGTATAGAGAAAACTGGAACACAGACTCTTACACACACAGGGACTGACAAACAGAGGAGCAGATGCGTGACTATTGTTGATAAATGTTCTGTAACATTGAGCATCAAGAGTGTAGCAGTTAATCTGATATGGACACCTGGGTGGCCAATTCATTCAAATCGGTTGGGTTAAGTAGACATAATCACAAGGCCACCCAACACCATAAAAAAGCCAAGGACCCAATATTTCAGTTGCCGTGACAACCACCTCATCATTTCTGGTGTTCTGACTGTTAAATAATAGCTCAGAAGACTCAGACTTGTCCTTTTTAACCAGATCATCGCCTTTATCTCTGTTTAAAATTTCTTTATAGCAGAAATGCATTAATAGCATTGTTGACATACAGTGTGGATAAAAAGTCATAAGATAATTTGGCTTTGGGAATATTATAGAAGAAAATGCTTGATTTCCTAAATTGCACTCAAGTTGAGATCACTTCTTAAATGCTACCAGATGGGGGCAGCACTTACATATTACAAGTGTACTGTTCTGTCATGTGTTTATGTGTATTTACATTTTTGAATAACAGTAAACTCATGGAATAAGAAATAATGGGAAAAACAAGATGTATGAAAAATATTTTAGAATTTAGCATTTTTAAGATACATTTGAGTAGACTTTTATCAAGCAGTGTGTGCGTGTACGTTTGTGTTTTATGTATTGTGTGCGTGTATTGTGATATTGTTACCGCATCGCCTTTGATTCCATGACAGTCACACTGGGATTTTCCACTGCAAACACAATCCTGTAAGAAAAACAACAAAATACTTGAATGAATGAAATAAGGTAAACAAAAATACATACAGTCTGAACTTGACATCATGGCACGCATATTTGGACAGTTATATATATATATATATATATATATATATATATATATATATATATATATATATATATATATATATATGCAAATTTTAACATATCATCATATAATCCTTGTTAATACACAATGTTGCTAGTGGATCACTGACGAAAGTAAAAATAAGCTAAAAACCTTTTAAAAAATTCTGGTAAATATGTAGGAAATAATTGACGACGGGCCTTTGAATTATTCGAAAATAATGCACACATTTCGCGTCGTGCCGTACACCGCGGGTGTGAATTTTTTTTTTTTTTTCAAATAATTTAAAGAGCCAGAGTCAATTATTTGGCTTATACCACGGTTACCACAAACACCGCTGGTGGATAAAACATTTGACAGGTTAGGTGTGCTTTTATAGAAAAATAATCAACACCCATATGAAACGTTTCTCATCCAAACAGAATAAAACATTCAACACTTCCGTGGTATAAGCTAAGTATGATATTTATTTATTTATTTATTAGTTAGTTTGTTTGTTTGGTGTTCCATGGATGAACATTTATCGTAAAGCTTTGTAGCACCTGTCATGACTCGCTCGACTCGCTGCGTCAACTAGTCCGCCATATTGGATCTGGACTGCCCGGGAAGCTGCGTTTTTGGTTTATTTGATTTCTTTATAAAAATCGCTATTACGTTTACATTTCACACCCGATTTACGATATACGTGAAGTACAAACACATTTGTGTCCAGGTAAATACTTGTACTCTCGACACACAGACAATGAAAGTGCATTGCCATAAAAATTGTTGAAAAATAAGGCTTGTCAAGCAGTGATTTGTCCTATTTCTCTTGGTTTATCACAATCGTGGAAACGTCCCTAATCTAAGGATATCCATTGTTTGTGCAGGGCAGCGCCCAAAAGCTCAGTCAGAGAACTTGTTGCGCTACCTTGCGTAGTGTTGGAGCTCGGGCAGCGCTGCGCAGTCATGACATCATAGTATCGCGAGAGCGAGTCGTGAGCGCAGTTCTCTCTATGCTTTCATATTGCTCCCACAGTACGTTGATGTCATCTTACGCAAATCCATATGCGCAGCATTAAGTTGACCACTAAAGCTAATTTTTAAAAACTACAATATTATTGTTGGTAGTAAAGAAATCGAAAGTTAATATGCATAATATACAGAAACTGTCCCGCGTCCCGTGGACGCAGATAAAATGACTGTGAGAAGAAAGGCCGTAAAGGCTAGAAAGTGTACTTTTTTTACATTTTTTATGCATTTGGTAATACATTTATAGTGCATGCAGGCTATACATTTTATCAGTACAGTTTGTTTTTCCTATATCAAATCTTTGCAATTTTAACAAAATGCTCTACCATTTGAACTACAGGTACACCCTTACATCTATGCTGTCTTCAAAATCCATCAGATGAAGGTATCTCAGGGGACAGGAAGTAAACATTGGATTAAAATGTGCCTTGATACATTTCTACCTTGAAATGCATCCTCTGAAAGCAGTTTTATGGTGCAAACATGGTGAGCATGCTTTTTATGCACTTCCATCAAACCCACCTTGATCCATTGTGAATCAATTGTGAACGCTCAACTTTCTGTAGGTCTGATCATAACCAGCAAAACTAATATAGTGCATTCTTTACAGACAAACGTGCACACATTATAGAATAAAACTACTGTGGGGTGAAAGATTTTGATCAAATACACTGATTATCTGATCATTAAGATTTCTTCTAAATCTCTGTCGATTGGTTAAAGGCACAAGATGTGCCCAAGCAGGGATCAACAATTTGCATTGAACGAAGCTGCCAAAGTTTTACTGACTCTGTGCTAACATGCATGATTACAGATTGTTACACCATAATAAAAAAATAAGACAAAGGCAAAGGTTGATGTCATCATATTTAAGATGATTGATTCCATTGTCTCCAGGTTCAGGTGTTTCGTGGTCAGACGTTGTGGGTAAATGTAGGAGCTTTGCGCAATTATTCTGCTTTATTCCTCACCCAAAATCATGACGTCACATCTGCAGAACATGCAGAGCATTTTTTTTTTTAAAAGGAAAACTATTTGGATGCCTTTGCCAGTGTTACACTAAGTGATAAAGGAAAATTTCAGTAAAATATCAGTAAACTTCAGTAAAGATTCAGTAAAATATCACCTTGCAAAAAACATAGTGGTACCAATTAATACGGTTCCAAAGAAAGTTTAATAACACAATCTGATCATCATGCAAGTATTTTTATCATGTTGCCAGACCTACAAGAAATGCAAGGCAGAAGTTACTTCCTCTCAAACATAGCTTATCAAGTCATCTGGGGAAGTAATCCATCAGTTCTCATATCAGAAAAAGGGACAATATATCGCAATGTCAACCCCCCCCCCAAATATTTAGCATCCCTTTTCCACAGTGGAATGCACTGATTTGATCTATTCTCTCTCCGTGCTGAAGTTCCAGTTCTCTGTGTAATGGAACGAGCGTTTTTGTTTAGTTTTAAGCAGATTTTAGTCAAATCTTAATAATAAACTATTTTTGTACGTATCTGATTCCCTGAGTGACTCAAACCTGTGGCCGCCTTTGTGGTGTCTTATTCTAATTTAATCTTTAGGTACATTTCCCAAAGTGGCGTAGGATGTAAAGTGAGAATACCCACCCTCGCCACAATAAGACTAAACAAGTCTCCTGAGGATTTTAGTTCAGTAAGTTCGTATCACTGAGGAACCCAAAATCAGGCTGGCATTGTGGGGGTAGGGGGTCAATTGTAATGAATAGAGAGTCTGTACAGTACAGACAGACACAGTGTGATCAGATTAGCAGTGACAGACAATCTGTACACGAGTTGTTTGGGTTTAACCCCGTATGCCACAATAACAAAAGAGGGAGATATACTGTACACATGCTACCATATTGATGCTCTCACGTGTCTAGATGGAAAATGCGATGAACTCGTAGTGGGGTTATAACCCCCATGTTTATCAATTTGAAATTGATTGTCTTTGCACATATACTTAGATGTGATTTATATGCATTGTGTGTGCGTGGATGCGAATAGATGCATGCAAATTTTTGTATGAACTTTGGTAAGTGAGGTTGTGTGTGTGCATGTTCATCTTATCAGCTGAGACAAATCTGTACAGTTAGTGTGCTGTGGAATCAAGTCCTGAACCAGATGCCATAGCACAGATGCAAGATAACCAGAATCAGATAAAGACCTGCACTTGCCTGCAGTAAAAGAATCTTGAGGGTGCATTAATTGTTTGTTTATCTTTCATACACGTTCAGACACTTAAAAAAAATATACAAAATTTTACTGGTATCATACACTGTAAAAAAGATATAGTTATAAGAATATTAGTTAACTAAAAAGTATAAAAAAAAAAGATTTTGTGTCAACTAATATTTAAGTTGAATTCAATTAAAATTTTAAGGCAACCAGGTAACTTACTTTTTAAGTTGAACCAATTTTTTTACAGTCTATGTCGGGTCCCCCAAAAAACCAGGAACCCTGGTCTATGTGATATTAGTTACTGTAATACTGGATGTGGTAACCAAGAGTAAGTAATGAGTGTTTGGCTTGTCATAATCGTTGCCACACTCTTAAAGGGACACTCCACTTTTTTAAAAAATATACTAATTTTCCAGCTCCCCTAGAGTTACACATTTTGATTTTTTTACTGATTTGGAATCCATTCAGTTATTTTTACGGAGCCCAAAAATAGTCCCCCTGTCACTGAAAGTTACTAAGGGGACTATTTTCAGCTGCTGCGTAATATCATTGCGCCTCCTGCAGCCATGTTACAGCAGCAAAGTCCTTGATTATTACGCCGGAATGAGAGAATAGTTCCTATCCATATTGGCCTAGAAAATCGCAACTTTTAATTTTCTGTCGGTCTTAGTACACGATTTAACTACAGAAGAGTCAAGTTTTAAATGGGAAAAAATATCGAAACTCTTTGGTTGTTTTTGAGAGCGATGCTAATGTTCTAATCAGATTCAATGGATTATGCTAAGCTATGCTAAAAGTGGTACCGCCAGACCGGGAAATCCTGGATTCCAAAACAGTAAAAATCAAATGTTTAACTCTAGAGGAGCTGGAAAATTAGCATATTTTCAAAAAAAGTGGAGTGTCCCTTTAAAAAAGATTTTTAAAGGGTACCTTGACAATGAACACTTGTATTGTCTACTTTTGTTAGCTTTATAAAGATGTATTGATAGAAACATATTACATTTTTTTCATTACTGCCCAAAGTGCATTCTGGGTCGTCATGTCATGGTTTTGCTAAATATTACTACAGTTTACTAAAGTAAATATTATAGTATCTACTATTGTTTTTATAAAAATACACACAGATGCAAGTATATATTTAAGAAATATTTACATGTGTATATACATTCTTATATTTATATATAATTTATATTTTATTTAATTATAAATAATATTTAAATAGATTTTTTTTCTTAAAATTATATTGGCATAAAAATGTAATAAAATTATACACGGATATATCGGATGGAAACAAAACTTTTAATTCTGCAAACAATTGGTTGTGATGAATTGTTTTGCAGCACCAATTTGTTTTTAATTTCACATTCATATAACCAATCCCAGTGTGCCATACATGTGTTTATAGTCAAGGTACCCTTTAATAGGTTTTTTTACTTTTATCCAAGTCCAATTATGTTTATTTTTATTTCTAGCAAATGCATTTACACTTTAAAATTTATAAAAGTTGTTTTTATCTGTGAAGATGAACTTGTTGGACAAACTGTATAAGTGTCATAAACTTTTGTTAAACACAGAGCTTATTTATTGTGATAATCTGAAAGTCTATGAGAAAATGAATAGGCTTTTTAGCGAGGGAACCAGTGTCTCGCTAACTTCCGGGGTTTGGCCTACAAAAATATGTTATCCCTGCGGCACTCATTTATTACTCACATCATAAATTTGGCAGTCATTCAAACTACCACATGATACTGTAAAAGTCACTGTACTGTAGGTATAATAATTCATGTACTTCAATGAGAATTAAAAACATGTTAATCGTACTCTCAGCAAAAGCATGCTTAAAAGAAAGAACTATTAAGAATATAAATCAATGTTCAGTTTCAACATAAATTTGCCCCTCCTAGAATTTGTAATTATAAACTCTGCTTATGCTGTAGCTAAGATATCTCATGACGATACAAACTTATACACACAGGCCCACATGTAATGAAATATGCAGCTCCTGAAAGATTAGAAGATTGAGAACGACCCTGAGTCCAAATGCACAAATGCTGTGGGCTTCACAATGCTTCAAAGACCCTGCAGTATGTCGCAGATGCACACCGCCTCTATGCAGGTGAACTCAGGTGAAGTCAAATTCTGCCAGGTAAACACAGACATACTCAAAACATGTCTCATGTTAGATATTGATTCATCAATCATTCAGAAAATCGCTTTTTGTCTCAAAACCAAAACAAAAGTCCCACAATAATGACTTCATGTAAATGTGGGGTGTGTAGATGAGTTGTGCTTAAAAAAGAAAGAAAGAATGTAATGAAATGAAATGTGAGCGTGACAAAGCCCTATTTTGCAATAGTTGAGTCGAGCCCAAATAAGAGCAATGTAGCGATGAAAAGAAAATATTCATAAGAAGCTCAGCCCACAAAACAGGCCCTGACAAACACATTTGTGAACATGAACTCAGATGCATCTTTAGTTGTATATTCTTTAACACCTATCCATTACCTGTCTAAAATGATCAAGCTGGTTGAAGCCAAATGTCTTTTAACAACAATGTAAAATTCATGGTGAGACTGTCAGTAAAACTGTGTGTCTACATGCCAACAAAAGGCAAAGTCTGATGGTGTCTGACAGTCAGACAAAAACAATTACACAGAATGTAACACAATTAAGATCTGTCAGACTACAGAGTATTTGCTAAGGTGTTTTCGGTTACTATGGTGTTCTAGACGGTTGCTCAGTAATTATTTGCTGCCTCTGTGCCATTTTTTTTTCTTTCTTTATGCCATTCCAGCATATGTGGCTATAATCATGGCAAGAACTGGTTAATTCATTCACAAGTTTATTCAGACAAGTTAATCCTCCAGACACAGGTTGTGGGAGGAACAATTTGGCATCTCCAATTTGCCTAACATGAATGTTTTTGGCCTGTGGGAAGAAACTGGAGTACCCGGAGTAAACCCAAGCTGACACAGAGAGAACATGCAAACTCCTCACAGAAAGACCACCTGACCTAGCCGGGGCTCGAACTGGGGACCTTTTTACTATGAGGGTACCCACTGACCCACTGTGCCATTTAACTCTATTAGTACTATAGCTGCTTTTCCTCCGCCATGCCAAACCGTTCTCATTGTGTAACCCGTGCTGATCCGACCGAGCCACCACAGATATGGTTTCATGTTCCAGTGTGGGGCTGATAATAGAGTGCCGCAGGGATGACATTTTTTGTATGCTAACCTGGAAGTTAACAGGATTCTGATTCCATCGCAAATTCTCATAGACTTTTGGATTATCGCAAAAAATAAGCTGTTTATAACCTGTTGGACAAAACGTGCAAGCGTTTAACCCATGGACCAGCTCTGATAAAACAATTTATGTAAATGATTTAAGAAGTCTCTAAAAGAAGACAGACTACTAAAACTTACCAATTATACATAAACTTAATTTTAAAATTGTTATAATATTATATATATTTAAAACATATTATTGGATTTACCTGACCGCTTTAACCAGTAGATGTTGCCAGTGTGCAGTGTTTTGTCAGATTGCGCATGTTAAGTTTTAATTTTGAGAAAGTTTCTTATTACTATGAAATACTTAAAGGCGGAGTCCACGATGTTTGAAAAACGGTTTGGAAAAGGAGACGGGCCGACTACCAAAACACACTTATAGCCAATCAAATCAAATCAAATGCCGGGTTGCGTATGTGTGGGGCGGGTCTATCAACGGAATGTCCAGATTCTATTGGGGTAGGGGCGTGTTTGTTTAGGCGATTTCAAATATCAACACTGGCTTTCAAACATCGTGGACTCCGCCTTTAAGTCATTATTATGACATTGGGGATCTTGGGCGTAAAAAGGTCAGTGACCATTGGTCTAGTGTGACCACCCCTTTAGACAACCACGCTGTGCCATGCCGAACCAGGCTCAAGTGGAAACATAACTGTAAATTTGTTCCTGACCGTTCTCCACTTTTTAAAAAAATATGCAAATTTTCCAGCTCCCCTAGAGTTAAACATTTGATTTTTACTGTTTTGGAATCCTTTCAGCTGATCTCCGGGTCTGGCGCTACCACTTTTAGCATAGCTTAGCACAATCAATTGAATCTGATTAGACCATTAGCATCGCGCTAAAAAATAACCAAAGAGTTTTGATAATTTCCTATATAAAACTCGACTCTTCTGTAGTTACATCGTGTACTAAGACCGACAGAAAATTTTAAGTTGCGATTTTCTAGGCAGATATACTTCTATGTATATACTTAGATATATTTCTAGGCTAGAAACTATACTCTCATTCTGAGGTAATAATCAAAGACTTTGCAACATGACTGCAGGAGGCGCAATGATAATACGCAGCAGCCGAAAATAGTCCCCTAACTTACTCACATAAATTTCAATGGCAGGGGACTATTTTAAGGCAGTGCGTAATATCACTACACCTGCTGCAGCCATGTTACATCAGCAAAGTCCTTGATTATTACACCAGAATGAGAGTATAGTTCCTAACCATATCTGCCTAGAAAATCCCAACTTTTAATTTTTTGTCGGTCTTAGTACACGATGTAACTACAGAAGAGTCAAGCTTTAAAGCGTGGCATGTTTATTTTTTAGCCCCCTAGACAAAATGTTAAAACCACTCTCATTTGTAAATTGATTTGGATTAAATCATCTGCTAAATGTAAATGAGCTCTATGCACGCTTAACTTCCATGCCTGACACAATACTGCTATTCAGTTTTCAGTATTGGAGATTTAAGGCGGAGGAAAACTGAGTTTTATGCCCGAAGTTACAATTGATGTGTAAAGAATTGTCTGGATGTGCAGTACAGCGTCACAGAGCAAACTTAAGAAAGGTTTTTAGGTTTTATGTCGTCTTATCTCTACAATCATTAAGGTGTGTTCAGCTAGCCTGAACTAGCAGAGTTTACATTGTGCTGTTTTTTCTCGATTCGTCCCGCATGCTTATCACTTTAGTAGAAATGTTTGCCATTTAATGTGTTTGTAATGTTGTCTAAAATGAAAACAATATTGTCTATACTGAGATTTTAGAAAAAATCGTCCACTCTGGAATTTTGAAAATATTCCAAGTTGGAAATTTAAGGAATTATTGCAATATTTTATATAAAAAATTTTTTAGTATTTTTTACAAACTGCACATGCAAACATTAGCTTTCTCGACATCTGAATTGTCTTCATCCGTGTGCTACAATTCCCATATATTCCTGCGTAATTTCCATGGAAAGTTTCCAAAATTTCCAGAATATTCCAACCGTTAAAGTGGCAGGTAAAAAAAAGGCCACAAATAAGATCTCAGTGAGAGCTCATTACTACACTTTGAGAAAAGCAGACATGCCACTTGACAGCAACAATGTGTTTGCTATACTTGTAGACATATTTTATATAAGTTTTAACAATGCCTCACCCTAATAGCTATTTCAGAGAACACTTGCATACCCAGCAAGCAATTTTGCCTTTAAAAGACGTTAAAGAGCACCAATTATCCGACTCAAGATTTTAAATTTTACACACCTTGTGTAGGTGTGTATTAGTACATGTTAACGATATGCAAAAGTTACAAACCCCAAAGTAAGCGATGACGCGAGTTATCATTTCCAAAAGAAATCTCTTTTCTTGGACTACAACAAACACACGGATTGTAGGCAACAGTTTACTTCCTGGGATTGGTGATGTAGTAAAGACCGACATTATCATAATTCCTCCCGCTTCGGACTCTGTAAGTTAACTCCTGTTATTACACAGCTCTCTGGAATGCTTGATTCTGATTGGTCAGTTGAGACATTTGCAGGTTCGTTCTTTTCTAATAATAACCGCTCCAAAGTAATAACGCATAGCCGGTACTACTTGTACGATTTAAATCGCTCCGCGCCAATAAAGATTACTGTTTGGCGCCATCTTGTGACAAACACTGGACAACCACGACATTTTGACATTAATTTTAACATGTACGGAAAAAACAAAACATTTAAACAGTGGATAGAAGAACGAACAACGACAAGACACAGAGAGCTTACGGAGACTGAACTTGACAAAATAGAGCATGACAGCTACGAAGCCAACACACAAAAAAATACAGAATGGGCATTAAAACTTCTCAAAGACTGGCTAAAGAGAAAAAAATGGAGACAGACAAGTATGAAGCAGAGGATCTTAATAAGGTATTACGATCATTTTATGCATCTGTGCAAAGTTTCGCTGAAGGATAAAAATGTTAATTTAAAACAAATATGCCAATAAAATAGTAGCCGTGTAATAAGCGGGATAATGTAGAGGCAGCCGGTAGTTATCGGGAAATAAGCCCCTTCATTATCGGGTCCTGATCACACTGTCGGGGCTTATTTCCCGATAACTACCGGCTGCCTCTACATTATCCCTTACTTAGCATTACAATGTGAATCTTTCAAACATGGTAAGGAGCGTCACATTTCCGGCTGATGTCAGAGGTATTCAAGCCAATTACAACGTACAGATTAGCTGGCCAATCAGGGACACAGCGCTTTTCAAATCGATGAGTTTTGTACATGAATCAGTGAGTTTCAGGAAGAGTACGGAAAAATGTACGGTATGTGGAAAATAATGTTTTCTAACCATAAACCACGCAAACACATTGTATTATACCAGATACACAAAATAACGTTGTGTTTTTAGCAACGAAACAGGTGCCATTTAAAAAAATAGCAATCCAAACACAGCCTAGACATCTAGGCTAAAAACAAGGCAAAATTTGGGCTGTCAGTGAAAATTTTATAATGTCTAAATAAATGAAATATAAAAAATGAATAAATTAAACCAGACAGCTTGTAATCACTGTTGGCTTACGTAATGGATTTTCATACGTCGCAAGTTATTTTTGCAAAAACGTCAAGTTTATTTTGGCTAGAAGAAGTGGGTTACTCATAGCCGGACTATATCGGGTCTAGTTAACCTAGATGTAGGTGAAATGACAGCTATTTCTTGCTGGGTATACTCCCTGACATTCCCATCTTCCCAACATCCATGTGTTAGCTTTGACTTCCTGCAGGTTGAAATGGCTGAGCTCGCTCTGTGGCCTTTTGATTGGTCAAACATGCAGAAAGATAAACGCGTCGGGGTCCATGCTGTCTAAGTAAATCCTACCGGCTTTTGTGTGAATAGAGAGATTCTGAATCAACAAGCTGGTTGAACAATGAGCTGAATCCAGGAACTAAAAAAACACAGGTTAGAGCGGGATATGGGATTAGGGTTTAGCAGAGGAGAAGAGACAAGTGGAGGCGAGATGAGAAGAGAAGAGAGAAGCTTCTTGCGTTTGCTCTCTGATCTTTATTCGCTTCTTCATGATATCTTCACCCTTAGGGAAATGTTTTTGGTTATTTCCTTCTTCATAACATTCCTGGCATTTTTCTCATTTTATTTCCTGAATTTCCATGTCAGCACAGAAAACATATGAGAGAGCTTCTGCCGGCAGCTTGTTGTTGCTTGAAACATAAACACATTGTCATGTTTTGACTAACTCTCCTGACAATGTAATATCGTGGTCTAAACCTCAAGCAACACTAAAACCGCATATAACGGACAGATTTAAAGCTCTTACTTTTACAAAATGAACAAGCCAGAAATTAAGCTTTGTTTTTGCACAGGCCAACTAAAGGGTTAATTGTGCCACATGGTGATCAACAGTAAAATGACAAATTTTACCTCTTTGCAAAAGGAAAAAATTACCAACAATCAAGAATGCATGATTACATGGTGTTACGGCTTTGCAATCAAAAAAATGACGTTATAATGAAGTCAATATTGAAAAAACTGCCACGAACCGTAAATGAGGAAGAAAAAAGTAAAATCTGATGCTGCACAAAACTAAAAATGCATCAAAGCCAATGTTGTTACTAATCTTTGACATGCCAAAGACTGTGAAAATGGTTTAAAAAAAATCCAGTCCACAATAACTTTTTAGATTGAAAATCAGTCATTTTGTGAGTTTTTCCTGTAAATCAGTGACATCACTTATGAACTTGGCAATTAAAATCATGGAATTTTTGTAAACATTTGGTAGTTTTGATCAGTACTGAGCTTGATTAGCATATTTATGCAAAATAATGTGATTTTTTTATCTTTTTATCCGCAAACAATACGAAAGGGTAGTAAATTAGCAACATTTTAAAACATTTTCTCAAAATATGTGTAAATATAAGATTTGTCACCAAAAATCATTTCATTTGCTGAAACACAGAGAAAGTTGTGGCCAAATTAAGACAAAAAAACCCCATAGTGGATGAAAACAACCCCATAGTGTTAAATTAATTAATAAATCCCTTAAAACATCCCTATATTCTTCAGATATTCCACAACAATGTCCTGATTATCTTTAACCCCAACTCATGTTGTTCCCAAAACACTATCAAGGTTCCATTTTCTTCTTGTCTGACTTATCTTTTGGTTTAAAGGGACACTCCACTTTTTTTTAAAAATATGCTTATTTTACACCTTCCCTATAGAGTTAAATATTAGATTTTGACAGTTTTTGAATCCATTCAGGTGATCTTCAGGTCTGGCGGTACCACTTTTAACATAGCTTAGCAAAATCCATAAAATCTGATTAGGCCATTAGCATCTCAAAAATGACCAAAGACTTTCAATATTTTTCCTATTTAAAGGACAAGTTCGGTATTTTAGACTTAAAGCCCTGTTTTCAGATTGTTTATGGTGAAATAGAATGGTTTTGACTGAAATTTCAACATTTGCGGCTGCCCTGAGAATTTTCCCGTGTTTGTGTTTCATCTCAGACCTCTACAATGGGTTTAATGGTGCACTGGAACAATCCTTCCTAAAATGCATTAAACTTTCGTTTACAAAGACGTGAAACTCACCGAGGGGTCAGGGGTGTTCACTGATATGCTCACACAAAAATCGCTGCAAAAGATGCTTTCCAACAGCTGTTTTAGCATTCGTTGTTAACTTCTGGACCTATTTTTCCTAACGCCTCACACCCGTACATTCTTCCGCTTAGAGCTTGAATAATACACACTCCAGCCCAGGTGGTGGCGCTAATCCGCCATTGCCAATAGCAAGAATAGAAACAAAGTTCCCGGCGCGGAGTAATACCGTACCTCACAGCACAACTAATACAAGTCAATGGAGTTGGCAAAAACTACGATAAAACCTGTTGGAATGCGTCTTTTGTAGCGATTTTTGTGTGAGCATACCAGTGAACACCCCTGACCACTCGGTGAGTTTCACATCTTTGTAAATGAAAGTTTAATGCATTTTAGGAAGGATTGTTCCAGTGCACCATTAAACCCATTGTAGAGGTGTGAGATGAAACACAAACACGCGAAAATTCTCAGGGCAGCCGAAAATTTCGAAATTTCAGTCAAAACCATTCTATTTCACCATAAACAATCTGAAAACAGGGCTTTAAGTCTAAAATACCGAACTTGTCCTTTAAAACTTGAATCCTGTACTTACATTGTGTACTAAGACCGACAGAAAATTCTAAAGTTAAGATTTTATAGGCCCATATGGCTAGGAACTATACTGTCATTGTGCCGTAATAATCAAGGACAATGATATTATGTAGCACCTGAAAATAGTCCCCTTGGTAACTTTCAATAGTAGTGGACTATATGCAGGCACTTTATCAACGCTGAGAAAGTTGCCCTTGTTCATGTAAAAGTTTTCGGAGTGAACTGTCGCCTGCGTTTGGTGTTTTATTTTACGCGTTAATGTAGGACCACGTTGGCGCACAAAACTACAGGGAGCAGGTGAGACGGATTTTGACTGTTTTGGGGTATGCCACTTATTTGCTGTAATTGAATGCTTGGGTGATGATCTAAACTACCTGCCATACAGGTATTGGTGAAATTACTGGATATCAAAAATGATTTCTAAAACTCGATTTGCGCATACCTGCACTCTGCTTTGTTCAAGGTGTGCAAGGCAAATGCTATTGGCCTCTCTTCTCATGAAGTCATGATAATCATGGCTCCCACACCATAGTGAGATGCATCACAAGCTAACTGCAGGGGAAGTTTTGGATCAAAATGGTTCAGCACACCAGACTTTAACCACAGCTTTCTTAGTTTCTTGAAAAGTGGTCTCACATTGCTGTGTCCACTCCCATGACTGGTTACTTCACAGAAGTTGGTGTAGAGGTTGATTCAACCATTGTAATTCAGAAGACCAATGAATGGCCGGAGCTGGCTGATGTTCTGTGGTGCTGGAGCCTCTACTATGGCTCATACTTTTGAAGATGCATTTTGCTGTCCATCAGAATCGATCACATTACCAAGATATTCAACAGACTGCTTGAAAAACTCACATTTGTCTTTTCACACTCATAAGCCATATTCCTTTATGCTCTGGAGAGTACTATCTAAATGACTCCGATGTTCTGCTTCCGTTTTTCCTGTTACTATGTCATCTAGCACTGCACCCCTGACAGGCCACTTAACACCTGATCCAAAGCCCTCTGGAAAAGTGAAGGAGCTGACGTAATACCAAAATAAAGATCCTTGTGTGTGTGACAATTGTCAGTAACTCTTTAGAGCATCCTGAGTATCTTTAACCCCTTATCCTGTTGTTCCCAAAACACCATCAAGGTTCCATTATCTTCCTGTCTGACTTATCTTTTGCTTTTATATCATCCTCTATTCCCTATATTTCCGGAAATCACAGAATATATGCAGATATTTTTTTGTGTGCGAACTTTCCCTTTAATTTATTGGAAGCCACTATTAGAGTGCCCCTACTGGAACCTCTAGAAACCACAAGTGTCATAGAGAAATTAGGATTTCAAGCGCAGAGTGGATTTTTTTAAAAGCACATCGTTTACCATATTATTTTGTTACCATAATGTAATGTTCTACTATTTTTGTTTCATTGCTGTTATGGTAAAAAAACTAAAGGCTTAAACAAGTCAAGGTAGGCAAGTTGAATTATGAATGACTATTAATTCATCTCTCTGCACATTTATTTAACATCAACAATTTAGTGTTAAAGTTAAAATGAGGTCCAAAAACATTTAGAGGGAAAACATCGACACATTATAATTTTACACAATATTCACAATACTCACGCTGTCATCCTTTGCTTGTGTAGGAAGTCCGAACAAGAACAGTCCGACCAGCATCATTCCCAATAAGTAAGAAGCCATTTTCATATCGATATCGGACCCACTCACACTTCTCACTCGTGCGCGTCCGTTCAATCCATTGTCAACTCCGGATCAAAATTTTTTACTCGCCCTGCATGCTAACTCTGCAAATAAACCTCCAATACCCTTAGCAGCCCCGCAACCATTTCAGAAATAAAGCGCAAACTTGACTGTTTGCGGTGTGGTGTAGTGAACGCGCTGTGATAGGTGGTGTCGTGAGGTTTACGTCATTCAAAGCTGTGATCTCTGGTGGATCTATCACTTTACCAACGCTGAGAAAGTTGTGCTTGTTCATGTAAAAGTTTTCGGAGTAAACCGTCGCCTGAGTTTGGTGTTTTATTTTACGCGTTAATGTAGGACCACGTTGGCGCACGAAACTACAGGGAGCAGGTGAGATGGATTTTGACTGTTTTAGGGTATGCCACTTATTTGCTGTAATTGAATGCTTAGATGATGATCTTGAACTTCTCAATGGCGATTATGTGTTGTCTACAGGTCTTATTTGCTGCGTGTTATATTCTCTTTTATATGAATTGGTATTTTTCTGGTTTAATTCTACATGTTCAAATTTGGTTGAGCAAACTTTTTCAAAGTTTCATGTTTAGACATCAGTAATGTTAATGAATGCATTAATGCCTTTCCTGCATTTTGTCACATTTTGCGCACCAACGTCGCCAAATGCGCAGCTTTAGTGTTTGCTTGTTTGTGAGTATTTTCTCCGAAGAATTGTTTTTTTTACCTGTCACATCTTCAGTAAACGTAGTAAACGCGTAATTTTGTTAAACTAACTGTTATGATGCGGGGTGCGCGCAAATCCTTGCACATCTATTGCAACTGTAAGCTAAGGATTTGTTATGCTTACAGGTTTTGTTAGAATATAAAACATGTCTGTAGGATACCGTTTTTTAGTAGTAATGAAAAAAAACTTTGTGTTAATTTTATCCTGTTTTGGACATTCCATAGGTTCCGTTTAACTGTCAAAATTAACCATGAAAGATTAATGACCTAATGACTTCTGTCATGTTATTTTAGATGCCACTTTTTTCAGTGTCAGTTTGTTTGCTTAAGATCTTTGTCATTATTGATTTGGTGTGTTAGTGAAAAGAAAGTCAAACTAAGTCTTAGCCTCATTTATTTTATTGATTCTGTCTGTCTTTTCCTATCTTATTCACATGTCCATCACAGTGTCAGTAAACAGGAATGTTCAATGAGAAACTTTGTAAAGATACCAACTGCATTCAAGCTGTCATTTCCAGCATTTATGATCCATTATTTTGTTTGTACACCCTTAGGTGGCGAGTTGTCAGTCAGGAGTTCAGGAGCAATAACTACATTTACTACACACACCAATCTGAAACAGTGGAGGAAGATCAACAGGTAGCAAACGCCCTAAGTGGCGGCTGAAATGACACGCATCCTCCAGATCACCAGGCTCCGCCTACCTTTCTGGTAAGAGTCTGCTTTAACAAAAGTGCCCTGCAGTTCTCATTAACCCTAATTTTGAGTTATACACCATCTCCTATAGTTCATATGCAATATTTTGTCCTTCATTACCAGTATTATCTTTTCCCTTATCGTTCTTTTTATTGCCAACCAAAGGCTTGTTTTATATGCCGATGTTACATAAACAATTGCTTATTGTTTTAGCTATATCAGCTAACTTTTGTGTACATCATTGTTCCTACTGTATCACTCAATTTGTAGAGCAATATAAAGGTTGTGGGATAGATCCCTCAGAACACACATGTTGATAAAGGGGTACACACTGTCTCAAGATGCACATTAGTATTGTTTTTTTATAAGGTTTGTTTGTAAAGTCAGCAGTATAAACTGCCTGCCATACAGGTATTGGTGAAATTTCATTACACCATAATGTGATGCATAACAAGCTAACTGCAGGGGAAGTTTTGGATCAAAATGGTTCAGCACACCAGACTTTAAACACAGCTTTCTTAGCTTCTTAAAAAGGGGTCTCACATTGCTGTGTCCTGTCCACTCCCATGACTGGTTACTTCACAGAAGTTGGTGTAGAGGTTGATTCAACCATTGTAATTCAGAAGACCAATGAATGGGCGGAGCTGGCTGATGTTCTGTGGTGCTGGAGCCTCTACTATGGCTCTTACTTTTGAAGATGCATTCTGCAGTCCATCAGAATCGATCACATGACCAAGATATTTAACAAACTGCTTGAAAAACTCACATTCGTCTTTTCTCACTCTTAAAGTGCCCATCTTATGACTGCTTTTCCACAAGTTATATCGGTGTATGAGTTCCATCAAGCATGTTTCAAAAGTTGTTTGCTCGAAAAAGCTTGTAGGAAAAGATTGTTACCCATCTCTAGTAGCCTCTTTTTCAGGGCAGTTTAGATTGTGCCGTTTTGAGCTAGTCTTACATATTTATGAGCTACTGCTCCTTTGATCACGCCCCACTACTAACGTCATGTGATCGTGCGCATGCTCAGTGGTATCGTGAGCAGTACAGACCATACTGTGTTATTATTTTATATATTATTATTATTAATATTAACGGTTTATGTTGCCAACAGACAAATCATGCAGAAAAGTATCACTAATAAGTACACTACAGGAGAAGAAACATATGACACACAATGATTCCAGAGTAAATTGTGATGTTACGTTAGCAGTCACAACAATAAACTCGTTTTCCCTGGACAATGCTAACATATTCCCATTATAAAACATTTTCAAACGCATTATTTTCGCAAATTACAGAAATTAAGACCCGGGGGGGGATGTATACTGCTTGTGGACCGCGTGCTAATTGCTAGAAGCTAGCGGGAGGTCCGGACCGTGTAACTTATATATCTATGCGGACCTTAAAGTTATTAGAGGCTCGCCTCGTCAGAAAAGCCGGGGCATACGGTCTCGGTTAGTTTGGCAAAAAGCTTTTAGCTCTAGCATCATAAATGTAGTATTTTGTGACAGAAGATGACAACATGCAAAATACAACGTGACTTCTTACCTTTTTTTGTTGATATACAAAGATCGCGAATCGAATCCAGTCTGTTTCAGATGTCCGAATGATCCATGAAAGTCCAATCAAATACATCCAATTACCAATTTTGTCCACAAATGCTTATAATCCGTGAAATATAGATACATAGTCTGTTGTTTACATCAGATTTCGCATGAAGGTCTTATCGCCTACAATCTGAGGACTGTTTGCGTCGTAACACACTGTATATAAGATTACTCCGGGTTCCAATAACCTCGCGTTAAAACTTTGTTTTTAAAAGTAGGTGGGAGTATAATCCATAATATCCAAATAGCGCTGTTATTTCCGTGAGACATGATAACAGCACAGAGGGTCTCATTCAAGTGACTGCTCTATGCTCTCTAGCTACCTGGTGGGTGGAGACCTGCGAGTGGGGTGGTGGGCGGGAAAATTCAAACTGAATGTGACGAAACTTTTTGTTACGTCACAACGGAGCTGAGTTTGAACTCCCGCAATCTGAGACTCAAGGCAGAGGACATTCAGAAACCTGTATCTCACTCAAAACAGCATGGATGGATTTTTTTCCAAGTTTGTATGCGTGTGGGAGCATCAGAGACACAAAATAACACCCCAAAACCCAGAAAAAGTGAGTTTTTCATAATATGGGCACTTTAAGCCATATTCCCTTATATCAGGGGTTTCCAAAGTTGGTCCTGGAGGGCCGGTGTCCTGCAGAATTTAGCTAAAACTTCCCTCAACACACCTGATTCAAAGTATCTAGTCTGCCTAGTTAGACCTTGATTAGCTGGATCAGGTGTGTTGGATTAGGGTTGGAATAAAACTCTGCAGAGACACGGGCCCTCCAGGAGCAGAATTGGACACCCCTGCTTTAGATGCTGGAATGTACTATCCAGATTACTCAAATGTTCTGCTTTCATTTTTCATGTCACTTATTATCTTCATTTTTCCAGGCCCTTTTCCATTGCATAGTACTCCACGGTTTGGTTTAGTTTGGGTCGGGTCAGCATACTTTTGGGAGCTTTTCTACTGGGTGCAGTACGTAGTACCCAATACTTTTTTTCGTACCACCTCGGTTGGGGTTCCAAGAAACCCGAGCTGATACCAAACATGACGCGAAAACACTGTAGGTCACTGATTGGTCTGAGAGAATTGTCACTACAGTGTCATCGCTATAGATTAGCTTTACCTGTGCTAGCTTGGGCTGTCTCGAGCAAACATGTTGTCATCTGTGCTCTGCTATAAGTCCCAAACTCACGAAAAACATCCACAGGTTGAGAATCAGGGACACCATAATTTTTTTCCAAACTTGCAGTTTGTGGCGGAACATTCGGGACGAGCACATCAGCTTTATATATGCTTAAATGCAACTTCAATGAGGCTCAGCGGAGCGCCGTCGAGTGACGCCACGGGTGTTTGAACAGAAACTGCCACGTGAAACAGAGGTAGTGATAAACGCGATGTGCAAACATCTATTTGTGGTGGCCAATTTTAATTTTGTGGAGGACTGATAAATAAATAAATGTATGGAATATACAACAACGCTCTCACTTGTATGATGTCACAGCAGTAGGCAGCGCAAATATATCGACACGCCTATAATCCCTCCCACTGCGAAGTGATACCAAACTCGATGGAAAAGCTAACCACGCCAAAGTGAGGTGAGTTGACCCGACCCAAACTAAACTAAACCATGGGGTACTATGCAATGGAAAAGCGCCATTATAAAACGGGCAGTTCTGGTTCTTCATTCTGATTAGTTGAAACGCGTTCTAAGCCGTGATAAAATACACTGGTAACCTCACGGTTCAGACCACATTAATAAGTATCACTGCGCCGCTGTTGCTGCGTACTGATTTATGAAAATAAACACCACAGTCTTAAATCATATTTTTAATTTGTCTACAATTGCACAATTAATGGCGATATCCAGATAACTGTCAATAAATATTGTTGAGTCATCTCGTAGATAAAGAGAAAACGTTGTCTGAGGAGTTTATAAGTCAAGTTCATACGTCCGCTATTATCCACTGGGTGGCGATCTTACCCAACTTAAACACTGACGCATTCACTCAACACTGAAAACATAGCGTGTAAGTTCTGATGGCTCAATCTAATCTCTTACAAAAGTTCTTCACAAAAATGGAATTATCTCCGCTTTTAGCTAAAAAATTTGAGAGGTGATAAGAGAACAAATGAAGGTAGGATGAGTGAAAGTTTTTTTGTTTGTTTTTGTTTGAAAGCGGATGGTCTGTTCTTTCATTTGATATTTTATGTTTATTTAAAGAAGATAATTTTTCTGCAAGGCATTCAACTAAAACTGGGTGGCAACTTAAAAAAAAACGCTGACGGGGAAAGAGTTCAGCATGCTTCCAAGCATATCTGATCATCACTTCAACAGCACAATATAAATGTTAATGTATAAATTAGATAAATTGTTATAAAATAAACACCAGAGTCTTAAAACATATTTTCATTGTGTCTTTGCTGCATCTCTGTTGGTTGGGAACTGCGCTCTGTTTCAGTCACACTTGATTCTGAGGAACTACTTTGTTTGGCGGAAGAGTAATATTTGTACTAATATAATTACAACTTATTTGTGTTTAATTTTATAAAATCCCGCTAACGTTATGCATATGAAGTAACCGTTTTATAAACGCAATAAACCCCTTGAAGCGTTGGGTTACCAGTGCATTTTATAACAGCTAAGGGGGTTTTAGGCACGACGCGACTTAGCTGTTATAAAATGCACTGGTAACCCACTGCTTCTCGGGGTTTATTGCTTTATTATATGTCATCTAGGTCGGCCATTCCCAAACTGTGGTCCGCGGACCACTAGTGGTCCGTGAGGGTACTGCAGGTGGTCCGTGTAAAGGCAAAATAAGAATATGTATATTTTGAGAATATGCTGTGTTGTGCTTGAACGAGTTCATTGAACAAAAGTTGAACGTGATCTGAACGTACTGTATTACTGCCTGATGAATGTTACTGTGAACTCGTTGATTCTGGTGCTTGTGAACTGCACGCTCTTTCAGTTTAACGTCGTTCAATAGGGTGCCAGATTTCTATATTCTTCCAGGCGAAAACCCGACTAAAACACACTGTAAACTAGGGGTTGAACCAACTAGTCGACTAGTCGACTAGTCGACCTTAATGCAATGTCGTGACGCTTTAAGCCTGAGGTCGACTAGTCGCGTTGATCACACAGACAGTGGACTAAACGCTACTACAGCTAGTCATCTATTTCTTTCCAAGATCTTTTTGTGTGAAGTGAAAAAATCCCTCACACTCAGTTTTTCATAACTTGCCTGTTTGTACTTAATAAACCAATAAAAAACATTTGGCGCGAGGTCACTGTATTTGGTTTCGCACGCTCACAAGGTTTGCGAAAAGTAAATGCTAGAGGCTATTTTTAAAAATAAATTAATAATAGATAAATTCCTTTATTCGAATAGTAAATAAAATACAGCAATAAAATAATTAAAATTAAAGTCTCTCCTGGTTGTGTTCCAAATTATTAACATTATGTCTTTTAGGCTAACAGTAAAGTGCAGAGTAAGATTTGTTTCTGTAAATCCTCAGACATTATTTTTACCACTTAATTAAGTTTTGCTTTGTAGAAAGCATTTCTTTTAAATGAATTTCGTTTTGTATAAATTGTATCTTAATTTTAATACATGTTTCATCAACCAATTGCATGTATTTAATAAATAAAAAGCAAATATAGCAGAGAATATAATAACCGGTCCGTGCATGAAGGCGCCGGCACGGCGCGTTCACTTGCATTGCATTGTTAACTAGAACGCACCTCATCATAAATGAATAAAACGTAGGTCTATATGCCTCATACATTTGCATTAAATATATTTGCTGTATTTCTAGAGCAGACAAGGGCTTTCAGACCTGCCTTAGCCGGTGTGTCTTTTACGCATTCTGAAGGTGCCCGTTTTATCGTGTTGCAGTCTATTAGGCAACTTTTCGCATAAGATGGGTTTAGATTTGGAAATACATGACATCTACATTTCAGTGGTAACAGATAAGGTGATGATGATCATCCTCTGTCTTTATTATTGTTAGCAGCACTACCTCAAACTAAAGCGCAGTCTCTTCGGAGCTGTCATTTTTTTAAATGAGCCGCGGCAATTTTCAAATGAGCTTCACAAACGACCTTGTACCTAAACTATTTCGAAACTAAGCAGCCATTTGTCCTCCGATTCAGCGCCGCGTTTGTGGGACTCATGTTCCGCGCTGTAGGGGATTTAAAAAAGTGTGTTTGTTTGTGAGCCGGAGGCAGAGCGCAGAGAGATGCGACAGAGTTGCGAAATTGCAGGCGCGGCTCGAAATGGCTGTTATTTCAAACAGCGTAGCATATTTTAAACCAGCTAATGAGGCTCGGTGGCCGGTCAAGAAAATTTTTAGTTTTCGCCATCCCTAGTTAACATTAAGTTGCAACATAGGAGCTGTATAATTTTAGCATTGTTATGCCGACATGCATCGATTAAAAAATGCTCTAAAACTGGACTAAGTGTTGCATTGTTACGTTAAGTTGCAACATATGAGCTGTATAATTTTTTTAATTTAAGTTGCAACATAAGCTGTATAATCAGCATCTGTATTAATGTTCTGCTAATAAATTGTGGCATGTTGCAAAGCAGTCCCATCTCTTGTGTTTTGTATGATTGACATCAACGACTAGTCGACGTTGACTCGACTTTGATGTCATAACAGTCGACTTTAAATAATTTGAAGTCGTTCAACCCCTACTGTAAACAGGCCTTAATGTGTAGCGGAAAAAACACCCAATCTGGCAACACCGCCACCAGTCAGTGTTCACCAGTCACGCTGCATGAGTAATCAAAACAAAACAGTTGATATTCCTGCCGCGCCACTCAAATAGTTTAACATTAAATAACATCATATTTGTCTTAAATTGTTAACGATTAACATAGGCTGCTAACGCATATTCTGGATCTTGAAATAGACTTTGACTAGCTCACGCTATTTAACGTGCGCGTGCGGTGTGCGATACCTGAGAGTTGTCATACACGCAATGCCTCGCAGCAGCGCTTCTCGCCCGGGGTGCGACTCCCACCCGACTAGCCTTCTTAAGGTATGTGCAAGCAAATACAAAAATTAAAAGACAGTCAATGCTAATGTAAACCCTGGTTGGATAAGGATTTAAAGTTGGATATTAAGATGAAATCTGACGCATTTAGCTTCAGTGTTAAAACTGATGAAATAATTGCTGTCTGTGGTTTTATATGGGCTATAATGGCAATCTTTTTTTTAATAATATGGGAAAAAAAGAACTATAAATTAGTTAATTTTTGGAACTGTGAACTAGTTCAAAATTTTGAAATATGAACTGAACTAGTTCATTTAAAAATTTGTAAACTGTGAACTGAAGTAGTTCATGTAGAAAGTGAACTTTCCCAACACTGAGAATATGTATATAAATAATATTGATATAAGAATATTGATATACATTTTAAATTAAATTGTCAAGTTATTGTGTGATTACTAAAATAGGCCAGTGGCGCTCGGCCGTGACATTCAAGTTCAGTGCCGTACAAAATGGATTGCTGTATGAATATGTGGCAGCTGTTTTGTGGTTTTAAGAAACCTGTTGTACTGATGTGATGACGAGTTATAGTTTTAGTGCTAGTAAGACTATTTAGATGTGCAGATTAATTCAGGACTTTGTGTAGACATATTTTATAATGAGTATTATGAGGTGGTCCGCGAAAATTCTTGATTACAAATAGTGGTCCACACACACAAAAAGTTTGAAAACCCCTGATCTAGGTAGCACTGCACCCCTGACAGGCCACTTAACACCTGATCCATAGCCCTCTGGAAAAGCGAAGGAGCTGAAGTAATACCAAAAGAAAGATGTTGGTATCTGAATAGTCCCTTTTGTGTGACAATTGTCATTAACTCTTTACAGCGTCCTGAGTATCTTTAACCCCTTCTCTTGTTGTTCCAAAACACCATCAAGGTTCCATTTTCTTCGTGTTTTGCCTTAATATCATCCTCTATTCCTAATATTTCCGGAAATGCCACAATATATGCTGATATTTTTTTATTTTGGGGTGATCTTTCCCTTTAATTTATTGGAAGGCACTATTAGAGCAACCCTACTGGAACCTCACTGAACTACAAGTGTCAAAGAGAATGAGGACTTCAAGCGCATAGAGTGGATTTTATAAAAGCACACAGTTCACCATATTATTTTTATGTAATGTTATGGTAAAAAAAACTAAAGGCTTAAACAAATCAAGGTAGGCAAGTTGAATTATGAATTATTATTAATTCACCTCTCTGCACATTTATTTAACATAAACAATTTAGTGTTTAAGTTAAAATGAGGTCCAAAAACATTTAGGGGAAAACATCGACACATTATAATTTTAGACACTCACCCCATCATCCATTGCTGGTGGAAGTCCGAGCAAGAAAAGTCCGAGCAGCATCATTCGCAATAAGCAAGAAGCCATTTTCATATCGATATCGGACTCACTCACTTCTCGCCCGTGTCGGTCCAATCCGTTGTCACCTCCGGATCAAACCTTTTTTATTCGTCCTGCATGCAAATCCACCTCCAATACCCTTAGCAGCCCCGCAACCATTTCAGAAATAAAGCTTAAACCTGGCGGACTGTTTGCGAGGTTGGTGAGTGAACGCGCTGTGATAGGTGGTGTCGTGAGGTTTATTACGTCATTCAAAGCTGGGATCTCTGGTGGATCTATCACTTTACCAACGCTGAGAAAGTTGTGCTTGTTCATGTGAAAGTTTTCGGAGTGAACCGTCGCCTGCGTTTGGTGTTTTATTTTAAGCATTAATGTAGGACCACGTTGGCGCACGAAACTACAGGGAGCAGGTGAGATGGATTTTGACTGTTTTAGGGTATGGCACTTATTTGCTGTAATTGAATGCTTGTATGATGATCTTGAACTTGTCAATGGCGATTATTTGTTGTCTACAGGTCTTATTTGCTGCGCGTTATGCCATCTCCTATATTGTCTTTTATATAAGTTGGTATTTTTCTGGTTTAATTCTACATGTTCAAATTTGGTTGAGCAAACATGAACTTCTTTCACAAGTTAAAGATGTGCAGCTTTAGTGTTTGTTTGTGCGTATTTTCTCCGAAGAATAGTTTTTTTTACGTGTCACATCTTTAGTAAACGTAGTAAATGCGTAATTCTGTTAAACTAACTTTAACGACGCAGTGTGCGCGCAGATCCTTGCACATCTATTGCAACTCTAAGGCTAAAGATTTGTTACACTTACAGGGTTTGTTAGAATATAAATTATTTCTGTAGGATACAGTTTTTTAGTAGTAATGAAAAAAACTTTGCGTTTGGATAATTTTATTCTGTTTTGGACATTCCATAGGTTTCATTTAACTGTCAAACTTAACCATGAAAGATTAATGACCTAATGACTTCTGTCATGTTATTTTAGATGCCACCTATTTCAGTGTCAGTCTGGAAGTGCCACTCGACAAGCCACTAAACATAGTGGCACGGCTTCTGTGCGTAAGATGCCATGCCACTTAAATGTTAAAACCCCTTCTCGAGGGCTTTAGTCAAACATGTTTGAATGTTTTATGGTACACAGCATCTGACACGATAGACACAAATAATAGAAAGTTATTCATGATAAGGTTAAGAAAAGATTTTCTTACTGTTATAAAATAATGTATAATGCACTGTTTATATTTGTTAAGTATTATTATTATATGTAAAATAATAGAATTAAAATGCAGTACATATACAGAAATATTATGTTTTTTTAATGTTAAAATAATGCGGCTCTCCAACAAGATGTCCCCAAGAAAAGACCCCAAGCCAGTTTGAGTTTGAGACCCCCTGTACAACATGCCAAATGTCATGATTTCTGAATACTTTACATTACTGCACTGTGTATATTACTTGCACAGATGTAGACATAATGTAAGGTAGCATTTTAACTGTCTGTTAATGAAGTAAAATAAGATCTAATGTTAACCACAGAAACGTTCATAAAAGTTGTTCAGGAAACACCATGATACACCTACTTCAACACTAGGAAATTTGTTTGATTAAATTAAAGAATTAAATATAAAATATCAGTGCATATTATTCAATGTTATAAAGTAAATATGGATCTATATTTGTTACTGTAAGTGATTTTCTTCTTTTTGACAAAGACTTAAATAGGCACTGTTTATAAGGCTCTAGGACATAACCAATTGTTTATTATAGTACATTAAATTGGGTATGGTGAGTCAGATGTTTATTTCAGAAATAAAGCGCAAATGGTGTGGCGTAGTGAACGCGCTGTGAAAGGTGGTGTCATGGGGTTTATTACGAGTTAACTGTCGCCTGCGTTTGGTGTTGTATTTTACGCGTTCATGTAGGACCAAGTTGGCGCACGAAACTACAGGGAGCAGGTGAGATGGATTTTGACTGTTTTGGGCTATGCCACTTATTTGCTGAAATTGAATGGTTGGATGATGATCTTGAACTTGTCAATGGCGATTATGTGTTGTCTACAAGTCTTATTTTCTGCGCGTTATGCCATCACCTATTAGGGATGCACCGAAAGGAAAATTCTTGTCCGAAGCCGAAATCGAATAAAATGAAAAACTCACCTGAAGGCCGAATAAACAATTTTTTTTTTTTTTTTCTTAATTTATTTTGCCAATTTTCTTACCATTGCGCAAGTTACATCCAGAATGTTTTTACTATATTTACTTTACATTATTTAACAAAGACATTTTTTTACATTATAGCATTCATTATAGGCCTTAAACCTGGTTACTTCTCTGATCAGATAGCTAGCAGACTTATTAAAACTCTTCCATTTACATTCGACAACATAAATGAGCTTTGGCTAAACGGATATTAATCCGATCTTCTATTTCTGCGTAAAATGTAAATAACCTATTTATTACTCTGCCTTAAGAAACTAGCAACGACGTTTATATACAGTAGAACAGTATGTTGAGCAGTGGACGCACACCTGCGTGTACAGTCAAGGAGGATGAAATGAAGAGAAAGAGAGAGCGGCAAGATTGGCAAAAGATGACAGAGGAAAAAGCGCTCAGCAAAGCAGGCTAACAAAAGCTAATTGTTAATAAACATTTTATTTCCTGTTTAATATAAGCTTGTTTGTCATTGTAGGACTTTACTGGTTCTAGGAAGTTTTATTACGCAGTTGCGCATCTCTCACTGTGTGGTCAAATACATCATTATTCTGTAAAATTTATGTGGCCTTTTTCACTTTTTCATTTGTTCAATAATTTTGATTGCCAAAAATTTGGTGCATCCCTAATCACCTTTATTCTCTTTTATATAAATCAGTATTTTTCTGGTTTAATTCTACATGTTCCAGTTTGGTTGAGCAAACTTTAACTTCGTTCACAACAAGGTACGTTTCATGTTAAGACATCAGTCATGTTTATGAATGGATTAATGCCTTTCCTGCATGCCTGTTTTTGAGTTTGAGACCCGGATCACCGGATTGACAGTGTTCGGAAAGTTTCTTCAGTGCAGCCACAAACATGGTTACAATTTCTCCATCTTACTGATTTCTCTTGTAAAATCTGAATCTTTCCACTATTACTAACAGTTTAGGTAAAAAAATTGCGCTTGGCACCACCACAATGTGCATACGTTTTCTTACCTGGTTTTACGGGTTGTACTATACTGCGTAGCGAAAGTCTTTGCACCGATCACACTGAAGTGGGCACAATCTTCTCACCCTCAATGAAGTTTGCTCACAGAAAATAATCAAATTCCTGGGTATATTCACTCCATTGTTCAAAATTTTCGTCAAAATGTAGGATATTTCCTATAACGCCAGCCATATGGACTTTCCATGTCTAATCACAGACAGCTGTTTCCAGCACTTTCATACTTTTCTGTACGGCAAGTCACACACGCCGAAGTTTGTTCAAACATCCTCGTTGCCACTTTGTCATGTCTTTCCCTTTTTGTGTTAGACAGAGGACTTTAAAGAATAACCAAGGATATGAAGTGGGCACAATCTTCTCACCATCAATGGAGTTTGCTTGCAGGAAATATTCCAATCCCTGAGTATAATAGCTCCATTGATCAACATTGTCTTCAAAATGTCCGATATTTCCTGTAATGCCAGCCATATGGACTTTCCGTCTCTAATCACAGACAGCTGTTTCCAGCACTTCAATACTTTACTGTTCGGCAATTCACACACGCAGAAGTTCTTTCAAACATCTTCGTTGCCACTTTGTCATGTCTTTTGCGTTAGACAGAGGACTTTATAGAATAACAAGGGATAACAATTCAGGAACAAAAGAATGTATTTTAATGCTCGCATTGCACTTGTACACTCATTGCAAAATACACTTCCTCCTGCTACATCCTCAATACACGACTCCACCCACTACTGATGAATTAAAGTAACAATTGCTATTGTATTCATACATAACACACACTAATAGTAAAGTCTGTGAAAATGACACAACTGAGAGCATAAATATGATGTAGAGACAAACGCCATGCATCAACCAAGGTGCATCCCATAACACTGAACACCAGCTTATCCCTCACTCTTTAGCCAAAATGACTATAAGAAATATTATTTCAAGTATTTACACATTATTTGTGTATATATTTCTTGTGCATAATTTCTGTTTTTCATTTTTTTCCCATTCTGTCTTCCTGCAGGTGGCTTTTATTGGCGCACATGCCGATACAAACAACTTTGGGGGTGAGTTTTGTGTTTAAATGTGTATTGCTTTTGGTTTATGATGGAAATCTAAGTTTGACCACAGCTATGTGTTAATTTCATGCTGAGTTTAAGATATTTTTTGACAAACACTCATTTTTAGACTTGATGTTATGGCTGTTGATGATCCAATGGGGCAACGGTGGCATAAGGGCTCCAAAAACTATTTACAAGGTTACAGATTCAGGTGAACAGTGGTGTTATTGACAGATTTAATTGACAGATTTTGGTTATGACATTGACTGTTGTCCGTTAGCTATGATGTACATACTGTAGTCTGTCTCTTCCTCACATTAAGTTTCTTGTCAGGCCTCATCTCTCTGGCTGTGGTTGTTTGATAGAAACCACAGACACAGATGGATACAGAAGATTTCTTATGAGGGCAGATGCATGCAGATTGCCATCGTTCCCTCACTAGCACCGAAGAGAGGAAGAAGATGAGGAGGGTTAGATAGACCGATAGCAGGGTACAGTCTCTGAAAAGATAAGAGAGCATCGTCTGCATCGTTGCCCCTCCTTGCTTCTATTCAAAAAGTCAGGAATGCAGACATCTTACTAATGTAAACAATTCAACTATAAGGCTTAAAAAATGAGATTTGGGGACAGAGGAGAAGTGAGGTAATGTACAAGTGAAAGTAAGGGAGCGTTTGCGTGTTCGCCTGTGGTTGTCTGGTTCAACGGGTCAGGGGGACGTTGTAAACCTCAACGTAAATTACCGGGTGTCACAAAGCAGGTGCTTCCTCACGCACACATAAAAGAACGAAAAAATGTGCATTTCTGCACTTCCTCGACACTTTACATTCCCTTTAGTTCTTCCTTTCAGGTATCCGAGACTCACCGGTGCGTGCACACGTACACACGCTCGGGGTCAAAAATGAATAAGCGGCAATGCCAGAATCTGTTGCGCCGTCTCTGATTGGCTGTCTGGGATACATCCTGTTAAATGAGTGAAGCGGGTGCACAGGTGAGGGAAGTGCAGATGGATGGGGGAAAGAGTGAGAAAACTATTTTAACACCTTCATGGTGTCCCATTAAAATGCCTGTGCATCAATAACATTGCATAACTTTACTGAAGAACAGACATGCAAAAATACGGCCTGGTTGTGTTTTTTCGTTGTTAAATTCAGAAGGCATAAAGTTCCTGTATAGCTCATTTGATAAAGCATGTGCTGGCAATGCAAAGGTGATGGGTTTGATTTCCTGGGAACGCACATACTGATAAATAGATTACAATGTATAGCTTGAATGCATTGGATAGAAATGCGCAACTGTAATGTTAATTTCCAGGCTTTAAAATGTTCTGCAGCCATGGTACGACAGCAAAGTCCTTTATTATTACGCCAGTTTGAGAGTATAGTTCATAGCCATATCGCCCTTGAAAATCGCAACGTTTAATTTTCCATCGGTCTTAGTACACGATGTAACTACAGAAGAGTCAAGTTTTAAATAGGAAAAATATCGAAACTCTTTGGTTATTTTTTAGCGTGATGCTAATGGTCTAATCAGATTCAATGGATTATGCTAAGCTATGCTAAAAGTGATACCGCCAGACCCGGAGATCAGCTGAATGGATTCCAAAACGGTAAAAATCAAATGTTTAACTCTACGGGAGCTGGAAAATGAAAAACTTTCAAAAAAAAGTGGAGAGTCCCTTTAAAGGACAGAGCGGTAGGAGAAGAAAAAAAAGTCGGCAGCCAACATTTAAAAAAATGTTGAGTGTCAGTCCAGCTTTGGGTCAAAAATGGACGAACCCAATCGATTAAGTTAAATGAACCCTATTTGACCCAACATTGGGTTAAAAGAGCCTAGCATTTTGGGTTGAAACAATGCAGCAAAGGTTAAATTTCAACCCGACGGGCTGGGTTTGTCCCTTTTCAACCCAACGCTGGGAACACGAGATGCAGAATGACCCCATAGACCCTTTAAGGCAGTAAAAGTAAACTCAAAATCCAGCAGAAATTAGCCAACACTAAATGTAATCGAATCTCATATAACTCAGGATTTTGATTGCCAAAAGATAACTTCCTATGCAGGTAACATGTGGGACTGAGAACGTGAGAGAATGAGGGATGTCTCTCAGTCATGCAGCGACCCTCGTACCATGCACCCTAATCTCAAGCATCAGATCGACTTGGAGTGAAGCGTGCCGTTTTATGCACGTCAAAAAGTCAGCATGCACCGTCTTAACTCTTCAGAGCTGATGTCATCACCCAGCACTCAAAACCATTAACTTTCCTGTAGGCCGCAGCGCTTTCGAAACAGCTGTCATGAGTACTGACAGCGTTAAAGAAACACTTATATACGATTACACAACACCGGCATAAAGGATATAGGTATGCAGGCTGCAGGCTAATGGTTTTAGTTGTGCATGTACAATTGCATGATTGAGTAGTGCATCCAGCAGACATTAAAAATGTTTATCACTTTATAACTGCATAATAACCAATATTGTAATTTGATATAGAAAGACTATTATTATAGTTTACTGATGTATTACAGGCATTGGTTGTTGTGGGGAATTATATTGGCACTTATTGACCATGTTTGATGCAAAACGTGATACAGTTCTGCTCATCACAATTCATGCTTATTGAGCTGAAGTGTTCTTAATGTTAACCTTTTTTTTCATTATTGTCGTGTATAGATGAATGTAATGTAAAACTAATGGCAGACTCTTGACTAAATATAGTCCCTCCCCAAAGAACTTAACATGGGTGCCCAGTTGGGTGCCCAGGGCAGCAAGGACACCTAAAGAGGAACCGCCACCATATGTCTGCCGCTCCCTCCCCTCCTTTCCTCCTATAAGCTTAGGACCCCAAAACTCACCCCTAAACTCTATACATTCTGCATGCACAAAGAATCTGAATCTGGTCTTGTTTGATATCTTTTGAAATGTCTCGTATTGTCTGCCTTTTGGCATGGTCTGACGAACCACTTAATTTTAACTACGGGTTAAGCTTTGACACATTGAGTGCCTTTAATTATTTGGTCTGACGAACCAGTTAACTTTACACACCAGGGTTAAATATTGGTGAATTCACTGTCATTAACTATGAGGTCTGACGAACCTCTTAACTCTTAAAGGGACACTCAACTTTTTTTGAAAATATGCTAATTTTTAGAGCCCGGCCGATATGCATTTTTTGGGGCCGATGCCGATACAGATATTAGGGAGTAAAAAGACCGATAACGATATATCGGCCGATATTCTTTATGTGCATATTATAGTACAGTACACATATACTACAGTATATTATACTACAGTACTGTACATAGAATACACTATTAACAGAATATACTATATATAAATACTTTTTTTGTAATGATCACTCACAAATGTGGTGATCAAACACTTAAAATTACGTGACAAAGATATGTAATATAGGCAGGTGTGTTTTACAAGTTAACAATAAACTTTATTATCCAAAATGATTCTGATATAAGTGCACAAAACAGTAAACTTGACTTATTATAAATAACTTTAAAACACAAACAAAACAAAATACATATAACTTAAATGATTGTCAGTTTTGATGAGAATAATGTTATATTTGGCTTATTTTAAAAAATGGAAACTTATAAAGTCATTGTTTATTAGCTTTAGAGTAAGTTATGTACTTCACAAATTAGTTAGAAACTTACTGTTAAGACAACAATGCTTGACTTGCTGACAACATAATGATGTAGGCTTATGTTTAATGTACTGCACAACGTTTTTATGACGCGATCCCACAGTGTTCTGCCGGGACTTTAAACTTTTATAAAACTAAAGCGTCTTCTCTCCGCCTCTTTAATTTAGCGAGGGTTTAAAGTTGCGCGAGCTTATTTAATCAATTGCTTTGAAATGAGCATGTTCAGTAACAGCACAAGCAGCTGTACTCCCACAGACTGCGCGTCAGTTAAAGCGCATCCTTTCTCCGCCTCGCGTCATTTCTTCCGCTTGCGTTTTAAACAACTCGCAAGTGGACAAAAGAGACGGATTAAAAACACCAAATGTAAACCAGAATGTGTCTTTCTCGCCCACTTAAAATCCAATCGACCAAAGTGCAAATACCAGGTGTAAAATGTTGTGAAGAAACCGCGTGACTGCCACCACCTTAACTGAGGGACTGACTGAAGTGAAGGGGGGTTGGCTGGTGTCACTACAGTGAGTGACCTGGGTCGCCATTAGCAACCAATAGGGCGCGCTCTGCAGGACAAACAGATACTTACATCTTTCAAAAGCATTTAATGTTTTCTGTAAGGAACGTTCATATCTGCGGCTTATACGCCGATACAGATATATCTGCGACATGCTCATATCGGCCGATAAAATCGGCAAAACGATAAGTCGGTCGGGCTCTACTAATTTTCCAGCTCTCCTATAGTTAAACATTAGATTTTTACCGTTTTGGAATCCATTCAGCCATTCTCAGGGTCTGGCGGTACCACTTTTAGCATAGCCTAGCATAATCCATTGAATCTGATTAGACCATTAGCATCGCGCAAAAAAAATAACCAAAGAGTATCGATATTTTTACTATTTAAAACTTGACTCTTCCTCTTGACTTTGCTGCTGTAACATGGCTGCAGGAGGCACAGTGATATTATGCAGTCCACAAAAATAGTCCCCTGCCATTGAAAGTTACTATGGGGACTAATTTCATTTTAGTACACGTGTAACTACAGAAGAGTCAAGTTTTAAATAGGAAAAATACTGAAATTCTTTGGTTATTTTTGAGCGTGATGCTAATGGTCTAATCAAATTCAATGGATTGTGCTAAGCTATGCTAAAAGTTGTACCGCCAGACCCGGAGATCAGCTGAATGGATTCCAAAACGATAAAAATCAAATGTTAAACTCTAGGGGAACTGGAAAATGAGCATATTTTCAAAAAAAGTGGAGTGTCCCTTAGTTGCATGGTCGAGTTTGTGATTGAGAACCTGCAGCGGCCAATGCAAGGATTCTAAGCGACAATTGAGAACCAATTGAACGAGTCAATATAATAATAAGTTAAAATAGAATGATCAAACATTTATCCAAATTATATTCACAATTATCTATTTGATTCGTATAACAAGTAACGAGATGTTATTTTTGGAGTCAGATAAAATTACCTAAAATACGTAACGCTAAAATGCATCAGTAATCAAGGACTTTTCGCCATGCCGATTGGTTTCCTCCAGTGGGCCAACAGGTGTTTTTTCTTTACACTTATTTGAATTTGTGGCATGCGTATTTTATAATCTGCACATGAAGCTTTATGCCAATAAACGTTGTTAGCATACAGCCTATGTTTGTTTACGGTGTTTTGGTCTTTAATCCTTTACATGACTGTACTCGGGATAAAGTTTAACATGCTGCGTGACCGCTTAAGTGTGCCAATTTCCTTAAATTAATTTAGAGGAGGATGTTTTTAATGTGACTCAACAGAGGCAGTGCAGACGCTGCACACGTGTTCGTGATAAATGTACATTTGTGAAAGAATGGCGTCTGATTGCGAGTACAGTTTATCTCTCTCTCTCCTTCTCTCTTTTTGTGGCCAAGTACAGTACCTGCAAAAGACATAACATGTTTGATCTAAACTTCCTCAGGCTGTTGTACATACAGTCCTCACATATTTCACCACAACCCTCCTATCTTTTTGTCTTTGTCTCTCTTTCTCGCTTGCCCTCCATGTCTCTTTTTCATTATCTGTGTGTTTACATTCCTCCTGTTGTACTTGCTCACGTGTACGTCTGTGGATCTCCTGTGCCCTCGATATCAAATATCAAGTCTGTTTGGCACAGACAGTAAAAGAATGGAAATACAATTTACAAAGCCCTTGTTACTGAATACACCTTTTGATCTTTTTGATCCTGTACAAATATTATTCATTGTTAGTTCATGTTAACCTAAAGTAGTTCACTAATTTAAGCAAATGAAACCTTGTAAAGTGTTAACAATAATTGTTTAGCATTAAAATAAATGTTAATACTTTACAATAAGTTTGTATTTGTTTGTTAACATTATTAAAGTGCATTAGCTAACATGAACAAACAATAATAAATAGAGGTTTGGAGCATTTATTAGTCTTTGCAAATGTTATTGCCAATTTGTGTATTAACAAAAATAATTAAAGGTCACCTAATACGGCAATTTTTCAATAGTTTATATTGGTTTAACAATACATTGATATGGAATAAAGGTACCTCATTGAAATGTTGTACTTTTTGGGGTAAAAGAGCTTGTCCCATGAGATTTTTGAGGTTTTACATGAATTAAAAAAGGAGTGTGCAGATTGTTATTCTTACAGGGTAGTTGTGTGTACACACACAGGCAACACACACACAAAAAATCATAATAGGTGACCTTTAAGCCATAATTTCGTGCTTCCAATGTGTCATCTGAGGACAATGTTAAATAGTTACAGGCAAGAAACGTGGGCATGAAAACTTCTTAGTTAAACTTTCATGGTTAAACTATAGACATGAGCCTAAAGAGGAATGGTGGGACGTGAGTGTATGAGGTTGTGTGACTGTGTTTCTGCTCATGTCTGACACTTGTGTTTCTTTTTCAGGGTGACAAGAACGAATTGTGCAGTGGTCGTGACTGCAGTGTCTGTCAGTGCTTTCCCTCTAAAGGAGATAGGGTATGTTGATGAAAGCATTTTGACATGATGACATCATGGTTATATTGTGACATCACAATAGAACGTAATAGTATCCTCACTTTCTACACTTTAGTATAGGGACCGATTCTCATTTTTAACTAGTTTCTTATTAGCTTACATATTGTCTGTTTATTAGTGCTTATAAAGGACATATTTGTGCCTTGTTTTGCATGGCCGTATTGTACATCCCTTAAAGGAAAACACCAACGTTTTTCAATATTTTACTATGTTCTTACCTCAGCTTAGACAAATTAATACATACCTCTTTTTTAAATATGTGCACTTTAAATCTTTGTACAGCGCGTCATGAATGTGTTAGCATTTAGCTTAGCCCCATTCATTCCTTAGGATCCAAACAGGGATGAATTTAGAAGCCACCAAACACTTCCATGTTTTCCCTATTTAAAGATTGTTACATGAGTAGTTACACAAGGAAGTATGGTGTCACAAAATAAAACTTTTGTTTGGAGCCATAGGAATGAATGGGGCTAGGCTAAATGCTAACACATTCAAGAAGCGCTATACAAAGTGCTCGCATTGAAAAAAGATAGGTATGTATTAATTCATCTAAGTTGAGTTAAGAACATAGTAAAATATTGAAAAACTGTGGTGTTTTTCTTTTACCCAATCCAATACCTATCCGCTACAAATCTTATTCCCTTATTAGTTAACTTAGCAGTAAATAGGGAGTTTACTGAGGCAAAAGTCATAGTTAATAATCAATAAGTGTTCATACTAAAGTGTCACAGATATCGCAATTAGATTCTAGTATCTTTTATTTAGTATTTTAGCTGTTTCAAACATGCTTGCGTGCGTGTCTACAGGTTTGACTATACTATGATAATATATGAAAATGAAATGAGTAAAACATGCCAAAACTGACTTGTGTCAGCACATTTTAGTAAAGTGGCCTTGGCTGTACTGTCAGAACAAAAGGTACAAAACGGTACCCTTTTTGTCACTGGGGTGGTACCCTAAAGTACCGTTTCGTACCTTTACAGGTATACATAACATAATGCAAGTACCTTTTGGGGTACATTACTGTTCACTGGTCCAAAATTGTTCCTTAGGGTATAATTTTGTACCCCAAAAAGTACAACATTTCAATGTGTTGTATACCCATAAAGGTACAAAAAGGTACGGTTTGTATTTTTTTTCTGACAGTGTAAAGTGATCCTAAGGTAGGTATGAGATTATAAATATCAATATCATCCTGATATCAAAACAATAGAGAGGTCCACGACGATATAAGGCATTAATTTTGTGTGTGTGTGTGTGTGTGTGTGGTGTTTGTCTCCCCCTGTTACAGGAGCTTTTAATCTCATTAACTAAGCGTGTTGCTATCCCTGTTTACTGCATTTTTGAACAACATTTAGTACATATCGTCTCTCACAGACACACACTGGCACACTGACCCAGTTTCATGCCCGTGGCACAGGCCTGTTCATGTTTGTACCCACGCAGCTTCATCCAGGGGTGGGCACAATCCAGTTCTTAGCGTGTTGTTTCAAAAAACAGCTCTTTCAACGGGAGAAAGGTTAAATGTGTTAATGGGTAGCTATTTCAGAGGCACGCAAACTTCACTTATATTAAGTACACAGGGTGTGTGCCTGTGTGTATCAGGTGTGCAGTATTTCAGCAATGTTTCAGCAATATTATTATACTGTCAGTTTTAAGCTTTGTCACTCAGTCAGCCCCTCCCCTTGTGTGCAAAAAAAATATGGGATCAAAAACTACAAACAATAAAAAATCAGAACAATTACGATAAAAAAAACTTGTAATGATGATTATCTGCTGCAGTAAAGCAAATATAAGTCTTTGACTAGTTTAAATATTTTATGCCCAATAAAAATGTAATTTAATGTAGTCTATAATTATGTGTTTGCTATGTTATTTTCAGTATTTTTATATCATTAGCTGTTAGGTAAAATGTTAGCTGAGGCTGAAAACAGATGTTCAACCAAAATTTGACGCAGTCTGTGAAAACGCAGCTAAAGTCATGTACTGTTTTTTTTCATAAAATCATCCTATATAACCTTAAATATAATCTTTAATATTGACTAATATTGAGTAAAGTCATACTAATATTAAGTAAAGTTAAAATATGAGATTTAAGCCTGATTTTCACAACAAGCAGGGTCTCAAATGAGGAATTTGCCAATTAAAAGCACTTAAAGTATGCATGCTTTACTAAAATTGGGAAACAGTGTAGCAAAAATATACATCAATAGGGCCTGAGGTTAATGTAGATGTGTAAGAGAATGAATGATTAAAGAAAATGAATGTGTAAAAGAGATAAAAAGAAAAATAATTATAGAGCTATGTCAAGAATGTGTAGATTTGTGTGTCTGTGTGGCAGAGAGAGTGAACGTGGGTCTGTTCGCAAGATCAGTCAGTCAAAATAATAATAGTCTTTAACAGAAGACCAACACGTTTATGGCGGTCTCATAAAGACCAGCAACCCAATTACAGTTATGAGTGCAGTTACAAGGGTGTGCACACCTGCTTAGGGATTATTCTGGAGTATACACACACATATACATGTGAATGCTTTGAATTGTAGAGTCAAGCACACATACGATTTTGGAAATATCTGTCATAACATAAATGTTTGTTGAACGGGCAAATCATTAAAGGGCTGTTCACGTTATAACATTAACTATAACAATTAGTATATTAGCAGTAGGGGTGCACCGATAAATCGGACGATGATGCTTGTTATGCTACATCCAAAAAAACAGATTTAATTTACTCGCGAGTTTTAGTACTATAAATATGCTGTTCTTGTTGCATTTACGAAAGCTATTACCACTGCAAATTTTTCAAAACACTGTGTTTCGCGTATCTCTAAACAGTGAATCTAGTTTGTGTAATCTAATATCTTTTGGTGTAATAGACAGTGTAGTAGAATAAAAACATTATGAAATCAACTTCACTGCAACAGCGTGGACACCTGAAGTAATTTTATGTAATGGACCTCAGCAATGAGCTTCTCCACAGTGCCATTTCAATTTCATTCATTGGTTTATCAGTTGGAAAAAAAACACCCAGCATAATATGAATGTGAACCGCTCTTAAAGCAGCAATCTGTTAGCTGCGTTGGTTAAAAATAAACAAAGTCTTTAAGTTGTTCAACAAGTACATTTACTCACGCAAAAAAAATCAGTTCTTGGGCCGAGACTCGTTCGTTTCTTTTCAAACTCCCGACGGTACTAGATGGCGCTGATGCTGTCTGTAGCTGGCTGCAACCCCCCAGGGTTAGTGACAGAAGAAGAGATACCCCACGGAACCCAACTGCTGCGTCCAAAACCGCCTACCTCCATACTATATAGTAGGCGAAGTAGTGGTTTTTGCCTACTATATAGTATGGTAGTAGGAGGTATCGGACACAGCGAACAAGAGAAGTCTGATAATGAGAATCTAAGCTGAGACTAGGGGCCACAATTACTTACAGCTTGTGCCAGTGCAAACCATTATTTTGGCGTTAATCAGTCCCTCCAGAAAAACGTGATTATGCGATCTCATGATTCAACGCATAATCAGCCAAAGTACCCATATTAATGCGGGGGGCGCATTTTTTTATATGCCGCACTTTCACAGCATAAACTGCAGATTTCCATGCGCAAAATATGCGAGGCTTGCATGATTTCATAATCCCCGCATTTTTGTAGCAAAAATCACATTTATCTTGTTGAAAGCAGAAAGTTGAAAAATGTTGCTTTTACTTCACACAAGCACAGCCATGTTCTCTGTTGCCATGGGAAAGTTATGAAGTGACGTGATTATGTGACGTGAACATCATTGAAAATCTGCAAATGCTGCAAACAGTTTTTCCGCAGTTTCATTCCGAAAAATTGCATAAATATCCCGCATATTCCATCGAATATTTTAAGAAAATGTGCTGCAAGATCAAGCATTTTTGCTCGCCACAATACCAAAAATACTACAATTTTATATAAATTATTATTTTATAAATATTATTTAAACGATTCACGTAATGCGATTTACGTATGTTTGCGCGTGTGATATTACTGGTATTTGAGCAAATATTTAATGCCAAAAAAAGATGTCATTTGGAGCTTGAAATGGCTGCAATTGCTGCTGATAAGAGAGACATAAGAGAACGTTGTATAAGGCAGAGGATTTTTTTTAACATGTAACAGTTTATTTGGAATGTCTGAGGAGCATATTATTCAACAATATTGTTTGCCAAGCAATGATTTTTTATTTGCTGGAGGAAATAACCCTTCTTTTTTTGTTGTACTATGGCTTCGTTCGTTGGGATTTCACCCCGAAGTTTCAGCTAAGATGTGGGTGGTGCTGAACTCAAGCTCATCAGGCGTTAAATCACCCGCACCTCATCAGCTCTGCTTATTTGTGACACTGACTTTTTTGGAAATCAGCTATTGCGCCTGTGTTATTTAATTTGCGCATTTTTAGTAAATAACTCGTAATATTACCACTCCCATCTGCGCTATTTTGAAATTGCGCTGTCATGCTAATTTGCCCAATTTAAGTTTAAGTTTAAGTCTAATTTAGTACTCACTCATATATTTTAAATCTTGAAAGAAATTATTTGTTTGTGCATGTGTCTGTGAACATTTAGTGTGGTGAATGTAAACTCAGCTGACATATCACGACGGAAGCCTAGTGGATTAACCTACTAAATCTTAAAGACTGGTCTATAAATACGGCTTTACTGTGGTACAATAGTTTTCTTGTTGAAAGTCTAGAAGGCCCAACAAGTCATGATGCCAAACATGAATCAGAACAAGCTCAATAAAATCCTCTATAATGCAGGAAATCTACTTCTACTTAATGCAAAATGTCCTTGGGGTGGACCTTCAGCTATGTCTGCCTCACAGAATCTAACCAATATTGTCCATTTCCAGTAGGCTGCCCCTACCAACGGCTTTGGGCCTCCCCACAAATCTCTAGAATGCAGGATACAACATCAAATTAATTCCAGTTCTCTGATATCTGAACCACCAACTTGTGTGGCTGCGTGCGCGGCATCATTTTGATCACCCCTGACAAAATCTCACTCCAAGTTTTTTGAAAAGTTGGCAGGTATGTCTATGTTTAACAAAACAAGTGTCTATGACATTTGCGCGTTTTTGTCCAACAAGAAAATCTTCACAGAAAAACACAACTTTTATGAATTTTGAAGTCTTTATTTGTTTTATTTCTAGTAAACGCATTTAGACTTCAAAGTTCATTGTGTGATGGCAGTAGAGAGGAATGGCAGTATGTGATGAGAGGAAGATGTTATTGTTGTCGCCTTAATCATTCTTTCCTCGTGCTCTGTATTTACATACAAACTTATTAAAAATCCCCGGAATGAAGTGGGATGAAGGCTCATAAAGTGTTGTCTTCATAATAAAACCTCACACATAAAGCAGTAAATAGACAGCGATTTACAAATAATACACATACGCTGGTTGATACTGTATGTGATCTCAACACGATCACTCCCATGAGGCGTCCTGTTTTCTGATAAATAAATCAGGTTTTTATCAGACTACAGATATAATTTAAATCTAGTGTGTCTTGCTTGAGGTTTCAGATTGGACACCACGCCAAATCTGTTTACCCTATTTGAATCGGGATTATAAGATCACACGATCTTGTGAATGTACAGTACCATTTGTTCGACAAATAGCCAAGCGCACATTTAACCTCCCTAAACATTTATAAGCTCAACAAACCCTGAACACAGTTCTGCTCCTAAATATTTAGACCACAAGCACCACATCCTCTAGAACCATACACGGTTTTTTTTTTCAGACATTTTATTAGTGATTTATTTGATGAACTTGTACATCTTCTTGCTGTGATCTTTTTGTTACGAAACAGCCTTGTGGTGGTATCATGAAATACCATGGTAGTTACAATTTGTAGTGCATATTACAAAAAAAATCTATGAGAAAACATAGTAATACCATAGTACTTTTGTCTTTATTGTTAAATACATTAATACCAAAAAATGTGAGAACCACTGCATCCTAGGTTGTTGTCTGATGACATCCACATACCTTGAGATGTATGTAATCTCGCTTCTAACCTAGGGCAAGTCATTTAAATAGCTAAATAATTTGTGTCCGTGTTGTGTTATTTGTCTCTGGTTCATGGCTTAAGCGGCACAAGTTCACATGCCTCAGGACGCACGTCTGCTTGTGTTGTGTTTAACCTCTGAAGTGTTCAAACTTGATGCCTGTGTGAGTGTTTGTGAAACACTTTCTCTGGCTTTTGTAATCACAGGTTCTGAGATTAATAACCATTTGCACTTTCGCTAATGAAAGGTATAAGAGTGTCTGCCTGTGTGTTAGTAGCATAAATAATAGTACCGTACATGATTTCACATGTTGAGGACACATTTAGAGTAAATTTCACAATACAATTGGCAAATAATCACAAATATTTATGTCTCCTGAATTGGTCATTTTAAAACTGTTGTGTTTCTGTCTGAGTATGTGCCCTGGGTCTGTGTGTCCCACGAACAGCTGAAGTCGTATGTGGGAGATTATTGGGTTTTGAACAGTGGAATGTGTGCATGAAGGAGCTTATTGGCTCTTGTAAAAGCTGGACTTATCTCTGCCTTTATAGAGGAAAATGCCTCTGTGTTTAAATTATCAATGGAAACATCGCTTTAAAATGTATTTCAGGCATAACAACTCTTTCAGATGATGCATTGCTTTTGCAAGTAAGGCACAATATCCCGTAACTGATCTAGACAAGTGGAGCTGGGGATGGAGGTGGGTGATTGTAAGATCTCTGATAGTGTGCTGCGCTCTAATGCTTACAGCATGCAAACAAGACTATTCAAATGTATGAATGAATTACCTGAAAACCCATTAGGATTCGATTCACAAGCTATAGATTTGATTCTCGGTTCGATTTCCGATTCTCGGACCGATTTTTATACTCTGTTCTCGATTCAACTCAATAAATATAGATTTAATACAAATACTATATTTATAAAAAAGGACAGTGAACATAAGTTTACAAGTGGGTAATTAATAAAAAGCAATTAAGAGCCACAAACCTGAATATTAAACTCTTTTATTTTAGGTACACTTGGGTACATTAAAACAGAACCCATCTCTAATATCAAATGCATACAATTATGTTAAATACAATAATAATAAACACGAATAAGCTGGTGTGTGGTGGGCGTTCTGGCGCAATATGGCTGCCGTCGCATCATCCAGGTGGATGCTGCACATTGGTGGTGGTTGAGGAGATTCCCCCATTCATTCATATGTAAAGCGCTTTGAGTACTGAGAAAAGCGCTATATAAATGTAAGGAATTATTATTATTATTATTATTATTATTAATTACATCATCTTAAAGGAGTGTAACTACTGTAGCATGTAAAAATGCACTAAAAGTAACGTGAGCAAGACAACAAAAACAACAAAAATCACCAGCTAACTTACTTTAAATTTGCAAGAACTATAGACTGATATTAGCCTGACATTGTCATACTCAATTCTAGTCAGAATTTGAGTCTGATACCGCTCCATTGAGCTAAAATTATGAGGCGTGTCTCAACCGAAAAATGCCTCTCCACTCAATTGGATAGACCTATGACCAATCAGAGCAACGGAGTGTGTGACGTATGTTGAAATGTCGTCTTTTGCAGCCTGACCGAACTGCTAGTAATTTCGCTACAATGATACTAACATCATTGTGATTATACTAAGTCTGAGTTAGCGAACGTACATCAACACCTACTATGTTTACAACATTTCATTTATATCACAACATTAAGTATTTACTAAGTCATACAGTAAGACTATCTCTTACCATTTGTACGTTAGGTGAACTTCATCCACGACGATAGCTACCCATTACGTTGGCTTGAAAAATATCGGAGCCTAGCATGTCCCTCCACTTATTCAGCAGTCACGATTCCGGGCTTCCGAAAAGAAGCTGGCAACGACCGCTAATTATATCCATCTCGTCGTGCACGCCGAGTTGCATCCCCGTGATACCCATTTCAGTTGCTTCTTTAACTTTGTCCTCCATAAGTGCGACCAACTTTTGCCGAATCCCATAGGAATGATGGCGAAAACATAAACAAATGCCTTGATCGCGTTTCTCTGTTCCTCTTTTTAAATCAATGCTCTGTCGATATCTTTTAGAACAGACTCAATGTCAGAATCCACACATCTGAATTCTGCAGCGGCAGCCATTTCATTGTAAACAGATTGAACACACGCGCTCTTTGATGACGTGGTTGATACGTTACTGTTGATCATCTGTCCATCATCGTATAAAGCCCGCCCTCACAATTTGATTCGTCGGGCAGTTTTGGGACTCGCATAGTAGCTCCTCAACGGAAAAACGCCAGACCGATCTTCCCGTTTTTCAAAATGTGGTGGGCGGGGCTAAGATCGGCTGGCACCCAGGCTAGACTGATATAATAACAGGCTTAAATAAACCCAAAACATAAGTCTACTTACAGTTCTTAAGGACACGCGTTTTATCAACTGGCTATCCTCCAGACAGTTGACAGACCATTTCGGCCGTGTGGCGTACACGCTCGCGGAGTGAAGCACGTTCGCGTTTTTTCTCCGAGATGTTTTACCAACTGGCAACTAGTTATCCTCCAGACAGATGACGGACCGCATCTCTCATTTGGCCGGGTGGCACATGTGCCCGCTCGCGGTGTGAAGCGCGTCCGCGCAATTCTGTGAGATGCACTTGACGTCCTTTTGTGCAGCAATTTCTTTTCTTTTTTTACAACCTAATTTAGGCGGTAGGGTTTCCCAACTTAGGCGGGCTGCCCGAAATGAAAGTGCTGCAGGAAACCCTGGGTTATTTCATTTTTTAAAAATCGGTTCGTGGCCTTTGAAAACCATCAACCGAAAAATCTATTTTTTTTGCCCAGCCCTAGACTGAAAAAATTATATGTGATCATATTATGTGTCCATTAAGTAAAGAACTTTGATCAACGTCTGTTGTTTTATCCTATGAACTGATTGGTGCACATAGCCGGGGGGTCGGAAGATCTCAGGCAAGCGGCAATGCTTATAAGTTGCAGGGTCGAGCCATGGGTGCCTATTAAATGCGTTGAGTTTCACATGCCAGGTAACTGGTTCCTATATTGGAAAATAATCAAAAAATAACATGGACCAGAAAAAAGGCAGATACTGAAGCTTTTGGCGTATTAACATATGCCAAGAGAAAACCAGCTATCAGCAGGACCACGATAGCCATCACAACATTTATAAAAGATTACGGAGAGGAAAGCTACCCAGTAAGCTTGAAAACGACTGACAAAAAAACGTGTTAATAACCAGCCAGACAAATTTGAATGTAACCACAAAGTAAATAAAATAAGTTATCAAAATATTGAAAAAACAGGCAGGATTCTCTGATCTCAAACGCTGGGGGCGTGTCCTCTGGCAGCGCTGAAACCACACCCACTCGCAGGAAAACTGCCGTCTTTCTCAACTTTTTAAATACCGCTACAGCCTGAATGGATGCTTGCGACTGTGTTAGAGCGCCAGTGCGTCATCGAGTCATGATTTTAGGACCGCTCAGAAAAACCTTATCTCAGAGATGAAGAAAAACTGTTTAACAATCTAAGTCCCCATTTTATTACTACACAGCTCACAAAGTCTTTGTAATGTGTTTTGCAATACATTTCTAACATGTAAATGTGTTAAGAAACAGTTTTAATGCATACCACCACCAATCAGAAGTTTGTCATTTTTTTACGTAATTTGTAAATTCCTGCATTTGCTGTGTTGATTTTTGAATGAGTTTGCATGTGAAAGCTTGTCCATTTGTGTATGTGTGTTATGTGGACAGCTGTATCCAATGGGTCTTTAGTAATTATCACAGTCAGTGCCTTTGTTGAAAGAGACCTTCAACACAGACTGATCTTTCTCTGACACTCTCGAGTCTACAACGTTAACACGCACACACACAACCATGCGTATAATTCTCTCATGTCGCAAAATCAAGCAATCTCTTTGTATCTGTTATTGGTTACAAAATAAATTAATCTTTAATCCCCGTAAACAGGAAGACAAAATCGACTTTATTTCCATATTGTGATGTTTTTCTGGGTCAAATGGAATATCACACAAGGAAAAAGCAGGTGTGGCTTGCGTTTTCCACTGTGAATTGATTTGATATAGAAAAGTTGATGTTTTATTCAGAAATAGAACTTGGGGCAGACTGACAGGTAGAGGGGGCGGAGTTAAGGGATGCTCCCGCCCAGAGCCGCCCGTCACATGATTCATGGTAGACTTCAGTTAGTTCCTCTTAATAGATAGTCAAGAAATGCATTAATTTACAAGATTTAAATATCACACCAATATGTGAAGATAGGTGTGACAGGGGCAGTCTGGGACAAAAAATCAGCCCTGGAATTTTTTTACCAGACAGGCCCCTCATTCGATATCGAACACATTTTCGGTCTTTTTGGTCTCTTGAATGTGTATACCAACCAACCATGACATAAAACAAGGTTAAACTTGAGGCCTTGACTTTTTGACTTTGTTGTTCTGTTTGTCAGATCTGAGGGTGAAGATCTATCACTAACTTTTATTAATCATTATCGAGAATAAATGAATTAACTGAAAGCTACCAGAACAGCCAAAAAGTGTAACCAAAGGTATGGACAGGCTTTGTTAACATGAGAAGGAAACACAGGTCTATTTATGGATACATTGTTTTTGGATATACTGTCCAAAATCAAAGCTAATTTTGTCTAAACAAAAGGGAACAAATGAATTATCTTCAATTAGTTTTTTTTAAATCTTATTAACACAAACATAGCCCTAAATGTCATTTCATAACCACATTTTGAGCAAAAGATTGGAATAATTGCATTTTTGTAAAGATCATCAAAACATACACAAAGTTTAAAATGTTGAAAAATTAGTTTTGCCATAAGTTTTTTATAAATTGGGTAAAAGTTTTGCAGTTTGCGACTATGTTACTTAAGGGCTCTGCTCCCAAGCGGTCAAGCTGACGTCATCAGGGAATGATCGCAAGAGGGCAGAAGAACATTTTTTTTATTTTGATTAAAGTTTATAAAACAATAATGACCCACACTGATCAATTGTATTTAATAAAATGATATAATGAGCACTGCTATATTCCAATAAAGAGAGAGAGAGAGAGAGAGAGAGAGAGAGAGAGAGAGAGAGAGATCCTGGTATTTTAATTAAGTGTTATGAAACTTAAACTATTTCAGAACAGCTGTGGGAAGAACCTGCTAGTAGTGTGAATCTTTCCTCCCACCTAGGGTTATAAAATTGTGTGTGTGTTTAAATTAAAGATTTAACTTCCTATCAATGCTTTGTTTTAGTTTGAAATCTGTTATATAGTCAGTCAGTCAATTGTAAAATTCTGTAATTTCTTCTCACAAACAAATCATAATTTTTATTTATTATGAATGATTATTTTATAAATGTATTTTATTCACTAGGAAGTACACTAGTTTGCCATTCTAAACATTTCTTCTGTGTGCACTTTCCTTACCAATGACACTCATGCACCATAAGAGATTTTCACATGAACATTCACGCTCAAACCTGTCAACGCACTTAACATCACTGACCAATCACGCTCAGTTACCTAGAATTGACTGCAGTCTGTTGCTCTGTCCCAAATGGTGTACTTCATGTGGACTTTCGGTCCCGTGGCCTTACCGTATATACCCGAAAATAAGACGACCCCCCATTTTCCAAACGTATTTTTTTGGGGAAAAAAAGAGAAAAAATCTGGTTTTCAACAGAAAATAATTTAATTTGAAAATAATAGTGATACTTCATTGGAAAGACATTTGAACACCATTCATTAAATATTTGAATTAATTTGTCACCAAATGAAGTGCACTCTGTCAATGAATGAGTTTAGAAATGAATGAATAAGTGACAAAAATGAATAACCTTTCCAAAAAAATGCAATAATTATGTAGGACCATGTATGAATGTAACTGTGAAGATAGATAGAAAATAACCATCTGCTTTAAATCAAACCAATCTAACCTATCGTGTTGGCGCCCTCTATTGTTTCCACATAATTTTGTCTATATCGGGAATATATGACGACCACCCCATTTTTCAGTCTATTTTTAGTACAAAAACCTTGTCTTATATTCAGGTATATATGGTATAATGTGCATGCCCCCTTGTCGATTTCGTAGAGTGTCTCATCTGCCATTTTTACGCTCCGAAGTGTGCTCATCAGCACCCCCTTTGCACCCTTGATGCGATCTTCGGATCTTCATGCACTTTACCAACCCAGAAGTCCTTGCGAAAGAACAGATTTCCGGCGTGACTGTCCCAAAGTACGAGTCTGTCCCAAGAGTCTGTCCCAAAGTACGACTCTGGTGCACCCTCGTGGACTCGCGTCAAGGGTCCCTAAAGTCTGCACTAGATGATGTCATCAAAGTGTGGACTCTGAGGAAATTCACAAGTCTGGAGTGTGCCATTTGGGACAGGGTGTGTGTATCCACCAGGCATCTAGTGACACACAGTGGTGGTGTACATTTGTATGTTCTTGATGTTGTGTCTCCCCCTTGTGTTGATTGTATGAAAATACATTTTCATTGAAGTGGATTAAAATATGAGATGAAAATAAATATAAATCTTTTCTAGGGGCCTCCTGGTTTGTTAGGTCGACCGGGTCCTCAGGGCCCTTCGGGGTTTCCTGGCGTCCAAGGACAGCCTGGTCAGAAGGGTCAGCGGGGAACAATTGGATTTCCAGGGGTTGCTGGCCCTCAAGGAGACAGGGTATATACAATCACAAAAACACACACATACTTTCCTTATATATCTCTACCCAAAATGTATTTATTTTGTTGCAAAAAATATTTTGTTACAGGGCGTTCAAGGAGTTAGAGGCCATACTGGTTTAGATGGTGTACCAGTAAGTCACAATACAGTTTATCACTCTGCATCAGTAAAATGCAGTCTGTATACCAGGATCTCATATTAATCAAATAAACATTTTATACATTTCATCATACTATTCAACGTATATGGGAATACATGCAGTCTGATCTCTTCATGGATTCCAGGGTCATCCCGGGCCTTCTGGTCCTCCTGGGCTTCCAGGAAAGGATGGTTGTAACGGAACTAGAGGAGATCCTGGGCTTGGCGGTTACACGGGACAACGCGGCCTACCGGGACCGATGGTTCGATTCTTTTATATATTTGTATAATCTGAAGAACTTTTCATCACCACAAAGGACCTTTTTTGAAACTTAAAAGCTTCTTCAGATGTTAAAGGTTCTTTATGGCATTGTGAAGCACCATTTTTAAAGGTGTCGTTTGAAGAGCTCCTATGCAAAACCCCATATTCTGCTTAAAAAAACTGTATTTTTTAATAACCTGAGATTTGACCTGAAAGTATTTAATGAACGTATAATATGTGTCGAGATCAATCACCTCATTTTTGACTTGACGTGTCGTTCATGGTACGTTTACACCAACCGCGGTAGAGGCGTGAAGCGCGAGTGATTTCAATGTTAAGTCAATGTGCAGACGCGTTGACGCGCGTCAGGAGGTCCCGCGGCGCGGAAGAGGCGTTCGGCGCGGCGCGGAAGACGCGTTTCCGCCTCTTTCGCGCGTGAAGCTCGGGCGAAAGGCGCGAATTGAGCGTTGTGCGCGGTACGCGCGGTAAGCGCGAATGTTGTTTTTGTGCATCTTGCGGTTCACGCGAATTTGCGGCTGACGCCCGAGTTGAAAAATTTGAACTTTGGCGGAATTTCGCGCCGCGTTAACCAATCAGGAGCCTGCCTGCTGCTGTGGTGGCAGCCCCGCCCGGAGTCACTCATTCAAGCAGTCACTCGGAGCTATATGACACAAGTTGTTATTTCTATAGAGGAGACAGGGATAAAAAGGACCTCGCTTGGAAGAGTGTCAGTAAGGACTTTGGGCAACTTGGTAAGTTGTAATACACGCTTCACTTTTGAGTCACGTGTCGTTTATCTGCCCGCGCCGTTTATTTTTCCCCATAGTAAGGTTAACCAATACAAAATTGGTAACTCTCTTGATAAATGCACAAGTAACATCAGTCATCTTGCAAACAGACACTCGCACAGCAGTTGCCCCTCCCACAAGAAGCGGAGTTTGCCTCGGACGCGCGTCAAATGCTTGCTTTTTCCGCGCGTCTACTCCGCTCTACACGCGCGAATGCATCCAAAATGTTCAAGCGGCTCCCTAAGGTCCACTTATACTGTTTTAATCTAATTGCAACTCACAACATCTTATTTTGTCTTATTTTCAGGGGATGCCTGGAATAAAAGGAATCAAAGGAAGCACCGCTTATAGATCTGAATACGCGCCTGGACTACCCGTATGTTTAATGGAATTAAATAATGCATTTAAATTATCGAAAAAGGATCTCATGATCCCAATGTTTTTTTACTTTGAAGATAGTTTAAAATGATATAAATGAGCACACTCCTTTCATTACTCTTTAGAAATCATATCAGGGTGAGGCCTCAATAAGCGCTGTAAAAAACTGACAAGTACACAAGCATGCAAATTATAGTCGATGAGTTGTATTTTTTGAAGATGCTAAAATATAACATATATATCCCTGAAGTTACACTTGTGTTATTTCAATTTACTATTATTCCAAAATGTAGAAAAATATTCATTTTGTACTTTACTTTTGACCGATAGTATGTATATTTCCACATTTGTTAAAGTAATAAAGAGCTTGTCTAATTTTGATTTTGTAGTTTTTGGGTTTGTGTACATTTATCTTTTTACGTTTTACAAATCTGCACTTTTTTCATTCTCAGGGTCCTGATGGACAACCAGGACCTCCTGGACCTCAAGTATGTACTACAGAGCAGCTTTTAATATGAAGCTGTAAATATTTGCTAGGTAAATCTTTATGTTGTTTTATTTATTACATAGGTTTGTTTTGTTTGTGTTTTCATTAAAGGGATTCGATGGAATTGTTGGTCCGCAAGGGTTTCCAGGACCGTCGGGAGCTTCAGGGTTCATGGTGAGCAGAGCATGTCCTCCTCAGATGGTCATATTTAAAGCTGCAAAGGCATCATCAAAATATAGTTTTTATACTTTCCATTGGCAGTCCAGGGGATTTTGGATAAAAGGATGTGTTCTCTTAAATCTACTACTTAATTCATAGAGAAATTAAAGGGTCTGTCTCTCTGTCTCTCAGGGTACACCGGGTCCAATTGGTCCAAGAGGTATACCGGTGAGTTAACCTGCTGATTTAAATCTCCTTATTCAAACACCTTGATTGAACGTCTAAACAAAAACATAACATTTGTCCCCAAATGATGCTTCACTTGAACTTCTGTTTTTACATTATGTGAATATTTTTTTAATTCACATCATAATTTGTTTTCTCTAGGGAGACCCAGGAAGATCACTCGCTGGACCTAAAGGAGAAGAGGTACATAACACATTTACATCATACTGTGAGTTTATGTATTAATCTTACAATGAATGCTTGATGTGGTGCTTTATTTCTGTGTCTGTTATAGGGGGAGCCTGGGCCAAAGGGTGATCCTGGTCAATTTGAGTATGTTGAGCCTAATCCAAAAGACTACGTAAAAGGGAAAAAGGTAAATAAAATGACTCGCTTCATTTGCAGGTGATGGTGCTATGTTGCCTACTAAAGCCTTACAAGTGTGCACTACACTGTTTAGGAGAATAATTTTTGTATACTGATCATGTGTATGTATGGGTAGGTTTAAAATTGTGAGCTTTATGTTGTTGGTGCATTTCATGAACAATTTCATAAGATTGTTTTCTTGTAGGGGGATAAAGGGATTAAAGGAATGTGTGGATTACCTGGGGTTGAAGTAAGTATCTGTGTGTGTGCGTGTGCGTGAGTGTGTGAGTGTGCGTGTGCGTGCAACCAAGCCTTGCAGGTTCAAGCTTTATCATGCTGTCACATATAATATGTTGGTAGATATAATGCTAGATATTTATTTATCTGTTTTTTAGGGACTGATTGGGCCTCCAGCAGAGAAAGGAGAGAAAGGCATTATTGGTTTGCCTGGACAAAGAGTAAGAATATTTGACAATATATATCGACTTATCCACTCCAAACCAATTGCTGTAACAATGATGTGCAACTGATCATAACACTCTAAACCAGCTATCATAGTGTTCCAAATCATCTGATCATAATGTCCCATGTAAACAATAATAAAGTTTTAAATCATCTGATCATAGCATCAGAGAAAATCTCATGGTCCACCATATCAAACATTGCGGTAATGACTTCCAATACCAGTCAATCATAACATTGCAAATTATGTGATCCTGACATCCCATACAAACCAATCAAAACATTCCACACATCTGATCATAACATTTCATACCAACCAATCATAACATTGGAAATTATTTGATCCTGACATCCCATACAAACCAATCATAACATTCCACACATCTGATCATAACATCTCATACCAGTCAATCATAACATTGCAAATTATGTGATCATGACATCCCCTACAAACCAATCATAACGTTCCACACGTCTGATCATGACATTTCATACCAACCAATCATAACATTCCACACATCTGATCATAACATCTCATACCAGTCAATCATAACATTGCAAATTATCTGATCATAACATCTCATACTAGCCAATCATAACATTGGAAATGATTTGATACTGACATCCCATACAAACCAATCATAACATTCCACACATCTGATCATAACATCTCATACCAGCCAATCATAACATTGCAAATTATCTGATCATAACATCTCATTCCAGCCAATCATAACATTGCAAATTATCTGATCATAACATCTCATACTAGCCAATCATAACATTGGAAAATATTTGATCATGACATCCCATACAAACCAATCAAAACATTCCACACGTCTGATCATAACATCTCATACCAGCCAATCATAAAATTGCAAATTATGTGAGCATGACATCCCATACAAACTAATCATAACATTCCACACGTCTGATCATAACATTTCATACCAACCAATCATAACATTGCAAATTATCTGATCATGACATTTCATACCAACCAATCATAACATTCCACACATCTGATCATAACATCTTATACCAGCCAATCATAACATTGCAAATGATTTGATCATGATATGATATAATTATTTGATCCTGACATCCCATACAAAATAATCATAACATTCCACACATCTGATCATAACATCTCATACCAGTCAATCATAACATTGCAAATTATGTGATCATGACATCCCATACAAACCAATCATAACGTTCCACACGTCTGATCATGACATTTCATACCAACCAATCATAACATTCCACACATCTGATCATAACATCTCATACCAGCCAATCATAACATTGCAAATTATCTGATCATAACATCTCATTCCAGCCAAACATAACATTGTAAATTATCTGATCATAACATCTCATACTAGCCGATCATAACATTGGAAAATATTTGATCATGACATCCCATACAAACCAATCAAAACATTCCACACGTCTGATCATAACATCTCATACCAGCCAATCATAAAATTGCAAATTATGTGAGCATGACATCCCATACAAACTAATCATAACATTCCACACGTCTGATCATAACATTTCATACCAACCAATCATAACATTGCAAATTATCTGATCATGACATTTCATACCAACCAATCATAACATTCCACACATCTGATCATAACATCTTATACCAGCCAATCATAACATTGCAAATGATTTGATCATGATATGATATAATTATTTGATCCTGACATCCCATACAAAATAATCATAACATTCCACACATCTGATCATAACATCTCATACCAGTCAATCATAACATTGCAAATTATGTGATCATGACATCCCATACAAACCAATCATAACGTTCCACACGTCTGATCATGACATTTCATACCAACCAATCATAACATTCCACACATCGGATCATAACATCTCATACTAGCCAATCATAACATTGCAAATTATGTGATCATGACATCCCATACAAACCAATCATAACTTTCCACACGTCTGATCATAACATCTTATACCAGCCAATCATAACATTGCAAATGATTTGATCATGATATGATATAATTATTTGATCCTGACATCCCATACAAAATAATCATAACATTCCACACATCTGATCATAACATCTCATACCAGTCAATCATAACATTGCAAATTATGTGATCATGACATCCCATACAAACCAATCATAACGTTCCACACGTCTGATCATGACATTTCATACCAACCAATCATAACATTCCACACATCGGATCATAACATCTCATACTAGCCAATCATAACATTGCAAATTATGTGATCATGACATCCCATACAAACCAATCATAACTTTCCACACGTTTGATCATAACATCTCATACCAGCCAATCATAAAATAGCAAATTATGTGATCATTACATCCCATACAAACTAGTCATAACATTCCACACGTCTGATCATAACATCTCATACCAGCCAATCATAACATTGCAAATTATCTGATCATAACATCTCATACTAGCCAATCATAACATTGGAAAATATTTGATCATGACATCCCATACAAACCAATCAAAACATTCCACACATCTGATCATAACATCTCATACCAGCCAATCATAAAATTGCTAATTATCTGATCATATCATCGCATACCAGCCAATCATAACATTGCAAATGATCTGATCATGACATCCCATACAAACCAATCATAACATTCCACACGTCTGGTAACAACATCTCATACCAGCCAATCATATCATTGCAAATTATCTGATCATGACATCCCATACGAACCAATTATAACATTCAGTTTGATCATAACATCCTATACCAACCGATCATAGCATTCCAAAACATCTGATCATAACATCCTATACCAACCAATCATAACATTCCAAAACGTCATAACTTTCCATGTGAACCAATCTTAAAGTTTCAAATCATCAGTTCATATCTAGTCATACAAGCAAATCATAACATTGCAAATTATGTGATCATAACATCTCATACCAGCCAAACATAACATTGCAAATTATCTGATCATAACATCTCATACCAGCCAAACATAACATTGCAAATTATCTGATCATAACATCTCATACTAGCCAATCATAACATTGCAAATTATCTGATCATAACATCTCATACCAGCCAATCATATTGTTGCAAATCGTCTGATCATGACATCCCATACCAACCGATCATAACATTCCACACGTCTGATCATAACATCCTATACCAACCAATCATAACTGATAACCATCAGTGTTGTTTATGTAAAATGGCATTGTAGAAGGATTGTAATGCAGCCTCTTTTTTGAAATTATCATAGGGCATTCCTGGTTATCCTGGTCGAATAGGCTTTCCAGGACCTAAGGTAAATCTTATTTCAAGTGTGTGTTTCTATGTATTTATGTGCTTGTGTATGTATGTGGGTAGTTGACCAATAGCATGGACATGGTATAAAATATTAAACAATTGTTATCTGCTTATACAGGGCCAGCGTGGAGAAAACGGTCTTCCTGGTCTTTATGGCAACCCAGGACTAAAGGTCAGACCCAATTTTCTGTGAAATGTACCACCGTTTGACTCTTGTCCATTGCATAAAGTGATACATTGATACCTGCAGTCTATAGTAATTCATTTACACGCACTGCTTATTTAAATGTGTGACAGGGATTCCCAGGTGATCCCGGACCTAAAGGATATCCGGAGTATGTTTCCAACAATAAAAAAGGTGCAACAGGATGTTTCCGTATTGACATTTGAGTTCACATTGACATTGATTCACAGGATTTTGTTTACAAGCAAATTTTTTATCTTGTAGACATGTAATTTTTGGCACATTTGCATTCCTGCTCTAGGACCGTTTGGAGATCCAGGCCCTCCTGGTGTTGCCGGACCACCTGGTGACAGAGGAATGATGGGTATACCCGGCCCACCTGGTGTTTTTGGGCCGTCTGGAATAGGTGTGTGCCTATGCATGTGTTTTTTCTAACTTTAAATAATGTTGTGTCTTCATCGCATATACACATTTGAACCGTCATAGAGCATGTCTTTTCTTAGCTCTCTCTCTCTCTCTTTGATTGTTCTGTTGTTAGGTGGGATGGGTGAACCGGGTCTTATGGGTCTCAATGGGCTCAAAGGAGAAAAAGGGGCAAGAGGAAGAGTATACTCCAACACCCCAGATGGCACTCCAGGTAAATGGATGCTAGACATGTTTGACCTGGATTGACTATTCAGCAGCACCGGGAGAATTTCCGGTGGGCCGGTCTTTTTTATACATAAAAAAGAATTTGAGCATGACATTGTTCATATGGCCTCTTAAAGGTAAAGGAACTACAGATCGTTATTCTTTAAAATCTAAGTCACAGATGTAACAATGAATCTTCCATGAATTGTCATTATCATAAAAACAATCTATTTTATTTGTAAAAAGTAAGTTTTATGTGAATATGATGTTTTCTCAAGTAAAATAACATTGTGAAAGTCCATTATGTATTTTTTTGTTTTGTTTTTTACGCATAGTACCTTACGTTATTTGGCCATATACATGATCTATTCTAAATAATACAAAATGTAGGATTAAGGAAATAGGGAATATTAGGAATAAGGATTTTTTTTACATCTGATTCCCCTGCATACTTGCTAAATCTTGCTTGTGTTTTGTATATCGGCAATAGCACGAGAAAGGCCGATACCGATTGTTTATTAATTAACTGTGTGAAGGAAATACGTTGCATTTCTGTTGCATAATCCAGCATTAAAAAAAATATCAAAATAATTAAATACTTCCCAAAACAAAATAAAATCTGTAAAAATTATAGTTTGTCAGACGTGCAATGGGAAAAAAGTAAATCACGTAGTTAATCACGTAAGAGATTCCTCATTAATGTGAGCCATGCGGTCAGAGTAAGAGTATTTTGAAAAACGTCTGCGGTCTGGGCTTTTTTCAAAATCTCAAAAAAAGACAAAAAAATCGCCAAAATTTTATCTTAGTTTGTGCCTCTCTTATTATTATGTTGGTCAGTTGAATGTTAAATACATACAATCCATGTTCATTCAAAATAATTGTATGCAGAAATAAAGGTAATAGGCCAACTGTATAGTATTGTATACAAGTGTTTAATACGGGTATCGGCCAATAGTTGCCAAAAATAATAATCATATCGGTGGGTCCTTAATATCAGGGGTATTGAGGGGTTATTTATTGAAAGGCATTATTTGGGACAATACGTTTTAATGAAAGTAATTATTATTTTTTTATTATTTTTCTACCAGGGGAACCTGGGAAACAGGGTCCTCCAGGGCCTAAAGGAAATCGAGGAAATGCTGGCCCTCCTGGTGAGGAGTTTCTCTTACATTTTATTTATTGCCTTTATTTTACACCATGTCCCAACCAGTAGGAAATGTGAGATTCAGTAAATGTTTTGCTGCATCACACGAGATATCCTTGCCTACAGCGAAATCTCACTAGTTCAAAATCTTAGTCTGCATAACCTGTATATAAGCAGGGCAGTCGTGGCCTTATTGTTAGAGAGTCCTAGTTTGAGCAGGTTGCGACTGTGATGACCTTAAGCATGGCACAGGCCCCCTATAAAGACAGAGCGCAGTTATGCTAATTTGAAAACCACACCCACCGGGGGGAAACAACCCAACCGTCTCAATTGACTTTGTATTGCGAGAGGCCGCCTCCTTGTCATTTCTGGCTTATAAGAAAAAACAGAATAATGCCTAAAAGCTGCTGTGTGATAAGGTGTACAGCTAACAAGCCAAAAAACCCAGAAATAAGTTTTTATAAGCTGTCGAGCCGTAAAACCCAGCCTTTAAGGAGAAAAAAGTGGATCGCCGACTACTTTTCCCCCTAGTGGAGGCAGTTCTACTAATAGGAGTACTATGAAAAGTTGCCTGTTTCCACTTTTGTGTCTTTCAACGCTCGTTTTTTTGGGGTCGACAGCTTATAAAAACGTATTTCTGGGTATTTTGGCTGGTTAGCTGTACATATTGTCACACATCAGCTTTAAGGCATTATTCTGTTTTTTGTTATAAGCCCGAAATGACAAGGAGGCAGCCCCTCGCAATACAAAGTCAATGGAGACGGATGGATTGTTGCCCCCTGGTGGGCGTGGTTTTCAGGTTATGATGTCTTGAGCTCTGTCTCTATTGGTCTCTGGGCATTGCAGTTATAGGTTCCCACTGCTCCAGGAGCACGCGCGTGTGTGTGTGTATGTGGCTTGCAGTGTGTGTTTACTTCTCATTGGGTTGTGTTAAATGCAGAGGTCACATTTCGAGTATGAAAATACTTGACAATCACATCACTTGTCTATGTTGAACATTAAATGTGTTCTGATTGGCTGCATCACACAATATTTTTGTAGCTCAATAGGTAGATCATTGCATTAGCAGTGCAACATGTTATGGGTTAAATTCTCAGAGAACACACATGCACTGTAAGTCACTTGTACACAATGTAAAAAATGTGTTTGCTATTAGCATAATTAGAAAAAAATTGCTTTAGTACATACTTATGAAAAAAATGTGCTTATGTCCATCCGAGCGAAAGACTAAACCATTGATTACCAATGGAAAAGATTAATAGATTTAGCAACTATTGTTTACTAATCCATAGTGCATTTGTTAACCTTTAAGATGTCTCGTTTATGATTGTCTGTCTTTTATGTTGGTTTGTAATTGACATTAGTATTAGTAAAACAATTTGCATGTTTAGTAGAGAACTACTAACTTAGTTTAATTGTATTGACATTATTGATAATGTACATATGTGTCCATATCAATGAAGTCATTGTATGTTTTTCAAAGCATGTCATCAATTTCTGTTTGCCTGCTTTTATGTTGTATTGTCCGACCTGTTTGGTGTCATCACTGTTTGTCTCATCATGTGTGTCGAGTCAACAGGTTGTGGTGAGGACAACTTTTTACCTGTCAATGCCATTTTATACAGCACATTACTGTGTCAGCATGTGTAACAAAATGTATAAATACTCATACAGTATAAGTGTGACTAAGTGTGAGGTTATGCCATTATTACAATACAATAAACAATCATTTACAATATTATCTACAATATATCTACAATCAATATATGGTGCTGAGACTGTATGACTTGTCACAGGAGAATTCTGCATTCCTGGTGAGCGAGGAGAAGTGGGTGGGCCTGGTGACAGAGGACCTGCGGGGATAAAAGGTGTCAAGGGACGAAAAGGTGAGTTTTGACGCATAAAGATATCGTCCTTTACAGTATTCATATGCTTTATAATAAATATATATTCTGGATTGTGATTGGCCGATTCACCAGCTATATGCCAGGGATTATATTCTTGTTCAGGGGTGTCATGCAAAATAATTTAGGAAGTTATTTTTTTATATGTACCTATATTTTTATTCTTTTGTATTTTTTCTATGGAAATCCTCATAGGAATTTCTTGCTTGGAGCTGTCCATGGTTCTGATTATTTTAGTGTCTTTTTATCCAGAAAGCTGTGTATAGTGTGTATTGGTGTCCTTAAGGAGGCAGCAAAACGTCTTCTCCACACACTGTATGTTCCTCTGTGTGTTCCTTCAGGTCCAGATGGGGGTTGTGCTTGTAAACCCAGTGGTGATCAACCTGGCGATCGTGGCCCTCCAGGATTCCCAGGTCTCCCTGGTAATCCCGGGAGACCGGGCCTCCAAGGTCCTACTGGTGATCCGGGTCCTTTTGGCTTGAGGGGCGTAAATGGTGTAGCAGTATGTAAACCCCTTTGTGTGCACGCTCATATGTCCATTTTATGTGCGTTTCTTAAAATTTTGTTTGTGTAATGTTCTGTGTGACAGGGTCCCAGAGGTGTCCAAGGTCCCAGAGGATTAAAAGGAGAGAAAGGGGATTATGTGTTTATAAACATAAAGGGTCAGATGTGTTTTTTTGTTGTTATTTTCAAATATTTGAATGAATTCACCCATCAGTCCAACTTATTCTTTCTGCTTGTTTTTCAAAGGGGAGAAGGGTAACATTGGTCCCAGTGGACCGCCTGGGAACGCAGGATATAGCGGAAAGACAGGGGCTGATGGGAAAATGGGCAATCCTGGAGATCCTGGACCTGTGGTCAGTCACCTTGTGTTAATCAATATTATTCAGTGACATTAAAATATGGGTGTGCCACAGATGATGGCACATACTGTAAAAGGTTGAACTGATAGGCAGAGGACTTTAAAAATACCAAAATTCAGGGAATGGTCATTGTTCACATATTCATGAGATTTTTTTAAATTTATAATCATTCATGCCTGTGTGTTTAGAGCAGTTTGGTCTTCAGCCACTAGATGGCATCATTTGAGGTGCTTGCCAGGTTGTGCATATATACTGTAGCAATTCCATTACATTTTTGCATTTGAGAGATGCTTTTATCCAAAGTTATTTACAGTGCATTTAATCTATTCATATCTTTTGTCAGTATGTGCGTTTCTCTGTCTAATACTCTGCCTAAAAACAAACCTAGTCCCTTAGTACATTACCATAGCAATGCCCACAGCATCCTAATATTGGTACTTTTAGGTTTTGCACTGGCAAAGTTGTTTATTGTTCCTTTAAATAAATTTGGTACAGACTGTATTCAACAATGATGACCTAATACTCAAAATTACTATATACTAACATTTAGGGCCCATTGCATCATCTAGTGGCTGCTTACATATCTGTCAGCATAAAAAATGATTTTTTTTGTGGGTAAAATGGTTTGAAAGTGAAGTTTTGTGTAGCGTTGTACACATCAGACTGCTTATTCACTTAATCATTAAAACCTTTGGTTTTCCAGGGAGATAATCTTTTTGGTTTGCCGGGTGATAGAGGATTTCAAGGTTCATTTGGAGCAAAAGGTGCCAGAGGTCAAACTGGTCCTGCTGGCCCTGGCATTATGGGGTCAGTTGGGCGTCGGGGCCTACAGGGAGACCCGGGGCCCGAAGGCCAAAGGGGGCCCCCTGGTCCTAAAGGAACAAGTGGTAAGGGTCACTGCTTTATTAAAGTTTCAGTTTTATTTAAATAATTTTATATTCTAACACTTTTATAACTCTGTTCTGTTGGTTATCAAATTATCTCACAGAAATGTTATTGATGAAGTAGCAGTAGGGGAGAGCGTTGCACAACCTAAAGCTTTTTGGTTTTGGCTCAATCATTCAAAAAATAATTGAGTTTGATTAATTATATTTTTATACAAGCAACACACACATCTCTGCTACAAATGAACATTTGGAGTTTGTTTCTAGTACTTACCATTCTTGGACAATTACACCAAACGTGACAGAAGTGCAAACGTTACAACTTACCCCATAGGTGGGGTTCATTGTAACAGGCAGGGGGTTAGTTGTAACATTTGCTAAAAATTAAGTTTGCAGGCAAATATTTCAATACTATTTTGTCTTTATACTTGAAGTGGATATTGTTTATATATCTGTCTATAATAGACATGTATCCACACTGTATTCATTCATCCAGCCCTTTTCTAACAATAGTTCATTTATAAATGTATACAAATGTCTAAATAAGTGAGAAAAAGCAGCACAATTATGACAAAAAAAATATTTTTTTATATGTGACCCAGTCTGTAAAAACCATACTACAATTTTAAAATCAAATTTTGGGATAATGGGCAACAAAGTCTGATTTTAGCCATTCATTTCATTATGATTTCAATCTTTACGTGACCTTTTTCAATCAATATTAAAGATATGAACAAAAAAAAAAAGATTTTTGATAAGACAGTCACATTTATTTTGTTGGCAGCCAGCAATCATTCGTGTGTAGCTTATTTAAAACAACGACAAGAATTACGCTAACATTAGCGGTTTTCATATCGTAAGTGCTGATGGGTTAGTTGTAACACAGCGTTACAATTAACCCCGCTGGGACAAAATATTTTCAAGCTCACTAAAAAAGTTGCTAAGAGCTGCAGACATATTTCAAAACGATGCTATGTTTTAGTCAACAAGACACTGATTAATATGACATAGCATTGGATTTGGTATCTTACACACCCAACTTAGAAAACGAAAAAACATATAATGAAAAAAAATACTTACATGCCACCAAAACACTCGTTCATCAAAAACTCTCTGAAAACATTATACACTTCCAATAATTTGTGGGAGATCGTCTTTTGCGCATCGTCTTTTGGATGCTCAACCTTGTGCAACAATGTAAACAGTCCGTGTTAAAACTAACCCCGTGTTAGTTTTTGCCCCGCCCACCCCTATATTAATAATGCATAGATGTTTGTTCAAAAAGTTTTGAAGAATACTTATTTTTGATTTTTCTTTTTAAATAGGCAGCACACTACCCTGTGCTCCTGCCCCACCTGGAATCCGTGGTAACAAAGGACCGCCTGGTTTTCCAGGTATAATGTTTAAAATATTTGTGTTTTATTAAAACAATCATAGGCAGAATTTTAAACATTTATATGTTTCTGCAGGTAGTAAAGGAAGGCCTGGAGATCCGGGATTTAAAGGGCAAGTGGGACCAAATGGTCCCAAGGGCGAGAAAGGGGACCCTGGAGATTATAGCAGTAACGGTGAAAGAGGTAAATATATATACTTTATGTAAGGGATAATGTATAGGCAGCAGGTTGTATCGCAGAAATAAACTCTGACAATGTGATCTTGTATCACACTTAAGGGGCTTATTTCGCAATAACAACCTGCTGACTGTACATTATCCCGCTTATTACACAGCTATTTACCTCATAATTAAGGTAAGGAACATTTAAATATTGATTTGAAATGTTTTATTTGCAAAAAAAATTTTACGGAAACAACACTGTTTTCAATATTTTACTATGTTCTTACCTCAACTTAGATTAATTAATCCATACTTATCTTTATTTCAATGCATACACTTAATCTTTGTACAGCGCGTTGTGAATGTGTTAGCATTTAGCCTAGCCCCATTCATTCCTTAGGATCCAAACAGGGATGAATTTAGAAGCCACCAAACAATCCCATGTTTTCCCTGTTTAAAGACTGTTACATGAGTAGTTACACGAGTAAGTATAGTGGCACAAAATAAAACTTTTGTTTGGAGCCATAGGAAAGAATGGAGCTAGGCTAAACATTGAACATATTCAAGAAGCGCTGTACAAGGATTAAAAGTGCATGCATTGAAAAGAGATAGGTATGTATTAATTAATCTAAACTAAACTTAAACATAGTAAAATAGAAAAAAAACGGTGGTGTTTTCCTTTAAGCACACCTTCTGTGACGTTTACTTTCGGTTTTAAGATAAGACGAGACGTTCAAATGTGACAAACACACTATTTGGTTGAATCATTTGTAAATATAATGTCATATATGTTATTAAAAGACATATTTATATTTCATTTTTGTGTAATATAAAACTGTACTGTGTTATTAATTTCAGGCGGTTGTTATCTCGGAATAACTTACCTTGGAATGTCGTGACTGGCCAATCAGAATCTAGCATTTTATAGTGCCGTGTATAAGAATGTATACATTTGTATGTAAAGGAAAAAGGGATATTTATCGTTACTGTTAAAAGAATAAATCTTTTCATTTCAAATTCTTTTGATTCTATTTAATAATTTCGTTATTTTAACATGCATGAGAACATATCAATTTGGAAAGTAATATTAATCAAACATTGCCACCTTACCTTTTATAGGTCCACCGGGATACATTGGAGATCCAGGTGACACTGGCTCTGACGGTGACAGTTTTGACGGCTCAGATGGTATACCTGGTAATCCTGGACCCCAGGGTCTTAAAGGGTCTTTAGGAGACTCACTTGTTGGGGCTCCCGGACCAATAGGGTCCCGTGGGCTTGATGGAAGACCGGGCCCCAAAGGTGTCCCTGGACCACCAGGACCAGTTGGATTGGAGGGTACAACATTTGCACCAAACAGCAGAGTTTAAGATGATGCTGGTATTTGTGAAAATTCATTGATATAACAATGCTTGTATTTCTGCAGGTATATTGGGTATTCCTGGATCTCCTGGTAAAAAAGGGCCAAGGGGATTCGATGGTAAAATGGGATCACCTGGTCGCCCAGGCATCAGACCAGAGCGATGTGATGGAGGAGACCCTGGTCCACCTGGCCAGACTGGACCACCTGGGTACCCTGGCAGGCAAGGTGAGTAGGAAACGCTTAATCACTAAAGTGTTTTACCTGTAAAGAAATTAAATTGCCACTTGTGAGTTGGTATTTTTTGTGTGTTAGGCTCTCCTGGAGAAAAAGGGTCACCTGGTGAATTAGGACCTGCAGGTGTTGGAACCAAAGGACGCCCAGGTTGCCCTGGTACCCCAGGCTCTCCAGGATTCCCTGGACTTCAGGGGCCTCCAGGACCAACAGGGAACGATGGAATTCCAGGGAGTAATGGAGTAAAGGGTAAAATGTTTTGGATGCTAGGAAGTAGAATTCCGAGGATCACATGATTCCGATCTATAAACATAATGTTCTCTTGTAAGGTTTGCCTGGATATCCCGGACAAAATGGCTGTGTTGGCAACCCAGGAATGACTGGCCCTCCGGGGCCCCCTGGACCAAAAGGATTAAAGGGGCTTGATGGGAATCCAGGTTACCCGGGGGAAAACGGATACAAGGGCCAGAAAGGTATTTTAAAACATAATACCGTATTTTGCCAAGATCACAAGTCGGGGTGTCAGTTTAAGATACCAAATGTGTTTTGGATTTTTGTGTATTGCAGGACCCAGAGGACCTCCAGGACCTCCGGGAGAAACCATCACAGTTCCAGTGAGGGGCCCGGTTGGGCCACCAGGACGTAATGGAGAGATTGGTTTCCCTGGGGAAAGAGGTCAGTTAACCGATCTGTTACACCTGTTATAAAAATCTAAATCTGACAGAATTAATCATGATTAAAGCAGATGCAAACCTCAAGCAGAATATTCCCGCTTTTGTATGCTAGTTTTGTTCTGGTCTGATGCACCAGCATAGCATCTTTAAATGTCTACATTCCTGTTCCTACATTGAATGAAGAATATGGACAGATATAAATGAAGTTGTTGTTATAATCCACACCATCACCAGAACTTAATTTATTTAATATCTCAGGTGATAAGGGTACACCAGGTCCCCCCGGACAGCCAGGCTATCCAGGACTTAATGGACCTCCTGGGTTTGAAAGTGGCAGTCGGGGACCACCAGGTGCCCCTGGAGAGCCAGGTAATCCTGGAAGACGCGGACGTCCTGGGCCAGCGGGCATTGCGGGATATTCTGGCCAAAGCGGAGAACCAGTGAGTGGATAACTTATTTGAAGTCACATCAGTTATTTTATCCAGTTAGTTGTTTGAGTTTTGGCTTTTAGTGGATACAAAATAGATACATGAAACGAATATAATAAATGAATGATGTGGAAAGCCCATAAATGTGAATGTTGTAGGGTGACCCTGGATTGACTGGTATAGCTGGAACTCCCGGTTTCCCTGGAAACGATGGACTTAAAGGTACAATACTCTGATCTGATCTGGCCTGTATATACTCAACCTACATAAAGTTACAGAGTGTAGTATGCACTATGCTTGTATATTTAATATTATGCACGTGTTAAATCTCTAATGTCCAACACCTCTTTTTGTGTTGTCCTGAGCAGGTGATAAAGGTGAATCCACCGGTATACCAGGACGGCCCGGTGCGAGAGGCCCATCTGGAGAAGACGGATCGAAAGGTGTGAATTTCTTAATTTTGAGATATAAATGTGTGTCGGCTTAGTTTGTCATTGTTTAATTGGTGTAGACGTCAGCACTGATGTTCATCCGTCATACTTTTATTTGGAAACAACCCTTGTTGATTTAAGCTTGTAAGCATGTATTTTTTGTACACTTTGTTATTATTTTTACATTTGTATTTCAGAAGTATTAAAATGTATACAATAATAACTTGGCTCAAATAATAGAAATACCTTTCTCTCCAAAGGACAATCTGGACAGAACGGAGATCCGGGTGACCTTGGCTATGAGGGGCCAAATGGACCCCGTGGTCTGGCAGGACCACCTGGTAGTACAGGTCTGGCTGGATATCCAGGTAAAATATTCATCAGTAACCAAATAGTCCATGCTTGGTTCGATCTAAAATACTGTTTGTACATGTGCACTTCTAACATTTAAAAATAGGCTGTCCCCGAAATTGATTCTTATACCCTTATTCCCTACACTACTTATTAGCCATCAATATAGGAGTAAATGAAAACAAGTGAATGTGGACATTAACGGGACATTCACACAGGTTGTAAGCATTAACGCTTCTCATTTACTTTGAATGGGTGACGTCATGCGTTGCCAAACTGAATTGTGGATCCGTCGGCGTCGCATCACTTTTGCCTTTTGTGGGGACAGCCATTTATGTTTATGCAAGTCTTCCGTCAAGCGTTAACGTTGAATGTACCGTGAGTGCATAGGACACGCTGTAAGCGACATCTTGTGTCGGGACACTGGAATTGATCAAATGCGCAGCTATGAGTGTACATCTGTTGTACGCTTGTTATTGCTGTACATCATGAGATTAAAGATGGAATATGTAGAATTCGGAACTAGATGGCGACAAAACGGCAATAACAACAATTGACGTTGAATAAAGGATTAGTCCATTTTCTTAAAAGAAAAATCCAGATAATTTACTCACCACCATGTCATCCAAAATGTTGATGTCTTTCTTTGTTCAGTCGAGAAGAAATTATGTTTTTTGAGGAAAACATTGCAGGATTTTTCTCATTTTAATGGACTTTAATAGAGCCCAACATTTAATACTTAACTCAACACTTTAACAGTTTTTTTCAACGGAGTTTCAAAGGACTATAAACAATCCCAAACGAGGCATAAGGGTCTTATCTAGCAAAACGATTGTTTTTATTGACAAGAAAAATAAAAAATATGCACTTTTAAACCACAACTTTTCGTCTAGGTCAGTCCAGCGTGACCTAATGTAAATGCATAGTGACGTAGGGAGGTCAAGTGTTACATATTTAAAACGCACATTTGCGTACCATTGTAAACAATAAACTGACACAAAGACATTAATTAGTATCAGTTGACATACAACAACGTCGGAACGGTCCTCTTTCAACACACTTGTAAACACTGGCGCGGAGTTTTGCGTTCGTCCTCTGTGACGTCATGATGTATTGCGTGGGGTCACGCTGGCGCATCACGACCGGATCTAAATGAGAAGTTGTGCTTTAAAAAGTGTATATTTGTTATTTTTATTGTCAAAAATGACAATCGTTTTGCTAGATAAGACCCTTATGCCTCGTTTGGGATCGTTTAGAGTCCTTTGAAACTCCGTTGAAAAAAACTGTTAAGTGTTGAGTTAAGTGTTAATTGTTAGTGTCTATTAAAGTCCATTAAAATGAGAAAAATCCTGCAATGTTTTCCTCAAAAAACAGAATTTCTTCTCGACTGAACAAAGAAAGACATCAACATTTTGGATGACATGGTGGTGAGTAAATTATCTGGATTTTTCTTTTAAGAAAATGGACTATTCCTTTAATGTCGCTCTGAAGCATAAGGTAATCAAGTCTTATAAATGTTGGGTTTGATTAAGTAAGGTTATATTTGATGTTCAAAACGAAATTGTTAGTCATAGATGTTACAGTACGAGTCCAAATACGATGGTGTGTTAACCTTACAATCTAAAATGATTTTTCACAATGTATTGACAGTACTGTTCTGCATTTGTACACGACACTGTTGTCATGTGCTTTTTATGTCAGTAAAGGCGGTAACAAAGGGTCACGTGGATATTAACGTTATTGACAGGAGACTGCACTGCCCTGTGTCAATGTTTTGAATGGCAATTTTCTCACGATTTACAAGTAGTTGAAAACATTACAGATATTGATAGAAATCAGTTGGACAAAATATATGGCCTAGTGGTTTTTGGATATTTTACCATAAATATCTTACAAATTGCACCTTTAAATGGGTGCACCCAATAAAGTCTATTAATTAATTTGGATGTTTTGGTCTTGTCAAACAGTGCACTGTATAAATGGTAAAGGAACTATTTCGGACACAGCTGTGGTCAACCTGTATGTTCCATCTGGGTTAATAAATTAATCGTTTCTTTAGATTTCCTTATTGCAGATAGGAAAGTATCTGTCATAAAAACACTTTCTCAAATGGTATCACTTTTTTTAGGTGTAGTTGGACCCTCAGGTCCATGTGGAAAGCATGGTCCGGAAGGTCCTCCGGGGCCTCCTGGTGCACCAGGCCCTAATGGAAACATAGGAAACCCTGGCCTCAGAGGTTTGAATATTTAAGGAATTCACAGCCAAATTGTTGATGCCTTTAATTTAAAACTACAAAAGTCATATACTTAATTTAAATTCAGCTGATCTTTTGATAGTCAATACTGTATGTCTGTTGTTCACTTACAGGACCTTCAGGGCAACCGGGGCTACATGGGCTAAATGGCCTGAAGGGGATCAAGGGTGAAGTGGGGTCCAGGGGTAAGTGATATTTGCATTGGGGATGGGGTTTAAGTTAGGACCTTGTCATCCTTCTGCAATGAGGAAGATATTTGCATTGTGTTTGTAAAGTTTTGTTATTACCTGTTTGAAATATTTTCATGCTTCTATTTCTCTCTCTTTTGTTCTTTTTTTAGGGTTAAGTTTAAAGGGTGACGCAGGACCTACAGGACCAACAGGAGATAGGGGTATTCGAGGGGATCCAGGGTTGCAAGGCACATCACAACCAGGTATCCCCGGTCCTAGAGGACAGCATGGGGTTCAAGGTACGTCCAGCGCATAGACTCTTGAACTCTTTTAAGAAGACTGAGGGCAGTGGATTAGAATTAAAGATTAGGGTTTTATTCTGTTTAGGTTTAGGAGAGCTGCTTTACTAATAAGGGACATATCATAAAAATTTGACTTTTCCATGTTTAAGTGCTATAATTGGGTCCCCAGTGCTTCTGTCAACTTAGAAAATGTGAAAAAGATCAACCCAGTAACTTAGTTTTGGTAAACCATTCTCTGCAAGCATGTGGAAAAAATAGCTCCCCTTGTGATGTCAGAAGGGGATAATACAGCCCCTTAATCTGCACTGTCCAACCACAGCACTGCCATTTAGTGCAGAGAGAAAGAGAAGAGAAAAAATAATTGACAGCACAATTAAGTTTCAATTTTAACAAACCACCAAATGATCTGTGTTTGCATTTCATCAGCTCATTTGCATTTTAAAGTGGACACCCACAAACATTTTTGCTTACACCTACAAAGTGGTAATTTTAACATGTTTTAATAAATTATCTATATGATATTTTGAGCTTAAACTTCACATTTGTACTCTGGCGACACCAAAGATTTATTTTACATCTTAAAAAAGTCTCACATTAAATACAAAAGCTGTTGTCTGTTTTGTAATTATACCATTGCATGGTGGTTTTGCACAGTACTGTATATGTATAACTAAATACTAATTTTTCTCTACAGGAGAACCTGGTGTAACAGGTCCTCCAGGTTTACCTGGCGAGGAATGTAAAAAGTATGTACCTGGACAATATGGAGAACCGGGTTACCCTGGACCAGATGGACCACCAGGTGTGTTTTTTTTTTTGTAAAATAATTTTTAATACATAAATATGTTTGCTTTACGTTAGCTTTGTGATTCCAGGGCTCATCGGAGAGATGGGAGAGCCAGGCAGCGTGTTCACAATTCGTGGTGATGAAGGTGACCCAGGCCCCCCCGGGCCACCGGGTTATAAGGGAGCCAAAGGGTACAGTGGACTCAGTGGAGCCCCAGGATATCAGGGCCCAGAAGGTCCAAAAGGTAATTAAAAAAAATATTACGTATACAATGTAATGTAATGTAATGTTCCCTGCCAATGACAAGTTTTTACGCAAACCATATTGCTGCTATTATCCACCAGGTGGCGCTCTTACCCAACAATAAAACACTAATGGATCCACTGATCCAAAAAACAGTATAAACTCTGTGTATGTTTTGATCATCATTCTGAATCAGATCTCTAACAAACGTTCTTTACAAAAATGCAATTATATCAGCTTTTTGTTCAAATGTGGTATTTTTAAAGAAATCTACTAAGAATTTGATAGGTGATAAAATGGGAACAAATGAAGGTAGGATAAAGCAAAGGGTCTGTTCTTTCATTTGATACAGTGGGAAAAATAAGTATTTTTTTCAGTAAGAGGATTTCAAAGTGTGCTATTGACACAAAATGTCCACCAGATGTAGTATCAAGCCAAATATCAAATTCATACAAAGAAATCAGAACATTTAAGTATACAAGTTGAGTCATAATAAATAAAGTGAAATGACACAGGGAATAAGTATTGAACACATGAAGAGAACAAGGTGCAAAATGGCATAGAAAGCCAGGAGATCAACTGAAATCTGTCAGTATTGAGAGAGAAACCCTTCAGTACTAATTGATATCAGCTGTTTTAGTCCTAATTGATGGCCTATAAAGGCTTCTCATTACCCAGGAGGCACACAGGAAAGACTTCATGATGGTTAAAAGCAAAAAACTCTCAAGATCTTCATAATCTTATCGTTGAAAAGCATTTTGATGGGAATGGTTATAGGCGCATTTCCAGAATGCTGAATGTTCCTGTGAGCACTGTGGAGGTCATTATCTGGAATGGAAAGAGCATCACTTTACCTTAAACCGGCCATGATCAGGTGCTCCATAGAAGATTCCTGTCCAAGGAGTCCAAAGAATAATCAGGAGAGTTCTCCAAGAGCCAAGAACCACTCGGGCAGAACTTCAGGAAGACCTTGCATCAGCTGGTACTGTTGTTTCAAAGAAAACAATAACCAATGCACTGAACCGCCATGGCATCCATGCACCCTCACCACGCAAGACTTCATTGCTGAACAAAAGGCATGTTTTCAGCAAGGGGTACTGGCAGACTACATATTATTGAAGGCAGGATGAATGGAGAAATGTACCGGGACATTCTGGATAAAAATCTGCTGCCATCTACCAGAAAGCTGAAAATGAAAAGAGGGTAGACATTTCGGCAAGACAGTGATCCCAAACACAAGGCCAAGGAAACAATGACGTGGTTTCAAATAAAGAAAATCAAGTTGCTTTAGTGAGAGAACTGAAGATCAAGTTCATAAAAGAGGCCCAAGAAACCTTCAAGATTTAAAGACCATTTGTGTGGAAGAATGGGCCAGAATCACTCCTGAGCAATGCAGACGACTGGTCTCTCCATACAAGAGGTGTCTAGAAGCTGTAATCACCAACAAAGTCTTTTCTACAAAGTATTAAATAAAGTGTGTTCAATACTGATTCCCTGTGTCATTTCACTTTATTTATTATGACTCAACTTGTATACTTAAATGTTCTGAATTCGATATTTGGCTTGATGGCTACATGGTGGAAATTTTGTGTCAATAGCCCACTTAGAAATCCCATTACTGATATAAATGCTGATGTGTCAAATTCTTGTTTCCTCGCTGTACATTGTATGTTTATATATTTAAGAAATACATTTTCTGAAAGACATTTAACAATTGTGAAAATCATAAAAAATGCTAGCGCTGGCTGGCAACTTAAAAAATAAAACGCTGGCTGGGAAAGCGGTTAAAGATACACTCGCAGTCTATCCAGTATGTGGTAACGTTCACTTTCCAGCAACTTTATAATATACATCATTCTATATGTAATCGGCACAGGTGAAAAAGGACAATCTGGACCTATGGGCATTCCAGGACCCTCTGGCCCTATGGGTAGCTGTGGTCCCCCAGGACCCTGTGGTGTAAAAGGAGACAGGGGAGATCCAGGTCAGTACGACCCCTCAAAACATCGATTTGACTATTTCACTGCCATCTTATGATTCAAGTATTTCTCTCATTGTACACTTGTAGGTCAGAAAGGAGACCCTGGGATTGTTAAAACTCCTACATCTCCTTGTGCTGCTCCACGCGGACCTACTGGTCCCCGTGGGCCTCCTGGCCCGCCTGGAATTCAGGGTCTGCCCGGACTAAGTGGCAGAGAGGGCCCAAAAGGTATAACTGCATTCACATGTGCAAACTTTTACTTGAGAGAGAGAGAGAAAGAGCAGAGTTTCAAATAAGTTTGACTGTACACCTGTGTGTGCAAAACAATTTGTTACTGCCACTTTAATTTCAATTTTTGAAATGACCTCACTCAGTCCATACTAAAGATATGAAGGTTATATTTTCAAAAAAATGTTCTTTACATTATGTACAATGATTTTATGTAGAGTTTTGTTATGGTACATCAGTACTGATTACAAATAGAAAAAATAAACTTATTGTAATGACCTGCGGTGTGTTAAGTGACTGATTTAAACCTGTTTCTGCTTAAGGTTTGAAGGGATCAGCAGGGGCTCAGGGATCCTCTGGACCACCTGGTCAACCAGGATTGAATGGACCACCTGGAGGCAATGGAGATACAGGCCCAAGAGGACCGATAGGCTTTCAGGGTCTGTCTATAAAATGGACATTTAAACGTTTATAACATTTAGTTTTTGTATATAGCATCTGTCAACTCTCCCGTTTTTCCCAGGATTATCCCATATTTTACCATTCTATCCCACCATCATCCTGTTTTAATATTTTCTTGTATTTGTCCCATATTTTTAATCTTTCTATAAAAAAATCTCACTGGCTATACTCTGGCATTATTACACAGTTTGTCCATTCAATTTCTCAATTTCCAGGACTCCAAGGACCCCCTGGTGATCCGGGTCCTCCTGTTGAAGGTCCGAAGTCTACTTCTGGATTCCTTCTGGTGATGCACAGCCAGTTAGAAACCGTGCCTTCTTGTCCCAACGGCCTGACCCAGTTGTGGGAGGGATACAGCCTGCTTTATCTGGAGGGTCAAGAGAGGGCGCACACACAAGACCTGGGTATGGGGTTAACACACACACATTTTATAGAATAACAACATGTACAAAAGCTTACACAAATACTTTGCGTGTATTCCTCAGGCCAGGCAGGTTCATGTGTGCGCATTTTCAGCACAATGCCGTTCTCCTGTTGCAATATGCAATCGTGCGACTACGCGAGCCGCAACGACAAATCCTATTGGCTGTCCACCACGGCTTCCATTCCCACGATGCCTCTGGAGGGGCCAGAAATTCGGCCGCACATTAGCAGATGTGTCGTATGCGAAGCCTCATCGCCAGCCATTGCAATACACAGTCAAGACGCATCTGCACCACAGTGTCCACCCAGCTGGAGAAGTCTCTGGATGGGATATTCATTCCTTATGGTAACAGAAGTATGGTTTTGTTATAAGCTTTTAGTCTAGATGGCATTTTTTGGCATCATGATGTGACATAATTTCTGTGTTCCAGCATACCGGATCAGGGGACCAGGGTGGCGGACAATCTCTGACATCACCAGGGAGCTGTTTGCGGGACTTTCGCAGCCAGCCGTTTGTGGAGTGTCAAGGTCCGCTTGGCACATGCCATTATTTTGCAACAATCTACAGTTTCTGGCTGACTAAAGTGGGCACGGACCGTTTCAACCCTATCCGACGCAGTACTATACTAAACAATGAAGCCGAACAGCGCAGTAGCGTCAGCCAATGCAACGTCTGCATGAGAATCTGATGACCCCTTACCAGACAAGTGAACTACCATGAGAATGCACATCAAGAGGTCAAGGGATTGAGATTCTTTTATTCGGAAAGGAAAATAATTGACCTAGTTTTCAACCATTTTTGTTGAACTACAGGCTGTGAACTTGATTTTTTTTTTAACTGAATTTATTCCCACAAATAGCAGAGTCAGACGTGTTTTCTTCTTTAAATCTATTTTCTTTACATTTGTTGCTAGAAAGACAAAGAGAATCATTTGCACAGATTGCTATACACCAGTGTTCATTTCTCACTTGGTTTCTTGTATCAACTATGTCGTCTTCTCGTATCGTCTACACTGTGTGCACATCGAAAGCATAAAAATTCCTTTAGGGACCCTGACACAGACGGTGCTTAGCAGCAATAAAGGGCCCATTGGCGTAGCTTGACATTTGAGTTTGGGGCGACTGGACTGGTCTATCATAAATTCTGTACTGGGACATGTGCCACGATTTAACACACAGGTAAAAGAAAAGAATCAGGAGCATAATTTATACTATTTTTTTTAATAATATTAATACTACAATCAGTGAAATTAAAAAGTATTTTTGTTGTGGAATATAACTTATTTGATAAAAATCCTATTAGCCAATAGGGGCCCTGGTCCTCTGCCCCCCCCAAACTCCACCTATGAAATAGCCGTTATTCACTTTCATTAAGAGGCTGTTTAAACCTGGTATTAAGATGCGTTTTTGTCTATCAGATGACAAGTGGACAGGTGTAAATGGGGTGTGAAACATTTTGAGCTCATCCACTTTAAACAACATTCAGAGGTAGTCGAGAACGCACTCGACCGGATTGCTTTTGTGTAGATGCGCATGTGGTACCGAGCACAATGATCTTACATCAGACATGACTTCTAGCACAAACCCACGGTGCACCCACGCCTATAAGCTTTCATTGATAAAACTTAAGCAGTTCACTGCAAAAAATGACTTTCTTACTTATTTTTTATCTTGTTTTTAGTAAAAGTATCTAAAAATTCTTAAATTAAGATGTATTTAGATGTAAGTCTATTTTTTAGAAAAAAATATAAAATTTAAGTAAATTAGTGCTTAAAAAAGCAAAAACAACTGCGAATGGAATAAGAAAAAAATTCTTAAAATAAGTTTACTTTTTTTCATAAACACCTAATTCAAGAAAATTTTTCTTATTCCATTGGCAGATTTTTTGCTTGTTTTAAGCACAAATTCGCTATAATTTATTATTTTTTGTTTAAAAACTAGACTTAAACTTATTTTCCTAGGTAATTTTGCTCATCAAGAAAATACATTTAAATTTAAGAATTTTAGATATTTTTACTGAAAACAAGACAAAAATGTGCACTGCAAAAAATGACTTTCTTAAATGAAAAATTCAGCAAAAATTATTTTTATTCCATTGGCAGATTTTTTGCTTGTTTTAAGCACAAATTTGCTATAATTTATTATTTTTTGTCTAAAAACTAGACTTAAACTTATTTCCTAGGTAATTTTGCTCATCAAGAAAATTGATTGATTGATTTTATTTGACCACTTAAATATAAAATATGAAACAGTACTCCGAATCATACATTTAAAATACATAAATAATCAGGGATAACACAATAAAGCCCAAAGACTTATTTCCATTGTGGTCCCTAAATACATTTAAATTTAAGAATTTTTGATATTTTTACTGAAAACAAGACAAAAATGTGCACTGCAAAAAATGACTTTCTTAAATGAAAAATTCAGCAAAAATTTTTTATTCCATTGGCAGATTTTTTACTTGTTTTAAGCACAAATTCGCTTAAATTTGATATGTATTGTCTAAAAAAAAATAGACTTATTTTCTTATTTTCTAGTGCATTGCAAAAAATGGGGTAAGCAAATTTTCTTAAATATTTTCTTGAATTTATTGTTTAAGAAAAATCTTCAAGATTTTTTGCTTACCCATTGGCTTGTTTTATGCACAAAATCACTTAAATTTTATATTTTTGGTCTAAAAACTAGACTTATTTTCTTGGGTCGTTTTGCTCATCAAGAAAAAGCATCTTCATTTAAGAATTTTTAGATATTTTTACTGAAAACAAGACAAAAATACTAAGATTTCTTTTTCTTGAAAATAATTTTGTACAGTGTCATATAAGACAATTTCAGCAAAAAAGGTCTTATTCCATTGGCAGGTTTTTGGCTTTTTTTAAGCACGTATTCGCTTAAATTTGATATGTTTTGTCTAAAAACTAGATTTATTTTCTTAGGTAATTTGCTCACCAAGAAAATACATCTTCATTTAAGAATTTTTAGATATTTCTAATGAAAACAAGACAAAAATACTAAGTAAGAAAGTAATTTTTTGCAGTGTGTTTCTCAGTCTCATCTATTTATTAATTTTTTTCATTTTGCACACCACCCCGGTTGAAAGTGGACAAAAGAGACAGATTTACATACCAGGTGTAAACGTGAATGTGTCTCTCTTTACCACTTTTGAAACAATCGACCAAAAAGTATCTTAATACCATTTTATAAACCGCCCATAAGAGATGCCAATTCAGACACAACCTAAGTTAATCACAGTCAGTATAAAAGCACATTTGTATGTTTTTATGCATTTGGCAGACACTTTTATCCAAAGTGACTTGCAGTGCATTCAAGCATTTTGTTAACAGCATAAAAGATGGTGGGTTCATCCCAGAGGACACACGTATACCTAGTGATTAAATGTATACCTTGTAATGCATTGCAAGTTGCTTTGGATAAAAGTGCCAAATGCATAAATGTAAATGTACTATGTGTATTCCCTGGGATTGAACCTATGACCTTCGAGCTGCTAATACACTTACCAAGTGAGCTACAGGAACACAGGTGTTACTTTATAACTGTTAATCAGCTTTGAGTGCCTCTGTCTATAAAAATCCCAAAAATGTGTGTTTTATTTTCAACCCAAGCATTGCATTACTACTTCACAACCATTTATCCAAATTGACCACAGTGTTTACAAGCACCTGCAGTTGCTACTAGAGATGCACTGATAAATCGGCCTATAATCGGTATCGGCAGATAAAAGCAATTGTTCAAACTATCGGACAGATTACATCCTGGCAAAAACACATCAGAACTTGTATTGTGTGATTAACAGAATTTCTGTTTTGTACACTCAGCACTTCTAGGATTTCATGACAATAATTTAAAACAAAAAGTAATAAGCCAAACTATCGGTATCGGTAGGTGTTTTTAGCATCAAAATATCGTTACTGACTCAGAAATTTAGTATCGTATTTATTGGTATCAGATGATGTCATTCCAAGTAACCAAATATCGGTATTGGCTGAAAAATGTAGTATCGTGCATCCCTAGTTGCTACCACCATGTTCAACAGTAGATGAGCCAAAAAAGTGGGTTTTCTTAACCATCATCTCAGGTATTTAATGCCAAAGGAATCAAAATCCTTTATCGAGGTAGCAAAGATTTCATTAGTGAAGCGATATGGTTGTGAATGTGGTTGGTTGAAGGGCATTCTAGACTTTATATTTTACTAAATACTTCATCGAGGCCCGAAGTACTGTCTAATCTAGTGGGACAAGCAAGTTGCAAGCAATGTTTTCCTTTATACTCATTTTTCTTTGTTATTTGTGAATTCCCAGTCATCAGTATTGAACACTGGATAACCTTCTTTGGTTTGTTTTACTTTATTTCTATAAACATTTATAGATCTTGCTATCTTAACTAACTTAAGCCATTTAAAGAAAACTAACACCCTCAGTATTCCAATGTCCATGTCCATATAACATGGAAACTGAAGTCCTTTAATGTTTTGAGCATTGGATATTCATTTGTATGTAAATATGATTGCACTGTTAGAAAAACAGCTTTGCTTTATATTTTTTACTAAATTTCAAGAGTATTTATTTAGCTAGAAATGATCTTGGTGCTATTTTTTGAGGATAAACTAACTTAACCAATAAGTCATTTGTTCCCTTTTAAAAGTAAAGATTATTATTGGTCTGGTTAGGAATCCAGTTTATTGTGTTTGAAAAAATATCTGAAGTACTGTACCATCACAACTAATATTGAAGACATGCATACACTGTAAACAGCAATAAAACAGGAATGCCTGATTTTTACTTTAAACTATCAGATTTCAATTTTATTGTATATTAAATGTCTAATAAAAGTTTAGTTTTTTTCTAATAATATGCAATAACAAAAGGAAAAACATACATATAATAATCCACTAAAGTAAGACAATCTGCATAAGGTAAACATCATTTTTATATAGTAATTATTCTAGTTTAACCAGATATTTTCTGACTGTAAACCAGACAGTCTACCTGTTAATGGATTATAAGGACAGTATGTAGCTGTTTATTGGCACATCGGTGGCACGTCCTGGTATTAAAATGATACAAGTGTACACTCGGCCCAGTAATGGTCGCAAGTTAAATGGTATAAGCACCATCTTCATTCATTTCAATGTAACTCAATGTCACTCACACTAACACACTGGATACAAGCATTCCTATTGAAATAAAGACTATTGGTGGACTGTTTGAAAATTGTATTTACTTAAAAAAATGGAGTGTTATACGTCTGGTTTGTCCAATCAGATATGAACAGTCAATTTTTATTAAAAAAATGATTTTAACTCACATTTTTCTGGTGTGTATAAAACTTATAAAAGGAGCACCTATTGTCCGATTCATGTTTTTAAATTTCCTTTGTTGTGTAAGTGCGTATTAGTACATGTTAACGATATGCAAAAGGTACAAACGAATGACGCGAGTTATCGTCTCCAACGTAAATCTCTTTTCTTGGACTACAACAAACACACAGATTGGAGGCAACAGACAGTTTATTTCCTAGGATTGGTGATGTAGACAAGACCGACATTTTCATAATTTCTCCCCGCTTCGGACTCACAGCCTGTTTAGCAACCAAATCTTTCGAAATGGTAAGGGGTGTCACGTTTCCGGCTGACGTCAGAGGTATTCAGACCAATCACAACATACAGGTTAGCTGGCCATTCAGGGACACAGCGCTTTTCAAATACATGCGTTCTAGGAATAGAGTAAAATCTGGAGCTACAAAAATGTACGGCTTATGGAAAATAATGTGTTTTTAGCAATGAAATAGGTAATCTTTAAAATGTTTACATTTGTATATACACGCCATTGCATTTGAGGAATACTTTTGTTTTTCCCAGCTAACTGTTAACATAAATAATATGTTAAGTTTAGTGATGGGAGAAACGAAGCTTTTCGAAGCTTCGAATCAATTGAACCAATTGCTTCGAAAATTGATTCAGTTGTTCGAAGCAGTTCGAAACCCATACACATTGGCGAACCCTGCTGGTCAAAAAAGTGTATAAGCAGATGTGTCCAAACATTTTACACTTTTTTTTACAAAAAAATAGCAAGATTTTTATTAAAATATGTTAAAAAAATTATTTAACTTAATTAAGACATAGTTAAAAGTATTATGTGTTTTTAGTTTTATTTAGGGCAAACAAATGAATAAAACTAACTAATTATGCATATTTTGGTCATAAAATCTGTCTATAAACAAAAAGTAGACAACATGTCAGAAGGATGAATGTTTTATGAACTTTCATAATAAAACTGACCCGAGTTCACCTAAACTTATTAGACACTGGTCATGAGATCAACTCCCCCTAGTGGCCAACCATCGGATTTTCGAAACGTTTCGAAACATTTATGACGTAATGAAGCCTCGTTTGCTAAAATCACGTGACTTTGGCCAGTTTGAAACAAGCTCCGAACCACTGATTCGAAACAAAAGATTCGTAAATGTTTCGAAGCCTCATGAAGCAGTGCTTCGAAAACGACCATCACTAGTTAAGTTTTTACTAAGACAGGTCAGTTTAGGGATACACAATAAAGTAGCAGCTGCAACTTAGTCCAATACAAAAATAGAAAATAATTGAAGGCAATGAACAACGAGCCAGAAAAACTATTTATTGTTTGCTTACAAAAATATACTGAGAAGTGTTTCCTGAGAAGTAACAATGTAGCAAAAAACAATTACATTCAAGCAAAGAAAAATACAAATGAGTAAGAGTTGTTGGCAGACAGACGATTTTTATATTACACACATTAAAATGACAAATGAAGGAATGTAAAGTTTAAAATCATACATCATAGATGCACTAATACAAGAGTCGAACCCTTATCGACTCCACTGCAGTTATGAATACAGGCAGCTTTATTTCAAACGTGCCACACATTTAGTAAGATTCTGTACCAATGCAGATCCAACAGTGACATCATCCAGACCATTTCTTGCAATGACCAATCAGCACCTCACTTATTTTTGCATAGGTTATCTTGCACCACCTTTGTTGTAAACAATTTAGCTTTATTATTTACATTATCTAATAGATGCTCAGCGGGTAAATCTTTGAAGTCGACGCAAGCGGACAACTTCAGGGATTGGGTCAGAGTATACATTTGATGAACTTGTTTGCTCAGAGGACCCTATAAAAAACACAACAAAACCATACATTGCATGAACTGGTAATATCACAAACACATCAATTATCTTTAACTGCATAGCTCAATGGTAGAGCAATGTATAAGCAGTGCAAAAGGTCATGAGTTCAAACCCAGGAATCATTTCCTTTCTCTGCTCTCAACTTGTATCACAGAAGATTTACCTGTGTTGTTTAGACTGGCCCCGATGGCAGCCTCGTTCTGTTCCTCTTCTGACAAACCAGCTGGATGCTGACGGGGTGCAGAGGGCATGTCTGTGTTATATGGGTCCCTGTAGGGGGCGCTATTGTGCCTGGGATTAAATGACTGCTGACCATAATAAGAGTTTGGAGAATTTGGCATCCTAAATCCACTGGATCCTGTGGACACCGGTGTGGAAGGTGGATTGCAGTTATTATGTCAACAGTAAGTAATCATTTAATGTCTCAAAATGTTGAATTTGACAAGATTTCTTACCTGACGAATTGAATGTCCGCCGGCTTCCAAAGTTGCTATCCGATGTCACAAAATCTGAAATTCCAGAAACAGCAGTTTATGTAGCTGGAAGCATTTGTTGATAGATGAAGTGTTCTTAAGCAAGCTTGTTTAAGGAATAATTCACCCAAAAAATTAGATTCTGTCATCATTTATTTATCCTTAAGTTTTTCTGCTGAATACAAAGGAAAATATTTGAGCAATGTTTGCAACCAAAACGTTTTTGAGCACCATTGACTTTCATATTATTATTTTTTCATACTATGGAAGTTGATGGTGCTTCTGCTTTATGACACAATTTTCAAGACAACGACACATGCAGCACGGTGTTGTGTTTACCAGCACATGTTTTCATGAGACTCTTTAGGGGTCCTTTCGTGTAGAGCAGTCCAACCAGAATGCCAGACAGGTGTCCAACAAATGAGGTGCTTTAACAACAAAAATGCATGATAAATAATACAATAATGTTTTTTGTGTTTGCGTCATATGGTAAGCGTCTTATATACCCTGGGCACAGGATATGGATGAGGACCAACTCCGCCCAGCAGGCATAGCGACTGGCAATAGGCACACCCATAATGTAAGAAGTCCTACCCGATTCATAATGATTATGTACTACCTTTAGGGCAAACAGAACACCTGAAACAAATCATAAACAAAGACATTTGAGGTAAACCGGTCCATGAAATACATTTGTGTTTTAAATATCGAACATACAATCTCTTTCTGTATGCAGACGTCTCTTTGAAGCAGACTATTATAATATTATTATTATTATATAATAATATTATTACATGGCTTCTTACGCACTAGATGGAGCTTATGAAATAATTTGCTTATTTTAAAATTATTTGCTTTTCGTTTAAAACATAACAAAAGTTTGTGCAAACACATTAAAAACTATTATAAACTTTAACTAAAAAGCAGTTTGTGTCATATATATTCTGAACTATTCTGAGCATTTTTGTAATAACATACAATGAGGAAAATAAGTATTTGAACACTCTGCTACTTTGCAAGTTCTCCCACTAAGAAATCACGGAGGGTCTGAAATTGTCATCGTAGCTGCATGTCCACAGTGAGAGACATCATCTAAAAAAATCCAGAAATCACAATGTATGAATTTTTTACTATTTATTTGTATGATACAGCTGCAAATAATTATTTGAACACCTGAGAAAATCAATGTTAATATTTGGTACAGTAGCCTTTGTTTGCAATTACAGAGGTCAAACATTTCCTATAGTTTTTCATAGGTTTGCACACACTGCAGGAGGGATCCACACAGATCTTCTCCAGATCAGTCAGGTTTCTGGCCTGTCGCTGAGAAACACAGAGTTTGAGCTCCCTCCAAAGATTCTCTATTAGGGTTTAGGTCTGGAGACTGGCTAGGCCACGCCAGAACCTTGATATGCTTCTTACAGAGCCTTGGTTATCCTGGCTGTGTGCTTCGGGTCATTGTCATGTTGGAAGACCCAGCCTCGACCCATCTTCAATGCTCTAACTGAGGGAAGGAGGTTGTTCCCCAAAATCTCGCAATACATGGCCCCGGTCATCCTCTCCTTAATACAGTGCAGTCGCCCTGTCCCATATACAGAAAAACACCCCCAAAGCATGATACTACCACCCCCATGCTTCACAGTAGGGATGGTGTTCTTGGGATGGTACTCATCATTCTTCTTCTTCTTCCAAACACGTTTAGTGGAATTATGACCAAAAAGTTCTATTTTGACCACATGACTTTCTCTCATGACGCCTCTGGATCATCCAAATGGTCATTGGCAAACTTAAGACGGGCCTGGACATGTGCAGGTTTAAGCAGGGGAACGTTCCATGCCATGCATGATTTCAAACCATGACGTCTTAGTGTATTACCAACAGTAACCTTGGAAACGGTGTTCCCAGCTCATTGACCAGCTCCTCCCGTGTAGTTCTGGGCTGATTTCTCACCTGGATTTTTTTTTTAGATTCTGTCTCTCACAGTGGACATATACCTACGATGACAATTTTTAGACCCCTCCATGATTTCTAAGTGGGAGAACTTGCAAAATAGCAGGGTTTTCAAATACTTATTTTCCTTACTGTATAGTAGCAGAATAAATAATTCAGCTAAATCAGCATATTTTATCAGCATAATACTAGTTGTTTTTAAACAATTATTGTATTTATTGTTTACTGGTAGTTTCTATGAAAAGTTTTACTGGATGGATGTGTGGATACAGATATCAGATATTTGCCCTAAAGGATATCAGTGCACTTGCGCCACATACACATTCAGCTCTTGTGTGTGGATTATGGTTAAAACAAATGTTTTGTAGAGATTTACTGTGTTTGTACCAGGTATTATGGCAACCCCTAACTGCACAAATTATGTCGGTCTTCCTGGATTTCATAATAAACATTAATAAACATTAAAAAGCCAGTGAAAACGGCACACTCGTGTCCCTCGCAACACCACTACCATTAGCTTAAGTGGCTCACCGAAAGTCTTACACAAAGGAGCTCAAAGATGGCGGCGCCCACATTTATTTCAAAAATAAGGTGTAGGGGTAATAAGATGTAATAGTATGTGACATTATACGTGACCCTGCCTGGGAAAACTGAGCTAAAGTCCTTTTCAGTGTGTACTGTTTTCTACATAAACTCATCTTACATGTACAGAATATAATTGGAAAAATAATCTTGATATTTATAATATTAACTGAGTAAAGTCATGTCAAAGACTGAAATCTTTGCCCTGGACTTCACAGGGAGGGTCACATATTTTACACTAATGCAAACCCACAAAATGAAGGCATAGGCTCACCAGAGAACCCCACTGCACACTGTAAACTGTACGTGGTATCTTCTGTTATCTGGGTCAGTACCACCTCCAGGAGCAGGTAGACCAATCCTTCGAGCAGAGAGAAGACGCAAAGCAGATATGCGA